>NC_135355.1:19895485-20602985 GCF_051622035.1 Arctopsyche grandis | reverse complement strand
GTACCACGTATGTTACCACAAATATCAACACTTGGTATCTGAAAAAACAAAATTAGTTCAAAACTTGTTAACAAGTGTACAATAAAAATATATACATAATAAAGCGACTCACTGTAATAATATTATATGGATATAAAAGCGCTTTCAGCTTCACAACTTTACCACATAAGGATTGAAAAATCAAGTTTCAAAACATTTCACATACATACATAAGTGAAGTGAATTGCATGTGCATACGTACATACATATATAAAGGTAAGTATAAGTCATTGAATTAATCAATTACATGATATAGTATAATTCAATTACTGATTTACGCTATCGGTTTGTGTAATATAATCGTTATCTACATACATACATATTTGAATTTATTGGTCGAATAAATAAGCAATAATATTTATTTGTATTACTTGTACGTAGTAACAATAGTTTTGTGAAAATGCGAAAATTCGAACTCGAGATATTGACTGAACATGATCAGTGATAGATTTTGAGTTAGAATTAACTCAGAATCGATCACTGGTCACGTTTTCAAGATCTAGAAAAAAATGTGTTATTGTGTGAATTTGGGGATTTTTTGAACACCATTCGTCATATCAAACTGAAACTTAGTATCGGCAACTGAAATGCTAATCGGTACGACGTAAATTTTTTATAAATTTTGAAGTTGACTGGAAATGGTACCTCTTCTATACATATGTACATAGTATTCCCCTTTTTTTGTCTTCGAATTCAATTATCTCTCAAACCGCTTACCAAATCAGAATTGAATGAATTTTTTTTTAGAAATTTAAAATTTTATACATTTATATTTTTAAAATATATTTACCTCAACTGGAAGTAGTACTGTTACTTTGGAGAATCGGGGGTTTTTATGTGTTTCGCAGAAACCTTTAAGTGCATATATTGAATTGAAATTTCATATTCAGAAGTTTTAAATTAATACCTAGTTATATATAACTAGAGGTAGGACCGGAAGCGCGCCGTCTATTGTTCCATTATTGTAAATGCTTTGCAAAAAAGGTTCGGCAAACCTTTAACAATGCATTTACAACATGTGAACAATGAACAGCGCGCTCTGGGTCCGCTATTTATATACTACATATAACATTTGGTGATCATCTGTCAACCGGAAGTGACAGTTTATTCTTGTTCGATTTTTATCTAGTATTTTTTTCGACGCTTCATGAGAAAATTCTAATATAATTCTTGTATTAATATGTTGAAAATTAAAAAAAAAGTCATTAAATTTAATAAACCGGAAGTGTTATTTTTTCCACACTTATATTTTTTTATATACAAACTTAGAGTTGATAAGGTTTTATTTAGAAGTTTTTAAAAAAATATTTCATTAATTTACTTTGACCTTTTAAATTATTCTTGATTTTTAAATTATCTTGATATTATATGTTTGTAATATTTATAGTGATTTTAAGTAATATAAAAATATTGAACAAAATCCGACCACCAAAAGAAGAACTTTGTCTTGTGTAAGTTTCCCTATATTTGCGATAAATTTGTATCGGAAATGCTCTCATAACCGGTATGTGTAAACGTGTATGTATTAGAGCTTGCAATTTACCGTCAAATTGTAATAACCGGTAAACGGTAAATAATTTGTCCCATTACCGGTTTACCGGTTATTTACCGGTAAATGAAGAACAAATTAATATTAAAATAATATAACAATTTCTTGGATTTGTTGAGTTTATTAAAAAATGTTCATTTCATTTGGTACAATGAATATTCAGAATTAAAATATGCTCTCAGGAAACAAATCATATCAATACTTTCTTTTAGACTTGACCTGAATTTTGTACATATTTGTCCCGCAGATGAAAATGCACGCTCTGATTCAACACTTCATTTGACCAAATATGACATTTCTCTCTGAATAGCATCGTTTACATCTTTTTTCGGTTTATCCACTTCATTTTTGTAGTTTAATTTTGTATTTATTGATAATTTAAGCTTTTCTATTTCCATTTCATTTCTTTCTCTGTCTTTTTGTTCAGAAATTTTATAGTTCTCATCGTCAAAAATTCATACTTAGTCTATGATTTTTTTCATTAGTGTAGTTTTATTCATTTTATTAAATATTCCATATTCATCAAAATCATTTATTGTATCAGGATCATTAAGATAATTAACCACGTAGGAATATATCGTTCTTTTTCCTTTATTCGAATTATTAGCTCTTCTTTAAGTTCCATGGCTAAAAAAGAACTTTATTTAGACAGATCATCAAGCATATACAACATTTTCATGACTGCACGAAGGGAAATAATAAATCAAATACATACAAAAAAAAATCCAAATCCAAATCCAAAAATCCAAAAGTTTGGCCAAAATCGTTTCTTGTAATTCTATTTTTGGAAAATCTGAATACCGAAGAACTTGACCTTACCGATGAATTATTCCGAGAATTGAAAATTAAAATCGAAGAAATAAGAGCCTTAAACTGTTTTTTTTAACACAAATTTAAAATAATTCTAATTTTATTCCGAACAAAACATTCTTTAAATGTTGTAATAAAAGCGAATGTATATCCTACGGTGAAACTATTATGAAGCGAGTATATCCTTCTTTTATTGACGATTCCACAATGGAAGAAACTCTTTTAGATTCGGATGAAGATTAAACAATTATGGTGTTTGACGATGGATGAAGAATTAAATAAGGATTTACCAAAGACAAATATACAAAATAGCCTCGACTTTAAAAATGAAATTAAAATATACATGATGATAGGAGAAAAAAACCGATAATTTATAAAAATTGTTTTCATGCCTTTTAACAATAAAACCAACTTCGACTGAAATATTTTTTGCCATTGCTGGAAATTTTTGTACCAAATCTAGAAATACACTTTTATATTCTCATTTAAATATTTTAGTATACTTAGGAAGCTACTTTAAATAAGTTTAATTTTATAATTACATTTTTTCCAGTTAATAGATATTAGTGCTTCCAATCCCGGAAGGTTACTTCAGCACCGGGATTGCGGTGCTGGGAATATCCGATCCCGGGATCCCAGTGCTAGCACCGGGATTTCAAATTTATATGAAAAAAAGTTTAATTGCATGTTTTCATATTTCAAAAACGGTGCTGAAGTAACCTTCCAGGATTGGAAGCACTAATTGTAACCAATCGCTAGGTAGTTCGCCTGATAAATATATTTTATTGAAGAGTTTGTGAGATCATCGTCCAATGTTATCGTCGTCCAATAACTTGAGGAATTCGGCAGGAATCAGATCCGGTCCAATAGCTTTCCGACTCTTTGCTAGTTTTATAGCATGTTCCACTTCGGATTTCAATATACATACATACATATATGGTCCCGTTTCTGGATCTTCAATATGCCCTCCGGTTTCTCAATTGTCTTTAAAGAGCGATTTTTCAATTTCGTCACATTTATTTTCCTTCCATTTTTCTTTGATTTCTTTAATTTTCATTTGAAATTGGCGGTGAATATTTTTATATTGTTGGATTATTATTTTTTTCACTTCACTATTCGCATATTTTACGAATTTAGCATCTATTAGCATATATTCCGAATTTCAGCATCAATTAAGCATTAATAGCAAAATGCCCAAAATACGTCTCTCCATCAATCAGTAATTTATTAGATACACATACATACACATATGTATGTAAGTATGTATGCATTTTTGTATCATGATTTTCGTTTAATGATAATTTTCAACGTAATAATTATATCGGTAAATGTCTTTTTGTTGGTGAACTGTATAGGTACGTATAATAATGTATAGGTACATATAATAATTGGGCACCGTTTTAATCACGGCACGGCAATACTCAAGTACTCTCACACAGCAGCCAGTGACAGCGGCCAGCGGGTCGGATGCCAGTGGCAAGTGAGACGAGAAGGTCCGCCTCGTCCGTAAACTCGGCTTTTACCAAATAATGTATATAAATAAACTTATTTTTATAGTCTAGTAACTAGGTTATGAAGAAAAGTTTCAGCGTCTACATACATATATATGTATGTATAAAGTACATATGCTTTCCATTATGTATAAGAAAACTGTGTTGATTTCTTCAGAATGATGAAAACAATTTTGATTGGAACTTCCTCAAAAAAAGTCAAATAAAATCGGTTAACTCTTAAAATAAAATCCAATTATTGACAATAGTCAATAATTGATAAGTTAATTATTTATTGATTACAATAATTTATTGTAATTACAATAATTTATTGTAATTACAATAATTTATTGTAATTACAATAATTTATTGTAATTACAATAATTTATTGTAATTACAATAATTTATTGTATTTAACTTATTTCAGCCCCGAGTAAATTCGATTCGATAATGAATATCAAATAGTCTTTCGACTTTTTATTTAAGACTATATACACGCATATACTATACAACTCATAAATTCACCGCTGTACCCAAATTTGAATATTGAAATTCTCATAAAATTTTACATGAATATTAAATACGTACATGAAGTCCAAGTAAGAAACATCTGGTAGTCCATCGGGCCATACGAGAATGCATGCCGTGTTGACGCCGCCTCGTGTTCTAAAATTTGAATACAAATTCAATATTATGTGACATGCTATACGCCATATACTCAAATTGTGCATAAATATGTGTATATATAATAATAAAACTAATAATATGTGCCTCCGTGCAAATTTTATACATGTGTGATTATTTGGGACGGTATAATGTTGAATACGAAATTATTTTGAAAAAAAAAACTAATAAACTTTCATACTACTTTAGTAGTAACTATTTTATTTACTTTTTTGTATAAATCCAATTTTTTTTAAGAACGTGCGTTACCCAAAATGCCTACATATGTACATATGTATATGAGTATATACCTACATATGTACATACATGTACGTTCTACATACATACAAACATACATATGTAGATATACATATATAAGTATGTATACACAAAAAATGTCTCTATCGTCCGTATTTTCTCGCTAACATACATATGTATGTAGCTCGTCTTACATAGTACTAAATGAATTGCTAAGTTTTCTTTAGCTCAACTTATAAATCGAATTGAAGTCCATTCTGAAAATTTGATCGTTTTATTTTCGTGTGTTTTTAACATGGCCAATCTAATAGTGAACATTTTATTAAATTTATTTGAATATTTATTTGTATTTTTTTTAAATTGAACGACAAGGAATCTACGACCCAAACAAACATACATACATACATACAAACAGAGTGTCTTTCGAATACATGTATCGAATTTTCGATTCTTTTGACATGAAACACCATATTTTCGCTCAATTTCTTGATGCAAATAAACTTCAATAATCGCAGCGATTGAAAATTTAACACCGTCAATTATTTTATTTTTAGGTGACTTAAAAAAAACTAAAAATCATTTTATATACAAAAAATATTATTAAAAACATGTGAACAATTGAAGGCCTCCGGGCAAGATAGTGCCAACCCACATTTTGATCTAAATTGAACTGAGTATGCCATCTATGTAAATTAATCATTAGCTATATTTTGATCCAAGCACATTTTTCATTTTTGACCAATAGATGACTGTTTAGTCCTTATGCATTTTTTTACGGAATGAATGTTTTATGAATAACTTGTGACAATAAAGTGTCAACCTCAATAAGTAAGTGACGAAATGTTGACGGTGCCGAAAGAAGACTTGATTGTGATAACATCAGTATTGCTGAGGATTCTAATGATTCTGTATTTGATCCAGATTATGTTCCGATGTCTTGTAACTCTCCAGGAAGTGAAAATGAGATATGTAACTTGACACTATATTCTCCAATATTTAAACAAAAGATTTGTGAGGTTAGGTTTATCACTTTTTTAAGCACATGTTTAATAGTTTGAAAAGTGATCTATTCATCACATTGTACTTTCATGTATACAGCACAATAGTTCTGAACAATTTATGCAGTTACTGAAAGGGCATAGAAACTAGGATTAAAAATAGATTTGTGGGTTGACATTATTTTACTGCAAGATAATGAGACAATCGTTTTGACGTCAAACTTGATCGGAATACACGATTATGGCCATGGTGTGGGTTACATGTTTCTGTGGGATGAGTCACAAGCAGCAAGATTGGTTGTGTGAATTCAATTCAATTAATAAAGAGTCACCATTGAAATAATTGAAATAAATGGTCAAATATTTGGAATGTTCGATGTCGCGTAATGTATTTGTTCTAGGTAATCTTCCTAGAACAAATACATAATTCGTTGGAGGCGTGGCACCGTTCCTTTTAACATACATATTATATAATCAGTGGTGTCACCCTAATGCCATGTACTTCCGGAAATCCGTTGCTAAAAATCAAAAGTTTCCGGAAACCCGTTATTTAATCTAAAAATTAATATTCTTGTAAAAAATCTTGAATATTTAATGAACTCTGGTGGTGGAAAAAACTGGTGGAATATTTTATACAAGAACAGGATCACGTCGAACTAAGAATAAAAATATACGATGCTGGTTACAGGCATGCGCAGGCATCGAAAAAAAGTATGTGCAATTAAATTGGCGACTTCAAATTTTGGTGCTAATATATGGAACGGTGACAATATTACAGAACTTGCGAAGGATATCAAAAAATAGTATGTAGACCAAAGGTTCCAATTTTTGTTTGTTTTGTGTTAATGATAGACTTTTTATTTTATTTATGTTTTTGTGTAATTTGGGTTAAAGTAAAGGAAGCGGTGGAATAGGTCTAATATAAGCTTGTAAATCTTGTACTTTTGAATACTTTCAATGAATGAAATTTCGGACATACGGTTCGAGTGGTAGGTATAAAAGCTTAAGCTCGTAAAGTTGTTCGGCAAACAGTCTAATAGACGTTACCAAGTAATGCATATTATATTTAAAATTATGGAACAATTTTTATTTTTCGTATATTTGATATATGTAGGGTAAGCGTGAATATGCAGACCCGAAGATTAAGTAGTACGAACAGCAAATGCATCTTTTCTCAATTGGTTGAAATGCACAATATGGTCACCCAATGAAATGCACGATAATTTAAATCAATGATCGATAAATACGTCAATACATACATACGTATACGCGTACATTTTAGATATGAATAGCAGAACCCATGAAGACGGGCTTGCGAACCTTGGTCTAAAATCCGTTCACACGTAAGGTTTTAAGAAATATTTTTAGCGGAACTCTTTTTAAGAAATATTTTTTGCGGAACTCAGTTGAGAAACTCTGAATACGTAGGATTTGAAAACATAATTTTTGGGGAAAAAATCTAAAACCAAAGATTCTCCCATTTTTTATCAAAAGCAAAGTTCATAATGACGATTTGCGAACCTTAGTTTGGAAACTCTGCATACGTAAAAGTTTGGACAGTTAAAAAAATATTTGAAAAAAAAAATTGCTGCCCGGTTTAGAAACCCTGCTTAAAAATAATTTTTTGCGGCCTTAGTTGAGAAACCCTGCTTGCGTAATATTTCAAGGCACAAAGAGTATCAAATAAATTTATTCGCATTTATGAAACTATCATGTAGATATGGCCGACAATTCCACTAGAGTAATTATTTTCGAAAACGCATTTAAAACTTATCGAAAAAATTGATTTTGCGATGTATTGTCGTTGCGCTAAATAGTCTGTGCGCTGAATAGTCCATGCGCCGAATTGTCATCCGCTGAGTTGTTTGCGCCGAAAGTTCGGCGCTAAGTTGGTTTGCGCTGAGATGTCGGTGCGCCGAAATATTCTATTACCTTTCGAACACTGGTGATAATTTATAGGATATGGATGTGGAACACGAAGTAGAAATATATGATGCCGAAGATGATGATATCTTTAACGAATTAGATGTTGAAATTGTCGGAAGTGAAGAAGACTTTGTGGAAGCTAATAAATAGCATTTATCAAATTATCACCAGTGTTCGAAAGGTAGTAGAATATTTCAAATCTTCTTCTATTTTGTTGACGATTCATGAGATATGATTTGAAAAACTGCACCAATCTGTCAAGAAAACCATAAGCAGAAATTTTCTTCAATAATATGAAATGATTTAGCGTATCAAAGGCTTTCTGGAAAATTTCTGGAGTATAAACTTACATGACAAAGACTACACGGACGTTTCACAATATCTAAAAATATTCGTGGCTTGTAATAAGTTCATTCCGCTTTTCCGAGATTCGGGATATATTGAATTAAAAGTAGTGATAACAGTTTTTGAATTAAGTCAAACAGAAATAGTGGTTTTGGATCTGAAAATTGGACTTCCGCCACTTTTGAATATAGCGGCTCATATGTACATATATACATATGTAGTACATATTATAATGTATTATATGTATGTATGTACATACATACGATATTTGACAAACATTTGACAGTTTGGATTGATTTATCTTTTTTTTTTACGTGAACAACTTTTTCCGTAATTTGATAGAAACTTTTTTGTTTGTTTCAAAATATGATCGGAAATAAACTTTGATTAATAATGTCCGTTTCTGTTGATTCGAGATACTCACATTGCGTGTCTATTTTGAATAATATCAAACTTTTTGCTGGAGATTCACCCGAGTTGTACAAATGAATTTGATCAGGTATGTATGTAGTTTGACTTTAAACATGAATAAGACAAATTTCGCGTCTTAATCGACTATAAATCTATCGGAATTGTGTCAGGCAATATCTGAAGGACTTATTTAATCCTGCTATAGTATTGATTAATTTGAGCGTAAGGCTTTCAAGCCGGTTTAAACCGAAACCGAAAAGCCGGCTTTTTGACCATTTTTCAAAAAACCAAAAACGGCTTTTTAAGGTTTTCTATAATTAAAGTTTTTTTCCTCAAAACTAACAATTATGGATTTCAAATTTCCATGAAAGATTAAAATAAATGTGTATAGACTGTCTTAGGTAATAGGCGTATGTATAGCACTTTATTTCTTTGAACAAAAAAATGTATAGCGCTTTCTTTCTTGAGCGGTTTCTTTGAGATTTAGTAATGGACGAAGACCAGGTCAAAAGCCAATAAAATATTATTGAAAGTATGTAGTTTCAATGACCTGTCCAACTTCAGGTATAGAAAACATTACTATCACAAAACCTTGTAATTGATAACAACAAAAAAGTAATCGTAAACTCGAATGATTTATGACAAAATACATGGGAATTTCCGGAATATAATTGATTTTTCTTCGAAGGAATTGGAAGCCCTTTAAATATTGAGGCTACATACCTACTTTTATTATGGTTTTAAGATTTTTGTGATATACCGTTTCTAATTAATTTGTTTCCGAAATTCGCAACAGTTTGTAAAGCTTTTGGATTTTTACTAACCTTTTCTTACTTTGCTTTCGATTTTGTCGTGTGACGAATTTTGGGTTTTTATCTTATCTTATATAGTTTTTATGTTAAAACAGATGCGTGAAAACAACTTTGAAAGATAGAAATATTTCAACGTTGCGGGCACCTCAGAGCTTAATATCACGATTCCACAATTATGCATTTATACAATTCACGATTCCAAAAGTTTCAAATAGTTTTTATGTTTTTTAATAATATATTTTTTAATAATATATTCTTGACAGAAGCTTATTGAAATCATTTAATTATTTGTGCGTATTTAGGATCTGCCATTTTACGGCTGTGATATATGTACATATGTATAATACAAATTTTATTATTTGTAATATTTGTAATAATAATATATAATAATGATCTTATGAAAATTCATAATGTTTATAACTCAATTTAATTTATAAAAAAACTATTTTTTGCGTAATATAATATATATTTACATTTTTTTTTCGATATAAAAGTTTTTAAATTTAAAAAAAATCTTAATTTTCTAAAACCGATAAAAGCCGGCCAACCGGCTTTTTATTTGTAAAAAAACCGAAAACCGGCTTTTTCTTTCGGGTTTGATTTAACAGATCAAAATAAATCTCATAAGATCACTCAATTAAACAATCATATGTACAAATGATGATAAAACAAACGAAATTCAGTGCTTCCATTTGAACAAAATTTCGAGATCTGCTATAATTAATTTCATAATTTACAGCATTTTGGGTGTTATATAGGCCACGTATGTTTTTACAAACATACCACCACTAAAATAAATGCTAAAGATATATTTCTAAAATAAATTATTTATATTCATGAATGAGAGAAAATAGTAGACGGAGGCAGGAAAGGTCAAAAACCTTATAAATATTTCACAAGAAAGATCTATTCAGAATAAAAAATAAAATAAAGAAATTCCCATTTTCTAGCAAGGTTTATCAAATTTACTATCATCACCGGAATTGGATCAACTACATTATGTACCATGAAATTTACGGTTCACTATTGTCAATTAATATTGTCCTACAAAGCAAGAGAGCAAAAAAAGGTTGACCATTTTTTGTGCATAAAAGAATCCTGGCCGCCGATCTCTGATTATAAGAAACTGAAAATTTTATGAAGCACATTAATGATTTCAGTAAACTTCTTGTTAAGTTTTCCCCTATATTTACATATTGTTTTAAAGATAGGTCTTGTGTTGTAAGTCGAGAATATTCTCGGAGAACGAGAATATTCTCGTTATTCGCCGAGAATTTTCTTTTTTCACACAAGATTGTTAAAAATTATTTTATTCATTTCCTCCCTCATATTTAACGTTCACACGAATTTATCAATTTACTTTCAAAGTTTTCGACGAAATTTTTTCGCACAGATTTTGTATCAGTTTGGGTATATTAATTTTTATTTCACATCAGTGCGTACTTTTAAAACACATTACATAATATGAAATCCTAAAATTTATTAAGGTTAGAAACGATAAAAATTGATAAATAAACAATGCGAGTTACCCATTAACATTAAAATGTCAGTTGGTTTTTTTTGCTTCCAGATCTATGTTAAATCTTTTAACACAAACTACATAATAGGCGTAACATTTCTGTTGTGTTTCGCCAACTGCTCAAAAGTCACATTTGCTTACCCTCTCTCTGTACATATGAAATGCTAAATGTTAAAAATTGTTATTAATTAAGTTTTTGCATTAGTTAGTTCAGATAACGGAATCAAGTTTCTCACACTTTTACTTATGTCATCTTCCAGAATCACAGCAACACCACACATGAGTACCGTCAAACGATCCCGAGTAGTAAGTCGTATGTATGTACATATATCCATTACAATGCCTCGTTTTTCCTGCTCCAGACCATCTAGCTTCGCTTACGCCAAGCATCTGTGTTTGATTTTTTTTTCATTTCTAGTTGCAGACTTTCAATTTTACCTGCTTGATACCTGGTCCTAACGTTCCATGTACCAATTTCCAAGAACTCATTTACTACGAATAATAACGCAGATTCAAGACTGTATATCATTTGAAAATGGGCGACGCGGGAATAGATTTGTATCATAGATATCTAGATAAATACACAAGATGAGCTTTATCCCTAGTGAAAGTGATAGATGCGGGTGGCACGAGGTTCAAATGTAAAACGGACATATTCGTGACACCGAAATGCGGGATAATATTTCAAAGACACCCTGTGCTTATATGCGAATAAGTACATACATAACTACGACTAATATGTAGGTCTTTGTCTTAAAAGCTGGGAGTTTTCAGGCACATCGCCTTTAAACCTTATTATTCAGATTTTAAATCCCTTGGGTTGGAAATCTTACACTCGTGAACTACGTGTATATTGAGGGTTTTGAGGGTTTCAAATTCTATATATATATATATATATATATATATATATATATATATATATATATATATATATATATATATATATATATATATATATATATATATATATATATGTATATATATATATATATATATATATATATATATATATATATATATATATATATATATATATATATATATATATATATATATATATATGTATATAACAGATATATTGCAATGCCGGGTTCAGCTATGCATATATAAAAATGAATGTCTCTGTGTGTGTCTCGAATAGGCTTCTAAACCACTAAACCGATTACGATGGATTTGGATTTGTTGTATGCATGTCAGTTTCAGGATTTGTTGTATGCATGTCCGGGAAGATTACTGTGGAAAAAATGGGAATGGGTGTCATTGCAACGCTATAATTTCAAATATTTTCGCGTCGCGACCAATGGGAACGGGCACGAGAACGAGAACGGGAATATATATATATATATATTTATATATATATATATATATATATATATATATATATATATATATATATATATATATATATATATATATATAAATATATCATATATATAACGACGGTAATCTGTGTGTGTGTTGGCAAATTTACTTGTATGTAACAGTGGAGGAGTATAAGAGACATGGTATCGCCAGCGCCATTCCCGTTAGCCAGATGACCCCTATCATCACGAGAGAGCAAGTCTTCGACATCCTCGGCTTCATAGGCCACACGATTGCTTGATATCTGAAAATAAAATAACATAAATGTCTCCCGAATTGTTTCAGAATGTGCCAGGTGCCAAGAAACGATGCGCTGGCCGGGTAATGACTTAAAACCCGGATCCGGGTATTTAATATATCGAGTATTAACATAAAAATTCAAAATGATTTTCAGTCTATACATTGAAAATATCCAAATATTTATGTATGCAGTGGCGGACTGGGACTGAAATCAGTGCATGCCAGGGGTCAAAGGGGGCCCACCCAGGGTTAAAAAAATTTTTCCCCCCCCCCCTCCATATAACAAAATTTTCTTCTTTCCATCACGCTAAAAATCAAGGGAAAAAAATAAATAAAATTTTCTAACATGGGAATAAACAAATGTAGGTACAAGAAAATGGGAAATCAAAATAGATCCATAAATTACATTATATATTTCGTTTTAACCCTTGTCCCAGGTAAATATTATAGAATGCGGCATAGAAGCGGCTTTTACTTTCGGTAGAAAACAATTGGGGATGTCATTTCAGCTTTTTCTTGGGGGGGCAGGCAAAGATTGGTCAAATTGAAAAATTTTCAAAAAATCTTGTTTATATCAGAATAAAAATGTATACACTTTATTGAGTTATAAAATATGAAAAAAATAAGCTTATTTTTAAAAAAATAATTATAAAAAAATATTATGTAAAAAGTGAAAAAAGCGCCGCAGACGAAAAATTTTTTCCAAAAATCTTCGCATGGTCAACAAAAATCGACCATCTAACCGAGTCACTAAAAAACTATCAATTAACTTAATTTCTACTGACTGTCTTTTCATTTTATCAATGGATAAAGTTTTGTGATCATGCGAAAATTTTAACTCAGAATCGATCACTGATCACGTTTACTGTATTTGTATGTTATTTGTATTCTTTATGTACTAAATTTGATAAAGTTTTGGTCAGAAAGCAATTTTATTAAATAACAAACTTTTTTTGGACCGAATTCGTTACACATGAAGTTTAAATTCATCTCATTCGTTGTTTTGTGAGAGAATGGACGTCTGCAAATAAAATAAAATTTCGAGAAATAAAACCATTTGTGATTGAACCGATTCAGTAAAATATTAATTTGAAACTTTACGAACTTTCGGAAAAATAAACGTTACACATCTGTTTTTGAGACAAAATAAAGTAAAGGGGACCTTTCTAACGATTCGCTCCATAGGATGAACAATTTCTAAGAATTTTACCCAAGGCATACCACTTAAAAACCAAAATATACTTGTTTCAAAATAATAAAATCTTTTTTTTTTCAAAGCACATAGCAGCGATTATTTTATTAATTACCCAAAAGTAACATATATACATAAGAAATAAACGTAGCATTCATAGATCCATAGTATCTCATTAATCATTAATTCATAATATTTTCTAAATTCACACTATTCCTTAATTTGCCCCCCCCAAATTACGTCCCTGAAAAAAATGCATAATATTTTCAATGAATATTAATCGAAAACCGGGATTTTGGGGAGGGGGCCCCTATCCTATATTTCTATATACATGGATGTATCTAGATTAGGAATAGATTTTATATTCGGAAACTGATTAAAATTGTGTATTTAAATCTTACTACATATGTATGTCGTCAAAGCATAATCAAATGTTATTTATTTATTTATTATTATTTAATATACTTGGGGGAGGCGGCAAAGCCGATAGGCCCCTTGGGCCTATCGGCTTTGCCGCCTAAACATATTTTACAAATTATACATATATGCAATAAAAAAATGAGAAAAATTAAAATACATTAAAAAAAAATAATATTAAAATAAAATAAAATAAGAGAAGAAAAAAAATATAAAATATATAAACAAAAAAGATAAAAATACAGAAATATGATTATGGGAAAGAAGAATCACAAAAATCCTTTGGTTTTAAAAAAAGTATCAAGTTTATTCTTAAAAATATTAATATTAATAGAGGTTACTAAATCGTTGGGAAGACTATTCCAAACTGAAACCACTCTGTTAGAAAAGAATGTATCTCTGATCAATTTATTAGATTTATCTTTTTGGAGTCTAAGCGAGTGACCTCTGAGGTGAGTGTTTATGTTGAATGAAATAACATTAGACATATGACAATTATAGTGATTATTAAGAATTTTATAGACTTCGATTAAGTCACCTCTAGTTCTTCTCGTCTCCAATGTAGTGAGATTCATTATTTTCAATCTTTCATTATAAGAAAGTGATTTGAGTTCAGAAGGAATCTTTGAAATTCTCCTTTGAACCCTTTCATGTAATATCCTTTTTAAAATGAGGATTCCATATGTTAAAAGCGTATTCAAGTCTAGGTCTGATGAAAGTTTTATATATTTTTGTTAAAATAGTTAAATTTAGAAAATTGAATACCCGCTTTATAACATACAAAAATGAGTAAGTTTTGCTGACAATATTATTTATATGAGCGGACCATTTTAGGTCGCAAGTGGTGATGATACCTAGGTCAAATTGGTATTGGACGCAATTGAGGAAAAGGCTGTTTATTTTGTAGGAAAGATTTGGGTTATTTTTTCCTAGGTGGAGAACAGAGCATTTCTTAACATTTAAAGTTAGAAGCCAAGTTTTTGACCACGTGACAATTGTGTCCAAATCGCTTTGAAGGGAATTTCTGCCATCTGAGTTGGCAGGACAATAAAGTGTCGTCAGTGACAATAAATGTCGTCAGCGAAAATAGAATATTTACATGTGAGGTCATTTGCTATATCATTAATAAAAATGTTATTTTGAAAGTATGAAGTAAATTTAAGTCGCTGGTTGATGATGAATCTTCCTATCGAAATTAAGCAATTCAGTTTATATTATTCACGGAAATTCGTTTATACCCATTTTTATTTCAGTAGGTAGTTGTTATATAGGTATTGGTATATACATAATATTGAGGTTGGAAATGGGCCCGACAAAAGGGCCCACGCAACTTACATTTCAAGCCTAATAAAAAAAGTTAACCGGTCCTTGGGCTGTTAAAGCAGGTATTAGTTGTTTGTGTATATCGAAAGAAATTTGTTTTGTTGAAATACCCAAACTTTAGGTCTCAATGTGCAATATCCTATAAATTTTTACACACGTGAAATAGTTAAAAAGTTATTTAATTTTACTGTTTAAATATATATACATATACATGATATATGTATATATATTTAAGATTATATATGAGATGAAGTTTTGTGATACGAATGTTTCTCTATACATATATATATATATATATATATATATATATATATATATATATATATATATATATATATATATATATATATATATATATATATATATATATATATATATATATATATATATATATATATATGTATAGAGAAACATTCGTATCACAAAACTTCATCTATTGTTACTACGTACATAGATAAAGTAATAATGAAATGTTTTTACGAACCAAACCTTAACAACTCTACAGTTAACAACAAAGTCAGTACAAAAATAATAAAAATATAAATTTTCAGCCCGATACGTTCAGTAGTGTGGAGAAAATCGTGTGGTCATATGTACATATATTCATAAATAAATGAGGATTTTTTAATATTGGGTTGGTAAAAATTTTATGATTCTTTTGCAGATTTACATACGATAAAGGTATGTACATACATATGTACATATACATATATGTGTGTAGATTATTATAAAATTTCAGACGCATTTAAACGCATCTCTCGTGTCCCAAAAGCATTAATTTTGCGTCGAAGGGCTAAGTAAGAATAATGATCAGTAAAATGGCCAGGAGCATCTATGTATGTTTATAACGAAAATAAAAATACGGACTTTTGATATAATTGACAACACATGCCTTTTGAACTATTTCATGGTAAATTAACTATGTATGTTTGAATTAATTTAAACCTACAAATACACAACACACAAACAAAGTAATAAACATGCTAAAACTGCGCCTAATTTACTGATAATAATATTAGTTGGAAATAATTCAAATATATGTGCATAGAGCCAGCAGCGTGGCTCGGTCGTTAAGCTTCTGCTTAACACTGAGAGGCGCCGAGTTCGATCCCTTGAGCTGACCTCGATTGAAAAGAATTTTTCTGAGTATATCTGTAATGCTGCTGGTCAGACCAGGATTTGTGACTCCTGGTTGATCGTTTCCTATCAGAGTTTGCCAATTTTCTCTGATTTCATTGTTGAAACGATTCCCGATTAAAAATTGGCTAAAAATCCTTCCTACCCACTATGTCACCACTATTTGAGTATGATTAATGTAAATATTACAATAAAAATGTATGTACAATTCATAGATGTCTCGTTAATTGTCGAGTTTAAGTCAGTGTCTCGTAATTTAGCGACTTATGTATATAATAAAAAATGCTGTATTGTTTGTAATTTGGCCAGGAAGGCGCATTGGGGTTTACCTGTAATGCCTTCCTGGTATGAAATAAAAAATAAAATAAAAAAAAAATAAAAAAATAATTCAAATGGGTCTACGTGACGAGCCGGAATGTTAAATTACCGAAAACGCAAATATCGGAAGGCAAAGATCGAAAATCGAAAGATCTTAGGTCGAAAGATCAAAAAAAAGGGTGCACGGTAAACGGTTGCGTTTTCGGTAATTTAACATTCCGGCTCGTCACGGAGACCGAATTCAAATGTATGTGTACTGATTAACCATTAGATGGATGGAAGCTTATACGAATGTTTATCTATATATCAAATATATAATTAGCAAAGATACTTTTTAAGTCTCCTGGGGCATAGCCACCGAGGGCGGAGCTTCCGGGGGCGCATCCGCTGGGGACGGAGCCCTAGGGAGCGCAGACGCCGAGGTCTGAGCCCTAGGGGGCGCAGATGTCGGGAGTGAAGCCCTAGGGCTTCACCCCTAGTACAAAATAAAAAATAAAATAAATAATAAATAGAAACTTATACGTATGTTTAAATATATATATGTTACACCGAATCCGTGAAATTGTCTATGACACGCATTCGGCAAGAGAATTGCCGAATGCGTGAAAAATGCAAGCACGTTGCCCAGTTCACGGATTCGGCAAATTCTTTGCCGAATGCGTGAACTGGACAGCGTGTAATATTATAACCAAGTGTCAAAGTGACAGCTGAATGAGGATGTTTAATTTACATATTATTATGTATAATATGACTACATACATATGTTTCGATCATCTCATATGACTTGTACATAAATTAATGCTATTTTTATACATTTTGATCAATATTTTAACAGTCGAAATTTTATACCTTTTGAAGAATCAGTATTATATTATAAATATTTAATTTTATTACACAT
Organism: Arctopsyche grandis; assembly: GCF_051622035.1. Taxonomy (NCBI): domain Eukaryota; kingdom Metazoa; phylum Arthropoda; class Insecta; order Trichoptera; family Hydropsychidae; genus Arctopsyche; species Arctopsyche grandis. The sequence goes on along the minus strand of NC_135355.1, from coordinate 20,585,278 downwards.
GTCCCAGAACATAGCTCTTGGCTACACCGACCAGACCAAATATATTAAAATGTGAACGACTAAGAAATCAGCGGGTGTGAAACGCTTAATCTAACTGCATATATCTCTCCGGAGTCCGGAGATGCATTTGTCCGAAGGACCAAAACAGCCCTGCGTGACCTGAGCCATAGAACACTTTGTATTTTAACAAGCTCGTAGTCACCTCTCACTCATTGGTTTAACTTAAAAACATTTTTTGGACAGGGGACTATTACAGACAAGCACTCTTTGAATTCTTTGAGAATAGGCAAAAAATGTACCTTATATTTAAACAATAAGTCACTATTAATAGTTTTTTGGGCTTTTATTATTTCTTTTACACAAAAATACAATGGAGCTGACTGTGTGTTCATACATAGTAAATAATTTTTACATGATATAAATTAATATTAAAAATTTTAAAAACTTTTTCAACTTCTCCCACCGTCACAGATAGAATTTGCTCATATTTAAATTTAGCGCATTTCACAGGAGTTGTTACAGTTCTAAAAAACAACACCGGAGCGCTGCTGTCTATTTGCCGACTCCACGCTTTGAGCAGACAAATTCTTGCCGAATACACGCATTCGCCAAAGAATTTGCCGAATCCGTGAACTGGGCAACGTGCTTGGATTTTTCACGCATTCGGCAATTCTGTTGCCGAATGCGTGTAATAGACAATTTCACGGATTCGGTGTAACATATATATATATATATATATATATATATATATATATATATATATATATATATATATATATATATATATATATATTGATTTTTAAATGCTTTTTATTATTACGAAATTATGTTCATAATACATCTTATATATATTTTAATTTTCTATTTTACAATTTTAATTTAATTTTAGCAGTAATCATAGTATTATATTATTCTAATATTAATGTACAGCATAATAGAAAAAAGAGCTTAAAAACCTATTTACAATTCTTATAAATGCTCATAATGCATCTAATACATAATATTAATTAAACACTCTCTAAAGTCGATGACCTAAAGCATATTGTGTTTAGGTAATCTGTGTTGTAATCACCGAGACTCTTCACAAGTGTGTTAATATGATTATTAATGATTCTGTCTGTTATTCCATACAGGTGAAGCACAGGTTAATAATGGTAATATGAGCGCGCGATATAATTTTATTATATTCTGAGTTGATCAAGAACTATGGTGATTAAATAGTGGGTATATTGAGGATATACCCCGCATCGTCTTGCATTTCGCTCCCTCAATGTGAGGTGCTCATCTCATTCTTTTATCGAACGTTACTCCTAAATATTTTATTACTGACTGCCATTTCAGAGGGGATTTTCAGATCTAAACTTGGCTTATGCTTTCTAACACTCAAGAATATGGCATCTAGAATATTAGGTATGATTTGATGATGAGAATTAAGTAGTTTGGTATATTGTTAATAAGTAGTTTATGAATGAGTCAATCGAGCCAAACCGTGTCAAAAGCCTTTTCTATTTCGAGACATACCATTCCGGTACTTCTTATTAAAGTTTTTCGTCACGTGTTCAGTTAGTCTTAGTTGTTGGGTCGTGGAATGTCCAGTGCGATATTCTTATTGTTCATTTATTAATTTATTATTTACGACTTTGAGTAAACGAATGTAGATTATTTTTTCTAGAATTTTTGAAAGCGTGCAAAGTAAGCTAATGGGTCGATAATTGGTCGGGTTTTTTGGGCTTTTGTCGGACTTAGGTATGGGAATTACGTTGGCTGTTCTCCAGTATTCTGGGAAATACCCGGTGAGTGAACATGCGTTGAATATTTTAGATAATGATAATAGGGCTTTAAATGGAAGTTTTTTGATTATGATGTTATGTATTGAATCTCGCCCAGGTGCCTTTTTATTTTTTAAATTACGTATTATATTTCGGATTTCACACTGATGCACCAATTTTATATTTTTAGTAATGTTAGTGGGAGTTTTTTTGATGATTTTAATGGACTGGTTGACTTTGTTATGCGTTGGTATGTGATTGTAATGTTGTGCGAGTATGTCCTGTTTTTGGAAAGATTTTGATAAGAGTTATGCTTTGTCGCAATCACGCGTCACTGTGATTTCTCCATCATCTAATGGAGGAATCGAGTTTTTTGTCCTGCGAATCGCTTTAGCTAATTTCCAAAAAGAGCCATCAACTAAGGCCAAGCTTCATTTTGATATTAATTAATGTTTTCAATGCTGGATTTTTTGATATTTGCCAAATTTTACGGAGTTTCTTTTTACTTTTTATTAGATTTGCAACAAAGTCAGCTATCTCTTGTTTGTGTTCAATGTATTGTGTCTTAGGTATGTGAAGATGTTTGGATTGAGTTATTGATTTCGTCAGATGTATTATGGAGCTGTCGATGTCTGTTTTGTTTATGAGTGTGGTAGATGTTAGAATGGTGTGGTCATTTATGTACGACTTGAACCCTCGCCAGCTAGCTCTCCCGTAATCCCAACTGTGCTTGATGATTTCTTCGGGCTTCCCGTCAATTGAGAAGATTATCGGGAGGTGATCAGACGACGGGGCTTGAAGGGCATTTGGCGTCGATATTTTTAGGCAGTTCTTGACGAGGACAAAATCTAGTGTGGATGGTTGTGAGTTATTTGTGGGATGGTGTGTGTATGTATCCGTATGAAGTAAGATTGTATCTGTTAGTTGGATGTATTTAAAAAGAGTTATGCCCTGTTGATCAGTGTTTACGCAACTCCATAACGGATGTTTGGCATTTAAGTCACTAGCTACCACTACCGAACTACCAATGTTAAATATTTTGTTAAGATCGGATACCAATAATCGTTTTTGGGGAGGATTGTAAGCGGATGCTACTATGTGACGGGTGTTGTTAATTGTTAGTTCGATGGCGGTTAGTTCTAGATTTTTTAGTGGTGGAGTTATTACGCGACAATGTTTAATTGAGGATTTTATAACAATGGCAACTCCCCCTCCATGCTGTTCTCGGTCTTCGCGATAGCAGTTCAAGTTAGGTAAGTTAATACGGATATGAGGTTTTAAGAAGGTCTCGGAGATTTAAACTATGTCAGCACAGTACTCACCGATCGCCGACTCTAGTTCGTCAATCTTATTCTTAAGTCCACGAGCATTCCAAGCTAGAATGTTCAGGCGCCTTCCGTTAGTCGAAGACATCGAGAGTACAAGCTGTAGTTTGTCGGTGCAACTGCTGGCCTTGGCACGAATCTCCTGGAGGATCTTGAACATCTTCGCCATAGACGCCATGGAAGTTAGGTCTGTTGTTGGTTGAATTTTGGGATTGGTTGGTTGATGAGGTTTTTTGGGGATATTTGGGATATTTGGTGTAGGAGTTTTAATGGTCGGTAGCTTTGGGAAGTTATGATCGTTAACAACCGGGATATTTTGTGTTGACTGCACCACTGGTATTTCCCAGGGGTTGGCTTTGACAATTGTTGCTCGATTCTTCTTCGATTCCAGCATTTTCAGATAGCTCAGTCTTTTCGGACACTCTTTGAAGTTGGCGGGGTGAGGTCCTGAACAGCCTGAGCGGACAGCAGGGGTAAATATCCCTTGGCTGCATTGTGCGGTGAGGTGAGCGCCTGCGCATTTGACACACTTGTGCTGCCGATTGCAGTTTTTTGACGCGTGTCCGTATTCTTGGCATCTGAAACATTGAGTAAAATTTTGTCATTTATTTGTGTACTTAACGACACTGACCATAGTGTAGCAGATGTACCATATTTTCTTTACGGATACAGATGGCTCGAAGACCACCAAATATAGCTCGGTGGCGTTGCTTCTAGGCTTTTCCACCGCTCCAAGGGACATCGGAAACTTCCAATAATCCGTTAAATTTGTTTTTCTCCTGGATTTAAAATTCAAGAACAACATCTTTCACTTTCTTTGTCGTTTTTTTTTGGCACCTGCCACTCGGTATACATCTCAGAGGCTTGAGAGCAGCCTGGTTGAGGAGCTTGAAATGTAGCCATCAGTGTCTTCATCCGTTTTCTCAAGTTGGATCTTCGCATGGTGCCGACATGTGATATTTTTGTGTTCGTTGTGTGATGGTCCGTACGCACCAAACCAACGACGATTTTGGGCCAACTTTTAAAACCAGTAGCGTACAAAATATCGAAATAAAAATTAAATAAAAAAATTGAAATTAAATATCAAAATTAAGCTAACGAGCGAGATTGAGCTAAAATTAGATCATCGTTGATGTTTTGAATTACAATAATGTTTTGAATTACAATAATGTTTTGAATTACGACGATGCGCATTACAACCAGAGAAATATTATAATTACGAGCGAAAAAAACCTTGTTATTGTTTCTTTTAAGTCGTCACGATAACTACTGTGTTTCCCCCTTAGGAAATACTTAACCAACAATGATTTTGGGCCAACTTTTAAAACCAGTAGCGTACAAAATATCGAAATACAAATTAAATAAAAAAATTGAAATTAAATATCAAAATTAAGCTAACGAGCGAGATTGAGCTAAAATTAGATCATCGTTGATGTTTTGAATTACAACAATGTTTTGAATTACGACGATATTTTTTTTATTTTTTATTTATTTATTTAACATATAAGCCACAGTGACATTACAGAGATCTCCAACGCGTCGCTGTGGCCGGTCATTCAGTAATAATAACATGATAACAGTAATAATAACAATAGTAACACAACATCATTAAAATCATAAAATCATAAAAAAAAGAAAAAACATAGATAAAGTAATAACAATCATTAATATTTATAATAGGCAAAATCAACCACTGGCATTCCTCAACAACCACTCATCCAGATTAGTATATTTTATATTGAAGAGGTCAATTTCACCAGAAATCCTGTTAAGCAGATATATCGCTCTAGATATAGGAGCCGTTGACAATATATTTGTGCGAGCCACAGGAGGAACAAAAAAATCACGATTTCTCAAGTCCCTGAATTTACAAGGTGCATTAAACCTAAATTCCTTTAGAACCTGAGGATTGTGTATTATCCCATTCAACAGCTTAAAAAAGTGTCTTCCCAGTAACATATTCCGACGAGACTCCAATGAGTTGAAACCTAACGCCCCTAATAGGAATGCACTAGGATATAGCCAAGGATAATAACCATACTGTTTCAAATAAAGATATCTGAGAAACCGTTTTTGGATTCTCTCAATCTTCAATGAATGAGTTATATGGGTAGGATTCCATATAATAGAAGAAAATTCTAGAATACTACGTACTAAAGATTCATAAAGAATTTTAAGCACCAACGTACTCTGGAAAGGTTTGCTAACTCTTAGTAAGAATCCCAGAATTTTTGTTGCACGCAAACAAATATTGTCTATGTGTCGTTTAAATTGAAAATTATTCGAGAACAAGACCCCCAAATCACAATATTCATCTACAAACTTTAATTCAACACCACTTACGATATGGATAAATCAAGTGATTTGAAGATCTTGTCACATTGAGAACACAGCATTTTTGAATGCTAAAAAATAATTTATTATCGACAGACCAACTTGACAGCGCATCTAAGTCCAATTGGAGAAGGGCTGCGTCACTATGAGACTTAACTGTCTTAAAAAGCTTAAGGTCATCGGCGAATAAAAGATAGTCTGAATACTTAATTATTTTTGAGATGTCATTAATGTAAATTAAAAAGAATAATAACCCTAAGTTGGACCCCTGAGGTACCCCAGAATATGAAAAAAACTCATTTGAGGAATTAGAGTGAAAATATACAAATTGCCTCCGATTTTCAAAGTAATTTTGTATCAGTTGCATCAAGCCATTTGATAACCCAAAATTTCTTAACTTAACAAACAAAACATTATGGTCTACCATATCAAAGGCTTTCATGAAATCGGTATATACTACATCAACTTGGTTTCCCGCATCAACCGATTTGGTTACATAATTGGAAAAACATAATAAATTAGTAACTGTTGAACGAGAACTTCTAAATCCATGTTGTTGATCGATCAAATATGGTTCACAGTGATTGTAGATATACCGATGTAAAATTGCCTCGAACACCTTGGCAGGAGCAGAAAGTAGCGCAACCGGTCTATAATTTGTAATTGATAAAATGTCACCTTTTTTAAAAATGGGAACAATTTTTGTGATTTTCCAAAAATCAGGAAAAATTCCCGAATTTAATGACAAATTGAAGATAAATCATAGTGGTTGCGTTAAAGGAGCTTTGCAAGCTTTCAACACATACGCAGGAATGAGATCTGGACCAGCCGACAGTTTTGGTTTCAGTCTGTTTAAACCATAAATTAAGTCATTTTGATTGCAGCAACCTAGGTTTAGAATGGGGAACCAGCCATTGTCTGATATACTGTTAGACTGACCTTGAACAGATTGACTACTCCGAAAAATATTGCTAAAATGTTCAGCAAACTTATCAGCAATATTTTGGGAACCATGTACATCACAGTTTTCTTAACGCATAGTGCCAGGTATATTTTTAGTAAAACGTTTAGAATTAACAAGTGACCAGAAAGCAGACGGCTCCTTAGATAGAGCAATTTCACAATTTAAAATATATTTTTTACGGCATTCATCCATAGTTGATTTTACTAATTTACGCAGATAAACAAAATCAGCACGTGCTATGCAACATTTCGTTGTTTTCCAAATTTTATGGACGTAAATTTTTCTTTGAATAATCTTAATTAAATCTTTTGAAAACCATTTAGGATACTTATAATCGTTGGATAACTGGGCAAATTTCTTTTTACTAAAAATGCCATTACATTCATTATATACAATAATATAGAAGGTGGAAACCGCTATGTTTACATCACAACACTTATACAACTCATTCCAATTACAATTGGCCAGACTATTTCCTAATTTAACCAGTTATCTCCATATTCAAATTTCCATCCAGGTAACATTTTTCCATCAGAACACAACATATTATTAATATTAACTTTAGCTAAATTAAAAATAATATCAACATCAAGTGCTGGATGATAAATATCCTCTGCAACTAAAGGATTAGACGCTCTTGATACAGATATATTAACACTATCAATATTAGTGAAGATTAAATCTAAAATAGAACCATTATAATTGTTTTTAATAAAATTGATTTGACTCAAATCTAACAAAGATAAAACAAAATTAAGATCCTCACTCGAACAGTTCGAGGAGGTTAAGTTAAAATCCCCAATCAACATTACACGCCCCTTGGATAAATCTAAAACATTTGAGACAATCAAATTAAAAAAATCCCTAAGATTCAGGCGTTGATCTAGGCGGAAAGTAAACTACACATATATATAATAAGAATGGAATACAATACAGTTTCAACTTAAGCCATACACATTCACATCCTTTCTCTAAACGATCAAGTCTCTCTATTGTAACATACTAGTTGCTTTTCACCGCTATTAAAACTCCTTCACCTCTCGTAGGTCTGTCTTTGCGGAAGATAGAGTAAGTTCCATCCAGCAATTCCACATCATGCACAGAGTCGTCAAGCCAGGTTTCCGTTAGTACCAGGATGTCAGCACATTGAATAGCCGAGTTAGAACCTAATTCATCCAGTTTAGATTTAAGGCCTCGTACATTTTGATAGAAAATGCTTATATTATGCATTAAAACCAGAGAAATATTATAATTACGAGCGAAAAAAACCTTGTTATTGTTTCTTATAAGTCGTCACGATACACCAATGTGTTTCGCCGTCGATGAAATATTTAACAAAAAAAATGTCGGTGATTTGTCAAAGGGTTTTTTTTTTCTTTCGTCGAAATAAAATTAATAATCACACATTATCCGATAAATTTTACCTCTGAGATGGATTTAATTATTTGATTTATTTCGACGAGAGAAACAATTGAAGACATTATCCGATAAAATTTACCTCTGAAATGATTTAATTAATTGATTTATTTCGACGAGAGAAACAATTGAAGACAAAAAAATTTCCATTGATAAAACCGACAACGTCTCGGGTTGAAACCATCACTCGGTCACCCATACTAACACATGATATATGCTCAGTAACTGCGCATTACGGGGAAGTAAAAATAATAATTCTTTGATTTTTTTTCGATCTTAGTGCGTATCTACGTAAGTCAAAACATCTTCGACAAACAAAAGTCGAGGATTATCTGTATGTGATTGTTGATGATCTAATTTTAGGTCAATCTCGAAAATTTATTTAAATTGGGCATGTTCTGTTTTAACTTTCAATATTTTATTTTAATTTTAATATATTGATTATAATTTTATTTTGATATTTGAATTTAATTTTAATATAATAATAATATTTTTAATTTTGATATTTAATTTCAATTTTTAAATTTAATTTTTATTTCGATATTTTGTACGCTACTGGTTTTATCCTGATGGTTAAATCGTTGGACCAAAATCGTCGTTGGTTTGGTCCGTACGCAGCATAATATGAGCGCTCGCACAGAGGGTCGTTCGTATGTCCGTTTGCACGGAGCGTCGAAAAACGAATGAGACGACATATTATATCCGGTAAAACTATTAAAAAAAGGGCATTTCATCCTTTTAAAACTTCTCCATTAAAGAATATGGTACTTGTGTTTTTGTATAATATTCCATCATAATGATAATGATTCTTATTAATTATTAATATTATTTTAATCTTTATTAATTATAAAATATCTTGAAATTTTGCCGAGCACCTTAGTTACCTTGTAAGGTAGGATGACAAAAGTTTTAAATAATTGAAAAAATATATTTTTGTAAGCGTTGATCGATTAAAAAAGTCATGTCTATTATTTTTGGGTTACTGGTCACATGACTTAACTTTTGAGCTTCTCGGAGGTCTCAAAATACTATATTTATTCTTAAGGGACCTAATTTTATTTAATGGGGGATGATGGCTAGGAACATACGTATATCAGAAAATCAGATACAAAATATAATTCTTAAATTAAAACAAAAGAAATCGCCAAGACCATCAAGAGATGAAAACTTGAATACTTTGGACACGTAATGCGACACCCTGAGACATATGAACTTTTGCATCCAAGGAAAGATCTGCGGAAGGAGAGGCCCCGGAAGAAGAAGGACGTCCTGGCTGAAAACCTCGAGGCAATGAATGGTTCAATCAAAATACTACTTCACTGTTCCGGGCAGCAGCCAACAAAGTCACCACTGGAAACATGATTGCCAACGTCCCGTTACGGATAAGGCACTAGAAGAAGATTCAATATGCTTAAAACATAAAAAAAAACATGCGCCGCAGGCAAAAATTGTATATGCAAATACAAACACACATTGTATATCAAATTTAAAGAATTTGCATTAAACGATTTAACAGAAATTAACAGTAGACTTTAGAATAAGAAGTCATGGTATTTAAAACAACGAACGAAGAAAACTTTTAGGATTGAGTGTCGAGCATGACGTCAATTCTTGTTTTTCAATTTGTTAGGGATTACAAGTCGTCCTCGAAGAAACGAGGGCGTGTCCTAGTTTTTCAATATTCTCGTGACCTACGCACTTACATACCTACATATATGTATGTATGTACGTTCTAGTTTATATTATTTTAAAAATCTAACAATTTTCATTAAACTATTGATAAAAATTCAGTCATAACAAAATTATGTTATTACATTTTGATTAATTGATGGTAAAAAATAAAACTGAAAAATATGATTTTTTCCAAAGGAATATATTTTTTACCACATATATGTATACCAAATATTTTATCAATAAGTCATGCTTATAGATTATGTTCATTAATGGTTATAGCGATTAAGCATCTTTTTTTCTCAGTTGCGGACAGAATTAGGAACCTCATACTTGTTAGTAAATGAATTACGTAGTAGCTTATGTATTCGTATAAGTAGCTTATTCACAGATTGTACACAAGATTTTTCTAAGCTTTTCCCATTCAGACTATGTAAGCTAAGAGGATACGGAAAAATATTTCCGGTTTCCGTAAATTATGTATTTGAATAAGTATCCTTGCTCACGCAAAGGAAAAATGTAAAACGCGCTTATAAAAGAACATTCAAAATATACGAAAGCTACGGAAACACAGTCACTTCATCATAAAGTTCGTTTTCCGTGACTAGGAACTGAAATCCCTCGTATTTGAAAAAACTATTTTTATTTTTCTCGTAAAATTCATAAATTTTCCTGGAAGAAACTGATCGATACATTTTTAGAAGGTGCTTATTTTACAATATAATGAAACCAATTTTTTAACAACTTAAACATAAATTAACTAACGATTCGCAGAAAATCTACAAAATACAGGAAGTTACACTATTAAATTATTCGAGACGTTTCGTACGATATATGTGGTATTCTTCACGGATTATTCAGAGCCCAATGGATCGGAAAAAAAGGATTCGAAACCCTTTTCTGGCCTTTTTCATTCCCAAGTAGTGGGCGAGTAATGATTTTATGAGATACGCGTGCAAAAAATCTCCAATGACATTTTAACTGGGTCGCATTAAATCCCCGAAATCCAGAACAACTACTTACGAATTTATTTAAAGAAAGATTATAGCCTTTTTATATAGATTATAGAAAGATTACACACGGTGATTAAATGTATTGATTTTCTATTAAATTAATGATTTGAATCTTTTTACTTTATCTATGTACGTCAGCGGTTTCCAAACTGGGAGGCGCGGACTATTGCCAGGGGAGGCGCCAAAACTTTTTAATAAAAAAATAATTTTCATACCATAATATCTACAAATAAATAAAACTTCATATCGTAGCTTAATAGTAAAATTCAATGCATGAATGTTTATTTTTGTTTTTCTTTCATTTTTATATACACATTTAATTAGCAACCTTTCTCGAAGAAAACCAACATGAAGAGACATGAACTTGCCTATTTGGTTGAAATTTTTGGAAAATTGAGCGGTTTAAATAAAGCAATGCAGGGATCACAAATATATCCACTTGTTCAAAAAGACAAAGTAAAAGCTTTCATTAAAAAGTTGAAGTTATGGAAATCAAATTTACAAAAGAATGAGTTGGATATGTTTTCACTTTCCAAGCAAGTAAAAATCTTTTTACTGACCACTTGGATGGTTTAGTGCTGCATTTTTCCAATTATTTCAAAGACCTTGATTTCTCAAAATTTTTGTGGATACAGAATCCATTTAACTACAATGAAGAAGACGAATTCGAGCTGACAACCATCGAAAAAGAAAAATTAATAGAATTATCATGCGATAGCTCACTAAAACAAAAGTTTCGAAATTAAACCATAATTAAAATTTGGATGAATCTAAGTGGATAGTATGAATCTTTTTATTGCAAAGCAATGCAAGTGCTTCTACCGTTTGAAACGTCTTATTTATTCGAAACGGGCTTTTCGGCACTAGCTGCAATGAAAACCAAATATCGAGCCAGGTTAATAGTCGAAAAGGAGTTACGAGTGGCACTCTCTATATTGCCCCCCAAGATTTGATAAACTTTGTGCCAATAAACAACAACATCCTTCGCACTAAATTTTGATGTGTTTGACGTAGTTTTATTAGTAATTTAATATAAAAATAAATATAGATGTTCGTATAAATTTATGTTATAGCAAAAACTTTTTATTGTTCTGTCTATTGTAGTGTTCAGTTTTTTTTTTTTTTAAATAAAGGTTTATTATTTAAAACGTGTCTATATTATTATAACTATCAAAAAATAAAAGGTAGGGAGGCGCGGAAAAAAAAATTTTTTAGGGAGGCGTAGAAGCATTAAGTTTGGAAACCGCTGATGTACGTAGTAACAATAGATGAAGTTTTGTGATCATGCGAAAATTCGAACTCGAGATTTTGACAGATTCGAACTCAGAATCGATGACTGATCACGTTTTCATGATCTAGAAAAAAAAATGTGTGTGTGTGATTTGTGTGTGGAATTTTTTGAACACCGTTAGTCCTATCAAACTGAAACTTAGTATCGGTTACTGAAATTCTTATAGACACTACGTAAATTGTTTTCAAATTTTTATGTTGATTTTATATATTTATTAGGTTGGCCCATATATCGTTTCAGTGACAGTAGTTGAAATGAAAAAAAAAAATTGTAATTTTTTTATTATAAATTTTAAATGTAATTTCCTTTGTTTTCTTTAACATTATTATGTACAACGTTCAAACATTTTTTGTATTTAATATTTATAAAATTCTTTAGGTTATGAACGAAATAAGAAAAGATTCGACTTCTTTTTATTTTGAAAACTTTTTTTGGCGATAGCATTTTTAGGACCGAAACAGGTGGAAATCAGATGAAATAAAGTCAGTAGATTAGGTTGGATGTTGAACACAAAAAACGCTTTTTTTGTACGTCACCTAACTTATTCACTTTCCCGATGCAATGAAGGGCTCTTGTTACTGAATTTTTCGATGAATTCATCTTTAGTGCAATCTTACGCGTTGTTAAACGTGGACTAATTTCAATCAGCACTTTTAATTTTTGATCGTCAAACGCAATATGGCAGCCACTCGTCTTTTTGTCTTTCAGGTCGAAATCTCCCGCATGAAACATTTTTATCCACCGAGAAAAATTGGACCGCTTTATTTATCATTTGGTTTCGTTTTGTATTACGCGATCGGGAATCAAATCCGGAAATATTGTTATTGTGATAATATTGATATTGTAATAATATTGATATTTTATCGTATATAAATATAATATAGGATAAAATATCCTCACTGTAAAAAGGTCGCGTGATAAGATGTCTGCACGGTGAAAAAGGTGCACGGGGAAATTTCCGCGCGGTTCAAAGGTTGTACGCTAAGACGGATTCGGTAAAATAATCGTGAATCATATATGTTTATAATAAAAAACCATTTCATTAATACCGTATTAAATCGATTATATGACGCAGCCTTATTTTTAATTGTTAGAAATAAATATAGTTATAATCGATTATGGAAAAGAAAGAAATTTACAATACGTTATGTATAAGCGTAATCCACAAAGATATATTGTTGTCTATTTACAATTTTTTGCATATGTATATCGCTATCAGTGTTGGAATCAGTTTCAGATTTTTCTGAATTGATGGTGTCTACATACAGTGAGCGACAAAAATAGGTACGCAGTAGCAAAATTTCATTTTATTCGTATATATCGCAATATTTTTCATTTAAAAGTTTCTGAAATCATGACTAGGATCATTAAGATAATAAAACAAGACAAATTATTAATTATATTGATGTATTTATTGAGATATTGGAATTATTTACGAAATGGACAAATTTGGGAAAAAAGTATTGGCAGTTCTTCGGGAGTTTTTAATTTAATTTAAAGCGGTTTTCACGGTATACATTTTTTAAATGTTTCCTATTAATAATATATACATAAAACAATAATATATAAATAAAATAAAGCTTAATATTTAGTAATTCCCCCTTTGTTTTTGATTACTGCCTCAATTCTTCTGGGCATAGAATAAAACAATTTTTTTATAACATTTGGGGAAATATCCTTTTCCCATGCCTCCGTTATTATGTTTTCCAGCTCTTGAAGCGTTTTTGGATTGCAGGCTTTTACTTTCCTCTTCAAAATCGCCCATAAATTTTCGATAATGTTCAGGTCTGGACTGTTCCCGGGCCAGGTAAGGGATTTAATTCCCAAACTTTCTTTATAATTGGTTATCTAAAACAAGTCGATGATATTTACCACATAAAAAAACAAATTAAAGATAGAAAAACGGTTTGATAACTTACAGAACGAGCCCGATATCAAGGTGCAGATTCGTCCTGAAATATTGGTTCAGCGACGAATTCTATGAGTGCTTCGATGGTGGGTAAAACACGTTCCCGTATCGTGTTTTCGTATTGGATGGCATTCATGGACCTTCGGACGAACTCTAGCGCCCTTATTCCATATCCTGTAATGCACCCCCATATCATGACATACGGGGAATGCTTCGCGGTCGCGAAACACAACTTGCGTGAAAACATACTCCACTTCTACGGCGAACTGTGGTCTTCCCATCTGATCCAATAAGATTCCAATTAGATTCATCTGAAAAAACCACCCTGTACCAGTCCTCTGATATCCAATTCTTCTTGTCCTTGGCCCATTTCAACTGCTTTTTCTTCATTGAAACCGCCAGAAGTGGCTTTTTCGCGAATTTGATCGCTCTAAACCCTAATTTATTCAGCTTCCTTTGGATCATACGGGTATGTACTGCTGTGGATGATGAAGTGTAAACCTCATCCCTGATTTTAGAAGCAGTAATAAATTGATCTTGAAGAGCAGCACGTTTTATGACACGATTTTCACGTTCCATCAATTTTTACTTCCTTCCAGATCCTGGAGCCCTTGTTAATAATCCTGTATCACTGTATTTTTTGATGAATTTTCTCACAGAACCTTCACTGAACCCCACCCGACGAGCAATGTCTCGATACGCGATTCGCTCTTTCGTAAGAGCCAAAATTACCGCTTTTTCATCGGTCGACATTTGGCGTGCGGACGACATTTTTCCGATGCGATGCTATTGCAACCAAAGTTAACGCGAAACTAAATAGGGAATTGACCATCAGCTTTGTAAATCTTTGAACCAACGGTTACACAGAGTTGTGTAAAAAAAAAAGGTTGGGGTCTCATTGTTTACGGCAGGTAGAGAGGTTTGTTTCGCGCTGTTTGTCCGAAATCTATGTGCGTACCTATTTTTGTCGCTCACTGTATGTATGTATGTACATATGTATCATACATTTTCCCATATAATATCGTCTTCTGTACCATCAAAGAAGTCGGTGATGCAGCATTTCATAAAATAGTCTACAAATAATTCCGGAATCCTTAAATCGGTAATCAATTAAATAAGTTTTAAAAAAATTAAACGACACTTGAAAATCGAAAAAGGCGAAACGTCAACGGCAATTGCATTATTGACAGCGATTATTAGATGCACTCCAAATCCAAATTCACCAAAAGCGTAAAAATCGTCTTATAATCGATGTACGGCTTCCAAGTAGGCTTAAACCGAATATATATATATATATATATATATATATATATATATATATATATATATATATATATATATATATATATATATATATATGTATATGCGCAAACTTCAATTACGTTCGATGGTGAAAAAATTGAGCTATTAAGTCTCACGTACGTATACATTTCCTTTTAATACTAGTTTTTTAGTGTTAACACCTTACTGTCCGCTCACGCGTATATGCGTGAATAAAAATTTTGCGTAAACGTCCGCTCACGCGTATATACGTGAATAAAATTAGCTTGCGCTTTGTGTACATACACGCACACAAAAGCAAATTCCCATACATATATGTATGTATACATATCTATATGTGTGTATGTATATCTATATGTATTTATTTTAACGCTGACATGATCTCATCATCGGTTAAAGGTCATCTGAAAATCTTGATTTACTTTTTTTATATAATAAAATTTTTGAATTGATAAAAAAAATTTAAAATATTCTCATCATCTTAGCAAAATTTAAAATGCAATAATTTTTTGTACCAGGGTAACCATCCTTTTTTTATAGAAAAAAATTTTTGAAGTGGGAAAAAAAATCTAAAAATATAGCATCGTCTTTAAGCTATAAACAATCGCAAAAATTAAAATAAAATAATTTTTTGGACTGGGGTGACCAAAATTTTTTTATACAACAAATCAGATGAAGTCAGAAAAAAAGAAAAAAATATTAAAATCATTTTTGGGCTATAAATGATTGCAAAATTTTAAATATAATAATATTTTGACTAGGGTAACCAGCCTTTTTTTATTCAAAAAATTTCTTCAAGTTGAAAATAAATTTTTAAAATATTCCTATAGTTTTAATGCCATAAATGATGACAAAATTTAAAATAAAATAGTTTTTTGGAGTAGGGTAACCAAAATTTTTATATAACATTTTTTTTAAAGCTAGAAAACATCTAAAAATATTACCATCATCTCTGTGATATAAATTATTGCAAAATTAAAAATATGATTTTTGACTAGGGTAACCAGGCTTTTTATACAAAAATTTTTTTCGAGTTGGAAATAAAATTTAAAAGTCTTAATGCTATAAATATTGCAAGCTTAAAATATTATTTTTGAGACAGGGCTTACCAATCTTTTCATACAACAATTTTTAATGTGAAAAAACAATCAATATAATATGTAAGTAATGTTGAATGACAATTTATTATTATTTTAATATAAAAAATAAATAAACTTAATTTAAATTTTAAAATTTGTATACCGTTGTTAAAAAATTATTTTTTAAAAAATTTTAATATTTAATAATTTTAAAATAAAATTAGATCAAATCAAGATACAGTTAATAATGTATGTATGTTTAACTTTAAGCGAGAAAAAATCCAAAAATATTCCCATCGTTTAAATGCTTTCAATTATTCTAAAATTTAAAATAAAAAAATAAAATACTATAATTTTTTGACTACAGTAACCAGCCTTTTTTATACAACAAAAAAATATTAAAATATTCCCACCGTTCTTATACAAAATTTAAAATAAAATAGATAATAGGGAATATTTTTCGATTTTAATCTCACTACAAAAATTTTGCTGTATAAAAAAGCCTGGTTACCCTAATCAAAATTTATAGTATTTTAAATTTTAATCATAAAGAAGATGGGAATATGTGTAGATGTTTTCTCGCTTAAAAAAAATGTAGTATAAAAAGGATGGTTACCTTAGTCCAAAAAATTATTTTATTTTAAATTTTGTCATCATTCATAGGCCATAGCATAAAAACAATGAGAACATTTTTAGATTTTATTTACAACTTGAAAATATTGTTGGGTAGGGGTGGGTGGAGGATCCAAGTAAAAAGCCAAAGTCGTTTCACAGCATTTATTGGTGATTAAGGAGATACACGCACTGACAGTGCTCCTTCCAGAATGTCTTGACATCGCTCTTATAAAGGATAGGTCTCTCAGGGAATCTTCAACGTCCGATTTGCTTGCCTATTGTTATGGTCACGTACTAGATGTCCCACGCTACCGCTGTGGGTTCTGAGAACTCTACCGGAATGTGACCCCGAGTTACCGCTACTCCCGCTAAGTGCATTCGGGGGAGATAATTCTCGAAACCAATTATAACGGTCAAACAGTCTCTGGGATGCTACTCGGATTAATCCGATTGCACTTACTAGGCCTAATCCGAGTGTACGTAACAATATTTTTTGTATAAAAAAAGGCTGGTTACCCTAGTCAGTATTTAATCATATTTTAAATATTGCAACTTCTTCAGTGGGATTCATCATTGGTGAGTATGAATGTAAGTAATTAAAAATATGGTTTGTACGTTCAACCAGCTCACTCACTTCTGGGGTATGCTGGATGCTGGTGTTGTCTAACACTAACCATACTTTTTCAAGATTAATACTTAATCTTTGAGAAACACCGAGTTTAACATTATTATTTTGACATCTTGGTCTTGAACTTTCGCAATTTACAAAAAAAAATAAAATGTCGTCTCGTAATTATTAATGGCTAAAGAGTATTTTTTAAATAAAAAAGTTAGAGAATCACCGAATCAAAATTGTTAATGTATTTACATAAAAAATACAGTTTGAGAATAATTCTTGGAAAATAAATTTTATGACCTCTTAAAAATAGTTGCCTTTTTGAAAACCAAAATATCGCTTTACAAAAATGCAAGTTAAAGAAACACTGGATCTTTAAAAAATTTAAAACACAGATGATACTGTTCTCAAGGATTCACTAGTTGATTTGGGATACTAAAAAAATATACTTATACTTTACAGTTAATTTAAATTAAACCCAAATATCCTATTTAAACATTATCCTAAGCAACTATTATTCCGAAGTTATCACAAATTGTCTCATTTTCAAATGTGTGAAAAATGATTTTATTCTTCACATGTTTGGAATTTTGATTTACCATGGTCTGTCTATTACTGTCCACTACTACAAACTTCAGTTTTATGCTATTTTTATATTCAAAGGCTATTCGGATGACATTTACGTAATTTATTATTTTTTAACATTAATTCGCGTACTCCAGTTTAAAATCCCTGGTTTTAATTTTTAGATGTTTGCAGAGTAATATAACGAACACTGTTTCAAAATATCACTACAATACGATCATTATTCTAGAAGTAATCAAATGCACAAAAAAGGCTTTTTTTTCTATTGAAACTGAAATCGGCCCGGATTCAGGTGAAAATAGTCGCGCACATTTCCGGACATGGGTGAAAACAATCCACGCGTCAAAGCGGGCGGTAAGGTGTTAAAATTACACACGTAAAATTACTAGTTTGATGTGTGACACTAAACACCAAAGAAATACAGGCTTACTGGATATTTTGATAACATGGAAATTAAAGCGAGGATTAAATCGAGCGAAGACTTGCTTCAGCTCGACTACATATACATAGATATGAATTGATGTAATAATTAGCAAATGGTGTACATACGATTTTGAATGAGCTCGTGAAGAATTAGAGTAGAGGAAATTCAATACGAGTCAAGGATATATCACACACGTATGCATGTATGAATATACATATTTTATTTTTACATAGATATATACCAGGAAGGCCTAACAGGTAACGCTTTCCTAGCCAATTACATAATTGCAGCATTTTTTATTCCATAAATCGCTGAATTTGAAGATGCCGAAGAACACGAAATTAACAATGAATTAATCCATAGAGACATCTATGAATTTAGACTTGTGCATACATTTTTACATATTGTACATAAATAAAATTCAATTATTGGTGACATAGTGGGTAGGATGGTTCCTGTCAATTTGATGGAGGAACCGTTTCAACAATTAAGTCAGATAAATTGGCAAACTCTGATAGGAAACGATCGACTTGGAGTCACAAATATTCAAGTCCGACCAGCAGCATTATAGATTAGCACAGGATCGAACCCGGTAACCTCTCAGTGCTACACATAAACGCAACCACCGAGCCATACTGCATAACATATGTACGTACATGTTCGGTCAAAAACGTCAGAAAAATGTCGTTGAATTTCTACTATATTTATATTATAAAATTTTATTGACTGGTTATGTAGGTAGGTATATTACGTTGAAAGTAAAAAAATAAATTTTAACTAAGTAGTTATGTACTTATGGGTAGTTAGGTTCGTCGTTTAAAATAAAACCAATTGATTTTTTTAATTATCAATGCAGCGAAGACAAAAGGGTCCAGAAGAGTATATTTCCATAACTGCAACTTTTTGATCACTATTGAACGTGAACGTCTAAATCGTCGTAAAATAACATCAAAAAACAATTTCAAATATTCGTATAATGTTATATAATGACTTTTATATACATATATGTATATGTACACATGCATACATAAATTTACGAAGACGTCAATGGTAATTGAGAGAAGTTTACCTGTCGAAAGATATTCCAGTGAGAGTAAATACGCTCGCCGAAACGGTAACGTTGGCTATAAAGTTACTAAGTTTGCAGTATCTCAGTCCGAAAATCCAGTCACTGAAACAAAAAAGAATAAAATTTAACTTGGAAACCTCTAAAAGAGTGTGTCAAAGAGGTAGCATAGATGTAACAAGAGAAAAAAAATGTTTATAATTTTAAGAATATATTTTATTTAATCAGAATATATGTACGTACATATTTTTAAGGTTTTAAGTACTTTTTTACATTTTATAACATGTAGCTAAAAATGTACAACTATTTGAATTATAATTGCAAGAAAATAACTGTATCATAACATTAGCGCAGATATTCAGGGTGGATTGGATGTACATATGTACATACATACATACATACAATTTTGAATCTCATTCACATATTAGGAAATGTCTGCTATTATTTGTTTCGTCTTTGGAAAGTTATTTTTTGCTATAAACAAAACATTTTTGAAATTTCCAAATCGTTTTATTAAAAAAAAAATGGTTTGGGCATTTTTATCTGATCTAAATTTGATTTTATTAAAAATGAAATATAGTGAAAAGTTCAATACGCATATAATAATATTCGTTATTTCGGATTCTTCAATATAAATTATACAAATAGAATATGAACGAAAATACTATAATTTAATTAAATAATAGATGTATTCAGCAAATCTAATATATAATTTCGAAAGAGACTTTTGTATGTATCAAAGTTTCTGTGAAGACGATTCGATATGGTTGATTTTTTTTTTCGATTCAAATAAATTTAATAAAAAAACAAAAGAATATTTACTATCAGATTCGCCATGTTTAAGCTGTTTATATTACAAATACTGAGCGAAACTGGGTAAAACAATTAGTATTACATAAAACAAGTCAAGGATAAATAGTTTTGGCGAATCCGTAAAATTGAACTTAAGGAAAATTGTGTTGTAGTTGTCGTGAGCGGACAGTAAGGTGTTAAGAGGGCTGTACATCCGAAACCTTAATTTTGTTACCGTTCCTTTCTTCGATATATATATTGAGTGTATGTATATATTGAGTGAATGCGACAATATATATCAATATAAATATTGAGTGAATGCGACAGTTGCGCTTCGGCCAGATAAAACGTATTTTAAATTGACAAAATCGAGGTTTCGTATTCTACTATTTTCTCCTCCAAAACTGGACCAATTTTTAAAAAAATTTCATCATCGGTATGAGAAAGATACTTTCTGTGCATATATCGGCGTATTTTTTTAAAAATCGACCGTTAAATAAGCACGCTGGACTCGTTTCGTGGGTGTAAAAAAGAGGCGATTTTATAGATTTTTGGCGGCTTCTAGCTCCTTTAAAAAATAATTAATCAAAAAAATAAAACGATAGATGCACCCCAATGGTGGATATCCATAGCATATTAAAAAATAATTTCTCTAGTGCCATAATTGAGGAAGGGAGAAGTATAGTACGTTTGTATGGACAAGGTGCTGCTGTCCAGCCCTCTTAAAGTGAAAGATAAGGAATATTTAAAAAGACCGCTTACACGAAAACCATGTCAAACGTATAAGAGGTTAGTAAAAAAAGGCGTGATGTAAATATTATATTTGATTGTGATATTTCATTTAAAGTGTTCACAGTTTCTAAAATGATGTCAATAACATAATTTAATTTTTTTTCAAATTTTCTTGTGTTTAGATATAAGTAAAGAATCTTTTAACAATTTTCAAAATAATTACGGGAACATGAAAAACATGTTCATATTCTTCCTTCGATACAATGAAAAATTTCCAACAGGTCTATCGATGAAAAACCAAAAATTGGTTTTTCCGCTTCGGTCTTATGTACGCATATATGTATGTACATACATACATATGTACATATGTATGTAGATTATGCAAATAATCAATGTCTAACTATATATTGATTTTAACTACAAGCACTTTTTTATTACGATTTTTTTATTCACTGCCGTACACTATTTTTCAATCAGAAAAAAATGGTATGTATGTATGTATGTTGGAAACTAGGAAAGGATTTGTGGAAAGCGCTGTGTTCAATCTCAACTATCTTTAAAAATGACCAAGTCGAGCTCCGCTTATTTATCTTTTTTTTCTTCGCTTAGATTTCCCGAGTACTTAGCAATATTCTTTTCTCTTTTTGAAAAGTGTTTTCGAAATAAATTCGAAGTGCGTGTTCATTTCTCTTTTACTTCGCACGAGCTTATCTACAAAAAGCACATCCGTGTTACGTTTACGACACACTTCAACCTTTCAGACATTTCACGAAAACGTCACTACCATTTTACTGCGGTGTTTTGTTCAAACAAAAATTATAAAACGCAATTTGACTAATCCATTTCAAACATATCGGAAAATTCCCTTGTTAATTGTAATTTGTAATTTATTTTTTATCCTACGTATAATAAATGCATAAATATGTAGATCATATGTAGCTTAGTAATAAAAATACTTAGTAATAAAAATACTACTTAAAAAACATTTCATTGCATTACATCGAGGCCAAAAAAACTTTCAAAAATAAAAGCTTCGAATAGTAGGAGATATGGATACTAAGAATTTTAATTTGAAAATAATCGTACAAATCGAACGATCTAAAAATCTAAAACAAACCTAATATATAATTTCGAAACAGACTTTGTATAGGTATATATGTTACACCGAATCCATAAAATTATCTATTACAAGCATTTGGCAAGAGAATTGCCGAATGCGTGAAAAATGCAAGCACGTTGCCCAAGTTCACGGATTCGAAAATTTCTTTACCGAATGCGTGAACTAGACAGCGTGTTATATTATAACCAAGTTTCAAAGTGACAGCTGAATAAGGATGTTTAATTTAGTTTAATTTACATATTATTAACTTTTCCCACCGTCACAGATAGAATTTGCTCAAATTTAAATTTGGCGCATTTCACAGGAGTTGTTACAGTGTAAAGAATTAATGATAAAAAGTAATGGCCACTAGAAATTATGTACTATCAATTATAATTGAAATGCATATAGCTTGTAAGTATAAAGGGGAAACAATGTTTGTACTTTAGGTTAAACCAATGAGTGAGAGGTGAATACGAGATTTTTAAAATACAAAGTGTTCTTTGGCCCAGGTTACGTAGGGCTGTTTCGGTCCTCCGGACAAATGCATCTCCAGACTCCGGAGAAATGTATGCAGTTACATAGATAGAGCGTGTCACACCGGGTGATTTCTTAGTCGCTCACATTTTCATACATTTGGTCTGGTCGGTGTGGCCTGGAGCTATGTCCTGGGACATGTGTAGTGAAATTAAATATTTATAATATAATACTGATTCTTCACAAGGTATAAAATTCCGACTGTTAAAATATTGATCAAAATGTATAAAAACAAAATTAGATATTGAACTAATAACTATGATAGCGATACAAATTGAGCGCAAATATATGCAAATCCTTGCACAAGACAAAAGTTCTACTTCCGGTTGTCGGATTTTGTTCAAATTTTTTTTATTATTTAAAATCAGTATAATTATTATACACATTAAATATCAAGAGGATAAAAATAATTTAAAAGGTCAAAATAAAATAATGAAAAATTGTTTTAAAAAAAAATACTACTTCCGGTTTACGAATTCTGACCAAAACGTTAGCAGCTCTAAGTTAGTACATAAAGAATACAAATATAAATTTTCAGCTAAATACGTTCAGGGGTGTGGACAGGATCCAGTTGACAACATTTTTGACCATTCTAAGAGGAGAAAATCCCACTTCCGGTTCATTAAATTTGGTGATTTTTTTTTTATTTTTACTTAAAATCACCATCTCTATTATACACAATAAATATCAAGACGCTTAAAATAATTTAAAAGGTCAGAATAAAATAATGAATAAATAATTAAATATTGTTTTAAAAAAAAATACTACTTCCGGTTTACGAATTCTGACCAAAACGTTACCAAATCTAAGTTAGTACATAAAAAATACAAATATAATTTTTCAGCTTAATACGTTCAGGGGTGTGGACAGGATCCAGTTGACAACATTTTTGACCATTCTAAGAGGAGAAAATCCCACTTCCGGTTCATTAAATTTGGTGATTTTTTTTTTATTTTTACTTAAAATCACCATCTCTATTATACACAATAAATATCAAGACGCTTAAAATAATTTAAAAGGTCAGAATAAAATAATGAATAAATAATTAAATATTGTTTTAAAAAAAAATACTACTTCCGGTTTACGAATTCTGACCAAAACGTTACCAAATCTAAGTTAGTACATAAAAAATACAAATATAATTTTTCAGCTTAATACGTTCAGGGGTGTGGACAGGATCCAGGCGACAACATTTTTGACCTTTCTAATAGGAGAAAATCCCACTTCCGGTTCATTAAATTTGGTGATTTTTTTTTTATTTTTACTTAAAATCACTATCTTTATTATACACAATAAATATCAAGACGCTTAAAATAATTTAAAAGGTCAAAATAAAATAATGAAAAAATAATTAAATATTGTTTTAAAAAAAAATACTACTTCCGGTTTACGAATTCTGACCAAAACGTTACCAAATCTAAGTTAGTACATAAAGAATACAAATATAAATTTTCAGCTTAATACGTTCAGGGGTGTGGACAGGATCCAGGCGACAACATTTTTTCCCCTCCGGACGCTTCCGGAAGGGAAAAACTCCCACTTCCGGTTTATTAAATTTAGTGATTTTTTTTTTATTTTAATCACATTGATACAAGAATTATACTTGAATTTTTTCGTGAAGACCACACATGTTTAAGGGGTCGAAAAAAATAGCGGAAGAAAAATCGAACAAGAGTAAACTGCCACTTACGGTCAACGGACGCTTACCAAATTTTATACATAACTTGGTATTAAGCTTAAACTGATCGATATGAAATTTCAGTTCGATAAATCAAAAGGCTTTTGAGAAAAACATAAAAAACCTCGATTCTCTAGAGTAAAAGTACTACTTCCGGTTCAGATAAAAATATTTAAAAAATACAAAATTATAAAAATTATTATTTCTTGTACATGTGAAAAAAATTCAGTCCGATTCAGTAAGTAGTTTGGGAGAAAATCGAATTCAAAAACTTAAAAACAAGAGGACACCTATAAGCGGAGGTACCATTTCCGGTCAACTTAAAAATTTGAAAAAAATTTACGTAGTGTCGATAAGAATTTTAGTAACCGATACTAAGTTTGGGTTCGATAGAACTAACGGTGTTGAAAAAATCCCCAAAACACACAGACACACACACATTTTTTCTAGATCATGAAAACTTGATCAGTAATCGAGTTCGAATCCGTCAAAATCTCGAGTTCGAATTTTCGCATGATCACAAAACTATTTTACTACGTACATAGATAAAGTAAAAACAAATGAGTATTCAAATAAATTTATTTAAGATAAAACTTAAGTGAGCGTAGATTATTGCGTATTATTTGTCTGGTAGCCTGCGCTCATTATTATTTTCATAAAATATTAGAACTCTTGACTCATATTACCGATACTCATGTTTAGTTTCCAGGATCAAAGTTTAACATTGGTTTGAGATAACGTATGAAATCAATTTGATTATTTAAAGGAACTGTATAAAATTTATAGCTGTTTCGAATAAAATAATTGACGGTTAATTACATAATATACATAATGCTATCGGCTATTATTGAATTTCTTATGGAAAATTTTTATTTATACACATTTTTAAATAGTTTTATTTTTAATTTCAAATAAATTGACAGTGAATAAATAGATACTGAAATGTGGTTTGTTGAATTGTTGAACTTTAAGACTAATGGAATTAAATATTATAATTCATAGATTTATTACGTCCTATTCCAAACATTTAATTTCAAATGTAATCTATTCAAGTTAGCGAATGCTGTCAGTTTTTTTTTTTTTTTGTAAGAATTTTAACATCTAAACATTTCAATTTACTGACAACGTCACATATTGACAAAACAAAAATTAATTGGAAAAAACAGCTTTATTACCAAAATTTTAACGTGATTGTTTTTAACGATTTGAACCAAAAAAATGCTTTGTTTTTTTTTAAACTGTGAGAATTTATGTAGTTTTATCTTATATAATATCTTATATAATAATTGTCTAATGCGTGCGTGCGTGGGGGCATGTTTACGAAGTACTCACTGTTAACACCATGCTCCGTGTCTCTTTTTCCCCTTGGAATCGTATACCATGGAAAGAGACGGAGCTTAGTGAGTGTTTACGAAGTACTCACTCATCAAGCTCCGTCTCTCTTTCTCCCCTTCGAATCGTATATCGTGGAAAGAGACGCGGCATATCACTTCGTTCACATGAACGGTCGACAAAAACAAAAGATTTTTTTTTTTTTAATTAATTTTATTTTAAATTATTAAATTATTACTTCCGTTGGTCCAAATTGCGATATTTCACCGAGTGCACGATTATATGCACATAGGCCACTAGTTTGATAGTAAAATTGTGATATACAAATAAGCAAACATTCAAATAACAGAAATATTAGAGCTCGTTCAATTGTTAATCGCGTTATAAACGAAAAATTTAAATAAAACGGTGGTATTTTATTTGAAAACGCGGTAATCTTTAACATTCTTATGTAAAGTGCGCAATTTGGATTCGTTTTTTCTAAACATGTTATGATCGTAAAGTCACATTAAGAGAACAATTTCGACTAAGCGTTTTCAGTATTTATGCTCCATTTTTTCGGTTAGTATTCTGCACATGCACGTATTTGTGCGTTCCTTACGAAAAATAAAAATAAAAACATTTTAAAAGTCACGTAATACTTAAATATAACGAGAGAGTCTTACAGAGAAAGTCTCTTTTAGTCATTACTTTTAGTTATTCGTTGTTTACATTTATGATTATTATTGCGAACAACCGTTTGTTATGGTTTCACGAAGTAAGCATCAGCTGTCTTTACACGCACGTCATAAACTTACGTATGCATACGTATTATATTTTCTTATGTATGTATTTATGTATTATATTTTCAGGTGTTTGTAAACTTTTCGTAATACATACTGAACAGTCAAACGTCAAAATGGATATTAACGTTTATATCAAGGTGACAAAGTTCAGCTTTGAAAACTGGTATGTTCATCGCAATATTTATATCTAAATTCCACTAAAGTTTTATTTACACATATCTTACAAAAATCATAATTAAATTCATGAGAAATAATTAAAAGTACGAAAAATTGGGCAGAAACATATTCACTAAT
This sequence comes from Arctopsyche grandis, assembly GCF_051622035.1. Classification (NCBI taxonomy): domain Eukaryota; kingdom Metazoa; phylum Arthropoda; class Insecta; order Trichoptera; family Hydropsychidae; genus Arctopsyche; species Arctopsyche grandis. The sequence goes on along the minus strand of NC_135355.1, from coordinate 20,558,671 downwards.
ATCCTTTTTATTTAAATCTAGTTGTTTTACCCGGCTTCGCTTGGTATTTGTAATATAAACAGCTTAACCATGGCGAATCTAATAGTAAATAATCATTTGTTTTTTTATTAAATTGATTTGAATCGAAAAAAAAAAATCAAATCGTCCCCATACACACGTGACGTTAACAACTAACATTACATTCTCAAATACAAAGTCTTTTTCAAAATTATATATTAGATGTAAAAACGACTTATTATTTCGAAAATAATTTTAAATGCACTTAAATATATTTAAATGATAAAACATTATAAATTACTAACATCAAAAAATAATGTATAAAATGGATAAAAAAAAAATCATTTGATCTGTAGTTATTATTTTACAATGGACTTGAGAACAATAAAAGCTTTTAAAATTCAAAATCAAATTCCGTATCATTCGAATTAGCGATTTGTTTTTTACGATATTATAATAAAGACTTGATACGATATAAAAATATCTAATTACATTATAATTAAAATGATTTGGATGTGGATTTGTACATAGATACATATGTATATAGAAATTTACGTGCTCGAAATAAAACAATCAATAAAATGAGATTCTTTCGTTTCTATGTAGATATGTACATAATTGTTTACTCAAAATATACCATTTTGACTAATTATATTTATATACTTCATAAAAATTCTTATATAAATAATGCGAGTACGAAATTTTCCAAAATTACTGTTTAAAAATAAAAATGCATTTTATAATAAATTACATTATGTATGTAGATTGCAGAAAGGCGTGATGTGATGACTTTGAATCGTGTAACATGCAATGCAATTAATGCTACATCTGAAATGTAATTCTATTATACCCAATACGATAATATAATATATATATATATATATATATGGGTTCTAGACCAGGGCTTCTCAATATTATATTGTAATGTAATTAGTAAGTACAAATATAAGAATTTCAATTTAAATTAATTTGTAGTTACTATAGTTTCAGTCTGTTATTAATACAAAATAGTTATTAATACTGTACATTAATAGTTATTTCAAATTTATCGGACACAATATGACCAATTATTACAATTCAGCTGTTATAAAGTCGTACATTTATATGTACAGACATACTAATAAATTACTAAACAGATTCATACTTAAACTGAAATGATGTTAAAAAAAGCATAGCATAGCGTAGATAATAAATACCAATTTTACAAATAATCACGTTGCAAACAAGAGCATCCGATGATTATCTCATTTAAATGGTGGCCGTTCGTATAACGTGCCCTCAATTATAAAACCCGTATCGAACACGAAACTTTCACAATCAATACACCCAACCCCGAACAGTTACAAAACGAACACAAAGATGGAAACACACATCGCACACTTTAAAGTGAAAAACTACAAATATTAACATGATATCCCCTTTCACCATAGTTTTGTGTTTTACGAGTGCTTTTACAATTTTTAACGTGGACACGTACAAAATCATAACTAAAATCAATCCGAAGGGCCCTTTAGTTACCCATCACGCCGTCAGTTGTCTGCTCTCGATCGTCGACAATTTCTTCCCGACCTCTAGCCTCATCGTCATGACGGATTCTTTTAATATGACAGCGCCAGGAGCTGATATAGAGAGGATCTTCATGGAAGAAGTTCACGCTCTCTCCAGGTGGTCGGTTATGATTGTGGGCAACGAAAAAAGGACTGACACAAGCACCCGCAAGGACGACAATGGCATGTCTTATGTTTTCGCCGACAAAGCAGACTATTATGTGATTATTGTAGACAGTCTCCCAATGTTCCAGCGAAAAATATCCAACTTGGTCGAATTGGATTCGTGGAACCCGCATGCAAACATGGTCGTATTATGCTCCGCCAGATTTTCCGACGAAGCATCCATGCGATTGTATTCACAAGAAATTTTAGAATACCTGTGGTCTTACTATATATTATACGCTGTAATTTTACTGCAAGATGTTAAAGTTAAAACGACTTTTCGAGTTTTTTCGTGGAATCCTTACGATCCACCGAAACGTTGCGGCGTACGCTCTGAAAATGTGTCGGAAACTATTGTAATATACGACACGTGTTCCGGAGGACACCTCAGCCTCGGTGTCAACTTGTTCGGCAATAAGTTACCGTCAAACATGCAAGGATGTACCTTGAAAGTTTTGGCTATGATCATGCCTCCGTTCGTTAATGAATTAGCCGACGGAAGTCCCGGCATAGAGCTCGAATTGCTCAAAACCATTTCACTGAAACTGAACGTGAGATTGGCGTTGGATTTCAACAGCTCAAGCAGGGGAGACAAGTTGAACGACCACTGGACGGGTATGATTGGACGATTAGAGAAAGGAGAAGCTGATTTAGCACTCGGCGGGATATATCCTGATAATATAGTGCACGAAGACTTTGACGCTAGTACATCGTACTTGCAAGATTCTTACACGTGGGTTGTGCCTCGTGCTCTACTCCTACCTAGATGGCTAGCTCTCATTATTATCTTCGAAAGGAACTTATGGCTCTCAGCAGGTGCCTTGTACGTGCTTTGCACGTTGATTTGGCTCATATTGGGTAAACTTAGCGGAGAAGCCAGAATGCACAAGTGTTTAGATCATTGCGCTTTGAACACTTGGGTAATGAACATTGGAGGTGTGGCATACAACAGACCATTAAACCAAACGCTAAGGATATTCTTTATATTTTTATGTATTTATAATATCGTATTGGTCACAGCGTATCAGACTAAATTGATCATGGTGTTAACTCAACCTAGCTATGAAAATCAGATGGATTCGTTGAAAGATATATTAGAAAGTGATTTGAACGTAGGTGGATTAGAAGAATTGAAAGACCTCTTTGATAATGCCGATGAAGAACTATACAAGATTGTGAGTAAAAGATATAAAAACATACCGAACGTAGAGGAAACGTTGCACGATGTAATAGTGCACAGAAATTTTTCACTAATAGCGAGCAGAATGTTTTTAGACGATATATCGTCGAAAAAAATAGAATTCACCGATTCTTATGGGGATCCAAACTACCACACGTTATCTAGCAACGTATTATCGATACCAGTCGAAATTGTAGGCCGTAAAGGGTTCCCGTTCATAGGCACGATCAGCGATCTGATAAGCTTAACGAAATCCAACGGTTTGATGAGTAAATGGTTAAGGGATTACGCAGTGGAATCTAAGAGAAAATCCGCGGAAGTGAAAAGGAGCGCCACATTCGATACACGAGTGCAGGATGAGAACGACGATGTGAGCTTATCCCTGGAACATTTGGAAGGAGGATTTTGCATATTGGCGGTGGGTTACCTAGCCGGAACTATCGCTTTCATATTGGAAATTGTTACCTTCACACAGATGTACAATCGCTATAGAAATGTATTTATCGACATGTTGCGTCAAAATATTCTCAGAGCGTATATACGAATACGATGTGAGAATATAAGTCATGAAATATGAACATTAAAAAATGTGAATATGTATTTAGCAAAACATGTTCCACCTAAAATTGTATTTCGTGTATAGCAAATACGATATACATACATATGTATGCATTCATAGAAAAGGCATACTTTTGAATTACAAATGTGTATCACGATACATGTTATTTATAAATCTGCATAACGAAAATTAGAATTTATTTTTTAACATTACATTTAATATATAGGCACATAACATCTCTGAAGATTTCTTATAACAGGAAAAAATGAACTTTCTATTAAAAATGATCTGTAGAAGTGAAGCGAACGCTGTACACTAATGGTCTATTTAAATATTTGTAAATAAACAATAAACAAATTGTAGCAAAGAAAATACTTTTGTACCTACATAATATAATATTCTAATAAAAATAAAATAGAATATCTAGAAATTAATTATTTATAAAGTTATATACATATGTATATAATTATAGTTTAAATAGCTCGCAATCTAGCTGACTTATGTACTTAACAGTCCAACACAGCTGGACAGAGAAAGTAAAAAAAGTAGGATTAAAAATACTCTAAAGTAGATTAAAGATACTCTAAAGTAGATAAGACCAAACTAATGTTCAGTAACTATTGCATGTCTGATAGCATCACAAAAGATTTTAAACAATATTTCAACAACAAATGTACAAATGTGTGGGATTAAAATTTCAATCAAAATGATTTCAATGATTGCGGTTTCAATCAAAAATATTTCAATGATTGGGCCGATTTAAATTCATCACATAAGTACATATGTATATCATCACATTTAAAAAGTTTTTCTTACCAGGGTTTTTATTTAAAAAAAATTAGTTTACTAGTTATATAACCGGAGTAGAACTTTTAAATCAGCTGATAACTAAAAATAAAACTATCACAGTTTGATCTGTGTACATATATTAAGCCTGTATTGGTTAGAAAGTTTGTTTTGGAGGAAGAAACAATGAAATTTGAGGTTATGGGTTGCTGCTGGAACTACACTATAAAAAATGTGGCCTAGCTTTTTTGCTGGTGGACAACTTATTGTAAATCATATTAACAATTAGATACAACATAACTTCTTATTGAATACTTATCTCGCAGATAACGCTCAGTGAAGAGATGTACTTGTATCAGTGAAATGTCAGATCTGACATATTTGGCCATAAATCGATATATTTATATATATTCTATATATATATTTATATATATATATATATATATATATATATATATATATATATATATATATATATATATATATATATATATATATATATATATATATATATATATATATATATATATATATATATTCGGGTCAGTGGATATTTTCATATACATATGTATTATATTAATAAACCAGTCTTCTGGTTAATAATAAAATAAATTTTAATATTAGAAAAGCAAAATTATTTTAATGCTTGTATCCAATATGAACTTTATTTATAAAATTTTTCCTCGTCATTAAACTTTAATTTCATATTTTTTTAAATTTCATTGTAAATAATATTGAAGGCTAAATATCACTCAATATAATGAGGGAAAAATAATTTTAGAAAATCCAAGTTGAAAATTAAATTTATTATTGCAAAATATATTCTTATTACAAATTCGCAACTACCGGATAATGGAATCTTAAACAGAATGAGACTAGTGAGATTTTTTTTACAGATGAAAACTTCTTGGGAAATGATGTCCAACACAACGATATCATGAGAAGATGATTATTTTCCGTTTTTACATACATACCTCCTTTGCATTTCATATGGTTTTCATGTTAGTGGTCATTTTTTCTAAATCTTTTCGCATTGCTATGAATTTATCTGTCCACAACGTTGAGGTTTTAAAATCAATTATTTCTAAACTAAGATTATCGATTTTAAGATATTTAAAATATATATTGTAAGTTTCACCGTGGTTCTTAAAATTTTGAAATCTTTTTTCAAATTCATTTCTAATGTTCAAAACATAATTTTCAAACATAATTTGATTGCTTTCATCAATATTTTCTTTTTCATGTTGGCTTTTTAACATAGGAAGAAACCTTAATATTTTATTTTTTACGTCAACTTCAAATAATATCAATTTTGTACAAAAACTTTTCCATTCCTCATACATTTTCAAAATTGTGTGATCATTTCCTTGGAGTCGTACATTGAAATCATTATAATGTTTTATTATATCTGTTTGTTTATCATTGATTTCATGGTCATTTTCACCGATTTGATAAAGAAATATTTATTTTTCATCAAAGCATTGCCAATCTAGTGATACTATTTACATCGGTACTTTCATCGAGAGCAATGCTAAGAGCTACAACAAAGCTGGCAAATGTAGCGCAATTGTTAATGGCAACTAAATTCTGTAAAACTGTTGTTTGTTTTCCAAAACTTGATACACGTTTAGAAATGTATTCAAATTTATGTATTATCTTTATGTTTCGAGAAAAAATGTCTTACAATGTCTTACAATTTGTGCACTGATAAAATTACAAATTTTATCAGTGCACAAATTGCACACCAATTTGTCACCGTTATCGATACATCTGTATTCGTCAGTCCACAAATCTTGAAATGATATCTTTTTCGGCTTTTGTTTATTCATGTTAAATAAGATCATGTGAAACAATAAGATGCAATTATTTTTGGTACTAACACCTATATATGCGGTTTAGTCGTAATATACAACCCGACACTTGTATATATGGCCAAAAAATTAAATTTTGCAAATATTTGCAGAATTAAAATGGGTCACTTCGTGACCCGCGGGTCATAGGTCGAGACCTGCGGTACATACTACTGGAAGGACAAGACAATATGTATGTACGTAAAGTTTTTATTTGTTCATATTTTAAATACGGGTTTACCTCACGGGCCGGAATGTGAAATTACCGAAAACGGAAATATCGGAATGCAAAAATCGAAAATCGAAAGATCTTAAGTCGAAAGATAAAAAAATGGTTGCATAGTAAACGGTACATACTCACTTAATTTGCGCGAGCAGGATACAACAGGAACAAGAGGAACAGGATTTTCCTCCCGTATTCTGCACGCGCTCGTTAATACGGGAGGAAAAACCTGTTTCTCTTGTTCCTGTTGTATCCTGATCGCGCAAATTAAATCAGTATGTACGTGAGTATGTACCGTTTACCATGCACCCTTTTTTATCTTTCGGCTTAAGATCTTTCGATTTTCGATCTTTGCCTTCCGATATAATGCGTTTTCGGTAATTTCACATTCCAGCTCGTCACGGAGACCGTTTAAATAAATATGTTATATGTTAATATTATGTATACAAAATGAAGATTTGCTTATTATATAAGAAAATGAAGATGAAGAAGAAATATAGCTATCGTTTATAACGAATAATGAAATGGAAAATTCGATATGACATTCCCGAAATTAAAGTTCGCGCGTTAACTTTGAAATTTGTTATTTTAATCGCTTCGATAAAGTTTGAACACCTTTGTATGTAGCTGTTACGAAATTTGCATGTGTGCGAATTATTCACACATTTATCACGTATGTTCATGTATACATAATATATACATATATCCATGAACATACGTGCATGTATATCAGTATATACATATATATTATATATGTTCATATGTACAATATGTATATATGTATATATATATATATATATATATATATATATATATATATATATATATATACATATACATATACATATGTAAACGAAATTGGGTTTAAGCAGGAATTATCATTTAATAAAAAGGTAGAATTCGTACCAGCAAAAAATAATAAACTTTACTCATGCTGAAGATATTGTCATACTATTTATGAATGTATTTATGTGTGTATATATAATATTTGTATTAATCACCATATAATAAATTTACTAATGTTTCCAATATTAACTTTCTATAATATACATGTATTTATCGTTCTATAGTAAAAAATTCATTTCAGTTTCATGCTTTGAAGTTAAAATTTTTTTTTAAAATAACCATCCAAGCAGGGCACAAATATGCAGCGGACTAGGTACGTGCCTAGGGGCTCCTGAATTGTTTTTGTATTGATTATAAATTTGAAAAATAAATTTGGCTTTCTTTGAGCTTATAAAACATTTTATATTCAACTTAACTTTTCTACTCAAGTAAAAATACTGACTAAAATTTAATTTAGTCGAGTGCTCAATATCAACGACTCAGGAATCAAACATATCAAAAATAAATCGTTGGTATAGATGGTTATACAATACTGATGAAACGTGACTTTAAACGAAATATGTATATACATATGTGTGTATATATTTTTTAATTTTTGAACTTTTAAAATATATGGAAGAATATATTACAAATTTTGCATTATGAAAAGACAAAAACTTTTATTTGAAATCTTTTTTTAATGTGCGTTGAAAACCAACCTGCCTAGGGCACCATATACCCTCGGGTCGGGCCTGTCTACAGACTTTTTTTAGACTATCAAAAACAGAATTGTACTTTGATTGAAAATAGTATAACTCCGTGAACGACTTTCCATGTTCTGAATAAAACCCACAAACTATCGATTTAATTTAAATATATGTACACTGAGCGACAAAAAAAAGCCGTATTTGCGCTTTTCTATGAAATTTGATTTTACTCTTATATATAGCGATATTCTCAGCACAAAATTTATTAAACGATGATAAGGATCATAAGGAGATTAAAACAGAACAAACTAGCAGCGTATATATTTAGCACCACTGAGAACGATGGTTCGAGTCGTCAAACTGCTGGTTAGATTTGGGGTTTTTGTGACTCCAAATCGATTGTTTCTCTATCAGAGTTTGCCAATTTTATCTTATCATTGTTGAAACGGTTCCTGAAAATTGGAAATAGATCATTTCCTGTTGTCACAAATCTGTGTGTATAATTTGTAGAAATTATGCACAGTAATCTGAAATCTATAGACGTCTCTATAATTTCGTGTTTATTATGTGTCCAAAAAATTGTAATAATAATCGTGCACAAAATCTAAAAATAATCCATAGATGTCTCTATAATTATTATTTCTGTACTTGATTAATTATTATATTCTATGTATTCTGATTGTATTCTATGTATTATTGTATTCTGACCGTTATCGTATACTTGTCGCATTGGAGCGATCTGTAATGACGAGTGTACATTGATTGTAATAAATAAATAAATAAAATCTACGAATGTAAAGGTATGCTACAAGTGTAATGAGTCATTACTAATGACATACATACATATAAACTATCCTTTCTATTTTTAAATAATCATTGGATCTATCTATTGTACAGCCATAATTTAAGCTCGACCTCGTTCATTTAAAATAAAATGAGTTTCCACTAAATTTATCCTAAAATGCCTATTGAAATAATTAATTAAAATTTGTATTTATTAGACTACTACAAACTGAATGTATGTAAAATATTGTTAAATGACATTTCATTACAATTAAATATTACGAACTCAGTTCAGCAAAATGCGTTCCGAATACATATGAAAAAAAAATCGAATGTGACCAACCCATGACTTTATCTATGTACTTGAGGAATATAAGAAGGTCACAAAACAAAATTCGATAATTAAACATTTGTTCATACACGTTCAAACATACATTTTCTGACAAGAGGAATCATTGGTAGAATTTAATATACATACATACAGTCGGATACAAATGCCGCATAACTGCATACTACGTTCAATTTGGGTTTTTTTCAGAATTCTATCTCGATTGTTTACATTTTTTACTTTATTTTTTTTTGGTATGGCGAACTTCAAGTACTCAATATTTGATACAATGCAAGTGTTTAAGGTTCGAAAGTTTTTTGTTGGACGTGATCGCGCAAAAAATCTCGAAAAAAATGGATAACTCGAAACAGATGTCGATTGTTTTAAAATCAAAAATTATTACGTTATTCGAAACAAATCTTTCTATACGTGAAATATCTCGTTGAGTGGGATTTGTAGAGAGCCACGTTCGTCGATTTTTGAAAAAATATCGAGAAACTGTTACTCTGGGGAGGAAACTGGGGGAAAAAACCAGTGTTCTTGAAGATCGTCGTATCAAGCACATATGTAATGCAAGAAAATCCATTCAAAACAGCGGTAGAAATTCCAGCAGAGCTTCAAGCATCAGATCATGTGACATTTTCAGAAAAAAACATTGAGGAAGTGACTTTCGGAGCATGGACATCGGCCACACCACCCTACCAAGAAACCATTTTTTACACCTAAAATGCGAAAAACCCATATAAATTGGGTTAAGAACCATAGGCATTGGACTGTCGATGATTGGAAAAGGGTTGTAGTTTCTGAAAAATCGAAGTTCAATTTCTTTGGGCAGGATGGGATGTGCATGGGTCGTCGGAAAGTTGGCAAAAGATTTCCGTGCAGAATGCATTTCTCCGGTCGTTGTGCATTCACCCCATTTAATGGGGGTATGACCGCATGTGGCTTAAGATCCCTGACCATTATTGAGGGAATAATGAATGCAGAAAAGCACAAAAGTGTGCTTTTAAATCTTGTAATTCCAACGATCGAGAAAATAACGCAACATTCAAAAATCCGATTTATCAAACGATTCTGCACCATGTCATCGCGCTCGAACATGGAGTACAATTTCGATTTATTTTGCCTAAATGATTAATAATATCATTTATCACTTACAGACCACAAAATTTAATATACTGGGCATCAAATCATTAGAATGGCCGGGAAACAATCATGATCTGAATCCAATCGAAAACATAAGGGATATTTTAAAGAGAAAATTGGCAAAACGACGTGCATATCATAGAATTGCTTAAAAATATAACCGGACTTGGGAGAATGATATTACGATGGAATGTTTAAATTCATTGTACGAAATCAACGCATATTGGCGATTATTCAAAATCGAGGCGGCAGTACGAAATATTAAAATATAATACGTATAACATTATCCAAAAGTAGTTTTATTCACAAAAGATCATTTCAATACCTCACAAGGAGTATTAGTTTTAGAAATCTAACAACAAAAATGGTTTAAGGATAGTCTGAACCTCATAAATGACATAGGCTCAACTTTGGCGCAAGTACCGTTAATGATCGCTTTCCATTTCTGCATTTATTCCAAGAATGTAAAAATAGTCGAGTGCGGCATTTTCTACGTCTCCGACTGTATATAGAAGATTTTTCTTTTGTTATTGTATTCGTATATACGTTTTGATAGTGGTTTGGCTGTGACGTACATATGTATGCCGAATCGAAACGACTATTAAAGTATGGTGAGCGTTATCTCAGACAGTCAGACAGACAGACAGATGGACAGACGGAATAGCGATTTTTTTTTTCTTTTTTTTCATATATTTCAGTTTTTTTCATTTTTTTTCAAATTTTTCATATTTTTCATTATTTCCATTTTTTTCATTTTTTTCATTATTTTCAGTTTTTCATTTTTTTCATAATTTTCATTTTTTTGTGCCTTTGTCTTTCCGAAACCAGTCGATTCAATATCTTTAACTTTATTTTTATTCGAGTTTCAATTCCTTTTCGAAACCACCCGTTGAAATCAACGGGCCGTACACTAGTATATTATATTATTGTAGATTTGTGGATGCGCTCACTTATCGAAATTCTTCTGTTGGCCATGCATTTTATTTTCGCAAGAAGTTAATATTTGGAATAAATACGGATTTTTGAAGTTAATATTTGGAATAAATACAATTTGAACAAAGCATGTAAGAGGCACGAATGCTCTCAATCTCATATATGTTCTACTATGCAATTCAAAAAATTTTGAAAGGAAAGTTTAATAGAAGATTTTCTCAGCGCGCAATTTAAAGCAAATATTAAAATGCCTAACAACAAAGTTGCTGCTAACCGATATGATAAATTTTATCGAAATTAATAAGTTCTATGTGTTTTTTGACAAAACAAGAAGAACCTTTACGAGGACATTTTGAGCATCATCAATCAGAGAATAAGGGAAATTATTTTGAGTTGCTTTTTCTATTTATTGAATCAGACATAAAATTGAAAGCCCATTTGGACAACTCTACAGTATTTAGTGGGCTATCAAATCATATTCAAAATGACCTAATATCTACAATCTCAAAAGTCTTATTAGATGAAATTAAATCTGAAATACGTGCATCAAAATTTGTTTCTACATATAATTGTGGACGAATCTACAGATAACAGCCGCAAAGCTCAGTTATCTACTATTTTCAGACACTTGGATGAAAATAATGTAATTCAGGAAAGATTTTTTGGATTTATCGATGTTTTGGCAGAAGCATTTTTTTTAATACGTTTAATTTGCACTATAACTTCCACAAGCGGATCAGCTGAACGATCATTTTCGATATTAAAAAGAATTAAAACATTCACCAGAAACAGTCAAAGTGTATACATATACATATGTATGTGTGTTTATACATATATATGTATGTACATATACGTATGTACCTTCATAATTGAATGAGCATATGTATGTAGTGCTTTCTGTAAATATGCTCATTCACTTGTGCATACAAAGTTTGGTTAAATTTAATTAAAACAATTGTCCACGTGCAAATATTATATTAAGATAGTTAAACCGCAATTGTTTTCACGTTGTACTTATTTCGAGAGAAATAATTTGGGATGAAAATTAGGGTTACCTGAAATGGAAATAATTATGTTCCTAGAACACATTTATTTGTACATACACAGCTCGTTGGAGCAAAACTGTATAACGCACCTATATACATACATATATATAAATATATATATATATATATATATAAATATATATATATATATATATATATATATATATATATATATATATATATATATATATATATATATATATATATATATATATATATATATATGTATATATATATATATATATACACCAGCAGTCACATAAAACGGAACGCTTGTGAATTTTATGACTTCGAGGCTATTAAAGGATTATCCCTTTATGTGTAGGGTTTTTAACGACCAAATATTCTGAATATGATTGTTTTCTAAGATTTGAGTTCAGTTTAGTGTGGGTTTTCGAGGAGAAAGCATCAAATTCGAATTTTAACACGTCAACATGAAAAAACGAGCTCAGTTATCATTGCAGAAGAGTGTAAAAATCGCGACATTGGCGAGTTCAGGATTTTCCTTTCGGTCAATTTCCAAGAAAATGAGATGTTCTATATCAACTGTTTCGAGAATACTGGAAAAAAAAAAGAGAATCTGGAAGTTTTGATTGTAAGAAGGGGACCGGACTGAAAAGATGCACATCGGAGAGGCAAGACCGTGTAATAACCAGATTATCTTTACAGCAGCGATTCAAAACTGCTGTAGAAATAAGAACAGATGTATCTTCACAATTTTCCATGGAAATCAGCGACTCAACAGTAAGAAGGCGACTCAGAGAAGCTGGACTGCACGGTCGGAAAGCTGCAAAAAAACCACTACTAACCAAGAGAATGAAAAACAATCGATTGGAATGGGCGAAAGCACATGAAAATTGGAGTCCATCAGATTGGCAACGAGTGATACTTTCCGACGAATCAAAGTTTAACCTCTATAGTCCTGATGGTTTTCCGTATGTCCGAAGGAAAGTTGGCGAAAGGTATAATGAAAATTGTACCCTTAAAACTGTTACGCATCCTCCAAGTCAAATGGTCTGGGGATGCTTTTCGTACCATAACATTGGACAATTGGAGTTTCTACAAGGTGCCATCGATGGAAAAAAATATAAAAAAATTTTAGAAGAAAGCTTTGTCCCATCGATGGAAAACCACCTTTCATATTCCGATGATATAATTTTTCAAGATGACTCTGCCCCTTGTCATCGAGCTAAATTGGTGAGTATTCATTTTATTTGATAGCATTGAATATAAATTATAAAATTTCAATCAAAAAACTGAATTTTTTTTTTTACTTTTTTTTAGGTTCGGGACTATTTACAAGAAATGGGTGTAAAGACACTACCATGGCCTGGCAATAATCCCGATTTAAATCCAATCGAAAATTTATGGATGGGTATCAAGTACAGAATAAGGAAGAACAATGTTACTACTCTTAAATCGTTGAAAGAAATAATAGAAAATATATGGTACGAAGACTTCCCAATCGAAAATTTAAAAACTTTAGTAGATTCCATGCCAAACCGAATAAAAGAAGTTATAAAATCGAAAGGAGCCGCTACAAAATATTAATTTCTTTTTTATAAGTTGTAAATAATAATATGTGACTGTAATAAAATTAAAAATGTATATGTATAGTGTTATTTTCATTTCAAATTTCATTTAACCGTGAAGTCAACGCACGGTCGTAAAATCTGCCCTCCATTAAATTTCTCCCCAACTCATTTTTGTCACCTTTTTTTTTTCACGTTTGGTATTACACGAATGCACTATGGTACAACCTATCATTGAAATGACTTTCGGTTTTGGTTTTATATAAGATTACCGAAATTTCACGCAAAAACATGTTTCGCTTAAGCGTTCCGTTTTATGTGACTGCTGCTGTATATATATATATATATACATATATATAAATACATATATATATACATATATATATATACATATATATATACATATATATATATATATATATATATATATATATATATATATATATATATATATATATATATATATATATATATATCATCATCATCATTTACAGCCACTCGCCATCCACTGCTGGATGAAGGCCTCTCCAACACGCTTCCACCCGTCTCTGTTTTGCGCAACACTCATCCATCTCACCCCGCACATTTTCCTAATTTCGTTCACCCATCTTCCTTGCGGTCTTCTTTTTACCCTTTTGCATTCTCTCGGGTACCATTCAAGCAATTCTTTTGTCCACCTTTCGTCCATCCTCCTAGCTATGTACGTGACCCGCCCATTGCCATTTCAATCTCTTCACTCTATCCACTATGTCCACTACTCTTGTCATACTTCTCACCCACGTGTTCCGCTTTCTGTCTTTTCTCGTTATGCCAAGCATACAGCGCTCCATACTTCTTTGAGTGCATTGGATTTTATGTAGCATCTTGGTGTTCAGTGTCCAAGTTTCACATCCATACGTCATCACTGGAAAAACGCATTGATCAAAGATCTTTTTCTTCAGGCAGAGTGGCATTTTTGATTTAAAAACAGCATTCATCCGTCCAAATGCACTCCATCCTAATTTCACACGTCTCTTTATCTCTTCATCTTTATTACCAGACATGTCAATTATTTGACCTAAATATAAATAATTATTTACTACTTCTACTGGTTTATCATCTAATGGGATGCTATCAGGCATGCAATACCTATTGAACATTAGTTTGGTCTTATCTACGTTAATTTTTAATCCTACTTTTCTACTTTCCCTGTCCAGCTGTGTTAGTCTGTTAAGTAGGTCAGCTGAATCACGAGCTATTAAAACTATATCGTCTGCGAACCGAAGGTGACTCAAGAAGCGACCGTTGATGCTTACTCCGGCTTTGTCCCATTCCAAGTTCCTGAAAACTCCCTCAAGCACCGCATTGAATAACTTGGGCGAGATTGTATCTCCTTGTCTTACTCCTTTTCTTATGCTAAATCTATCTGTACCTGAAAAAAATTTAACCGAAGCTGTGGCATTCTTATATATTGCAGCTAACAGCCCCACATAGGGTTCCGGTACTCCCTGTGTTTGTAGAGCGTTAAGTACTGCATTGTGGCTCACTGTATCGAAGGCTTTCTCATAATCGACGAAACCTAGGCACAATGGCTGTTGATATTCGTTGGCGCGTTCGATTAGTTCGCCAACTACTTGGAGGTGGTCCATTGTACTGAAATTTGCCCTAAATCCTGCCTGTTCTATAGGTTGGTTCTCGTCGAGGATATTCTTCAGCCTTTCTGTAATAACCTTCGTGAAGAGCTTGTAGACCGCTGAAAGTAAACTAATGGGTCGGTAGTTCTTGATATCGCTTTTATCACCTTTTTTGTGTATTAAGATGATAGTTGCGTTATTCCATCCTTCTGGTATAGCTTGGTTCTGGATGCATTTGCTGAAAAGCCTAGCTAAGATATTGTTTAGGGGGGAGCCGCCACATTTTAGTAAGTCAATGGGAATATTATCTTCCCCTGGGGTTTTACCGTTCTTTGCAGTTTTTAGCGCGGCCTCTACTTCGCTAGGCAATACTGCAGGAACCCTTTGGCCGTTTGTCGATTCCAGAGCGGGGGATTGGTCGTTGTCGTTCTCGTATAGTTTTGCATAGAACGTGTAAACTCTGTCTATGATTTCTTCTCTATTCCTAATTATTACTCCGCTCTCTGATCTGATTGCGATCAATTGGTTTTTGCCTAAGAAAAGATCCTGTTTGCACTTTTTCAGGCTACGGTTATTCTTAATGGTACTTTCTATTAACTTGCTGTTAAAATCCCTGACATCCCTGACTATTCTCTTTTTAATTTCCTTATTTACTAGATTGTATTCTTGCTTATTATTATCCCTATCTAAACTCCTTTTATGCTTAATTAGGTTTTTTGTTTCCGCTGAAATTTTGCTTAATTTAATCTGTTTCCTGAATCCACCTAATTTCTTACCTGTTGAGGTTAGAACCGAACTAATTACAGTGTTCAATTCCTCGATGTCTGCTTCTGGGTTTAATTTCTCGTATCTATTTCCAAGTTCGAGTTCGAATTCCTTTTTCCTAGACCTTAGTTGAGCGAAGTCTGGAGAGCTACTGCATCCTTTTATTAGTTTCCTACGTTCGCAATTTATATTAATGGCCATCTTGGCCCGGACTAATCTGTGATCGCTACCTATATCTACTTTACTTAAAACACTAACGTCTTTAACGGAGTGCAGGGTATTTGTTAGGATGAAATCTATTTCGTTCCTGTCTCCTTTAGGACTCTCCCAAGTCCACTTATTGTTTGCGTTTTTCCTGAAAAATGAATTAGTGATAAAGAGCCTGTTGTGTTCTGCGAATTCTATGAAGCGATCGCCTCTTTCGTTTCTTTGGCCGGTACCAAAATTTCCTACTGCTCTTTCTGTGTTTGCCTTTTGTCCTATTTTTGCGTTAAAGTCGCCCATGATTATTTTAAAGTGGTGGCGGCTATTATCGTATGCGCCCTGTAGTTTTTCGTAGAAGTCTTCTATTTCCTCGTCTGGGTGGCTAGATGTGGGGGCGTACACTTGGAAGATTTGACAAGTGTACCTGCTCGAGATTCTTAATACTACATAGCATATACGTTCCGATATGTCGCTTATTTCTATAATATTTCTTTCTATTCTCTTATTGATAAGAAACCCTACTCCTCCTATTCTACCATTTGGTAGCCCTCTCCAGTAGAGACAGTTACCACTTTTTAGGATTATTTGGTTTTCCTGTTTTCGTCTTACTTCGCTAAGTCCTACTAAATCCCATTTGATACTTTCTAATTCATTCTCTAATGCAAGCACACTTCCTTCACTCGATAACGTTCTTACATTGTACGTGGCTCAATACAGGTTTCTATTAGCTAAGCTATCATCCATCGTCACTCTTACCTTGTTGGAGGTTTGGATATTATTTTTCTCGCATTTATCCAAGATGTGTTGAGAAAAAGGCGGTACTTGAGAGAGATTTCCATTCAAGGAGTGAGTTCTTACCGCCATAGACTCTTCTCTGTGGTCAGCTTTGTCTGATAGTCATCCTAGGTATCACTTGGATCACTTATGAGTTATTACATGCCATTTAACAGGGTTACTTTGTAAGTGAAAGTAGTTAGTTACGATAATAATAGATTAGCAATTGTTATACTACTTTCTTTACAGATCTTTATCGTGAGACGCCTCTTTGGAGACAACGGATTTATATATGTGTGAGTGCGGTTTGCAATTTAATATTTTAATAATAAATTTAGTAAAGAATATAAAATTACACGAATTACTTTAATATAAATTAAATATGAAAAAGAACTATTAGACACTTGGGAAACACCGTTTCTGTTTGCTATTATTCTATTAAGTAAAGTTCGTTAAAAATTTTTGTCTGAAAGCAATTATGTGGAAGATTTATTGCTTCTGTGGGACCGAATTTTGGCTGACGAGCAGGGACCCTTATTTTTTTTTTGTATTCAGGTAGGGAGATGTATCTCGTTCGTATACGCTTTTGTAACTGACACAAAATTAACACAAAATTTTACGCAATCACTGATATTAAAAAACGCTGTTAACGGCCGATCATCTGTTTATTTTTACACTTAAATTATACTAGGATGCAATTAGTTAAATAAGTGAGTAGACGGTTAGTTTTGTAGTGATAGATGGGTGGGGAGTCCGAGTATTTCGAAATGCAAAGTGAGAGCGAGAGAAACGCGCGCGGACACGGTGACAGTCGGACTCGGACCATATATATATATATATATATATATATATATATATATATATATATATATATATATATATATATATATATATATATATATATATATATATATATATATATATATATATATATATATATATATATATATAATATATATATATATATATATATATATATATATATATATATATATATATATATATATATATATATATATAAATATATATATATAATATATATATATATATATATATATATATATATATATATATATATATATATATATATATATATAGATTAAAAACATCTATTTAGACACTATAAGATGTTATTAATTGTAGGGTCTAAGTAGAGTTGATCGATGGGTGGAGTAGCCGCAAACTTTTGCTTCGTGAACTTCGTGCTGAGTGAACATTGAAGTGGATTTGAAATAGTATAAGTCCATCCGTGTAGAAATTCATAAGAAAATTATTGAAATTGTTTAATTATAATTACCTGTGTAGCATGTAGATGAAATTGAAGAGGCAATTGAGGACTGCCATCAGAAGATCAGCAAGACTCAAATTTACTAGGAAATAATTAGTCACCGATCTCATTCTCCTGTGAGCTAAAAACGAAAAAAGGACAGCGTTAGAATTTTAGAATACAATCAATCTTTCAAAATATAATATGTTTTTTTTATTATTTATTCATATACATATATTCACAGGATATAATGTTTATTTCAAAGTTGGACATGTATTCCTTATCAGATAAGAGTAGCTCTTGTGCCTGATAAGGGAGCTACGATTCTATTATAAATTCTTAAAATCTATTATAATATTTTTTATATAAAAATTACATTAAAATTTTTCAGTGTAAGTTTTTTTTGAAAAAGTGTTTAATTTTTTTTACTTGTTCTGTTTGGTTAGCAATACAGCGCAATTCAGAAGGGAGATTATTATAGTTATTTATGGCTTGGAAAATATAATGGTTTTGCATTTGTGTTGTTTTAAAATTTGGTGTGATAAATTGGTTTCCATTTCTCATTAGTTTATAAAATTCTTGATATTCTTTGTTATTTTTTTCTTTACACATTTTTATAATGGAAGCTTGCTTAAATATGTCATCGATATTTGGTACTGGAAATAGTTTAAAAAGCGATTTTGTCGAGAAAGTAGAGTTTTTTTAAGTATTACTTTTATAATAATTTTTTGCGAAACTTTTACTGAATTTAGATTGCTTTTGTAAGATCCTCCTCAACCTATAATTCCATAGATAAGCAGAGAGTGGACAAGGGCATAATACACATTTTTTATTATTTTCACATTTAAAATATTTCTTAACCTAACAAATATATATATATATATATATATATATATATATATATATATATATATATATATATATATATATATATACATTTCCTTATTCTCTTTACTAGCTCTGTAATATGGCTTGGAGTTGATTACAGTACAAACAGGATCATGTAGTTTACAGTTTACATAGTCACATTTTTCATCATGGATTATAATATTAACTTTTTCTATAGGTATTTTTTGTAATGAGAATAATATATATGTTGTTTTTTTTTGCATTAAGTGTGAGTAGGTTATTATCAAACCATGATTTTAAAGTATTAATATATTCATTTGCAAGTTTGTTAACTATTTCCCAAGTTTGGCCTTTTACTAATAATACAGTATCATCTGCATACGAGATTAAATCACCCTTTATTTTCTGTTGGAAAATGTCATTTACATATATCAGAAAAAGTAATGGTCCGAGGACCGTGCCTTGAGGAATGCCAAATATACTTGTAAGTGGGGTACTATATGTTTGATTTAATTTTACAATTTGAGGTCTGTCTGTTAAATAGCTTTCTATACATTTAAGGGCTATGAGGTCAATGCCATTTTCTTTTAATTTTAATAAAAGTTTTTTATGGGGAATGCTGTCAAATGCTTTTTTTAAGTCAATGAAAATTCCTATACATTTATTTGATTTGTCTAAGGTACTCTGGATAATACATGAAATTTTTGCAATGGCATCTTGGGTACTTTTTCCCTCTGTGAATCCGAATTGATTTTCATTTATGATCGAGTTATTTTTTATAAACAGAGTTTAAGTTTTAGCAATTTTTTCAAAAAATTTCGATATATTTGATAAGAGTGAAATAGGTCTATAATTAGAAATATCCTCTGGGTTACCAGATTTAAATATTGGAATAATTATGGTTTTTTTATATGTGTTCGGGAAAATTCCCGTTTTAAAGCTATTGTTTATAATATGAGAGATTGGTGTAGAGATTGGCGTCGCCCCGAAGGCCCCGGAGCGACGGAGGCATCGAGGGCGCTGGGGGCAAAGGCGTCGGGGGGTCGGCGATGCACAAAACGTAATTCGTAATTCGTAATCACTTCGCAATTTGTCATTCGTGCATCAATTTCTTTCAGAAACCAGTCGATTCAATATCTTTAACTTTATTTTTATTCGAGTTTCAATTCCTTTTCGAAACCACCCGTTGAAATCAACGGGCCCAACACTAGTTATTAATAGTTGTTAAAAATTAATCTATGTTCCGTTCTATGCTTCTTATGTTCATATGAAGAATTAAAGGACTGCAGTTGATGTCGTTTTGTTGGATACAGTATTCTTTGTAGCTGTTATATATTTTTTCTTCAATAATATTTTTTTTATCTAGTTCATTATATATGAAATCCGTCATTTTTATTCGCAGTCAATTTGAGAAAAGGGGAGCTTGCTTGGCCCACTCTTGTTCTCCATATATATAAATCACATACCTATTCCAAAAAACTGTCACATAGCCCTATATGCAGATGATACCGCTTGCTTCACAAGTAGCAAAAAACCAGACACTATTCTTAAAAATCTTGAATTTGCAATTAAAACAATTACTGAACATTTCACCAAGTGGAAAATTAAAATTAATCAAACCAAAACAGACGCCATATTCTTTAGTGTTAGAAAGCATAAGCCAAGTTCAGATCTGAAAATCCCCTCTGGAGAAAGTCTGAAATGGCAGTCAGTAATAAAATATTTAGGAGTAACGTTCGATAAAAGAATGAGATGGGCACCTCACATTGAGGCAGCGAAATGCAAAGCGATGCGGGGTATATCCTCAATATATCCAATATTTAATCGCCATAGTTCTTTATCAACGCTAAATAAAATAAAATTATATCGCGCGCTCATATTACCATTATTAACCTATGCTTCACCTGTATGGAATAACGCCTCGAATACTAACCTTTCCAAGCTCCAAGTAATACAAAATAAATCCCTAAAAATAATTTATAATACACCCATATATAGAAGCAACAGAAGCTCCATCGATACTGGGGTTGGGGAGCTCGACGCTGGGACGCTTCCAGGAGGGGTTGGAATAAGGCCCATCTTGCATGAAGCACACTTCCACTGGAGCTGACGATCCTATTATAGCCGAGTCTATTATAGCCCGCTTTGGTAATACCAGAACAAGGGAAATCAAATTTCAATTTACAGCCACCACATAGAACACCGTCTAAGCCTTCAGAATTACAACGCGCACACTTAAACATTGTGATATTGTGATAAAGCCAATATTCGATAAATAAAATAGAATTTGTAATTAATAGTTAAGAAACACTGGATTGATTGATTATAAACGAGAGGGCACGTACGCTCATTAGGAAGTCCCGATGAATACTATCTACGGCATGTTGTTGATGAAGTCCCGGTGAATGTTATCTACGGCATGTTGTTATTTATATATATATACTAGTTTTATGCCCGTTGAAATAGCAACGGGTGGTTTCGGAAACAAATTGATACATAATTTAAAATAAAGTTTTTAATAATCGGAATCGGAACTAAAACAGAAATCGGAAATCTGAACTGTAAAAGGGATCGGTATCCGGAACTGAAAGGAATCCAAAACCGGAAATGAAAAAGGAATCAGGATCTAGAACTGAAAAAGAAATCGGGATCCGGAATTGAAACAGTAATCGGGATCCGGAATGGAAACACTCCAGCCGCCGCCGCCCTGGGGCTGTCGCCCCGAGTGTGGTTTCGGAAAGGAATTGATACACGAATTAGAAATTACGAATTACGAATTGGTATGCCCCCCACTTCCCATGCTGAAATCAAACATCGTTAAAATTCAAATATCGTTAAAATATAAATTAATTTCAATAATTTCAATTGAAAATATATATTTAATTGTTTTATATGAAAAAAAATGGTTCAAAACCTCGCTAAATAAAATTATTATAATTACGTATTTTTATATGGCGAGAACGATTTTTCAATTAATGTTTAAAAAAAAAGGCGAATTGCATAATTAATTGGATTTAGCGTGGTGTTTAGTGACCGTTAAGCTCAGTTTAGACCTATATGAGGCTATTTTGAGATCACTGGTTCGATACGCGACAAAGTCTCGACGAAATGAATTTATACAAAGTTTCAAGGGGCATAGCTTTTCTACATATGTATATGTATTTTTTGATTTAAAGTTTTTTTAAAGATTTAAAGGGTTTTTCTTTTCAACAGAACATGTACTCTTTTTTTTGACAAAATTCTCTTTTGTCATATGTATCTACATACTATGTACATTAAAAAAATATATATATATCGATACATATATATGTATATGTATATACATATACATATATCCAAATTGTGAATCGCTTATCATACTTTCGTACTTATGTACGCCTTATTCTCTCTTGGATGATTTTGAGAAGTATTTTAAGGGTTGGCTTCTTTTTAAAATAAGCCAACCGGCTTTAAGGGTTTGCAGCCAGCTGGCTTATTTTTTTTGGTAAAGGAATAAATTTCAAATGCAACCATTCTTGAGGGATTTTACCAGTTTCATATATTTGATTGGAAAGTTTCGTCAGTATTCGAATGCCTTCTTCATCCAATAATTTTAATAATTCTACAGGAATTCAATCATTTCCTGGAGCTTTTTTATTTTTGGCCTTTTTAATTGCATTTTCTACCTCAGATTGTAATATACTCAGACCTGTTGTTTGAAATCCTTCCCTTATTTTTGGTTCAGTACGTTGTGTTTGAAAATTTTCTTCTATATTATTCCTTCCAAATGTTACATTTTCAGCCGTATTGTTTGCAAATTTTCCATCTTTGTTTTTCAAATAAATTGATTTGTTGCTGTTTTTATTAATGACATCACTAACAATCTTTATTTGTTTGTGCATGTTGAAATGATCATGTATTTTTTCCATTGTCTATATTTCATTGCATTTTTCTTCCAAGCCCTTCTCTTTCACTTCTTTTATTTTTTTGCGAATCAAGCGGTGGATATCTTTTATATCGAGCGTTGTCTGTATTTTTTAATGTTCTACGGCGGTACATTAAGTCTAGAATTTCTTTCGCCATCCATTCATGTTTTTTTTGTTAAATTGGTATCTTTGACTAATATAACAGCTAAGTCTTATAACAGCTACATCGGTATGTATGTATTGAAAAAATAAACGGGAAAACCATTTTCACCTCGTATTTCACTTATACATTTTCATAAAATGTCACCCGTAAGCTCGAAAATATAAGAGTATATTTTTAAATCAAAAAATATTTTATATATTAAACATTTCCATAAAATCACATTGCGCACTGGGAAATAATAAAGTTGAAATAAAAGCCGATCCCTTACACCAACGTTTATGCTATTATACCTTGGAATAAAAATATACTCGTCTTATTATGACTGTTTAATGTTTAATGACTTTCAGAGAAGGCTTGAACCCACCCATTCGCTCCACTATAACTGAGACGCAGATGTCGCCAACGGATTTACTGGAGATTGCTTTTTTCGCGACATTAAAAAATTATACGTCACATTACAACCTTACAACTCCAGTTTTGTACGCCGATAAAAAAAATAAGAATAATTCATTTGTAGCTGGAAAAATTTCAATTAAGTTTTATTAAGCACTTTAGAAAGCGACCAATCGACATCACAGACAACGTAAAATCAGGACATATGTAAAGACATATTTAATTGTTTAATTACCAGACGCACACGATCAAAAGGACACAAATCAAATAGATCCTTCAAATTAGCAAAATTTTTTGGTTCATCGGACAAAATAACCGCTTCGTCGCACGGTCAAAACTTAACCATTATAACGGTACATTTGTTACGAGGTCTCTTCTGTTTTTGAGATATGAGACTTTTTCGGTGACTACACACATAACTTTACACATCCAATCGTATATGTATTGTGCAATATAACGAATAACGCCTTTGTTACGTTCGCTTTTTGAATTTTCCAAGTTGTACGTATTATACAATATTTTCCGATGCGTGAAAATGCGAACGGGATTGAATGCAAAAATGGATTCAGCTCAGAAGCTGGTTTTTCCGACGTATGTACCTATAATATATTAAAATTTTACGTGTGAACACATATGTACATACGTATCTATACATATTCGATGTATACAAAGGGCGCGAATTGTTTTTTTTGTTCAAATTGTTATTAATAGCTTCCTATACATTGGTCCGTAAATAAAACATATACTAATTGGAAGTTATTATTCGACTTCTGTCGATCTGTTGATGTGGATATAAAATTTTGATGGAATATATGTACATATATGTTAATATGTATCGCATATAATAATTGTATAATATGTATGTGCGTGCGTATTGATGTTCGCTAGCACGCTCCGTCTCTCTTTCTCTCCTTGGAATCGTATATCGTAGAAAGTGATGGAGCTTGGTAAGTGTTTACGATGTACTCGACAAAAACAAATAATTTCATTTTTCAAAAAAATTAATTAAATTTGAAATTATTAATTCCGTTGATCAGAATTGCGATATTTACCAAGTGCAAAATTATGTACACACAGGCAACTAGTATACAAACAAGAAGTTTAAAGTTTATAGGTGCCCATTTAATTTATACACGTAATTATCCACATTTAATAAAATACTTAGCTTGCAGAATTTGATTTCTAATAAACTTTCTGCCGGGAAACTTTCACTGCGCGAATTCTTTTTGGATATTTTACTTTTCAAATAATGTTTTCATCCTTTCAAGAAATTTGGAATTGAAATCCTTGACAGTGCCCTTCTTTTAATTTTTTTTTCGTCTTTCAACCGTATTGAACAGCATTACTTTCGCTTAAATAACTTCAGAAACTCCTTGTTTTTCCTTTTCCAACTCGAAGTCACTCTACTATTCTTGAAAAATATGCTAATTATAATAAACCTAATAAATATACATGGAAATTTAATACCTATTAATTATATTTCAACAGATAAGTTTGATATATAACAAAAATCATCACAATAATATTATTATTGTGATGTTGTTTCGAACTAAACTTTACGTGTTTAAATACAATAAGAATGAAGATGAATCCATCAAAAGTAAAAAATGAGAAGTTTAATTTATTTATTTATTGTGAAATTTCATAAATCCAACCTCCACTCTTTTATGGTCAACTGTCTATTTTAATTTTTTATTTTCGATTGTTAGCTGCGATTTCCTTTCTCGAAGTCTTTCAATAAAACCCAATATTAAGGTACGCCTTTTGGTTTTAAATAATAATGAAATATAATTTCTTGTCATCACTCGTTGAAAAGTGATCTGAGAAGTCATACAATTTCATACTGCAAAAAGTTAAATCTTACAATAAAATTACAGATTCTTTATTTTCTAATGGAGTGGTCAAAGTTTGAAACAGTTAATGTACATATGTATGTATGTGTGTATATTGTATATAAAAATTTATGAAGGTCATTAAAACTAATTTAAGGCTGTTCATCAAGGACTATCAAAGAAAGTAATAAAGTTTAAAATATAAATATCAAATAAGATAAAAAAAACAATAATTAATTAAATAGAAAATAGAAAAATAAAATAAATAATTAAAGAAATAAAAAGAAAATACAAAAGTATAGACAGAAAAAGGAAGAACTATAACATACAAAAACCCATGTATTTTTAGAAATTTATCAAAGATATATTTTTAAAGAGGTTAATAAAAGTTAATAAATCATTTGTTAGAGTGTAAACTATTCCAAAATTCAAATGCCTTATTTGAAAAGAAAGAATTATTTTGTAACAAATATCTTTTTGAACTGTGAGAGTATGACCACTCATATAAGTGATTTTTACTAACCTCCTATACATTTCATTTAAAGCTAATTTCAGTTTAATCATTGGACAATTATTGTAAAGGCTATTTATAATTTTATAGACTTCAGTTAAATGACCTTTCAAATTGGACAGATTCATTTTTTCATCCTCATATCGAATGAAAGTGATTTTATTTCGGAAGGCTTTCTTATAATTCTTCTTTGAACTTTTTCTAATCATACATATGCACGAGGTCCTTTTTAAAATGAGGGTTCAAAATTCTAATTTTGGTCTAGTATAGGTTTTATAAATTTATATATTTATTTATTTCTTCCATGAATAGCCCCTTGATGGATAGCCCTTTTGATTAAGGCCACTTAATAAACAGTCAATATATGAATCGTACTTTGATTAACAGTCTGCGCACCAATTAAAACGAACTAAATTATCCATTTGTTTAATTAAAGAAAACGATATACATATGTATAATATAGGACACATAATATTATTCAGTGACGGCTTACCAATAACAATCCACATCACTATGGAATTTCCACCGATGGCAACAAACAACATTCCGGTAAATAGAGTGACCCATCCAGCGTGAGCCCAAGGTGGCATATTAGTACCAGTGCTCGTAGAGGGTCCTTGGGTGGTAGATTCGATGGCAGTGGTAGCAAAGGCTAGATTTGGGTCCAAATACGGTCCGACAGATCCACCGACGATGAACGTGCTGGTATTGAAGTCCAACTCCCACGGCGATATCACCTGAGAACGTGAAAATCGGAATATTATTCATATACCTTACAAATTGCATAAATCCATAAAAATTCTACGGTTAGATATTTATAAACATAGATATTAGTGCTTCCAATCCCGGAAGGTTACTTCAGCACCGGGATTGCGGTGCTGGGAATTTCCGATCCCGGGAAAAAAGTTCAATTGCATATTTTCATATTTCAAAAACGTTCAATTGCATTTTGCAAACTCTCCCGATGTTTAACGCAAAAAATACTGCCATATTGGCGTACTAATTTTGAGAGTTTGGCTACATTCTTTAAATTTTCGGTTCGCATCCATAAATTTCTAAGATTAAATAAAACACATCCGAAAATGTAATAAAATAAAGAAAAAAAACATTGCTTTGATTCATTGATTTGTTTTTTACAAATAGTTGAAATAATCCACCCAATATAAAAAAAAACTCAAATTACATTTTCTTTATGTAAAAAATTCGGATGTGACCAACCGAATAAATGTGTATCGATGAAAATTTCAATAACCAATACTAAGTTTCAGTTCGATAGGACGAACAGTGTTCAAAAAATCCCCAAAATACACTGACACACAATAAACATACAGACACTCACACAGAAACACAGACCCACACACACATTTTTTCTAGATCACGAAAACGTAATTAGTGGTCGATTCTGAGTTCGACTCAGTTAAAATATACTTCAAATATCATTGCGGTTGAGTACAATATCTGCGACAAAATACAGGCCGTTCATACCATTTCGTGGAAACGGCAAGCCGGCGTCGAAACGGGTGGCAAACAAATGGACTATGACTATGGTTCATTATATAATGTTGTTTTATGTTTTTTCCATTTTATTTTTGTAAAAATAATATATTTAAAGAAATTTCTGCCAGCACCGTAATCCCGGTTTTCAGACTAGTTTCAGCACCGGGATTCACGGTGCCAGAAAACACCGGGATCCCGGGATTGGAAGCCTTAATAGATATATATATATGTTATATATAGTCACCGGAGCCTGAGGGGGCCGTGTATTGTTCAAAGGTTGTAAATGCATTGTTAAAGGTTTGCCGAACAATGGATAGCACTGTGACTATCCTACCTCTAGTTATATATATATATATATATATATATATATATATATATATATATATATATATATATATATATATATATATATATATATATATATATATATATATATATATATATATATATATATATATATATATATATATATATATATATATATATATATATATATATATATATATATATATATATATATATATGTATATATATATATATATATATATATATATATAGATGGCTGCCGGATGGGCTGGGCTGGATGGGCTGCCGGGCTGCAGCCCCTCCTATAAAATTCTAAGATATATATTTAATAATACATTTAATATTTTATTTATTAATGATATTTTTTTATTAGTTGGATGGACTTAACTATTGGGGCCTTCGACAGAGTAAATACTACTTACAATATCACCCATATCCAAAAGGGTGATATTGTAAGTAATGTTGACCGTTTCGAAGACCCCACTAACTTGTATGGTGACAGATGAATTAAAATGTTGCTGTACTGGCTGTAAAGTGTTACAGCGCCGAGCCGAACGCTGCCCAGCCCGGAGTTTCGGAACGAGAAAGAGAAGGAGCTATTTGCAACTGCAGATAGCTCTTTCTCTTTCTTTCACTCTTCCGTTTTGGGCTGGACAGTCGGCAGCCTTCGCCTGTTAAACGACATTCATCTGTCAGTTTGTTTAAGATTTCGCGCGCTTGATCTTACATTTGATTAGTTGAATCGCACGATCACAGCTTTATTCGTTTTCGTTACTCTTAATTGGTTGCGTACGAGCCCTCATCAAATCTTCGGTGAGTCGTTTTCATTTTGATAACAGCAAACTTTTTTCAAATCCGTTTAACTTTTTCTCGTAATTTTTATTTAAATATATTAAGATTTTTTTTCTTTTAAAAATGGAAGAACAAAAGAATTCAGTAAAATATTTACAAAATTTGCACTTTTCGCGACTAGAACTTACCGAAAAAGTCGCTATAAAAGCATTAGGCTGCCTCACGCCCAATTTAATTATTTCACAGCCTGCAACTAGTAGATCTTTTAGTTACTCGCGAAAATTTAATCCAGACATTTATAAAAAATACAATTGGTTAACGAGATGTACAGAAAAAAACGCGTTATTTTGTTATCCGTGTCTTTTGTTTGGAGGCGAGTCGCCAGGCGAAGCATCTTGGACGAAAACAGGAGTTATTGACTTAAAACATTTAAACGATTAATTTAAAAACACGAGGGAAGTGTCGACCACTTAAAAAATGTGTGTAATCTCACGATTTTGGGAAGCTTGTCGGCGGGAAATAGATAAGCATAACGAAAACGTCAAAAAAAAATCGGGATGTTTTATTTAAAATTATTGATTGCGTTAAATTTTGCGGTAAATTTGAAATGCCAATGAGGGGACACGATGAAACAGATAATTCAAAAAATCCAGGAGTTTTTCGGGGGCTTCTAGAATATTCACAAAATTTCGACGATTCTTTAAAAAAACATTTTCAAACTTCTTCGGTTTTTAAAGGGACATCAAAAACTATTCAAAATTAACTTTTAGATTGTATTTTGAACGTTACACACGTTCAAAATACAAAATACAAATAAGTGCTGAAATAAAAAAAGCAACTTATCTAGCTGTTATGGCAGATGAAACAACCGATGTATCGATGCATTGTCAACAGGTTAATGTTTTTCGTTACGAATTAGGGGGTTAAGTTTTTGAAAGGTTTTGGGGTTTTTTTTAATCCGCGTCGCGAAACCAGCAAGAACGAATTTTTTTTAGCAATCTTACTGGAGTACCAGCGTATTTTTCGAAATCTTCATCGCGTTTGGACGCACCCCTTTAATGGGTGGTGAATTTTGCTAGTTTTTTTTTCAATAATACTTAAATCCACATGTAAGTGGTCGTACGCCAAAAATTGTGCTTATTTTGTCCTGTTATGACATGATAGAATAATTATGGTGACATTTTTTAGACATCTTTTCAGTGCAGCCCCGCCACTAAAAATTGTCACGAGCCGCCACTGATATATATATATATATATATATATATATATATATATATATATATATATATATATATATATATATGTATATATTTTCATTTTTTTCATTTTTTTCATTATTTTCATATTTTTCATAATTTTCATTTTTTTGTGCCTTTGTCTTTCTGAAACCAGTCGATTCCATATCTTTAACTTTATTTTTATTCGAGTTTCAATTTCTTTTCGAAACAACCCGTTGAAATCAACGGGCCCTACACTAGTATATATATATTCATGGTAAACGAAAATTTTCGATTTTTCAACCTTTCGATGCGGTGACGGTTACCGATATAGACATTTCAGAACCTACAAATTATACATACTTCGTGTATGAATGTGGTGATGTGGCGGTTAAAGTTGAACGTTTTATTATATGCACATATGTATGTATATACATATGTACTTAAACCTTTTTCCGTTTATTTTGAACTAGCATGCCAACGAGTTGTTTTCGCGTATTTTATTAACTTTTGCCATTAGGCAACCAAAACATTTAACATTTTGCGTGCAACTTAACAAAAATGGTACGTACTCGTAAATTTTACCAGAATTGAATTAGAAATTTAACTGAAAACTGTAAGAATTAAAGCTATATTTTAAATGTGTGTTGTATATATCAATCGCGCGAGAAAAGTGATGACATAAATATCTCATTTTCAAAACTTATAAGAAATTAAATTTATTTATTAATGAAGTATTTTCTATTATAAATAAGAATATCGTAAGTTTTTGATTCACGATTTGTTTTCAATTATGATCAAAAATTTAACTTTCTTTTCCAGAATTTTAAGCTCATTATTTATGGTATCTATTACTCGATACTGTTATTGTGTACATACATACGTATATCAAGAAATGTCTGTAATATAAAATTATTATAAAATTTTAAAAGAAAACTCCATCAAAGATCGGAAGAAGTATAAAGCTATTATTGCTTTCACTGTTGTAATTCCTATTGATCTTTTATTGATCTTTTATTGATAATTTATATTAGCCATTTAATGTTAAATTTTTAAATAGATGAAAGAAACTATGAATAAAATGAAAAATAGTCGAAATATGATTTTTCTAAGTGGAATTTTATTTAATTCTCATATAAAGACAATTTAATATATTATCCTTATTAATTCAATTCAGATTAGTGTAAATACGAGTAAATACTAGTACGAGCTTTTAGCTCGCAATTTTACCGATTTAAAATTCAGCACACTTCCAATTAACCCTTTTAAACAAAATAAAAATAGTGTAGCCAGAACATTATCCCAATAAACATTTTTCAATAGAAAATACTCAATATTAATTAGTATTAACAGTGGGAAAAAATCCCAAGTGAAAATACGTACTTTTGACTTTTGATTTGAACTGGACCACTACTTAGACAGATTTGAAAGCTAAAAAGTACTAAAAATCAAAGATAAAATACCCGACTATAGATTTCAATATTCATTTTGAACAGGAAATTGACAGCTTTTGAGACATCGACCGAACACCAAGATATAGAAAAATCGCGCGATTCAAAAAACCCATATATCTCCGAATCTCGAGCCAATCAACATTTTTATTACCAGATTCGTGTTTACTGGGCATAGATCTATAAGAAAAGTCATATCTCGTCTCTGAACCATTTTTCGTGTCGAACAATGTAATTGCTATGTTTTATTTCTGTATGCTTCGGTGCGTGGGTAGAAATCCTCAGCATTAGCATACATTATCATTCGTCAGAGCAAGAAAATTGGACCAATTTGTGGTGTAAATTTTCAGTACATATATTATTCCGAATGAACAAAAAAAAAGAATGGCAATACAAAAAGTCTTTTGTTCATTATCTTACGATGCCGTTAAGTTACCCGAGCGATAAGGGATGTTTGTTCTATTTCGCACGAGTAAAAAATTTTTGAACGCCGTCTTGGAGGATCCGTAAAGAATCAAAGGCCGTGAACAATAGTAAGAAGCACAAAGGCGTTGTGAGGTCGATTACAGAACAAGTGAGTAATTTCGTAGAAAATAAATTATAAAACGACGCTACTCTACTGTATTTGACATTGTAATTAATTTACGCACCGCGAAAAATCATAAACCATTACTTACATGTCAAGATAATTTATAATCAACCTTAAAATGTTTTCCAAAACATAGTCATTGCATAAATTAGAAAGCTAAGAATAGATAATATTTATTTTAAATTTGTAATTGGTAATCTTTATATTGCGTGGTTTAAAACAACTGTGTATAATGTACATAAATGCACACCGACATACACACAAATGTATAAAAACTCGTTTATTTGCAATTAAATAATTATATTGTCGAAGAAAAACATATGTACATTCGCTTAAAAAATCACAAAAAACTTTAAGGCCTAAGTGGAAAATGATAATTTTTTTCTTTTTCCGGAATTGGTCAAAGAAAATTTCTTAAGAAACTAATAAAAAATTAAGCATCAAATCTTTTACGAGCCTGCATTCGATAAAACAACTTGAAACACAATGTAAACAAAAAAAAACAATCCTCGAGATGATACTCTATATTTAATTACAGTCGTGTATTTCGATATCTTTGTTGACATTTCATTTCATCATTTACGTTCATTTATGTTTAAATATTGGATACAGTCGGGTACAATTGACACACGCACGTATTCATATTTATGCGTGCAAATTCCAATAATTTCATTTTTCAATATATATCTGTTTTGCGCAACACTCATCCATCTCATTCCGCACATTTTCCTAATTTCGTTCACCCATCTTCCTTGCGGTCTTCCTTTTACTCTTTTGCCTTCTCTCGGGTACCATTCAAGCACTTCTTTTGTCCACCTTTCGTCCATCCTCCTAGCTACGTGACCCGCCCATTGCCATTTCAATCTCTTCACTCTATCCACTATGTCCACTACCCTTGTCATATTTCTCACCCACGTGTTCCGCTTCCTGTCTTTCCTCGTTATGCCAAGCATACAGCGTTCCATACTTCTTTGAGTGCATTGGATTTTATTTTGCATCTTGGCGTTCAGTGTCCAAGTTTCATATCCATACGTCATCACTGGCAAAACGCATTGATCAAAGATCCTTCTCTTCAGGCAGAGTGGCATTTTTGATTTAAAAACAGCATTCATCCGTCCAAATGCACTCCATCCTAATTTCATACGTCTCTTTATCTCTTCATTTTTACTACCAGACATGTCAATTATTTGACCTAAATATAAATAATTATTTACTACTTCTACTGGTTTATCATCTAAGGGGATGCTATCAGGCATGCAATAACTATTGAACATTAGTTTAGTCTTATCTACGTTAATTTTTAATCCTACTTTTCTACTTTCCCTGTCCAGCTGTGTTAGTCTGATAAGTAGGTCAGCTGAATCACGAGCTACTAAAACTATATCGTCTGCGAACCGAAGGTGACTCAAAAAGCGACCATTGATGCTTACTCCGGCTGTATCCCAATCCAAGTTCCTGAAAACTCCCTCAAGCACCGCATTGAATAACTTGGGCGAGATTGTATCTCCTTGTCTTACTCCTTTTCCTATGCTAAATCTATCTGTACCTGAAAAAATTTTAACCGAAGCTGTGGCATTCTTATATATTGCAGCTAACAGTCCCACATAGGGTTCCGGCACTCCCTGTGTTTTTAGAGCGTTAAGTACTGCATTATGACTAACTGTATCGAAGGCTTTCTCATAATCGACGAAACCTAGGCACAATGGCCGTTGATATTCGTTGGCGCGCTCGATTGGTTTGCCAACTACTTGGAGGTGGTCCATTGTGCTGAAATTTGCCCTAAACCCTGCCTGCTCTATAGGTTGGTTCTCGTCGAGGATATTCTTCAGCCTTTCTGTAATAACCTTCGTGAAGAGCTTGTAGATCGCTGAAAGTAAACTAATGGGTCGGTAGTTCTTGATATCGCTTTTGTCGCCTTTTTTTGTGTATTAAAATGATAGTTGCGTTATTCCATCCTTCTGGTATAGCTTGGTTCTGGATGCATTTACTGAAAAGCCTAGCTAAGATATTAATTAGGGGGGGGCCGCCACATTTTAGTAAGTCAATGGGAATATTATCTTCCCCTGGGGTTTTACCGTTCTTTGCAGTTTTTAGCGCGGCCTCTACTTCGCTAGGCAATACTGCAGGAACCCTTTGGCCGTGTGTCGATTCCGGAGCGGGAAATTGACCGTTGTTGTTCTCGTAAAGTTTTGCATAGAACGTATAAACTCTGTCTATGATCTCTTCTCTATTCCTTATTATTACTCCGCTCTCTGATCTGATTGCGATCATTTGGTTTTTGCCTAAGAAAAGATCTTGTTTGCACTTTTTCAGGCTACGGTTATTCTTAATGGTATTTTCTATTAGCTTGCAGTTAAAATCCCTGACATCCCTGACTATTCTCTTCTTAATTTTCTTATTTACTAGATTGTATTCTTGCTTATTATTATTATGTATATATAATTTTCGTTTTTTGATAATTTTAAAAGTAATAATTATATCGGTAAATGTCTTATTGTTGGTAAACTGTATAGGTACGTATAATAATTGCACACTGTGCACAATAGGCCTAGGTATCGGAGGGAAGCAACTCAAAAAAGTGGTTGGTAAACGTAATAATTATATCGGTAAATGTCTTTTAAATTTCAATATTAAATTTCCATTTTCATTACGGGAACGGCAGTACCACAGAATACCAAATTGACTCCGCCCTTAATGGCGTCAGACACCGAGAACAATGTCGTGGCGACACCTACAATGGCGCCCAATAGTTAGCCACACCCATCCTGTCGAGTATTCACACTTTAACCAAATATTATTATTCAACAGCAACAAGTGTCTAAGCTACTAAAAAAATGCGTTGAACATAAAAAAGCACTACTACCACTTAAACATGTATGTATAATTCAAAAATCTTTTTTTTTTTTTGGATTTACATAGATACATAGAATATTATGTATAAATATGTATTTTCGAGATTAGATTTTCTTTTTGTGAAATTCTTGATGCATTGATAATGTAGCAATCGAGATCTTGGGTAATACCTAAAAGCCTATTAGCATCCTTATAATTAGGTTATGCATGTGTTATGCAATATTGCATTATATATACCTATACATATGTAAATACACCGTGATTCATTGTTGGCTTACTCTTCTTGTTAGTGGAAAATGGAAGACGATTGAAAATATAAACCAAAAAAACACAAAGTTAAATTTAAGATTAAAAATTCGATTATAAAAAAACTATTTAGTTAGTTGAAAATATAAATATTAATAAATATTACATTCCAAAATACGCTAAATTGAAAAATGTTAATATCAAAAAAGAAACGAAAAAAAGATAATACAAAATATTTAAAGATGTACATATGTATGTATAATATATGGTGAAAGGTTTTATTTTGTAATATTCGAATTATCATACATACATACATCCATATGTACAAACACAAAACAATTTTATATAACCTACTTTAATTTTATCGAAAATACATACTTTACAAGGTACACTTTTCCTTGCATAAAATAAATACGAAGGCATTTAAATGAATGAAGAAAATCAAATCCGATTGGAATGGATTAGCGAATTTATTTAAAAGAGCACTCAGTTTGAATTTTTATTAAAATAATATATGTGCTTTTTATACAAGATGTACGTAGAATGAGAAAACTCGATAGAATATAAACTATCAAGTTTTAATAACGTCACAAAAAGTTATATACTTAAGACGAATCTATTAAATGTCTGAAAATCTTAGCCATTATTAGTCAATATTATAAAATATTATACTTTTTTATATTATTTTTTAAATAAAAAAAAATAAATAAATAAAAAATAAATTATGTATAAAATGTATCATGAAAAATTATTAGAATTGTAAATATGTTTAGGGCTTTTTTTCATATTATTTTGTACACTAACATTAGCATTAAATAAGATGATACTATAATTAATAACAAAAAAAAAATTGTATGTGACCAACCCATTACTTTGTATTTGAGGAATATAATAAGGTCATAAAACAAAATTTGGTATTGAACCGTACAGACACATTCACACATACCGGCAGCATTATGAAATACCAATAGTTATGACTAGAGGTAGGATAGTCACAGTGCTATCCATTGTTTGGCAAACCTTTAACAATGCATTTACAACCTTTGAACAATACACGGCCCCCTCAGGCTCCGGTGACTAGCTATGACAGCATTTTCGATAAAAATTGAGCGCTAATGTATGGAAACTTGCACAAGACAAAAGTTCTACTTCCGGTTCTCAGATTTTGTTCAATTTTTTTTATTTTGACAGTAGTACTGACAAAACCGATCAATCGGGGTGAAATGTGTGAAGGTTCCCTGATATTCAGTCGATAGATTGTGGATAGACTGAATCAGTGAACCTGCTTACCTTTAGGCACAAACACCGATTTCTTAGGAATTCGAACAAAAGCCAATTATGGCTCATATTTGATGCTATATATAGCTGTTGCGGTAGCTGCATAAATATAGAAAGCTGTATATATACAGAAATTGCAAAGTCTAGCCGCTCGAGGACCGTTATACAACGAATTTGTCGAACAAAAATCGTGTCACCCGGTGCGTAACGCACCCCCCGCACGGGCCAGTGACGCTGCTGTATATTTATGTAAATATGTAGGTCAAAATGACCGTATCACATCCCGATTTTGGTGTGACAAATTCATATAAAGTATCGTCTTACTAGACTAAGCAAGATCACCACAGTGTCCTATGACACTTTCCGGATAAGGTTTATTTTAACGAGTACACTTCTTTGGCGAGCCCAGCATTTTGCATTTGATCCCTTTGAAGGACGAGGCTATAAATATGTATTTTATATTATATTTATGTATACTTAGTGAAAAGGACTCGGATGTTAGAAAAGTTCCATAATTATGATTTCAATACGTCCTTCGATTCTCGAAAGCCCGAAACATACGCTCCACTTTCAAAAGCCAGCAGTATGGCTCGGTGGTTGGGTTTTTGCTTAGCACCGAGGGGATGCCGGGTTCGATCCCGATCGACCTCAATTGTAAATATATTATTTTGAATATTTTCTGTAATGCTGCTGGTCAGACTTGGATATTTGTGATTCCAGGTCGATCGTTTCCTATTAGAGTTTGCCAATTTTTCTGATTTCATTGTTGAAACGGTTCCTGATTAATTTGGCCAAAAACTTTTC
The DNA here is from genome assembly GCF_051622035.1 of Arctopsyche grandis. Lineage (NCBI taxonomy): Eukaryota > Metazoa > Arthropoda > Insecta > Trichoptera > Hydropsychidae > Arctopsyche > Arctopsyche grandis. Next base: position 20,521,755 of record NC_135355.1, on the reverse strand, counting down.
CTACTTACTATATCAACACTATAAATACAAATTCATTGATTTAATAGATAGTCTCGTTAATTTCGAGTTTCCAGTGTTAATTTCGAGTTTCCAATTCAGAAACTTATGTAATAAAAATGCTGCATTGTTTGTAATTTCCCAGGAAGGCGCATTGGGGTTTACCTGTTAGGCCTTCCTGGTATATTTGTATATATGTTTATATGTATCTGTAATATAAACCACTTAAAAATGGCTAACCTAATAGTAAACATTCATTTGTTTTTTTATTAAATTTATTTGAAAAATAATATAATATGTGCGTTGAAAAAAAATAATATTAGGTATTACGAATGGTTTTTTCATATATAAGGGAACCGGAACTGAAAAAATAATCCTGATCAGGAACTAAAACAGAAATCCAGATCCGGGAGTAAGAAATGAATGCGGATTAGGAAGTAATTAAAGAATCCGCAACAGGAACTGAAAAGGGAATCGAAATCGATATCAATATCGTCGTCATAGAAAATTATATTTATTCGATAACGTTATAGATTTTACCGCCCAAAACTTACGAAGTATCTTTCGAAATTATATGTATATGTACTAGTTTTATGCTCGTTGAAAATTTAATCAATTATGTTCGGCTAGCGTTAGGACACACACACACAGATTACTCTCTTTATATACATATATAATTTGACTAGAGACTACGTTTTTACTATTTGCCATTTGGTGACGTTTTAATTTTATATTTACGTTGCCCCCTTAAAAGGACAACATTGAAATAAATTATCAGATCAGAATAATGAATGAATTCATTGATATATTTTCAGTTTTTACCCTATTATACATAGATGTCAGGAGTTCAGGAGTTCCTCAAGGTTCTCACCTTGGACCACTTCTGTTTATTATTTTTATTAATGATCTAATCCCCCTACTGAAGTGCCAATGCTTACTTTATGCCGATGATCTTAAGGTTTTCCATCCTATCAATAGTGAGTCGGATTGCTTAAAATTACAATCCGACATTGATATAATATCTGAATGGTGTAATGTCAACCTTATGCATCTCAATATTTCTAAATGCTTCTCATTGACACTTTCCAGAAATCGTAACTTAATTGACTTTACTTACAATATAAATAACGTAGATCTTATAGCGAAAAATTGTGCCAGAGACTTAGGTATACTTATAAATTCCAAACTATCATTTAATGACATCGGGGGCGCTGGGGGCGAAGCCCCTGGGGTGCCGAAGACATCGGGGGCGCTGGTGGCGCTGCTGAAGGCGGTGCTGGTGGCGAAGGCCCCCAGCACCGCCTTCAAACTGAATTAAAACCAACTTCAAACTGAATTAGAAGTGTTTTACTCAAGGAAAGAAATGCATAGTATTAACGATTTATTAATATTTTTAAAACTTATTTTTGCAATCAATTTATGCAAAGTTCGTGTGGAAATAGCAAAACTTATTCAAATTCCGGTTACAACTTCAACTACCTCTGAGCCAGAACGGTGTTTTTCATCAATAAATAGAATAAAGACATACATATACGAGTATAAGAAAAACAATGGTTCAGGAAAGATTGACAGCTTTGTCTATGCTGTCAATTGAAAAAAAAAGATTATGAACAGGAAAAAATTTAACGAAAAGGTGATAGATCTTTTTTCAAGGAAAAAAGACAGAAGAATCAATTTTATAATGAAATAAAATACATATAATGTTTAATTTTGATAATATTGATGTTAATAGTAAAATATAATCCAAATAAACATTTTTTTTATTTTTAATCAACCGCAGCACCCCCAGATATCTTATCCACGAGCCGCCACTGGTTATATGTACAAATAATACAGAACTTGTGATGAGAAGATACATACATATTTACTTAGGCAGCGCTGGTCATATGTGTAAGTGAATAATATATTATATGATATTACATGTCCATATTTATTTTAAAATCAAAGATTCGCTTTTCCGACTGATACAGACATAATTTGCGTACAACACATAACGGGGTGATATATTTTATAGTCCTCGTGTAATGTAAAAGTTTTATAGGCATTGTAGTGATCAATATTCCGCATGGAATTACGTCCTCAAAAAAGAAAATGGATAAAAGAGATAAAAGGCAAGTTTTAACAGCTTTTCAAGGAAACTTTTTAGGCCCGCGTGATACCTGGAATTAATTACCATGCATATTCTCGGGTTTCCCAGATTGGGTTAACCTGGAAGCGGAAGTAAATATTTAAATTTTTCAAAACCAGTTTAAATCATTTAGACGAATTCTGTTCCCAAATAAAACGCATTGAACTTGTTAGTAAATAAATGTATAGTGATGGATACCAGTTATTGAAATTTTTGGTTTTAATGTTATGAATTGAATAGTATCCTTTTATATGTGCTCAACTACCCTATACTGGGAGGTGTTGATTGTATACCAGGAATTCTTCGATTTGTCTGGGCTAAATTTTATCTAAAAATGATTTCAACAACGCGTCGAAAAATAAAAAAAGATCGCTGCTACTCAAAATCATCGAGAAAATCGTATACATTTTCGATTTCAGCTGGAGTTTGAACTCATGATCTGTGAAAAATCGCTTGAATGTTTTTCTGTGACTTTGCATATTTTAATTTTATTATTTTCATATTCCTTTTGTCCAAATATGTCTAAGGTTTCATTTGTTGTAAACCAAATCACAACAAAGATTTTCGAGGACAACAGTTTATTTGATTTCAACATTAATTAATATAGCGATGTCTTATAATAATTAAATTAAGTTAATACAAATATACTGTATTTTAATGCATACTTCAATATACATAGGGTTTAAGAACATTTCTTAAAACATTCAAATGGATGTTTGGAATAGAATAATTTTCCCCAAATTATAATTTTTTTTCATAGCACCACAGATATGATAATATGTATGTACATACATATATACAAATTTAATGTGAAAAAAAATCTAGTATTTTCTAATACTTTTTAATCATATTCATTTGTTATTATTCATTAATCATATTCATTATACTGTATTTAATTCAATACGTATCTTTGCTGTATTTCATGTTCATAATTCTTATGTCAATATTCATTAAAAAATACTCGTTTTTGGTACACAAACATACATATTTATGTATGTATGTACATACATATGTATACATTTATTTTCACTCCGACAAATAAAATGAAAAAAATCGCTATTTTGTTCCTTTTTCATCAATTTGATTTATTGTCAGTGATATGAGAAATAACGGAAAGGGTGGATGACATAAATGTCAAAACAATGCCTAAGTCATTATTCAATTATGTATAGTAAATAGTCAATAAAAATGAAATAAACTTATAATTATACATTATTATAATGCTACGCCAAATCCGTAAAATTTTTTGCCGATGTGTGTGTGCTTGTGTGCATGTCTTTATTATACATACATATATAAAAGTTTGATTTATAGTAATTATCAAAGGAACAAAATATAATTTATCTGCAATCATCCGAATATAAAAATTTTGATAATGGCTTCTTAATATATCTTCCTGTGGTTCGCACAAATATGTTGGCAACGTCTCCAATATCTAGAGCGATATATCTACATATATGAAATTGACCTCGTCAATGTAAACTGTTCTAAACTGGTTGAGTGGTTGTTGAGCAACGCCAGTGTTTGATTTCATCAATTATAAACGTCAATGATTTTTCCATCAAGATATACCAGGTTGTTATTATGATGATTAAGGTTATTAATATTATGATGTTATGATTATATGACTGGTCACAGTGACGCATTAGAACTCTCTGTAATGTCATTATGTTAAAAATGAAATAAAAATATATGTATATCAGTTAAAATGTTATTTTTCAAGTAAGTGTCTGTGGATATTTTTACATCTTATCATTAAAAAGTTCACTTTTCAAATAATCTCTAAGAAAGTAGTCCAAAGCAAAATATTAAAACAAACGTCTCCAACGATTAGTCTCAAAAATCAGTAGGTTTAACTTATTCAAATTACTTTCTTGAAAACTCTAAGAATGGTATTAGATATCTTCGTTCGTGATATATTATTTTTACTTTATCTACATATGTACGTAGTAACAATAGATGAAGTTTTGTGATCATGCAAAAATTTGAACTCGAAATTTTGACTGATTCGAGCTCAGAATCGATCACTGATCACGTTTTCATGATCTAGAAAAAAATGTGTGTGTGTGTGTGTGTGTGTGTGTGTCTGTGTGTAAGTGTCTGTGTCTGTGCGTGTCTGTGTGTGTGTATGAGTCTGCGTATTTTGGGGATTTTTTGAACACCGTTAGTCCTATCGAACTGAAACTTAGTATTGACTTAATTTTTTTTTAATTTTTAAGTTGATCGGAAATGATGCCTCCCCTTATAGGTGTTATCTTCCTTTTAAGTTTTTGAATTCAGTTATCTCCCAAACCGCTTAATAAATCGAACTGATTTTTTTATATTTAATACATATGTACATAATATAAATTTTATAACCTTATGATATTTTTATTTAAAAACCTTTTAGTTTATTAAACTTTAATTTTATATCTAGAAGTTTAAGCTTATTACCAAGTTATATATAAAATTTGGTAAGCATCCGTCACCCGGACATGGCAGTTTACTCTTGTTCGATTTTTCTTCCACTATCTTTTTGGCCCCTTAAACATGTGTGCTCTTCACGAAAAAATTCAAGTATAATTCTTGTACCAATTTGATGAAAATAAAAAAAATCATTAAATTAAATTAAACGGAAGTGGGATTTTTCCTCTTAAAAAGGTCAAAAATGTTGTCGCCTGGATTCTGTCCAAGCCCCTGCACGTATAAATCTGAAAATTTATATTTGTATTTTTCATGTACTTAGAACTGCTAACGTTTTGGTCAGAATTGGTAAACCGGAAGTAGTATTTTTTTTAAAACAATATTTCATTATTTTATTTTGACCTTTAAAATTATTTTCATCCTCTTAATATTTAATGCGTATAATACTGAAAGGGATTTTAAGTAATGAAAAAAAATTGAACAAAATCCGACAACCGGAAGTAGAACTTTTGTCTTGTGCAAGTAATTTCAATAACTTGTGCAAATAACTCAATTTGTATCGAATATGCTGTCATAGCTATTGGTATTTCATAATGCTGCCGGTATGTGTTAATGTGTCTGTACGGTTCAATATTGAATTTTTTTTGTGACCTTCTTATATTTCTCAAATACATAGACAAAGTAATGGGTTGGTCACATCCGAATTTTTTATTTTATTTACATTTTGCAGGAATTAAAATCCTCGGAAAGCCGAGATCTCGGAAAGCCGAGAGAATTAATTATTTGTCTCGAAATATTTCATATCGTATTATTTTATTTTCATTTACAGTATAATATTGTATGTATCTGCTAAACTGATAATGTTTTTCTTTAATATTAACAAATGAAAATTAGTTCCAAATGACGTAACACAGTCGTTAAATTATTATAATTGGTACTATTACATAAAGCAGGTAGCTATAGATCTTCATCGATCGAAATTCAAAAGAAACAAACCATTGACAGAATGACAATGACACGCATTCATTGAAAAGCTGTATAATGTAAATACAAACAATTCTGAAATTTCATTCATTGACATTTTCCCGCGAAGTTCATTAATTGTTACGTTTTATTGTTTTGAATGTCAAAGTTATCCTTGCGTCGGGCATGACAAGCATTTGAATTTTGTCAAAATGAATTCGATTATTTTAATTTTTACTTTATTTTTAAATGTACCATTAAATATATAAATATGAAACGATAATCTACTAAAAAGTTTTAAAATATAACACGGATAAAATTTGCAATTAAAAACAAATTATTTCATACTTTTGCACATTTTTTTTCCACCTCGCTAATTCCCGGCGATTAAAGAGTCATTCGCATGTGTAATTACCCATAATTAGATACGATATGCCACAATTTTCCATAAATTTTAAGCCACCAAAATTCAAATTTAGCTTCCAAATGTACACTTTCGACAAAATTCTTATTTCGATATGACTTTTTTTGAATAATCCAGTATAAATATGTACATTTATTATATTTGCATGTATGTATATTTACAGCACTAAGGTGGATCAAAAATAGTAATAATTTTTTTATGTGCTCAAAATCGATAACATAAATTATGTATATAAAGGTGTAATAGTTAAATTAATTGGAATATGTATGTACAATGTCAACTCATTTGATTATGATATGTGTCCCTGAGAAAAATTATAATTCTAACACAGGTTTTAAAGGTTATAATAAGGTCACACAAATGTAAGGCTTATTTTGGAACTAAAATTCTGCAGCTCGCTAACTTCTCACATTGAAAATGTGAACACGTATTTTCTTTTTAAAATCGCTCAAATACATATGTACATGCTTGAAATTTTGAATACTGTAATTGGTAATTTAATTGGTATACTGTATTGGAACATTTGTTTGGTTAATTTAACTGATATACTGTATTGGTAAAGTGGTAGAATACTGTATTGGTAAATTTTTATAAGAAATAATAATCGTAGATTCTGCGCGCGCACGTTAATACGGGAGGAAAAGCCTGTTCCTCTTGTTCCTGTTGTATCCTGCTCGCGCAAATTAAGTGAGTATGTACCGTTTACCATGCACCCTTTTTTATCTTTCGACTTAAGATCTTTCGATTTTCGATCTTTGCCTTCCGATATTTGCGTTTTCCGGCATTTCACATTCCAGCCCGTGAGGTAGACCCACAGTCGACATAACATTAAAATTTATGCTTCATGAACTGTCTAAATAAAGTTCTTTTTTAGCCATGGAACTTAAAGAAGAGCTAATAATTCGAATAAAGGAAAGAAGAACGATATATTCCGACGTGGCTAATTATCTTAATGATCCTGATACAATAAATGATTTTGATGAATATGGAATATTTAATATAACGAATAAAACTACAATAATGGAAAAAACGATAGATATAAGCAGGCGCGGCTCGTGCATTGGAACTGCGGCGCTGCAGCACCCCCAGAAAAAATACAAAAAAATCACATTTGTATACATTTACAACTTGTGAATATAATTTACTCTTTTTAAATACATTCAACTAACAGATACAATCTTACTTCATCCGGATACATACACACACTATCCCACAAATAACTCACAACCATCCACACTAGATCTTGTCCTCGTCAAGAACTGCCCAAAAATATCGACACCAAATGCCCTTCAAACCCTGTCGTCTGATCATCTCCCGATAATCTTCTCAATCGACGGGAAACCCGAGGAAATCATCAAGCATAGTTGGGATTACGGGAGAGCTAACTGGCGAGAGTTCAAGTCGTACATAAATGACCAAACCATTCTAACTTCTACCACACTCACAAACAAAACCGAAATCGACAGCTCCATAATACACCTAACGGAATCAATAACTCGATCCAAACACCTTCACATACCTAAGACACAATACATTGAACACAAATTAGAGATAACTGACTTTGTTGCAAATCTAATTAAAAGTAAAAATAAACTCCGTAAAATTTGGCAAACATCAAAAAATCCAGCATTGAAAACATTAATTAATAAGCTCACATATCAAATTAAAATTAGAATCAAAGAAATCAAAAATGAAGCTTGGTCTAAAAAATTAGAAAAATTGAGCTCAGTTGATGGCTCTCTATGGAAATTAGCTAAAGCGATTCGCAGGACAAAAAACTCGATTCCTCCATTAGATGATGCAGGAATCTCAGTGACGCGTGATTGCGACAAAGCAGAACTATTATCAAAATCCTTCCAAAAACATCACACACTCACACAACATTACAATCACATACCAACGCATAATAAAGTCAACCGGTCCATTAAAATCATCACAAAAACTCCCACTAACAGTACTAAAAATATAAAATTGGTGCATCCGTGTGAAATCCAAAATATAATACGTAATTTAAAAAATAAAAAGGCACCTGGGCGAGATTCAATAGATAACATCACAATCAAACAACTTCCATTTAAAGCTTTAGTCTCACTATCTAAAATATTCAACGCATGTTTACTCACCGGGTATTTCCAGAATACTGGAAAACAGCCAACGTAATTCCCATACTTAAGCCCGATAAAAGCTCAAAAAACCTGGCCAATTATCGACCCATTAGCTTACTTTGCACGCTTTCAAAAATTCTGGAAAAAATAATCTACACACGTTTACTTAAAGTCGTAAATAAGAAATTAATAAATGAACAATTTGGATTTCGCACTGGACATTCCACGACCCAACAACTAACAAGACTAACTGAACACGTGACGAAGAACTTTAATATGAAGAGAAGTACCGGAATGGTATGTCTCGACATAGAAAAGGCCTTCGACACGGTTTGGCACGATGGACTCATTCATAAGCTCCTTATTAACAAAATACCAAACTACCTAATTCTCATCATCAAATCGTACTTAACTCGTAGAAAGCTAGTGGTTAGCGTAAATAATGAATTATCGTCTCCAAAAAGCTGGCGTTCCGCAGGGGAGCTTGCTTGGCCCACTCTTGTTCTCCATATATATAAATGACATACCTATTCCAAAAAACTGTCACATAGCCCTATATGCAGATGATACAGCTTGCTTCACAAGTAGCAAAAAACCAGACACTATTCTTAAAAATCTTGAATTTGCAATTAAAACAATGACTGAACACTTCACTAAGTGGAAAATTCAAATTAATCAAACCAAAACAGACGCCATATTCTTTAGTGTTAGAAAACATAAGCCAAGTTCAGATCTGAAAATCCCCTCTGGAGAAAGTCTGAAATGGCAGTCAGTAATAAAATATTTAGGAGTAACGTTTGATAAAAGAATGAGATGGGCACCTCACATTGAGGCAGCGAAATGCAAGGCGATGCGGGGTATATCCTCAATATATCCAATATTTAATCGCCATAGTTCTTTATCAACGCTAAATAAAATAAAATTATATCGCGCGCTCATATTACCATTATTAACCTATGCTTCACCTGTATGGAATAACGCCTCGAATACTAACCTTTCCAAGCTCCAAGTAATACAAAATAAATCCCTTAAAATAATTTATAATACACCCATATATACTAACCTGAAAAAACTGCATGCTATATATAATATTCCGTTTGTTACAGACATTACTAACAAACTAACCAGTAGATTCTATGAAAGAATCACTAATAACCATACTAACACACTTGTGAAGAGTCTCGGTGATTACAACAAAATGTCTATACCCTTCAGGTATAAACACAGATTACCTAAACACAATCTGCTTTAGGTCATCGACTTTAGATAGTCTTTAATTAATATTATGTATTAGATGTATTATGAACATTTATAAGGATTGTAAATAGGTTTTTGAGCTATTTTTCCTATTATGCTTTAGATTAACATTAGAATAATATAATACTGTAATTACTAACCAAATTAAATTAAAATTGTAAAATAGAAAATGATCAGTAGATCAGTAGCTATTAAAATAGATATAAGATGTATTGTGAACATAATTTCGTAATAATAAAAAGCATTTAAAAATCAAAATCAATATAATTTAAATAAGAATGATTAAATATTTGACATAATCATTATTAATGAGTATGTCAAATATATCTAAGTAGAAGTATATATGTAAATGCGTTTGTAAATTTTTTTTATAATTTTTCTGGGGGTGCTGCAGCGCCGCAGTTCCTATGCACGGGCCGCGCCTGGATATAACTAAGTATGAATTTTTGAGGGATGAGAACTATAAAATTTCTGAACAAAAAGACAGAGAAGGAAATTAAATAGAAAAAGTCGAAATATTAACACTGGAAGAAAAGCTTGAATTAGCAATAAATAAAAAATTAAACGACAAAAATAAAGTGGATAAACCGAAAAAAGATGTAAACAATGTTATTCAGAGAGAAATGTCATATTTGGAATTCGAAAAATTCGTGGCAAATATTTAAACATTGTATTTCAACATCTTATGACTTGCCGACCAACAAGTGTTGAATCAGAACGAGCATTTTCATCTGCGGGACAAAATTCAGGTCAAGTCTAAAAGACGAAAGTATTGATATGATTTGTTTCCTGAGAGCATATTTTAATTCTGAAAATTCTTTGTACCGATTAAAATGATCATTTTTTAATAAACTCGACAAAACCAAAAAATTGTCATTTTATTCTTAATTTGTTTTCCATTTACCGGTAATGAGGAAAATTATTTACCGTTTACCGGTTATTGCAATTTGACGGTAAATTGCAAGCTCTAGTACGTAGTAACAATAGATGAAGTTTTGTGATCATGCGAAAATTCGAAGTCGACATTTTGACTAATTCGAACTCAGAATCGATCACTGATCAGGTTTTCATGAACTATAAAAAATGTGTGTTTGCGTATTTTGGGGATTTTTTGAACACCGTTAGTCCTATCGAACTGAAACTTAGTATTGGGTACTGAAATTCTTATCGATACGACGTAATTTTTTTTCAAATTTTTAAGTTGACCGGAAATGGTACCTCCCCTTATAGGTGTTCTCTTTTTTTCATTACTATTTAAGTTTAAAAGTCAAACTACATATGTATGTCATTCTTTCTAACACATTCATTTTTATTTTCTTGCCAATTTGTCTTCAATGCGTGAACGTTGAAAGGCAGAGTCATGCTCGCTTTTGATACATAAAAATCTACAGGCGCTTTCCGAAATGCATATCTTTCAAAGATATGTAAAGATATATAAAGATTACTAGTTGTTCTACCCGGCTTCGCTCAGTATTTGTAATATAAACAGCTTAAACATGACGAATCTAATAGTAGATATTCATTTTTTTTCGATGTTACCAACCAACATTACATACTAACATAGTTACAAATTTTCTTTCGAAATTATATATTAGAAGACTGGATACGTACACATGTACATACATACATATATTTATCTCACATAATAGATACTCACGAAGCAAACTTTTATTACAAATTTTACGAACGTACCTGATCAAATACAAGTAAATTTGAAAAAAAAATTTACGTAGTTCAATTAAAATATTCAATTGCATCAATCAGTCCGAGAGCGAAATTTATCTATAATAAATTCGAAGACGAAATGGAAATGGAAAAGTTCCTTTGATGATTTATTTTTTCTTTCGAAATTTAAAGCCGATTTTAACTCGATTCGAAGAAATCAGTCCCCAAAGTCTTTTTTTTTCTCATTTACGAAATACTTCTATATACAAATCTGAAAAAAGTCAATCGCAAGTTCAAAGAATTCATTGAACATTTCTCAAGTCAAATCCAAATTCGTTTATTACTTAAATTTCACGGTGGGATTACTTAAATATCATGGTGGGGACCCATGACTTTATATACATATGAATGTATATATGCGGTCTCCGTGACGAGCCGGAATGTTAAATTACCGAAAACGCAAATATCGGAAGACAAAGATCGAAAATCGAAAGATCTTAAGTCGAAAGATCAAAAAAAAGGGTGCATGGTAAACGGTAGATACTCACTTAATTTGCGCGAGCAGGATACAACAGGAACAAAAGGAACAGGCTTTTCCTTTTGTTTTTCCATTATTTTTTCTACCCTTTAAATATGTGTGCTCTACACGAAGACAGATCAGTATAATTTTTGACGTAAATAAAAGTTGGATTTTTTCCTCTTAGAAACATCAAAAATTTGTTCTGCGCGCGCACATTAATACGGGAGGAAAAGGCTGTTCCTCTTGTTTCTGTTGAATCCTAGTTATTATAGTTTAATAAAATAAATATACTCCAACATTGCTCGGGCGAGTAAATATTTGAATTAAAATAAAAAATGAACTTCTCAGAAAATTTTATAGTCTACGCTCCAAATAAGAATTACATGAGATTCACGTTCAAATCATTCAAGTATCAAATTCGATGGCCCAAAATTTAAAATATTAAATTTAAAAATTTGCATTCTGGACAAGTATTCGAACATTAATTTTTATAGACTTCTGATTAAATGTTCAGTATTTATTAATATAATGGACTGCTTTTAATATTACATATGTATGTTTGCATGTGAATTTAATCAGTATAAATATGTATCATCGAAATGAGAACTTATCGATGGCTTAGTTCACAGATATTGTATGTCCATTTTTGAATTTATATCGAATTTTTTATTTGTAGATACTGGAATTTGTATATATGGAATTATACCAGCATTTACAAACTTAAAATTCGATACAGGCTTAAAATTCAATACAAACTTAAAATTGATTGAACAAATTCAAAAATTGACATACAATATTTGTGCACCAAGCCATCGATATGTAGGCTTGTGGACAATTGAAAATTTTTCTAAAAAGAAAGAAGTCGGCTCTAAATTGTAATAAGACAATATATGTATATACTACCCAAAATAAACTAGCCATTTTAATACATAATATGTAGAAGATCACATTTATTTGAAATAAAAAATTAAATGGACTTTATATTAAATATATGTATGTACATTCATACTATTGCAAATCCAAATTTAATTTAAAATCATTCCGACAGAAATTTAGTACCATTACCATCTGTCTTATTTTGCGGTCAACACACAATATATCAGATTTCAATGAGAATATGGCTGTATTTCAAATATATCAGTTTTCTTACTTTCTATTAATTTCGTCTAAATTATGTATCGTTTACATAAAGCTGTATATAATAAAACCAGAAAATAAATAAAGTTTCAATATATGTGGCATTATCGAAAATGACAAGAAAAAAAAATCCCATTTAGAGAATTTTATATAGACACGCACACATAATGGAGACAATTGAACATTTAACGTTTGCGCTAGTGAATTATTCATACTAACGGTAATTTTATGCATGAATGGAAAAACTTATGGGGTGTGAACGTGTAAATTTTCAATGCGTAATGATAAAGAAAGCATTTGTATGATAATATTTTACATGTTACAATTCAAACACATCTTGCTTATCGTAAGTCACTTACCTCCATTTTCAAATATTCGAACCGACGAATGCACTCTTGAAAATTGGCCTACACATATCTCATGTTAGGACCGCTCGAATCGAATAAAATCACAGGTGGTTTTTTATACTTTTTAAATTAATATTAAGGAACTAACTTCACATGGAAAAACTTTAGTTGATTGTTTTCCATGATAGAGTTTCGGGCAATCCACTTTTGTTTTGAACGATTGAGAGGGAGAGAGAGAGAGAGGGGGGATACAAGTTAATGCGGAGCTTTCATGGAGCTGTTGCTGCTTGATCAGAGCCAGCGAGAGAACTGAAAGCTTTTCTGGCCAAAAGCTTCCCCATGGAGTGAGTAATGCGCAAGCTCGCAACCCCTACGCGAGCTTTCGACCAACACGTACCGAAGCAATTCAATTGAGATCCATTCGTGATATTATCCTCAATTTCACTTGACTCAATGTCCTCCTCACCTCAATTTCACTTGACAAAAAATTAAAATAAAATAAAAATTGGAAATAAATTTATTGAATTTATATTTTTTATTAAAAAAAAAAAAATTATATATATATATATATGCGGTCTCCGTGACGAGACAGAACGTTAACATGCTTTTCCTCCCGTATTCTGCGCGCGCACATTAATACGGGAGGAAAAGCCTGTTCCTCTTGTTCCTGTTGTATCCTGCTCGCGCAAATTATGTGAGTATGTACCGTTTACCATGCATTATTTTTTTTTTATCTTTCGACTTAAGATCTTTCGATTTTCGATCTTTGCCTTCCGATATTTGCGTTTTCTGTCATTTAACATTCTGTCAAGTCACGGAGACCGATATATATATATATATATATATATATATATATATATATATATATATATATATATATATATATATATATATATATATATATATATATATATATATATATATATATATATATATTTATATATATATATATATATATAAATAACCTCTACAAATTAACTTACCTAAAATTTTAAATTTTTAAATTTTTTTAAATAAATGAATCTTTTCTTCGTGAATATATCAAAAAATAAAAATAGTTTAAATAAAATTTGTGAAAATTCCATTTGTACATATATAAAAAAAATAACATAATTACATATGTATATACATATGAGACGATAATGGCAGAGGCGCTTATTTACATATTATCGTTGCTATGCAGTTTGTGAGTTGTATGTACATATATATTACATTATATTTACAGTTGCTAGGAAGCATACTAACTAGCTGGTTCGTTGTTTTGTTTTTCCGCTATTCGGATGCTTTTTTCGTATAAACATATACATATATATAGCCAGCAGTTTGGCTAAGTGGTAGCGTGTATATTTAGCATCACTGACGTCAAAGGTTCAAGTCCTCGCCATCTGCTGGTTAGATTTGGGGGTTTTGTGACTCCAAATCGATCGTTTCTCTATCAGAGTTTGCCAATTTTATCTGATCGTTGCTGAAACGGTTCCTGAAAATTGATATTAGATCTAATCCTGTTGTCACAAAATTTGCCTGTGTATAATTTGTAATAATTATACACAGTAATCTGAAATCTATAGATATCTCTATAGACATTTCTATAATTTCGTATTTATTATATGTATAAAAATTGTACACAAAAAAATCTAAAAATAATCCATAGATGAGTCTATGATTTTTATTTCTGATTAATTGTTATATGCTATATATTCTGATTGTATATGTATGTATTACTGTATTTCTGATTTCTGATTGTTTATGTATTCTGTATTTCGTTAACGTACACCCGTCGCATTGTAGCAAATCTGTAATGGCGAGTGTATATTGAGTTGTAACAATAAAAAATATACATACACAGTGGCGGACTGGCCATACAAGCGAACATGCCCGATGGCATGTGGGCCCCACTATCTGTTAGAAAATATGGGCTCTCAGTAAAATTAAATAACTTTTTAGCTATTTCACTTGTGTAAAAATTTATAGGATATTGCACTTTGGGACCTAAAGTTTGGGTATTTCAGCAAAACAAATTTCTTACGATATACACAAACAACTAATACCTGCTTTAACAGCCCAAGGATCGGTTAACTTTTTTATTAGGCTCGAAATGTAAGTTTCAACATTTGCGTGGGCCCTTTTGCCGGGCCCATTTCTAACCTCAATATTATGTATATACCAATACCTTTGTAACAACTACCTACTGAAATAAAAATGAGAATAAACAAATTTCCGTGAATAATATAAACTGAATTGCTTAAAACAATTTTGATAGGACGATTCATCATCAGTCAGTGATTTAAATTTACTTCATACTTTCAAAATAACTTTTGATTATACTTCGACGATATAGTAAGATTTATAAACACAATTTTAAACAGTTTCCGAATATAAAATCTATTCCTAATCTAGACACATCCATGTATATAGAAATATAGGATAGGGGCCCCCTCCCCAAAATCCCTATTTTCGATTAACATTAATTGAAAATATTATGCATTTTTTTCAGGGACGTAATTTGGGGGGGGTATAGGGGGGCACTCGCCCCCCTAAATTAAGGAATAGTGTGAATTTAGAAAATATTATGAATTAAATGATTAATGAGATACTATGGATCTATGAATGCTACGTTTATTTCTTATGTATGTTTCAAAGTATATTCAAAGTATATATTATTTCAAAGTAAGTATATTTTGGTTTTTAAGTGGTATGCCTTGGGTAAAATTCTTAGAAATTGTTCATCCTATGGAGCGAATCGTTAAAAAGGTCCCCTTTACTTTATTTTGCCTCAAAAACAGATGTGTAACGTTTATTTTTCCGAAAGTTCGTATATTTTTTGTTTTCAAGAAAGATTTTAAATTAATATTTTACTGAATCGGTTCAATCACAAATGATTTTATTTTTCGTATTTTTATTTTATGTATTTGCAGACGTCCATTCTCTCGCAAAACAACGAATGAGATGGATCTAAACTTCATGTATAACGAATTCGGTCCAAAAAAAGTTTTAATTATTTAATAAAATTACTTTCTGACCAAAACCTTATCAAGTTTAATACATAAAGAATACAAATATAAATTTCCAGCTTCATACGTTCAGGGTTATGGTAAACTTTTTTTTGACTTTTTAAGAGGAAAAAATCCCACTTCTGGTTGATTAAATTTGATGATTTTTTTTTTTATTATATTTTCATCACATTGATACAAGGAATTGATAATACATGATATCGTGATTAAAATAGTGGAAGAAAAATCCGGTAAACTGCCAACAGGAGTAAACTGTCACTTTCGGCTAACGGATATTCATGAAATTTTATATATAACTTGGCATTAGATTTATAATTATAGATATGAAATGTCAGTTCAATACGTCGAAAAGTTTCCGAGAAAAAATTAAAAATACCTCGATCTTATAGGGTAAAAGTACTACTTCTGGTTGAGATAAAAATAATTTTATATATACATACATATATAAAATAATCAAAAGACACACAGAAACAAGACACACAGAGCCGCACACATTTTTCTATATTATGTAAACGTGATCAGTGATCGATTCTGAGTTCGAATTTTCGCATGATCACAAGCCTTTATCTATTGTTATTACGTACATATGTATGTACATAGATAAAGTGAAAAAACAGTAGGTGGAAATTAAATTAATTGATAGATAGTGACTCAGTTTGATGGTCGATTTTTGTTGACCATGTGAAGATTTTTGGAAAAAAAATTTTCGCTTTTTTCACTTTTTACATAATATTTTTTAATAATTACTTTTTCAAAAATAAGCTTATTTTTTTCATATTTTAAAACTCAATAAGGTGTATGCAAAGAATATTTTCCATTTTTATTCCGATATAAAAAGATTTTTTGAAAAAAAATTCAATTTCTAGGAGAAGGGTTAAAACGAAATATACAATGTAATTTATGGATCTATTTTGCTTTTGCCATTTTTCTTGTACCTAAATTTTAGATATGAATAGCAGAACCCATGAAGACGGGCTTGCGAACCTTGGTCTAGAATCCGTTCATACGTAAGATTTTACTCTTTTTAAGAAATATTTTTTGCGGAACTCAGTTGAGAAACCCTGAATACGTAGGATTTGAAAACATAATTTTTGGGGAAAAAATCGAAAACCAAAGAATCTCCCATTTTTTATCAAATGCAAAGTTTCATAATGACGATTTGCGAACCTTGGTTCAGAAGCCCTGCATACGTAAAAGTTTGGATTGCTAAAAAAAACTATTTGATAAAAAAAATTGCTGCCCGGTTTAGAAACCCTGCTTAAAAATAATGTTTGCGGTCTTAGTTGAGAAACCCTGCTTGCGTAATATTTCAAGGCACAAAGATTATCAAATAAATTTATTCGCATTTATGAAATTATCATGTACATGGATACGGCCTACAATTTCAATACAGTAATTATTTTCGAAAACGCATTTAAAACTTATTGAAAAAATTGATTTTGCGCTGAATAGATTGGCAGCACCTGACTCGATGTCAGCTGCTGCAATGATTTAATCTAACATTATTATTATATTCGGAAATTAATTAAAAAAACTTAAACCCGCCGAGTATTCAATCGAGTATCGAGTCAAATTGACTCGATATCCGATTTATGTAAATATGGAGCGTTTTATTAAACACTAGTGTTGGACCCGTTGATTTCAACGGGTGGTTTCGAAGAGGAAATGAAACTCGAATAAAAATAAAGTTAAAGGTATTGAATCGACTGGTTTCGGAAAGAAATTGATGCACGAATTACGAATGACAAATTACGAAGTGATTACGAATTACGAATTACGTTTTGTGCATCGCCCCCGGCGCTTCCGTCGCTCCGGGGCCTTCGACCACAGCGCCGCCGACGCCTCCGGCGCCTGCAGCGCACCCAGCGCCCCCGATGCCTTCGGCCTCAGCGCCGCTGACGCCTCCGGCGCCCCCAGCGCCCCCGATGCCTTCGGCACCCCGGGGGCTTCGCCCCCAGCGCTCCCGATGCCTCCGGCACCCCGGGGGCTTCGCCCCCAGCACCGTCGACGCCTCCGGTGCCCCCAGCGCCCCCAATGCCTTCGGCGCCCCCAGCGCCCCCAATGCCTTCGGCACCCCGGGGGCTTGGCCCCCGCCGGCGCCCGCAGCACACCCAACGCCCCCGATGCCTTCGGCCTCAGCGCCGCTGACGCCTCCGGCGCCCCCAGCGCCCCCAATACCTTCGGCACCCCGGGGGCTTCGCCCTCAGCGCCCCCGATGCCTTCAGCACCCCGGGCACTGAAAAAACTGGGAAACTGAAAAAATGAAAAAACTGAAAAAATGAAAAAAATGAAAAAACTGAAAAAATAAAAAAAATGAAAAAACTGAAAAACTGAAAAAAATGAAAAAACTGAAAAAATGAAAAAACTGAAAAAAATGAAAAATTTAGCGACAGTCCGTTTTTATATATAATATATTTGTATATTTGTATATATGTATATTTGTATATATGTGACGGACGATCAACCGTCAACCAGTATGGGGAACAATTTTTTTCAGTTTTTTTCATTTTTTCAGTTTTTTCATTTTTTTCATTTTTTCAGTTTTTTCATTTTTTTAATTTTTTTAGTTTTTTCAGTTTTTTTCATTTTTTCAGTTTTTTCATTTTTTTCAGTTTTTCAGTTTTTTCATTTTTTTTATTTTTTCAGTTTTTTCATTTTTTTCATTTTTTCAGTTTTTTCATTTTTTTCAGTTTTTTCATTTTTTTCATATTTTTCATATTTTTCATTTTTGTGCGTCGTTGGCGCCGGGGTGCTGGGGGCGCCGGAGGCGTCGGCGGCGCTGGGGGCAAAGCCCCCGGGGTGCCGGAGGCATCGGGGCGCTGGGGGCGCCGGAGGCGTCGGCGGCGCTGGGGGCGAAACCCCCGGGATGCCGACGGCATCGGGGGCGCTGGGGGCGCCGGGGGCGTCGGCGTCGCTGGGGGCAAAGCCCCCGGGGTGCCGAAGACATCGGGAGCGCTGGGGGCGCTGGGGGCGCCGGAGGCGTCGGCGGCGACGGAGCGACGGAGGCATCGGGGGCGCTGGGGGCAAAGGCGTCGGGGGGTCGGCGATGCACAAAACGTAATTCGTAATTCGTAATCACTTCGTAATTTGTCATTCGTGCATCAATTTCTTTCCGAAACCAGTCGATTCAATATCTTTAACTTTATTTTTATTCGAGTTTCAATTCCTTTTCGAAATCACCCGTTGAAATCAACGGGCCCAACACTAGTACAAATATATTTAGCGACAGTCCGTTTTTATATATAATATATATTATTACTTTATCTATGTATGTTTTATATTTTGTTTTCGGACTTTTTGTGGCTGGACCTTTAACAGGGTGGACGATTTTCGGTTGGACGTTTTATCAACTGGGCTTTTTATTGTCTGGATCACTTAGCAGGTGGGCATTCTAACGGGTGGATCTTCTTTCGTGGTGCCCTTGTCGTTGGATCTTATAGCTTTGGACCTTATGTCGTGGAACCGGCCCAAACCTCTTAGTAATATATGTAATTACATTAGTTTAAGCCGGGATCATAATTTTGATTGAAAACCCAATCATTGAAAACTCTTTGATTGAAATATTAATCATGAAATCCCACATATTTGTACATTTGTTGTTGAAATATTGTTTAAATTGCCTTTTTATTTTATTTATATTTTAGTACATTATTTTGTTACTACAGTTTTATTAAATACATTTATTTTTTTACTTGATTTTTTTTTTATTTTATAATTTTATATATCTTAATATTATATACAAAACTAAAAGGAGGTTAGTATTTAAAAAAGTTTTTTTACCAGGGTATTTATTTTAAAATTTTTAGTTTACTAGTTATATAACCGGAGTAGAACTTTTTAATCAGCTGATAACTAATAACTAAAAATAAAACTATCACTGTTTGATCTGTGTACATATATTAAGCCTGTATTGGTTAGAAAGTTTGTTTTGATTTGAGGTTATGGGTTAAACGTCATTCTGTCAGACTCACCGAACAGTGTTGCCACCCTGCATAAAGGCCGGTGTGGCAACACCCAAGATCGTTGGCTCAGCAAGCCTCCACAAAACTATAAATATTTATATATTAGAGATAACGAGAACCTATAAAGCAAATTTTATAAAATATAGAGTGAAAAAAAGAAAAAGTTATAGGCGCTTAAATAATTATAATTTGACAGCGAGATGGCAGGGCGAAAAGTAATGAAACTACCGATGTGAATGATGAATGTGACAGATTAACGTCACCGTGTAATACGATGCAGTATTTTCAAACGTGTCTAATACGATATTTTTTCACCATCGTAATTACGGATGATACCTTAACTTATATTGATGACCAAAATGAGCAATATGGCAAAGTATGAAAACGATCGGATAAGATATAAGGGATATAAAAATGACCGCTTACACGAAAACCATGTGAAACGTATAAGAGGTTAGTAAAAATGACGTCAAAGAATAAGGTAAAATTGTGTTTCATGCCATAACCAGCTTAACCCCCTTCCTCCGTCTCAGTCCTCAAGGATCAGTTATCAGTCCTCAGCCATCTTTATTTGAAATTTTAAATGAGATTAAAAGCTTTCGAGCAGATTTTAACAATATGAAAACTAAATTTGAAAATATGAAATCGGTAATTACAGATATAAATAGTAAATTATTCACAATGGAGGCTAGGTCTGACAAATTTTATGGCAGACTAAGAAAAAACACTGCAAGAAAAAAAAATCCTGCTTTTCGGTTGTACAAAAGGATTTAATTGAGGCGCATGATACCATAATGAGCTGAAACGAGAAAACAATCTGCAGGATCAATTCTGTAGGAAAAATAATATCGAAATATCCGGCATACCCATGAAAAAGGGTGAAAATTAAATGTCAATATTACATGACTTATGTGCTGTCGTGGGTTACACATTGTGCGACACGGATATTGAAAATTTATGTTTGTATTCTTTATGTACATACTAATTTAGAGTTGATAAAGTTTTGGTCAGAATTCGTAAGCCGAAAGTAATAATTTGGTTTAAAACAATATTTCATTATTTTATTTCACTTTTTGAATTATTTTTATTTTCTTGATGTTTATTGTGAATAATTTTCGTGATTTTAAGTAATAAAAAAATTTTGAACAAAATCCGACAACCCGAAGCTCTCATAGCTGGTATGTGTGAACGTGTATGTATGTTTAATTATCGAATTTTGTTTTGTGACCTTGTTATATTCCTCAAATATGTACATAGATAAAGTTGTGCGTTGGTCACATCCGAATTTAAAATGTGATAATTAACATCAATTTTACCGGTCACCGTGACTTGACAGAATGTTAAATGACAAAAAACGCAAAGATCGAAAATCGAAAGATCTTAAGTCGAAAGCATGTTCCTCATTTTATACCCAATATTTAAGGCAGCGACAATAACTTCCAGTTTTTGACGAGGTACCAATGCTGGACTTGGAAAATCCAATCATCTTCAAACATGATAGTTGTCCAGCATACTGAAGTTTAAAAATTGAAAGAAAATTACAATAATTGTTTTTCGGATAGTTGCATCGGCAAAGGTGGACTATAACTAAGGCTTGCTCGGTCACCTGATTTGACCATTTTACAAATTTTCGTCTGATTACGGGCTAAGGAGCTCATTTACACAAAATGAGTAATTACAAAATAACAGATAATCATAAAAATGTAAAAATCTTTTAAAACCCTGAAGAAGAGATAAAACCCAAAATTAACAAAACGAATGTGAGACGAAGGACTCTAGTATTCATTAGAAATTGGCATTTTGAACATAAAGAACAAATAATTTTATGAAAATTTTTGTTTTATTCGATTAATATCAAATAAAACAAAAATTTTGATATATTGTTAATAATGAAATATTGTTTAAAAAAAAAAATACTACTTCCTGTTTACGAATTCTGACCAAAACGTTAGCAGTTCTAAGTTAGTACATAAAAAATACAAATATAAATTTTCGGCTTTATACGTACAGGGGTTTGGACAGAATCCAGGCGACAACATTTTTGAACTTTCTAAGAGGAAAAAATTCCACTTCCGGTTTATTAAATTTCATGATTTTTTTTTTATTTTCATCAAACTAATACAATAATTATACTTGAATTTTTTCGTGAAGAACACATAGGGGTCGAAAAAAATAGTGGAAGAAAAATCTAACAAGAGTAAACTGCCACTTCCGGTTGAGGGATGCTTACTAATTTTTTTCATAACTTGGTATGATGCTTAAACTTTTAGATATGAATTTTTAGTTCAATAAACCTAAAGGCTTCTGAGGAAAACATAAAAAACTTTGATTCTCTAGAGTAAAAGTACTACGTCCGGTTCAGATAAAAATATTTTAAAAAATTTAAGGTTATAAAGATTATTGTTAGTGGTTTGAGAGATAATTGAATTCAAAAACTTCAAAAAAGAGGACACCTACATATAAGGGGAGGTACCATTTCCAGTCAACTTAAAAATTTGAAAAAAAATTACGTGGTGTCGATAAAAATTTCAATAACTGATTCCAAGTTTCAGTTCAATAGGACTAATGGTGTTCAAAAAATCTCCAAAATACACATACACATACACACATACATTTTTTCTAGATCATGAAAACGTGACCAGTAATCGATTCTGAGTTTGAATCAGTCAAAATCTCGAGTTAGAATTTTCGCATGATCACAAAACTTCATCTATTGTACTAAGCACATAGATAAGTAAAAATAAAATCAACGTTGTAATAGATAAAGTTAAGTAAATTAAAGTTATAATTAATAAAATAAAATTGAAATGTTTTACTCTTTTTCTAGTTTTTTAAATTTAATTATGTATACACTAAGATAATACATACAAAAATTATATACCAATTGAATCCAATTATTTAGAATAAACGATACTTTACTGCATTATATACATTTTTTCATTTATCAAAATTTCTCGAGAAATTTAAGAAGTTAAATTGAGAATTCTTATTTCTCGAAATATGAAAATCATCGAAAAATCAGAATCACTACATACATACGTTTGTAAATTTAATTTTCATTACTTTAAATGTGTACATTAATTATGCCAGCAAAATAATAGATATTGTTCAAACGACTGCGATAAATCATATAGAAGTTTCGGAAAGAAGATGATAATATCTTATTTTGTGAGCATGCAATGCAAGATATGAAAGTGTATTTAAAGTAGATTTATTTTTAAACTTTATGTTTTTACTTTATTTCTTATGAGATCAAAAATGTACATAAGTTTATTTATTTAATTTATGCTGTTCTCATTTATAAAAATATTTACCTATGTACATGCCGGAGGTGTACTGCTAAATTAGCTACCGGCTCGCTTTAAAAAAATACAATATCTCAGGACAGAACTTAAAGTTCTTCCTACCCAATAAATGAAATGTTATACTATTAAATCAAAATGTAAGCAAGAAATTCAAAGTGAAATTGAAGGCGATTTAATTTTTTTATGTATCGTAAAATAAATAAAATATGCTTGAAATAAAAAATTTTCCAAATAAATGAAAAATAGCACGGAAAAAAAATCCGTAAAAAAAATATATTTTTGACTTTTAAAATTCGCTAGACAATTAATTAAAAGTATCTTAAAGCAATGAAATATAACAATTAATAGGAAAAATATCTGACTATTGATTCCAATACTCACTTTCAGCGTAACAATTCTAAATTTTGAGTTAAAGACCGCAAAAGCCAAAAAAACCGTAAAAATCGCGGATTTTTCTAGACGCTCATATCTCGTAAACGATCACCCACCAACAAAAATCATATTCGAATTCAGTGGGTCAAACTTAGTAAAGATTGGTTAGTCTCCGCTCTGGTAACACAAAAACGTGATTTTTTGTTGCTCAGTGTAATCGATGCGGGTGATGATTTATCTGAGCAAAGTACGCGGATGCTGACAAAAAATTCAATAAAACTATAGACTAGACTTGAATTTCCATTAACTTGTGAAAATTTCCAGCTTCATTCGCGAACAATATTATTATATCGATTGATATTTTCAATAACTAACTAAAACGTTGATATTCGCGTACAATTTTTGTGTGTGTCCAATAGTGTGTGTCCGTTATGCATCGACTGAAATTGAATAAATATTAACAAGTAAATAAATTCAAATGCACACACATACGCTGTTTATTTTACCCCTTTTCTTACCGCAAATTTGAAAATCCGGGCCCCCCCCTTGACCCATTTTAGTAAAAAACAAATTTCAAAATATGTAAAAACAAAAGTGATGTGGGTATTTTAATTAATATCTTTATAAATTAATAAAAATATATTTCATATTAATTTATATACAATACAGTGAAACAAATGAAATTAATTAAATACAACAATAAACTATAACAACACATAAAATGAAAAATGAAATAATAACACACGTTAAAAAACTGTTTCATTTAAAAAAAATAATGCTGTCATACATGAAATAAAAATTAAGCATATAACGTAAAAAAAATCGTATAATTTTAACATATATTATTTATTCTGTGAGAGCTTTTTAAAATGTCTCTATATACATATGTATATACATATACATACTTCAGATTGATACATGTTCATAATGGGTAGAGACACGTATTTTGGGCATTTTGCTATTAATGCTTAATTGATGCTAAAATTCGGAATAAATGCTAATAGATGCTAAATTCGTAAAACATGCGAATAGATGCTAAAATAACAAACAAAAGTGAAATTTGCAAAAAAATAATAAAATTAATAGACAATTTAGAAGGGTCTTCCTATCCCTTTGCCCATTTATTATGTTAAGAAATAGTTTACCATAGACGGTGTCTTTTCTGTCGAAACCAAGTAACTGTATTTGTCTACTACTGTAAACAAAAGAAGACAGTTGGAGGTGTGTATCCAAAAGGCTGCTCAAAAAAGCGTCTTAAAATTAGACTCGAACTCAAGACTAAATGAGACAAATCTATTCCTCCAAACATTGAGTAAACTATTCAATCCATCTGTGGCAGGTACAAAATCTAATATTAATGTTAAAGAAACAGTTTTGTTTTTTAGAAACCTGCCATTGTTTAATGTATTAACAGAAGCACAATGTTTGGAAGAATATCAGCACTTTTTTATACAGACAAGAATCTCAAAAAATAATCTGTAGAAATATGCTCCATGTTGAGTTTTAATAAATTTTAATTCATATTTTTTGTTTTCGTATTTTTATATTAATTTTTTTTCATTGTAATTTTAATTCCAGAACATTTTTGAATTTTTCTATTATTTTTTAATTGTTGTGTTTTCTGTAAATTTTATATACAGGTATTCCTCGACTTACGACGGAAATACGTTCCTGAACCTCGGTCGTAAGTCGAGGAATATATATATTTTTTTTTCGGTGATTTTACTTACTTTTATTAATACAGTATTTCAAATGAATTCATATTTAAATTTAAAAATAAATAAATATCTACATCATCCGTACTTATTAATTATAAATAATACACCCTCATCACTTATCACATAAGTACAATCCATTTCTTCATCAGTTTGAGATACAGTCGTATGAGTTTTTTTGAAAAATGTGTCTAATTTTGTTTGAACAGTATCCTGTTTTTTTTCTCGAGAGTTTTTTTTGCGAGATTTTCTTGAATCCTGCGGTTCACATTTGAAAATCTTTCACTGTCTGGGTCTATCATTTCAAACTTTTGTATTCCTTGATTAATTAAATTAAAAGCAGAAGCCATTTCTTTCAATACAAATTTTTTCAGCGGTTCCGCAGATGTGATTGATTCATTTTCATCAATATTCTCTTCTGCAACCATTTGAGTTTCAAGATCTAATAATTCTGCATTGGTTAGATCTTCTGAATCATTTTCAAGAAGTTGGTTGATGTTTTCGTTATCTACATCAAATTGTAGACGTTCACTAAATTGTACGATTAGGTTAGTAATATCCTCGACATTTTTTTCTTTTTCGTATATGGAAAGAGAAACGGGTTCAAATCGATTGGTAAGTTTTTTTCATATTCCGCACATACATGCTGAAGTAACTTCTTAAGCCGTTAAAGGGTCCATCTATCTATATTTCTTAAAGCATGAAGGATATTATAATTTTTCCAAAATTCTTGAAAAGATTTTCCTTCTTCTATTGCTTCAATGCCTTGCGCAAATGTAATTTTTAAATAATGAGCTTTAAGAGACGCAATGGAATTCGCTTTTCAATCTTGTCATCGATCCAAATCACTAGTAATTTTTCCATTTGTTGAATGGGTCCGAGTCTTTTTTTATTTATTATTTTAGATTTGATTGACAAGGACCCTTTAACGGCTTTACGATTTTTTTCTTTATCTTTTAAAATAGTGGAGACCGTTGAATATGACGATTTCAAATTATTTGCCAAGGCCATCACTTTTTTACCACTATCATATTGTTTTATCACTTCAAGTTTCATTTCTAAGTCTATCACCTTTCTCTTTTTTTTTAACAAGAGTTTCTTTATCAGTCACTATCCCGTTTCTTGATCACACATTATAAATGTTCTTATAAATAAAAGTTTGAGCACTAATCAACACGAAATTGAGAAAATAAACATCCTAAAACAATAACGAACAGTTATGTAACAAACGGTAACGACCATATGAGTTTGCGACTGGTGATGGATCCCAAAGGAATGAGTCATAACTTAATTTTTAAAACTACTGCGATGTTTCATTTCTATCGAAAGAGAATTCCCCGTTTTCATAACTCACATCCGCTTGAGATTTGTCAATCAATTTTTGAAAAATAATTAATTAATAAAAAAAAAATTTTTTTCGGTCGTAAGTGCGAACCGTCTTAAGTCGAGGACTACCTGTATGTACTATATGAATTTTATTAAAATTTCATTCATAACAATAGATGCTAAAATTGAACATTTTTAATGCCCTAAAACGCTAAAATGCAAAATGAAAATGGTAAAATTGACAAAAATAGATGCCCAAAATACCTGTCTCTAATTATGGGTTAAAACAATCAACATAGAAAACAGTTGAATAATAATAATGAATTCGTAAACGACAAATATTATTAATTTAAAAACTAACTTTGATTTGAAATATTCTAAATCCAGTCTACCGTTCGAAATTATACAGCACGTGTATCACATTTGCAATTTTAAGTTAAAAGTTTCATAGCAAATTTGCAAATAGGTAAATGTGAAAGATTTTATATCTATTATCGATGTAAAAATGCACTAATCTCGTACTTTTAACTGTCCGCTTGTTACCTGCTTGAATCGGCCAAGGGCTATTTTACTAATTTGTTTTGAATATTGTGACGAAGGAACTGACCATTCTGAAGACCAGAACAGATCTTTCCCTAAATTGTATTATGCTATAAGTAGGTAAAATCCGTTACTCGAAAACAGTTATACCACTTTGCTTATTGTCCAAAATCCCTAAGAGTATAAAGGCCAGATAATGCTTTTATGCTTTTGCTAAAAATATACATATTATTTGCGGGGGGCCCGGGCCCCCTTCGAAAGCCGGGCCCGGGTAATTTGCATAATATTTCCCCCCCCTCCCGTCGGCCCTGCTTACAACGATGTTTGCGGGATGTACAATCCACATATGTACACGTCAAATTCTAATCAAGATTTGTTTACTTTGGAATTCGTTTCAGACTTATCTTAAAGCTGTCCTTTAGTAAAGTTTTTGTCCATGCTGCGATATGGTTATACAACAGCCGCACAATCCGATAATACCTACACAATGGAGGGCAATAGGGCTATATTTGAGCCACGTAAGCCCTCGTTACCCTTCTAAAAAGTGGGTTTTAGGGATAGGCGATAATGCTTCTTATTTGTATGCAAATTATATCGAAAACTAACAAACGCCAATGCCCACAGAAGCAGAGCTACCTTTCATACGGCTATTTTGCCTGCACAACGTGCCCAAAAACCCCACAATATGATTGATAAAACTAACAAACACAATGTACAGGTGAGGAGAATTGATTTTTGGGATAACGTTAAAGCAATTCGGAGGGTCAAAGTGATAGCCATTTGCATGAGAAATGGTAATGCTGCTCAGCGGTAGTGAGCGTCTTTACAGAGTAAATTTGCTCGATATTCAAATTTCATTTCAAAACCAAGTTACGGCACGTCTTTGAGCTTCTGATGCAGTGGTCGGAAAGGGGTTAAGATTTTTTATTTTTCTTAAGCCGAAAAATCATTGAAGTTCCTCGACCCCAAAGTTTTGGGCTAAATAAAGAATTTATTTAAAGTTTTGTTTTTTATTAGTTATAAAATAACTTGTTCAACAAAATATTCGAATTCGTGTAAAATAATAGTTGCAAAAGTTTTAGTTATTCGAACTTTTAAAATTTGAAAAAATCTATTTTTTTTATAATTTAAAGAGTTATGTTAGTTAATGAAGACGTATATTTATCGGTATGCTTTTCAAACATATGAATCACTCTAAATTATTAAATATGTTTACATATTTATTTTATTTAAGACACAATGTACATATGTAATTAATCGAATGCATATGTATGATCATTGATAGAAATGAAATCATTTATTATATTTACTAGATTTAAAACGATATTTAAACCTTTAATTTAATTTATTTATGTACAGTCTTCGTATTAAAATTATACAAATGTATAAGCTACATATGTATGTCATATACATATCACAAAAAGTTCTCGGCGAGTAATTTCTTAATGATCTTTACTAATCGTTCATTGTAAAATAAAACGTAAAGATAAAAGGTAAATCCGTTCATACTACGTGAGTATATAATCCAAGTGAAATACGCATTATTTTCGTCATTAGAATGATGTGACCTTTTCGTAAGGGTCAGTGAAAAAAATAGTTTTTGCTTCAGACCCATCTGCCGCATGTTCCTGGTGAAATAACGAGCTTCTGACAACCAGTATGTTAGTGAAAGGATATCATTTATCAGAAAGATAGAACTATATAATAAGTTTCGCATTTTTATCCCAAACCCTTCGCCACATACAACGTGTTAACAGGCTACGACAACACTCGCAACTGACAAAATCTTACTCCTCATCATTTCTCATTTGTTTCTTCATTAGTAACGGACAAATTTCGCACTGTTAGAAAAGCATTCACAATGTGGGTAATGGATTGGTTTGACCAAAAAAAGAAGAAAAAATAATATATTTTCTTTATTCGAAAAAGGTTTCCTAGGGGCAAATTACACGTATGTATTTAACTAAAATTTTCTAAATATGCATCAAAAAATTTTCATGGACTAAAAACTGAGTTCAAACCACTAATTGATTAATTAATACTGAGTGGGAAACGAATATAGTCGGCAGAGCCGCAGCGATGTTTTTGGCGCCCTTGGCAAATATCAATTTGACGCCCCTTTATTATTTTTTTATTAGATTAAAAGAATTTATTTCATTTAAAAATATATATTCATCGAAATATATAAATATTAAAATAAAATTACATAAAAAGAAATATTAAAATAAAATTACAAAAAAAAACCAAGATTTTAATTTTTGTTAATATTTGTTTCAAATAAATTTTTCTTTATCAAATCTGTCTAGACCGGTCAACTATTACATTATTAATAACTTAACTATTAATTATTACAGATAGAAAAAAAGTAAAGACGAATTTTCCGCGAATTTGGCGACAGCAAAGTATGTTATTCTATTATCAAAATTTATATTACTTGCTAATTCAATTTCTATTGATAATATCTTTCGTCACTCTTGACCGCTGGTCGATCTCAAATTGTAATTTTTAAGTATTTTTAGTTTACTAAAACTTTCTGTGGAAGCCTATTCATCTTTCTATTTATATTTTATTCTTTCTCCTATTTATCGCAGGCACTGTGATAAATATAAGCATCGCTAATTCGATATTAGGATCTACCAGTATATTTAATTATCAATGTGATACATTCTCCTGGTATCTTTATCTTCGCAAAAAGTTTATAATTGATTTTGTTGCTTGTTCATCTGCAGCAGCAACGCTATCACCAGAACCAGACCCTCCGAAATTCTGCGCGCGCACTTTAATACGGGAGGATAAGCCTGTTCCTCTTGTTCCTGTTGTATCCTGCTCGCGCAAATTAAGTGAGTATGTACCGTTTACCATGCAACCATTTTTTTATCTTTCGACTTAAGATCTTTCGATTTTCGATCTTTGCCTTCCGATATTTGCGTTTTCGGGCGTTTCACATTCGGGCTCGTGACGGAGACCGGTACAGACCATATTACCTCTTTCCAAAGTACATATTTGCAACTTACCGCACATTGCAAATATATATATATGTATGTACATACATATATACACACTCACCGCTTTTTACCGTTGTCTCTGCATATCTAAATAATTTAACTGGCGAAAAACAGTTCAAGGATTATTAAAAAAAGATTAAAGGATCAAGGATTATCCGTATTAGACATAATAGTAGTGATTTTTTTATAGACGTTATTCCTTGTCCTCGTTATGAAATCTCGCAATGTATAACAAGAAATCATTTTATCTCACGGGAAAATCTATATGCATGTATCCAATTGTACAAACATGGAACATATACATATGTATTTTTTTACATACATTAACTATTAACACTCATTTCGATGCAATAATGTTTTAAATTGATAATAATGAAGTCAAAATCTATAGAGTTCTTCGACTGTGACTTAGGTGAATTGGGTTTGGAATACATGCGTTTTTTAATTTCAATTAAAAACACGTAACAAATCCTTTCTCGTACTATTCATTAAAACGTATGTATGTAGGTACACTATGTATTTGCTTGAAACTAAAATCTAAAGAAACATACAATTGAAAAGCATTTAACTGGAATGATTGATAAAATTCTTGATTTAATCCCATAATTTATTGTAAAAACACTGCCCCCTAAGGAATTATGAAATTATCACCATTGTGGGCCCCTTAGGTATAACAGTTATTTGTGCCTACTGACACATATCTACATGGATGCAGCATGTACATACATAAATATGTCAATAGGTCAAAACGAAACATGAAAAATTTGGCTTTCACACGATAAACCTATCAAGTTAAATATTAAAAATAATAATCGATTTTAAACAATTTCCAATGCTTCCTACCATATCCTAAAAACGAGACAAATATTGAGTTTTCATTTTGTATTTATATAGGTCTAATTTATACATTTCACATAAATAATATTTTTTTTTTATATTTCACCGATATTTATTGATTTACCAATAGTGACACGATGATTATAATAATAATATAAAATTACATTTTAAATATAGTCACGTTGTATGTATCAAATGAGTATTATCTATTTTATATTATTGAAGTTGATCGAATGTCATTGTCAAATAATGGATACACGAGTATAATTGAAACAGATAAATTCATTTTTCGTGTGAAATTTGAGAAATGTTGGAATTCGGTTATTTCAATAAACGCTTCGAATTTCAAAAAAAGTACATTTAGCCTTTTTGATAATATAATATGTATGCATGTATGCATTTATATGTACCAAAATTACAAATATTTTAAACATAATCTTATTATTGAAGATATACAGCAATTTCAAAATATCATATAAAACTAAAATTCGAAAGCCATATTTATAATACCAGTATTACATATATTAAAATAATACACAAATATTATCATTCCGACTACTTTTGTATCTAAGAAAGCCAGAAAACGATAAACAAAAGCTAAGCAATTGTACAAATTTGAACTTGATAATAATTTGGCATAGTTTTATATTTGGTACTAAAAAAATTATAATATGGAATACATACATTAGTGTACATTCGAATATTTCTATATTTCTTAATAAAATTTATAATGATATTTTTTAAATAACTCATAAAAAAAATTTAATACAGTCAATATGTATATACATTTATTTACAAATAATATAAACTTATATGTTTAATATATATTAAATAAATCTATTGTGTCTTATACTGGGATCTATGTATAGTATTATATGAATAAAAAACAATTTTGTTCGTATTCATAATACATTTGTATATATTATAAAATGCACATGTGTATCAAATATTTTTCGGCAATACTTTGTACTACACATATGTATGTATGTACATATATCTTTTATTTACTTTCGTTTGCGTTCGTATAAAATATACTTTATTTGGAGACTAGACCGAATTTTCAGTTTGAGCATTCACTCACACTTTCTCCCCACTCAAACTTGCTACATTGTAATAAGAGTGGTCCGGGAATCTTTCGAGTTCAATGTAGTCGGTCTCAGTCATCAGCAACCTTTCGAGAAGAGTTACGCATTCGCTGAAAGTTGGCCTTTCAGCTGGATCTTTATCCCAACAGTAGAACATAATATTATAAAGTTCACGACGACAATGTTCAGGTTTCTCCAAGCGGTAGCCATCCCTCACCTGAAATAATATATTCATAAAATTAACAAGAAAATCTAATATATAATTTGGAAAGAGACTTTGTATATATGTATCCTTCGTCGTCGTCCGTAGATCGGTGACGTCATCGAACACGTGATTCGATCCATATGCACCGATTTGTTTTTTTCGATTCAATGGATTCACCCCCGCAGGGGCGCAAGGCGAGTAGTTTCATCGACCCTTGTGGCCCCGCCAGGTGCGCCACAAGGGTCGCAGCCCCGTGGGGCCCCGAAGGGGCCGCAGCCTTATGGGGCGCAGCCTTATGGGGCGCAGCCTTATGGGGCGCAGCCTTATGGGGCGCAGCCTTATGGGGCGCAGCCTTATGGGGCGCAGCCTTATGGGGCGCAGCCTTATGGGGCGCAGCCTTATGGGGCGCTGCCTTATGAGGCGCTGCCTTATGGGGGCAAAGCCCTAGACGGCATTTAATCATGGGGGCGCGGAGGGGCGAAGCCCTAAAAGGCAACTGATCATGGGGGCGAAGCCCTAAACGGCATTCAATCATGGGGGCGCGGAGGGGCGAAGCCCTAAAAGGCATTAACTAAGGGGAGCGAAGCCCTAGACGGCATTCAATCATGGGGGCGCGGACGGGCAAAGCCCTAAAAGGCATAAACTAAGGGGGGCAAAGCCCTAGACGGCAATTGCTCATGGGGGCGCGGAGGGGCGAAGCCCTAGAAGGCAAAGGCCCAGGGGGCGCCGAGGGCGAAGCCCTAGAAGGCAAAAAAAATAGATTTTTTTTTTTTATTTTTTTTTTATTTCTTTTATTTTTTTTTTTATTTTTTTTTTCTATTTTTTTTTTAAATTTAAAATTTAAATAAAATGTTTACTATTTGATTAGTCATGTTTAAGCGGTTTATATTATAAATACTGAGCGAAGCCGGGTAATACAGCTAGTACAATATATAATAAAGATATTTTATATAATAAATCACATTTTGAAGCCACTACGAATAGGTCTAAAAGTTCGCCTAATGTTTCAAAAATTTAATTTAATCCATAGCACTTCCAACAATTGTAAAAAGCAATTGTCTGGTTTCGGTGTAAATAAGTCCGTCAATATTATTTTTTTAGGCATCGGTTCTATTTCCTCAATTTCATCTCGCAATAAATGTGCAAAGGGTAGCAAGATCATACTTTGAGCTCTCAACAAATAAATTCTGATTATAATTCAGAAATTAAAATTATAGTAAATATGACTTTACCCATTTAACAATTTTGACACAAATTTTGAATTTTGGCATATATTGCAGAGTATTAAAAATATGTCTCTCTATTTTGTACATACATATGTAAATATTATATATATATATATATATATATATATATATATATATATATATATATATATATATATATATATATATATATATATATATACATATATATATGAGGCCCGAAATTATGAACTTCCTATATAGCGATCTGTGTATAGTTGCTTTTGAAAAAATTTAAAACAATCAATTTTCAAAATTTAGGTGAAAAACTTCAAGAGAATTGTGTTTATACATAGTATACTTAGTGTTGTAAGTCGAGAATATTCTCGGAGAACGAGAATATTCTCCAAAAGATTATTTGCCGAGAATTTCCTTTTTTTTAGTTATAAAACATCTCTAGATAGTTTATTAGCTTTTAAGTTGATTCTAGGATATTTTCAGAACTTAATAGGAGTAATAAGACTTTGTAAAATGTGTGAAATGACATTTTTCATTCTGACGACACTGAATGTGTCATTTCGTTATTTTAACCTACGCGCACTACCAGCATGAACGTTTTCCGTGAAATTCTCACAGGAATGCAATGCTTATTAATTCTGGAAGCAATAAATTATTTATATATTTTTTAACACAAATTTTGCATGACTTAGGGTATTTTAATTATTATTTCACATCAGTGCGTACTTTTAAAACACATAACATAATATGAAATCGTAAATTTATTAAGTTTAGAAACGATAAAAATTAGTAAATAAACAATGCGAGTTACCATTAACACTAAAATGTCAGTTGGTTTTTTTTTTGCTTCCAGATATATAAATAAGTTTCTTTGAATTTTTCTCCGAAATCATTACATCTTTTAACACAAACTTCATAATAGGCGTAACATTTCTGTGAAATGTTTCTCTCTATGAAATGCAAAATATTAAAAATTATTATTAATTAGGTTTTTGCATTAGTTAATTAATTTTATTCGTGTCTTCCCCTCATCTAACCGTTCACATGAATTTATCCATTTTTTGAAATTGCAACGGAATAGTATAAAAGCCCTCCAGATGCTCTAAAATAGAATATTCTCGAAAATTCTCGGTTTGAAGAATATTCCCGAGAATATTCTCCAAAAGATTATTACCGAGAATTTCACAACACTATGTATACTCACACAAAACATTTAATCAACCGAGTTTCTTCATTACGCAGCTTGTTTACAACACGTTGAATACTTTATGCTGGCAGTTGTTTATAGACACGTTAAATAAATTTAAAGTTATATAAACTCAAATTTTAACAACGTAAAATTTAATCTTAGGTTCATATCTAATGTAAATGTATATATAATATGTACATACATACATACATACATACATACATATGTTACGTACTTAAATGATCGTTAAAAAATATTTAATATGGTTATTTCTTTGGAACCCATTCCACAATTTCAAATGAGTTTTATGTATTCATATATACATATGTACATATTTCAACTTACGTCATTCATATATAGGTTACATTCTAAGTGTATTTTCATTTGTAATATGTTCCAACTGGCGTTTTAGGTAATTCATATTCGATTACAAATCAACTAGTAAATTATAACTCTACAAGCGCAAATACACTTACAACAATGTGTTCGAGTTAATATCTTTGACAGTTCTCATTCTTATGAATGATTTAGAATTCAATAATGCGGTAATATTTTATACTTGCTAGGTTTTACGAAGTATGGTAATGATTATCGTATTACGATTACTTTAAGAATGTGCGCTAAACAAAAATGTGACTTTCTAACTCAATTTACTAGTCGAGTAACGTTTTCACGATAACCTTACCTTTCCATCTAACCTGGTATCAACTTATAGTTTATTTTGTCAATGTGTATTTTCAGTTTTAATATATTTGAACCATATGAATCGACTTACGTATGTTAGACGGAATAAATTCCAACTAGTCAAAATATATTACAACTGGAAGATAAACTTCTTATTGAACGTTTTTTAATAACACGTAGAGACCGTGTAAATTCAAAGACTGTGTTTATATGTATGTATGTTTTTACTTTATCTATGTACATACATATGTACATACGTAGTAACAAAAGATGAAGTTGGGAAAATTCGAACTCGAGATTTTGACTGATCGATCGAACTCAGAATCGATCACTGATCACGTTTTCATGATCTAGAAAAAATGTGTGTCTCTCTGTGTATTTTTGGAGATTTTTTGAACACCGTTAGTTCTATCGAACTGAAACCGGAAATGGAACCTCCCCTTATAGGTGTCCTCTTTTTTATGTTTTTGAATTCAATTATCTCCAAAACCGCTAACTCAATTGGACTGAAATTTTTTACATGTAATAGAAATTATAAATTTTATAAGGTAATAATTTTTAATATTTTTACCTGAACCAGAAGTAATACTTTTACTCTAGAGAATGGAGGTTTTTTTGTGTTTTTCTCAGAAACCTTTTGGTTTATTGAACTGAAATTTCATATCTACAAGTTTAAGCCTAATAAAAAGCTATGTATGCATAAAATTAAGTAAGCATCCGTCAACCGGAAGTGGCAGTTTACTCTTATTCGATTTTTCTTCCACTATTTTTTTCGACCCCCTAAACATGTGTGATATTCACGAAAAAATTCAAGTGTAATTCTTGTATTAATGTGATGAAAAAAAAACAGATTAAATTTTATAACCCGGAAGTGGAAATTTTCCTCTTAGAAAGGGTAAAAATGTTGTCGACACTACTCTGTCCACACCCCTAAACGTATCAATCTGAAACTTTATATTTGTATTCTTTATGTACTAACTTAGAGCTGCAAAGGTTTTGGTCAGAATATCTAATCCGCAAGTAGTACTTTTTTTTAAAACAATATTTCATTATTCTATTTCGACCTTTTAAATTATTTCAATCTTCTTGATATTTGTTGTGTATAATACTGATAGTGATTTTAAGTAATAAAAACAAATTGAACAAAATCTGACAACCGGAAGTAGAACTTTTGTCTTGTGCAAGTTTCCATACATTTGCACTGAATTTGTATCGAAAATGCTATCATAGCTATTAGTATTTCATAATGCTGCCGGTATGTGTGAATGTGTCTGTAAGGTTCAATATCGAATTTTGTTTTGTGACCTTATATTCCTCAAATACATAGACAAAGTCATGAGTTGTTCACATCCGAATTTTTCAGTATATTTCCGATTCATAATAACGCCACGAACAGAAAAAAGATTCGATATGACGATTGATATCAATCTCATTCTGGTTTAAAAAGAAAAAACTCTGACCTCAAAGGGCTCATCAGGTGAAAATTATAATGGGGTGTTTTCGAGCGCCTGAAAGTAATTACAAATATGGTTTCGATTTTTGGAAAGCATGCCAGAATAACAAAAGTTAATTGGGATCACGGTACGATTACAATGCATGGCGAATGGACGTTTTTTTTCAAAGAGAAAATATATGTGTACTAGGTACATACAACACAATTAAAAATAAAGAAATCTATCCTTATTTATTACTAACGAAATTATCTATGATAAAATAAAGATAACCTTTCTCATCACTTCTCCAGCTGAAAGTCCCGGATAAGGCGTAGATCCCAAAGTAACTACTTCCCAAATCAAAACTCCGAAACTCCAAACATCTGACTTGACTGAAAATATATCGTCGTATAGGGATTCCGGTGCCATCCATCTGAAAATAAAATAAAAACACGTTGTTTCACAAATTTCTGTTTATAAATTATTTCTGTCTGGTATTAGATTGCCCTGCAAAAGATCTATAAAAAAATAAATGGTATTCGACATGCAATTTTTTTTAATAACTCGTCAAAGGTAACCGAAGGACATATATGTACATGCACATATTTCCGGTGCCCTATATCTAATGCATGAATTACACACATTAAAAAAATATTTCGTTGCTATTACTATATTATATTTTTGACTATCAATCGAAAATATTTGCATTTAATTTGATAAATACATACATATGTATGTATGTAATACACAATTACAGCCAAACTTCAGGAACGAAGGCAGTGAGAAAAGTTAAAGTGGCTTTTTTTTTTACTTTTTTTCCAACAAACTTTTCTTTCGCTTAATATTTAAAAAAATATATATCTGTGATTTTTGTATCAAGCTTAAAACATTCATATATTTCGATTAAAAAACAATAAGGGATGAAAAGTTAAAAGATTCGTATGAATTTCGAAATATGTAGACCTGCAAAAACCTGGGTATTACTAATTTATGGTTTGAAAACTCAAAATCAAACTTTATGGGGGGGTTTCCGATTATACATACATGTTGTAAATTAATGCAAAGATATATTTTTATATGGCTAAACTTCATTACATGCTATCAGAGATCTTAATAATTGTAACTTATTTATATACCGTTTCTTCAAAGGCTGCATACAAAATACATTAAATTATATGTACATATGTACATACAAATATAATATATAATTTTTTTCCTTGATTAACATATTAATATATTTTTTATTCCTATACTTTTGGAATAAAAAAAATCATTAATGTGATTCACAAACTAAGTATGTTTTTAGTCAAGCTGAAACTATTAACCCAAACTCGCACAATTACGTTATTAGATAATTTAAGCGAACGCTAACTAAAGATGACCATTTTAAATTGCCAGCATTAGACACAGACTCACACGACTGTAGTGCAAATGTATGGTATCCAATTAGAAAATCTTTCAGTAATTTTAAGTCCTGAAAGTTAAAATCACCCAACTCGCACTACTAACTGTTTTTACGTAGTTGTTCAATCACTATAGATTACAATTTTCGCCAAGCAAAACTTGCCGGTCCCAAACAATGGCAACTTAATTATTCTCACCTGATAGGCAAACGTCCCTCGCTTTTCCTCTCGTAAACGAGAGATGTGACCACGTCCCTGGCAAACCCGAAATCAGCCACCTTGCAAATGTGGTCCTCGGTGATTAAAATGTTCCTCGCTGCCAGGTCTCGGTGAATAATCTGAGAAGAAAATGCATAATTTTTTAACAATCATAATAATAACTTCGAAATACCAGAGTAGACAATCAAAATACAATCGTCAATACCTTCGCTACTTTAAAAAATAATTTAAGTACATACATATGTATGTACATACACCGAGTTGTTATTTAAACATTTAAAACATGTCAACAACGTGTAAAATGTATCATATGTATACTTTCATTCTACAGATTTTTCTATTTTATTATAGCCATAACTTTATCTATAATTTATAAATATGTACATATATATTTGAGGAATAAATGAACGTAGTATCAAAAATGGAATTACATTAATGACAATCACATCACAAAACTCACTCAGTGGCGTGCCGTGAAAACGTCCTTTTTTTTCACACAGCCTTTACTAATGTGTGTGCGAGAAGGATACAAGGAGACTAGGTGACGTCATACCGAGTCCCCTCGTACCCTTCTTAGTAAGAATGGCTTTGCGATATAAACAGGGAGATTTCTACAGCACGGCACTGATATGTATGTACATACATGCATATAATATATGATAACATACTTATGTACATACATACATACACATGCCAGCTATCTCGATATACGGTTGAGCGCTAACGCAGGAAAACTTGCACATTTGATTTTGAATAAGACAAAAAAGCTCTACTTCTTTTAATAATTTAAAGTCCAAATGAAATCCTCATGAAAAAAAATACTACTTTCAGTTTCAAATTCTAACCAAAACTCTTATCAACTCTGAGATAGTATGTACATAAAGAATATAAATATAAACTTTGAACGCGATGCGTTCAGTAATATGAGAATAACGTGTAGTAAAAACATTTTGACTTTTCTAGGAGGAAAAAGTCACATTTCCGGCATATAAATTTGTTATTTTTTAAACTTCATTATATTGAGATTATAGTGCTATTTTCTTGTGAAGAGTACACACCGAATGACCAAAAAAACACTTCTTGATACTTTGTATATGTATACGTATGTACATATGTATGTATTTAGATAATGAAAGAGGTTTTTTTTATTGTTTCAAATAATTCTGTTTTTTGGGTTGTGGAATAAATACAAGAATAGTATCGAAACCTAAAATTGGTTTTTTCATTATAAAAGTAGAATATTATCAGCTATGTATACTAAATTTTATTTTCCAGGCTAATACAGCAAATAATATGCTTAACAAATGTTTTAATTTTTGTAAAGTGAGATAAATTAACTACAACGAAAGCATGACAAGTTCACGTGTAAAGTTTATATAAGTAGAAATAAGACGAAACTTAAATAAATAATTCAGCTTCGATTTTCCACGTTTTAAAATCCATTCAACTGATATTCAAGCACCTACAAGTCAAGCTCAATTGTAAGTGTGATTTACGTAGAATGTAGACATTAAAACGGGTCTGGAATGGGAAGTGGAAATCGCCGTTCATTGCGGCACCTTAGAAATAGTGTCTGCACCAAATAAGAGGGAAAACTTGACAAATGGCGGGAGGAGAGATCGTGAAAATACTCCCGACGAGAGAGGAAAGACATTTCACCGAAGTGTGAGGACAATGTATTTGGGAAAAATTCAGCAGCTCGTAAAGCGAAAAAAGAGCGCAAAGAAATTCACGATGACAATACTTAAAAAGACATGATGTTTTGAATTTTTTGCGACTTATTATTAAAAAAGTGTTTATTTTTATAACAGTATACACATAAATAAGTATTGCTTAATTTTTTTCATAAGAACTCACTGACTAACTAACTATTTTCTTCACTGAAGCAAAAAGTATTGCATATTTGATTGATTAATTTTAATAGAAGATTCGCGAAATTGTTAACTAATTTTAATTAAAAAATTCCAGAATTTCATTAAAGATTAGAAGACTTTTTACTTGAAAACATCGCCTTTCATCATTTATTTATATATTAACTAGCTGAATCCGGCATGCGTTGCAATGCCGCAATAACGCATGCAATTCCCGTTCCCGTTCCCGGTTCCGTTTCTCGATGTGTTTCGATAGGTGAATGTTTCAGTTTCAAATTAATACTTAATAATCAAATTTTATTACAGTAATGATAATACACATGTATATCGGCAAAACGCAGCCGGCGAACACATTTGAAATTATTCAATTATTTGTTTATTTTACTCTAATAACGCAGGTGGCGACGCGAACACACTTGAAATTATTGCGTTGCAATGCTACTCATTCCTGTTTTCCCGTTCCTGTTCCCGTTTTTGGGCGATTTTTTTAAACAGAACAGAAACCATCGCGGGCATGCACACAATAACTCATGTAAGTTTCGTCGCAATCGATTAAATGGTATAAGAACGCATACGTGACAGACAGACAAACATTGATATATATACATAGATAATATCACATGCAATTGAAAAAGAGGCAGGTAGAATTTCGTCATTCCCGCTTGATTAAAAAAAAATTCAATATAAATTACTCACATTATAAAGGTTCAACTATTCACAATTCTATTGCTCTAAAATTCTGTTACGCTATAAGATAACTTCGACTAAGGTTAAGTCATTTGCGTTGCAAAAACTTGAAGCAGTAAATATATAAATAAATTTTTAAGTAATTAAACCCAATTAACTTAAATTTTTTTTTTAACCGAAAAAAATATTTTTCGACCTCGGTGAGGATAAAATAAAAAGTAAAAGATAAGGATTTTCATATAGCGAAACGTGGTATTCTACATACCAAAAACTTGAACGAGGAATAAAATGTCACTAATATATATATGTATGTAGGTAAAAGCGAACGGAATTCTCTTATAAAACGTCCAATATAACAAAAAAATCCAATTAAAAAGCATTATTTTATCGAAATTAAAAAAAATACTCACCCCTTTGGATGACAGGAACTCCATACCTCTTGCTACTTGATACACGAAAGACGTGAGATCTCTAGAAGTCAAAGTTTCGCTTCCAGCGTGGACATTACCATAGTGTCTTTCGGCTCTAGACGATCTTAAAAACGCTTGAAGTTTGCCCAAGGTTATAAATTCCATTATGACGAAAATGGGTTCCTGAAAATCGATAATATTTTTAATAAATATTACAAAAACTTAAAACTTTTGAAGCTGTTACATATTAATATTCTGAAGGGTTGAAATTTGATGTTCGATCAATTTAATTAAGCAACATTTTCTATCAATCCTCCTCAATACACCGCAAGCACTGAACTATGAAAATTAATTAACTAATAAGACAATATATAAAAAATAAATGTATATAAAAAAAACCTGATGCACTAAAATATAAAAAATAATTATAAAATAAAATAAAAAGGAAATTTAAAAAATGTTTTAATAACAAATGTACAATATAAACTATAAATACATAAAATGTATGTGTACATTTAGTTTTTAAAAAACATTTCTTTTTATTTTATACGTTTTAGTTTTAGAGAATTTTATTTTTAAATACAATATTATGTAATTATTATTTACAAATTATTTTAATTTGTTTAGTGGTTGGGTTAATACGAAGAGTTCTCTAAATTGAGAAATCACCAATTATCTCCATAAACTTTGATCATGAGTATGACAAAGTGCTCAATCTGCCATAGAGAGAGGGGTGCGAAAAAGGAAAAAAACATCAGAACAGTGTGGAAAAATGCGACAGTATTTTCAAACGTGTCTATTACGATTATTTGAAATCGTAATAGAAACTTCTTACGATTTCACAAAATCGTGAAATCGTAAGAAGAGGCTTGTAATAATAAAAATAATGAAATATCCAGTATTTCTTTCAAAACTTCATAAATTCAATTCCAAATATTCCAATTAAACATTTTCTTGAAGATTCGGTAAAAGAAAAAAATAGCAAAAACTTTTCTTATAATGTCAATTATAAAAAAATGGCGGACAGATCAATTAAATGTTACAATCTTCTTGATATGCCTGCATAGGTTT
Source organism: Arctopsyche grandis (assembly GCF_051622035.1). Lineage (NCBI taxonomy): Eukaryota > Metazoa > Arthropoda > Insecta > Trichoptera > Hydropsychidae > Arctopsyche > Arctopsyche grandis. The sequence continues at coordinate 20,479,277 of NC_135355.1, read as the reverse complement.
ACCACCAATTAGTCATGTCAAGATTGCACAGAATGCGTAATGAGCTGTATATGTTCGATTTATGTATTTATTGTCAGTATATGTATGTATGTATGTATGTAAGTTAAAATGCGATTTATCCAAATATTTTTTAACATGTAGTTTATTTTTTGTTTTGTTTATATTTTTCTCAACTTTATTGCTAACTTTATTTGTAGTGTATTTTTTCCTTTCTTTGTATAAAATGGTCATTTTTTGACCGTATAAATAAATAAATGTCTTACAGACTTAATACAGCAACAACGATATACTCATTTAGACGAAAATAAAATATTATACCTTTTCAGTACAACAAGCGATGAGACGGACTACATTAGGATGCGGCTCTAAATTTTTCATCACTTGTAATTCCGATAGGAGATCGCTCCTCTCCTTATCATTAGCATTCTCCTTCAATGTTTTTACAGCAACTGTCGTCGGTCCTAATTTACCTGAAAAAAAAAACAAATCATACATTCCGATTAAGCTTGCCAATAAAATGGATACAAAATACAGAAACAGCAAACATATTTTTTACGTTCATAGCGGGCGGTAGGATATAATGATAATTTGTGGGCAGCACATAAAATCCGATACGCGGAATTGGACCGTAATTTTCATTTCCTACGCAAGTCGAGGGAAAGCTCTTTTCTTTTCTACCACACGAATTGCTCGTCATTAACCGCATCTCCCAACAAACTTCCGCAAATACGATATTTACGAGCGTTTCGCAGAAGCGGCACTTGTCAAAACAACAAGTTTTGTGCCATTATTATGATCAAATTTTCGAAAGCAATGGTAACACACAACAGGCGGTATTTGTAAGCGAGTTGCAAACAATCCCCGCTTTGAATAGTTTACACGTGTCCACTTTCACTTGAATTAACTATTCGCAGTTCACAACATACGTACATACATATGTACATTGTACATATGTAAGTACGTATGTACAATGTACATATGTACATTGTACATATGTAAGTACATATATTTTAATCGTACTAGTTCAGCAAAGTGTTCAACTATATTACAAAACTTAGCACGGTAATACCCATCCAGGAGGATTAACTTCAGTAATCAAAAAAATTCGAGTGTCACCAACCCACGACTTAATCTACATATATGACTATATAAATACATGTGTATGTATGTACATATTTGAGGAATTTAAGAAATATCAAAAAAACAATACGTTGATGACATACGCGTTTGAATTTGAACCAGGGCCGTGGAGTCGGTTAAAAATTTACCGATTCCGACGCCGACTTTTTTTATGATTCGTCTCCGACCCAGACTTCAACTCTGAATCTTAACTCCGTATTCAACTTGAAAGATTTAAATAACATCGAATTTTCATGTCAATTTATAAAATTATTATTAATTTAAATAATAACGATATTCAAAATATATACTATTTAAGGAATTAAAAATATCGTGAAAAACTTACATGTAACCTAATTTATTGAATTATTGGTAATGAAAAAGGTATAAAAAAAATTAGGTTCATTTATAATGTTTGTGTATGAATTTCATACACAAACAAATCAATTTAATAAAAAAATTAGAGTAAAAATGAAAATCAAAAAGAATGAGACGGAAGAACCAATCGAACCAGAGAAAAATGAGAAGGAAGAAACTAAAAAAAATTAAAAATACGCGAAATTCGACGATTTTATTTATAATGTAATTTAAATTCCTGATTTTTATCAAGTAATTTTTAAATTTCAATTTACTTCAATAAAATTACTAGTTGACACATACTTTAATAAAGAAAATAATAAAAAGGAGTCGGAAAAATGACTCCACGACTCCGACTCCCCAGCCCTGATTTGAACGCTAGAACGTAGAGAAATTCATCTGAGAAAATACACGAAGAGCACAAATTTAATTTTCAGATACCATCAGTATGGTGAAAAATAATGTGGTAAAATTTTTGATCTTTCTAAGAGGAAAAATCCCATTTCCGGTTTATCAAATTTGTGATTTTTACTTTATCTACATATATACGTTATTTTTTTTAAAACAATATTTCATTATTTTATTATGACTTTTTAAATTATTGTAATCTTCTTGATATTTAATGTGTATAATATTTATATTGATTTTATGTAATAAAATAATTTGTACAAAATCCGACAACCAAAAATAAAACTTTTGTCTTGTGTAAGTTTCCCTACATTTGCGCTCAATTTGTATCGAAAATGCTCTCATAGCCGGTATTTTTTTTTGATTTTTAAATGCTTTTTATTATTACGAGATTATGTTTACAATACATCTTATATCTATTTTAATAGCTACTGATCTACTAATCATTTTCTATTTTACAATTTTAATTTAATTTGGTTAGTAATCACAGTATTGTGTTGTAGTAATGTAGTAGTGTAGTAATCACAGTATCATAGCCGGTATGTGTGAACGTGAATGTATGTTTAATTATCGAATTTTTTGTTCCTTATATTCCTCAAATACATAGATAAAGTCGAGGGTTGATCACATCCGATTTTTTTTATTTATATATATATATGTACATATTGATATAAGCATTATATTGGAATTATCTCGAGAAGTACACAAATATTTAAAATGTCGTAAAAAAATCATATATTGATACTTTGTATATGAATGTATGTTTTTACATGCACAGATATTTTTTTATTATAATACTAATGGCCTGTGTGCACATCATTTTGTACTCCTGACATTTTGCACATCATTTGATCGGCTGACATAAACAAAAGAATTAATTAAAAATACGATTTTCGTTTTTAAAAAACATCAATTAAATTTTGAATTTTATTACGGAGCACGTGTTAACAGCACTACGTACATATGTACATACATACGAACACACGCATTACACACTTATTATATACGATAATACGCAAATAATTTGATAGATACCCTCAACGGTGTTTTGTAATAAATTTCCATAAAATTTAAATTAACAGTTTTGTTTTGATCTTATCACCGACTCGAACATGGTTCAATTTTTACACGAAAACAAGTTTCAAAATAATTGAAAAATTGAATAAACAAACTTACACTTACAATGTTACAAGAATATCAACATCATAGAACAATATATATTTATTTAGTTAGTCAGCTATGTACATAATTCATGATTTTTTAAATTAATCAATATTATTATTTGAAAAAACTTGTTTTGGCTGTATTTTAACGTGTATGAATTAACAAAGCTTAAGGGTAAAGAAATGAGACTTGTTTTTAATTTGAAAAAAAATGCTATAACAATAAAAGGATAATTTTTGTAAAATTTTAAAACAATGAGAACGATAACTTGGTTTGCTATGTAGTACATGAAATTTATTATATAAAAAACGAAAGAGATCACGCTTTTAAATAGTAGTTCAATCACTTAAAACATAAAATATGTCCAAAGCATTCTGATTTATTGCTAGGTATTTTCGAAATTTTTCATTTTTGCGGAGATGTATTCCGCAAACGGGAAATATTCGATCAAAATATGATTAATGGCGTCAGCTGGAGAGGCAACCATCACTCGGCACCTGTGAATGATGACTTCTATTTATCCCTTCGATTTTTTTTCCATCGACGATTTCTTCCAGGTAAACTGACGACTTTTAAGGGGCCATCATATAGAAAAAATTTTTGATTTTTCTGCCATCCCTGAATACATACATATATTATATAATACATTACATAAACGCGACATGTATCCATGAAAAAAGCCCGACGTCTTCAGATGAAATCAAAAGACATTTCGTATTCACAATAACTAGATACATACATATGTACATACACTTTAACATTGCATTTTATGGAGTCGATAAAATATAATATAACAACTCGTATACTACATTTTTTGGCTGTTCATATGTAATTCCGATCATCCTTAACGAAATGGAAAAAAATATTTTTTCAGCACTATGAATTTCCAAATACTCGCATAAAAACCCGTCGTAAAAAATTTCAGTATGACGCAAAATAAGGTCAGGTCAAGAAATGATCACGTTTGGATGCGATATATTGTTTATCCAATATTCTGCTTAAGCCTTGGGACTATTTATTATTATTCAACGGAAAAACGGATTATTAGATTATATCAGAAAACTGTACATACATACATACATACATATGTATATATGTACATAAGTACATACTACTATATTATCATTGTGATAAAAAATTAACAAATAAAACGTATCATATTTATGAGAGATTGCCATCTCCATGTAAATACATATGTACATATTTAGGTACATACATACATGTATGTACGTATTTACATGCATATGTACATATTATAACTGTCTATAGACATGCCAATTAGGGTTTCTGACCCGGGTCGACCCGGGACAGACATTCCCGGGAATTCATGGAATTCTTGTTGTCCCGTGTCCCGGGAATTCTTATCTCGAATCCCGGGAATTGGATTTAAAAAAATCTTGAAAATATACAAAATTTTCACGTCTGAAATAAGTGAGCTAATTATTTAAATCGAGTCGGGATTGAGATTTTGTTTTAATTAGAAAAATTGTATTACACGTACATACTAGGGCTTCCAAGCCGGTTTAAACAAAAACCGAAAAGCCGGTTTTTTGATCATTTTTCAAAAAACCAAAAACCAGCTTTTTTTAGCTCGATCAACCGGCTTTTTAAGGTTTTCTTTAATTCATGTTTTTCTCCTCAAAAATAACAATTATGAATTTCAAATTTCTATGAAAGGTCAAAATAAATGCGTATATCCAAACTTTCTTCTTGAATAGGCGTATATTTCTTTGAACAACAAAAAAAGGTAGAGCACTTATGGACGAAGATCTAGGATCTAGTTATGGACGAAGACTAGGTCATAAACCAACAAAATATTATTGAAAGACGTTTCAATAACCTACATTTCGGCAAATTGGGAACCTACACAATTGGGTTCCATAAATTGTAGTTTTTGCGTGTTCAAGTATAGAAAATGTTATCGTAAGTAAGAATTCGTTGTTGTTTTAAGCTAAAACAGATGTGTAAAATAACTTTGAAAGATGGAAATATTTCATATTTAATTACATTTTCGAACACAAATTCATCTCAGCAGTGTTCCTATTCACGATTCCACGATTACAGTTTTTCTACGAGGTAAGACATTATTTTTTTAATATATTCTTGATAGTAGCTTATTTAAATGGTTGAATTATATGTACGTATTCAGGATCTACCATTTTAAGGCTATGAAATACATATAATACAAATTTTATTATTTGTAATATTTGTAATAATAATATATAATAATGATGTTATGACAGTTCATAATGTTTATAGCTCAATTTAATTTAAGAGCAATTATTTTTTTGCATAATATAACATGTATATTTACAATTGTTTTTCGATATAAAAATTTAAAACTTAAAAAAAATCTTAATTTTCTGAAACTGGTGAAAGCCGGTTAACCAGCTTTCAAAAAAACCGAAAACCGACTTTTTCTTTTGGGCGCTATTTTTAAACCACTACGTACAAACACATGTACATACCTACATATACTATATAATAAGTAGATGGTCTACTCCTTTCGATTCTCATTTGACCGATCTGGAGTTTGTATACCTAAAAAGTTTTATTTACCCTCGGAAAGATCTCCATATATTTAAAAAAAAAAAAAAATAAAGTTTTAAACAAAAAATATTGAATAATCAATTCGCACTAACTGAAAACAGTCAAAAGTATGTATAAAAAAATTCACTTGAATTTTGCAATATTAACATGAAGAAGTTCAGAAAATGTCTTTAAAAGATGTGATTGCAAAGTTTGCAAGTTTACATACATTTGGGCTAAGAAGTATATTTAAAAAGTGTAAGTTTATTAATTTCATTGAAAATAAAAATGGGGGGGCCTTTTGGTAATTTTTGCATACGGTTCAAATTTTTCTAGTAACGCCATTGATATGCATATCAATTGATTTGTACATACTACATATGTATGTATGTATATGTACAAATCAATGGATAAAGCTTTAAAATTCGGTGGCTCGGAACGCTAGTTTAGAAGCAAAAGCGTAAAATATGAATTCTTATAATTAGTATAGAGATTACAAGCCCTTCTCCAATTAAACCTTGGATGTATTACTGACATACGAGTATACATATGTACATATGTACATAGTCTACATACATACATAATACTTACATATGTATGTTATACTATTTAAAGACACGACATACTAGAAAATTATTATAATATTAAATTAATACAATTTTATATTATATACTATTTATTAAATACATTTATGAAAATATCTGAAACAAATTTAATATTAGATGAATTAAAACGTTGAAAGCGTTCCGTGTGTAAGTGATTTAGCCACACAGTAGCTTTTTAGCCACAACAAAAACATTTGACACACCTATGTATGTACATACGGATGTATGTACTACATTATAAACAAAGTTATATCAAAAGCACTAATCCGAATCGTTGAAATTATTGTAGCTCTCAATTTATCTCGTAGTTAAGTTTAACCTTAAATTAACGATTAATAAAAAAGTCTATTTACACTAGCACAGCACGTACCGGCAACTTCGCGTAACCAGCAGTACAAAAATATTTTATGGGCACATTTACGTCTAGCGTGGCTTAGATGTACTATTCATACTATACAGCTGTACATGTCACCTTAACGAATCAAGCAAAACCGGCAAAAATGTCAAAGTAGCGAGTGCACGCGTGATAATAAAAGTTCGCTTTCGCATATGAATATCTTCGGAAACGTCGTATTATGTCAATATTGACTCGACAGTACGACGCAGACAATATTGCGTCATATCGTCGCACTCTGTAATATACATATATGTATGTAAGCCCATTTTGCTTTGCACTCAACCAAACTTGTCTGAATGTGCCGAAACCGTGAGGTGCTGGATAGTATGAACAGAAACTGTCGTTTACGTGAGTTGCTGTCGTTTAAGTAAAATGCTGGATAATATGAACAGACTTTAAGGGGTATCTGTTAATTTAAAGCGCAACATAATATGATTTTACATTAATTATGAAAATTTAGATACAAATCTATGTATATATTATACAAAACATGTGAATGTATATACATATGTATATGTAGAAAAAATTGTTAGTATAAAATCAGCTACAACTATCAATTAAATATAATAATATTAAAAAGATTTTTTTTAATTATGATACAAATATAATACATCTTCAGACATATGTATGCAGGGCCGCCGAGAGGAATCAAGTGCCCTGGAAAAATAATTCCATACCCTATTAAAAGCCAAAAAAAAAATCTTATATATATCTTTAATATGCGAAAAATCTATCAGAACTATTAGAAAAATACCTATATGTTAAATGCTATTTTTTTAAATAACCGAATAAGAAAGTATGATATAACAGTATGTTTTGATGTGGACATAAAGAATGCGCGGATGTAAAAATAATAAACATTTAGCATCAAAGATATATATGTATTTTTATGTAGAATAATATAAAATATCAATATCGATCAGTCGAACGTCCCAACACGGAGCCCCTCAAGTAGTCCGGTCCCTGGAACTTTAACCCCAGCTCCCCCCCCCCCTCCCTCTCAGCGGCCCTGTATGTATGTATATAATCTTGCAAATAATACGCAATGAACTCCTAATATATTAAAGTTCAGTCACAATATACAAGTATTTATGAAATTTTAATGCGAAATATCAACTTAACCAAATATAAAATTTATAACTTTTGTCTTGCACGAAACAAAGTACATATGATTCGTTGTATTTGAAAGTGGCGAAAGTCCAATTTTCAGTTCCAAAAACCCTTTTTTTGTTTAAATTCACAAATTCTTTTATTCGATATGTCCAGAATCTCGGAAAAGCAGAATAAACGTATTGTAACGTACGCCGCGGATTAAGCGAATAGAATCCCAGAGACCGTGTGACCGTTCAAAGATTATCTGTAACGGATATCTATTAACGGATTAACTAAATGCATACCGTGCGACTGGTATAAGTGGGTTTTAAGGATTAGCGACAAGCTAAGTGCATGAAACAATGATTGCACTTCTCATACCGTGGGAATACATATCCGAATACGTGACTATACAGTAGGTAAACAGATTAGACGTCCTGAGAGATCTACCCCTTATAAGGCGGTACGTAAGCGATCTCAGGTCATTCTGGACTTAGCAGTGACACTACGTGTATCTCCTTAATCATCAATAAATACTGTGAAACGACTGTTGGCCTTTTACTTGGATCCTCCACCCACCCCTACGCAACAGTATTAAGGGCACGAGCATTTTTAAAAATTTAAAAAACTCGAAACAATATATGTATTTAATGTTTGGCGAGATATTTATAAAAATGAAAAAAAATAGACTTATGCCACTTTTAATTATTACGGCTCGTATCGTACGATTCGTATCTGCAAAGAATTTAGATATACATACATTGTATATAAAATCAAATTACCGTCAATGTCAGTAGCTTCACACCGCCAAACTTGGCCGAAAGCTCCTTCGCCGAGTATGTCGAACACTTTCAGTCGATGTCTAGGAAACTCCCATCTATCGACAGGTTCTTTGGTCTCTGGACCGACTGAAGACGTCTGAAAAATGAAATATTTGATCACCACACACTGATGAATATATATTGCATGTATGTACATATCTGCACGGACGTTTCTCTTTAACGTTCGTATACATAAATGTGTGTATGTACATATGTATGTATAATACACATGTACGTTTTGCTGTATACACGTATATACACAAACATGCACATATACATATGTAATTCAGATCCCTGGCTAATCAAATATTAAAAAAAACATCTCTTTCACTAAGCACTAAAATTTAAATAAATATGTACATATGTTATGTATGTTTCATGATTTATAATACGGGTTCCCAACAGTCGATCTCGCCCGAATTAACAGACCTTTCGTAAATAAATGAAATATACCACAATTAAGAGTTATTTTCGATAAGGTACATAGATTAGACATTGGAATTTATATTTTAATAATAATTATAACTTAAATGAATGCGAGAGAAAATGTGATTTACCTGAAAGTGGTTTGCATTTTCACTACTTGGTTCATAACGATTGCTGAAAGCTCTTGGTCCCCTCCATCCTTGTAAGGCTAGCGATGGAGCTTCTTGAAGCACTATTCCTCCACTGGGATCTTTACTCTGAAAAAAATAGACAACATTTTTCAAATAAAAACCACATTGCGCATATATCTCATATTAACTTTATACAGATAAATTAAATCGGTGACCGTCACTGCATCGAAACGTAGAAAAATCGAAAATATTCGTTTACCATGAATACATGTGAAAAGCGGGTAGTATATATATATGTATATCAGTGGCGTGCGGTAAAACTCTTTCTCCCCCCATCGTCCAGCCTCACTTAATTTGCGCGAGCAGGCTACAAGAGGAACAAGAGGAACAGGCCGTATCCTGCCCGCGCACATTAGGCAAGGCCGTACGACAAAAAGAGAGATAATTTCACCACATGCCTCTTATATATGTACATATACATATTATATGTATATACATAGTACCGTTTACCATTCATACATTCTTTTCGATCTTTCGACTTGAGATCTTTCGATTTTCGATGTTTGCTTTCCGATATTTGCTTTTTCGATCTTTTGATGCCGTGATGTAGACCCAAATTAAATATATACATATGTACGTATATAATATTTGCAATTTTATAATGGCAACAAATTATAAAACGTTCATTGAACTTACAAATATAAATATGAATATGATATTAATAATGTTTTGAGCTAATCTACATATTATATGTATATAAAATAATTATTTCGCCACAACGCCGTCACGCAAACTATCAAAAAATGCCTATGCGCTGACGTATTACTATTACTATGACGTACATCTTAGAGGTTCCAAAAAACCACCCGAAATAAAAAGCCGGTTTTCGTTTTTTTTACAAATAAAAAGCCGGTTGGCCGGTTTTCACCGGTTTTAGAAAATTAAGATTTTTTTTAAAGTTTAAAATATTGATATCGAAAAAAAATGTAAATATATATTATATTATGCAAAAAAATAGTTTTTTATGAATTAAATTGAGTTATAAACATTATGAACTTTTATAAGTATTTTATATTATTATTACGAATATAACAATAAATACAATTTCTATAATATATCACAGCCGTAAAATGGCAGATCCTAAATACGCACAAATAATTAAATGATTTAAATAAGCTACTATCAAGAATATATTATTAAAAAAATAATGTGTAACCTCACAGAAAAACTATAATTGTGGAATCGTGAATAGATATTAAGAACTGCCGAGATTCAAAGATATACATAGATAAAGTGATATCAAAGATAAAGACATTTCGAAGCTGTTTTTACGCATCTGTTTTAGCTTAAAAATCCAAAAACAAACCGTTGCAAATGTCGGAAACAAATTCATATTAAATCCACAATAAAAATAGGTATGTGGCCTCAATATTTAAAGGGCTTCCAATTCCTTCGAAGAAAAATCAATTATATTTCGGAAATTCCTATGCATTTTGCCATAAATCATTTAAGTTTACGACTACTGTTTTGTTGTTGACAAGTATGTACAAGGATTTGCGATAGTAACGTTTTTTATACCTGAAGTTGGGTAGGTCATTGAAACTACATACTTTCAATAATATTTTATTGGTCTTCGTCCATTACTAAATCTCAAAGAAACCGCTCAAGAAAGAAAGTATGTACCTTTTTTTTGTTCAAAGAAATATACGCCTATTACCTAAGAGCGTTTATACACTTTTATTTTGATCTTTCATAGAAATTTGAAATTCATAATTGTTAATTTTGAGGAAAAAAACATTAATTAAAGAAAACCTTAAAAAGCCGGTTGATTAAGCCGGTTTTCGTTTTTTTGATAAATGGTCAAAAAGCCGGCTTTTCGGTTTCAGTTTAAACCGGCTTGGAAGCCCTACGTACATCTACATCAGTGGCGTGCGGTGAAATTCTCTCTATTTTTGTTGTAGAGCCTTACTTAATATGCGCGAGCAGAATACAACAGGAACAGGCTGTTCCCCTTGTATCTTGTTCGCGCAAATTAAGTAAGGCTGTACGACAAAAAGAGAAAGAATTTCACCGCACGCCACTGACCTACATATACATATGTATGTAGGTACAATATACGCAGTAACAGTAGATGAAGTTTTGTATTCATGCGAATAATTCGAACACAAGATATGACTGATTCGAACTCAGAATATATCACTAATCACGTTTTCATGGTCTAGAAAAAATATATGTGTGTCTGTGTGTTTGCCTGTGTATTTTGGGGATTTTTTTAACACCGTTAGTCCTATCGAACTGAAACTTAGTATCGGTTAATGAAATTCTTATCTATTGATGTGAATTTTTTTCAAAAGTTGAGTGTAAATGGTACCTTCCCTTATATCCTCTTTTTTTAAGTCTTTGAACACTTATATTTATTTTTAAATATTTGTACTTCAACCGGAATTAGTACTGTAACTCTAGAGAATCGAGATTTTCTAAGCTTTTCTCAGAAAACTTTTAGTTTATTAAACTAAATCTTCCGACAACTGAAATTAGAACTTTTATCTTATGTATGCCAGATTCCTTAGATTCGCGCTCAATTTGTATCGAAAATGCTCTCATAGTGTTAACGGGTATGTATGTTTTACTATCGAATTTTGTTTTTTATCCTTCTTATATTCCTAAAATACATGGATAAAATCCTCTTGTAATCCTCTTTGTTGTTCGAGTTCACGTTTGAGTCTTTTCGGGGATGAAAAAGGTAAGAATAGACGGTGGCAAAAATCGATTTGGATAATTAGCACTTAATTAATATTAATCTTTTCACTTAATTTCACTTAATCCTTTTAAGAATTGTACATAGTATGTACGTATAGAGTATGCATAGAAGTATAATCTGTAATAAGCTTCTGAAAATTATCTAAGGATAAGTTCTTGTTACGTTCCATATATAATATTTATGTATGTATGTACATATGTATTTATGAAAAGTTCCTTTCCGACATTTGAAACAAAATTGCATCATACCGACACATATTTATGTACATATGTATGTATATACATACTTAAAAATGTAAACAGCATTACATTTCATCCTTCTTAACTCCAATATTCCAGGTAAGCATAGTTTCCGTTTTTGCATTTTTATTAAAAAGTATTGGATTTTATATTTTTTAATTTATTAATTTTAAGTTTCAATAAAGTCAATAAAGGTTTCGAAAGGTTAGGTAAATAATTAACTGCCACCCAAATCTACATACATATATTATACCAAGGTTCTCAAAAAAAATTTTTATACAACCTTAAAATATTTAAGAACAACGATATAATTTCCAGAAAAAAAGATTGTAAAAAGTTTTATTTACAAAAAACAGCCTCCCCCCCCCCCTAATAATCTTGCTGCGAGATCAAGTATCCTTCTAATAAAAACTCCAATTCAAATACATATGTATATAAATATGAATGTACATACATTTGTATAAGCAGTGTATTTTAAGCCGCTTAGTGTTTCTGCTCGAGTAAGCGAATCAAATCTTAAACTTTTGTGATAAATTAACTCCGACTACTCAATTTCTGGCAATCTGTTAAGGATTGCGCATCGCTGAAGCATTTACCTTTTATATTACCTTTGAATATTTAACTCAAAGACAATACGATATTTTATCAACCGAACTGAATTACAATTACATTCATACATACCTATTATTCACTTGATAATATCTACGTAAACCCACCCAATTGTATTTCTATTAAACTTGAACTTACTTCAGCGAATGAAAACACCAGAAATGGCAAGTAATAAAATAGTAAAAGGAAACCTATTCACAATCTAGCCCTTACGGAAATAAAACGGGTTTATGAACCTTGTCGACATTTCCAGTATAAATACGTACATATAAGGTGGGGCAAAAAATATTTTCTTTTAAAAGCGGAATAAACAAGTAAGTGGCGAAATATACCAAAACAGTAATATTTATAATTGTTGTATGTATGTATTAAATGATTTTTTGAAAATAAAAGTGATAATAAAATGATATGTTTATAAGGCTTATCATATAATATGACAATTAATGATATTTGCATACATTATTCAAATTCTAATTAATTCATACATTATTATAATTTTTATTTTTACTTAAAATCACTATCTTTATTATATACAATAAATATCAAGAAGATTAAAATAATTTAATAGGTCAAAATAAAATAATGAAAAAATAAAGAAATATTGTTTTAAAAAAAAATACTACTTCCGATTTACGAATTCTGACCTAAGTTAGGACATAAATAATTCAAATATAAATTTTCAGCTTGATGCGTTCAAGGGTGTGTAAAGAATCGTGTGATGACAACATATTTGACATTCCCACGAAAAATCCCACTTTCAGTTTATTAAATAATTTTTTTTCTCATCACATTGATACAAGGATTATATATGTATAAGGATTATGTATATAAGGAAATATTGTGATCATTCATAGATTTTTATGCTATTGACACACCTTAAAAGTATTTTAAAAAAGTTTGAAAATCAATTCTTACAATATTTTTTTAATAGTTAATGTTTTCCAAGTAAAAACAGCATTTCACTCTGATAAACATTTTTGTATATATGTTATTTATCCCTTACGCAGACAATGAATGTATAAATTCCAATTTTCGGTGAAACGCGAATCGGTCGAACCAGATGCACGATGCACCGAATATAGAATGTAGGGAAGAAAATCTACACTGAAACTTTTCACATCGTATTTGTTGTGGCTAGCTATTTTGAATCTAATTTATTTGTAATTCAATAATATAACTATTGTGTGAAATTTTTATTTACTATTCTGATCGTCCGTAAGTAAAAATTAACGACTGGAGGGTAAGTAATGCGATTTCCGATTAGATAGCACTATCTGTTAGAACCGGTAAGATTTATATGACACTCGGAAGAGACTCATCACAGAAAGAATTACATATTCAGAATGAACAAATCGAGCCCGTGGCAAGTTCCACAAAAAAAAAAAATTAGCGTGGAAACGAATACGTGCACGAAGCTTCCGCGTGTGATTTATTATTTAGACTACGGCCTACGGAAATTTATTGAATTGGGTGTTTTGCGTTGTTTTCGTGGCTGCCATATTTATGGCGCTTGTCTGCCAAAGAACATGCGAAAGTGTGTGTAAACACTTCCTACCCCTCTGAAGCGAAAGAAACATGATGGAAAAAACTCAAAAGCCGCAAGAAGGTTTGACGAACAAAACGCACTTCTTGAATGTACTTATAATATTTGCGAAGCGAATCTACGAAACCTTCGAGTGACTTCAGGTTTACATAAATATGTACATGTATCTATTGTTAATATTTTCATATAGTAAAAATCATTTAAAAATGGTTGTTTATTCAATTAAAATAAATTTAAACATTTTTAGACTTTCAATATCTATCCCAATCCCGAATTTTTATTTTTTACTAAGCACGTTAATTTGAGTCCCAAACGATCATGAAAGAGGTTTGTTTACGCTGCCAGTTTGGTTCAATATCATGTAATCAACAATTTGTAATACAAATCTTTCTCTTCGACTTTTCTATACACATGTAATGTTATATTTACTATTTATTGAGTTTACAATTTATTATACAGAAAAAGTTCTAAAATGACTTTTTAACTTAATTTATAATATTATATTTCCTTTTAGTGTATAAATTTTAAATCACCGAAATAAACATTTCCTTAAAATTTTGGACTGAAGTATATATCTAAATATCTGATATTTCAATAAAATATTGATAATATCGAAAAATTTAAAGTGAATGAAGTGATCTTCGCATTGTCAAATGAATTTACATATGTTCATAGGTCACTTGATATTATTCCCATAAGTATAAATATCAATTTTTCTGTTAATATAATAGACATGAAAACATCGTCAATTCCAAAGTATATTAATTTTTTAAACATATGTTTAAAGCCCCGACAGCATGCAAACATTCGTGAAAAAAATTAAATACTGAAATTTATTTAAATATAAATTTAATGTAGGAAATTAACATTACACTATTAATAATCTCTATAGTAACCCTCGAACATAAAATTTGACTGAAATATTTATTCCTCAGAACCGAAACTATGTAAAGCTTAAACCCGCAATTATTTTCAATCAATTAAATTCAATTCAAACATTATTATATATTAAAATTAAAATACACACACACGTTTAATATGCATATAATATTTTATGGAAAAAAATTAATACATATATTATACCAAACAATAAAATATACTTATATTATACTATAAAATATATAAAACTCACCATATCGGCTTTCTTCGAACTGATCCTAGTGGGGCATATCTTCCTTCTGAATATCACCGCCATGACACCAATGATGATAAATATAGCAAATATAGACGTGACAGGTATAATAGTAATTGTCAAACCCGACACAGGCTCTGCTGCACTTTCAGTAACATTTCTACTAATCTCATTATTCACAACAGGTATATCATCGATGCGATTCGATGTGAAATTATGTCTTGTACCCGGGGGGTATTGAAATTTCGGCACCAGAGGATTTAACGGCAAAAGCAATGTCGTCTTAGATTCTTGTCCTGTTACATTCAAAATACTCGTATCATCCTCTATGTAAGTTTTTGTTTGGTTTCGCTTGTTTTTATTACCGTTTTGAATCGGGTTTCCAATGCCAAGTGAAGGTTGATTGGTGCCAATCGAAGGAAATTGTCCAAAATTTGGCGGTAGTGGGGGTGCTCTGGGTCTCGAATCGAAACCAGGTAATGGCAAAAAAGGTGGTCTGTTTCTTGTGGACGAGCCCCTTGTATTGGCAGTGCTTGGAAAATATCCGCCTTGCGGTCCTCCATCTCTACCCGTCGAATTAACGACGTTCACCCAAATCTCGTTTTTTGCCGTCAATTTACCGTCTGATACGGTTACATACAGAAATATGTTTTTTCCAGCCTAAAACAAATAAAAAATAAAATCAAAGTAAAAAATTTTAACGAGTTTGTCGGATAAAACAAAAGTTCAATTAACAAGAAATACATACATATTTATGTAAATATGTATGTATAATAATATGCATGTATGTATAATGTGCACAAGTTCCCAATGTTGAAAGCATATTAAAAATATACTGTAGTTTTTTTAAGCTTATTTAAGTTATGAGTTTCATTGATAAATCTACCAGATACATATTATTTAATTATTCACAAGTCTATGTACAACACATGAATATTCGATGGATTTAAATTTTTATAAAAATATATGTTGTGTGTTTTAAGAAAATAAAAATATTTATAGTCGAAATTTATTCAAAATCGTTTTCTTACTAAGAATTTTCATAAACACGAATATTATGAAATAATATACATATAATATGCGATGAATAAAATTGAAATCAATAGCGATGTTTACGGATCCCTTAATGGGTTAAAGAAATAAATCGTTTGAAAGACAGGGAAATCTCTATAAATACATTAAATATTAAATTTCAATTCAAACTAGACAAAATATATGTATATGTTTTCTGTTTTCTCGTATCTGAACATACTAAGTAAATATACGCTCATTTGCAAGGGTTGCAAAGTTCAATACGAAATGGCCCTCTTGGGGATAATTTCAAAAATCGAGTTTGGCCATTTCCACATCTAAATTTTTACTCAATTTCGACACGTTTTTTTTAATTTCAGTACTGCTTCACCGTGCAGATATATATTTCCAGAAAACCTACTGTTTAAATACGATGGTCAGATGTAGTAGTATCTACATACATAATATGTACAAGTATGTGTCCTCAATAAAATTAATTGCGAATGAATAAAGTAGATATTTATTGCTACGAAAAACCGAAATCGCAATATTTTCATGTTTTTTTAAACGAATAACATCTTTCCTTTTGGATGAAAACTGAATATACTTTTAAAAAAGTAATTTATTATTAGAGAAAAACTATATTACTTAGGAAAAAGACGAAAAAAAGAGTTTGACAGCTCCTAGTTTGATAAATATAAAAAAATATGCCGATACTATCACGCTACAACGCAATTTATAAATATCGCCATACGAAAAACAACATTGTCAGTGATTGATACGTGAAAAATTTTGTGTGACCGAAGCATATTATTTTACTTTTATATTTTACTTTCTCTAAAAAGAAACAAGAAAAGTTTGTACAAATTTCATTCAATGTTAAAATGTGTTATTCCGTTTTTTTTTTCAATTTTCCATGAATATTTACGTCGGTTCGTTGATTAAAATGTTCATAGAATTTTTGACGTTCTGCTATGTTAACATTTATTTGCATTTCTCGCGAATATTTTGGTTCGGCAAGCTTGTCCCTTGAGAACTTTTCCCTCAACATCGTACGTATGTACATATATACATACATATATATATATATATATATATATATATATATATATATATATATATATATATATATATATATATATATATATATATATATATATATATATATATATAAATATATATATATATATATATATATATATATATATATATATATATATATATATATATATATATATATATATATATATATATGTATATATATATATTACATCATCATTCTTTCAATTAGACGCTCATAAATCGAGCTAATATAACATTGGTATATTACCTTGTCTTTCAAACTCTCGTTCAAATAAACGACTCCTGTGATGTTGTCGATTTTGAACGGAAGTGAGCTGTGATCGTTTCCTCCTATATCTCTATTTAATGGTTCCAGGCCAAAAACGAGGGGGTCATGTTCCCCATCGCTTGCCTGAACCCTGGTTACCACAGATCCGACAGCTTCGTCGTAAGGTATTCTCCAATTCCGGTCTAACCACATGACCGGAGGAGTGTTGTCGCTGCCTTGACATTGTGCTGAAAAACAAACCACAAACAAAATTATTTTCTATTCAATGAATAAAAACATAATTTAAAACAATATAGACATTACAATTGTGTATAGTTTGGGAATCATGTACAACAAAATGCGATACATGGGTCAAAAAGAAACCATAAAATGATAAAGTATCGGCCCCATCACTTGACTTGTTTTTATTAATTAATGACATGTAATTAACCAAAAATTTATTGGATTTTGAAATTTTGATAAGAAATAATGGATGAGTAATTAGAACGTGATTTAAACGATACGAGTGAAAAGAAATTATCAGTTACATTACTCAAATACGGCAATGACTTCTTTTGATAAGGCATTAGAATAAATAAACCAATATAAAAATATAACAGAATAATATGTACATATGTAGGTATCATTCCGATTAATATAAGAAAAAAATTAAAGATTCTTAAAAATTTGATAAAAGACTGTAATTGTAAGATTGTAATTCGGATTGACCGTGTTTTTCTAATTATCTGTATTTATCATCGCTATCCCAGATAATCGACAGTGCACTGTGCAATTTAAAGATTGGAATCGATTACAAAATGGTAAGAAATTTAATTTAAAGCTAAATGTTTGATTAAAACCAAACATTTAACCTGTTTTAAAAAAATTGACTGGCTCCGATAGTTTTAAAGGGCGTATTATTCTTGAAAAAGAAGAATTTTTCTTAGTAGCTATTTAGTAACTCCAGCTCCTACTTCTCCATTGTTTTATTTTATATTGTTACGCCGCATTTAAAATTATTAAAAGAGTTTTTGCATCTTCCTTTACCAATGCCTATAAATGGATCTTCCTCAATAAAGCATACATTGATATCTCAAAGGATACAAGTCTTTTTTTTATTGAACGATTTTTCATAATATTTAGAGTGCACCACAAGCGATATATTTAAAGCGGACTCAGTATTTTTAACAGTTACAAAATATGTATGTATTTACATACACATATGTAAGTACATATTGTAAACTTCTCGTACCAAAGAAATTCTCCAACATATAATATGTACATATGTACCACGCTCGACACGCATCCCATAGGCTCGCTACCGCTGATTTAGTATTAGTCTATAAAATCTAATACTATTTTTATCCCGGAATAAAAATCAGAAAACTATCCACATTTACGACCTATCCTAGAAAGCAACATTATATATATATTAGATATTACGATGGCTTTGTAAGAAATATGTATAATTTTATCATTTATTATGCAAAAACTATATATGTATGTATGTTTGTTCTAAGATATCAAAAAACGCGGTCTTTTGATATCTTAGAACATTTTTTTTAAATAAAGCATTATATTTACAATGATTAAAGTCGTCCGGAATCGATTTGCAAACCACGATAACAAGAAGATGGAGATGTGATCAACAGTGGTCGAATTATCCTCAAAATTCACAGAAAAACATTTTCTTTAAACCATAAAACGTTATTGTGGATCGATATCGATAACTGTATTAGTCAAAATCTCATCTCAAGCTCAACATTTCTGGCGCACCTGACACTACGTACATACATACATAAATTCCAGTGACATACCGTGAAAATCTCCCTGCTTTTATCGCACAGCCTTACGTGTACGAGAGTAGGATACAAGGAGACTAGGTGGTG
This sequence comes from Arctopsyche grandis, assembly GCF_051622035.1. Classification (NCBI taxonomy): domain Eukaryota; kingdom Metazoa; phylum Arthropoda; class Insecta; order Trichoptera; family Hydropsychidae; genus Arctopsyche; species Arctopsyche grandis. The sequence continues at coordinate 20,459,714 of NC_135355.1, read as the reverse complement.
ACACTTTGTATCCTACTCGTGCACACATGAGTAAAGCTGTGCGATAAAAACAGAGATATTTTCACGGCACGCCACTGGTATATACATACATGTATGATATGTAGATAAAATGAAAACGTCGTCAATGATACATAAAACAATGAACATTCACATATGTATATAGAGAAATATGTACACATAAGGTATATTCCAATTTTATTTATAAATATAAACATGTATGTCATTGAAAAGAGCAATGTATACCAAATGTAGATATCAAAATATATTACTTATATTATAAAAATTGCATAAAGGCAGTTATTCTTGACTCATATACACTTATGTATGTATGTATGTATTTATGTATGTATGTATGTATGTACACATAATAGATAAGAAAAGATTTATGTATGTCCGTAGCCCAAGTCCGAATAAAAAGCTGGATTCGAAAATAGTTTTTATCTCAGAATATACAGAGATACAATTAAGTATGCTGATATTCATCGTAGAACATATTGAACATATCGAGGACAGAATATTCCAAGTGAGACAAGGTGAGGCGTTTTCCAAGCTATACAAAATTAGAGCGGGAGTACCAGTGGGTGTGGTAAAAAATTTTTTTTGGCTTTTTTAGCACCTTACCGCCCGCTTTGACGCGTGGATTGTTTTCACCCATGTCCGGAAATGTGCGCGACTATTTTCACCAGAATCCGGGCCGATTTCAGTTTCAATAGAAAAAAAGGCTTTTTTGTGCATTTGATTACTTCTAGAATAATGATCGTATTGTAGTGATATTTTGAGACAGTGTTCATCATATCACTCTGCGAACATCTAAAAATTAAAACCAGGGATTTTAAACTGGAGTACGCGAATTAATGTTAAAAAATAATTAATTACGTAAATGTCATCCGAATAGCCTTTGAATGTAAAAATAGCATAAAACTAAAGTTTGTAGTAGTGGACAGTAATAGACAGACCATGGTAAATCAAAATTCCAAACATGTGAAGAATAAAATCATTTTTCACACAATTGAAAATGAGACAATTTGTGATAACTTCGGAATAATAGTTGCTTAGGATAATGTTTAAATAGGATATTTGGGTTTAATTTAAATTAACTGTAAAGTATAAGTATATTTTTTTAGTATCCCAAATCAACTAGGGAATCCTTGAGAACAGTATCATCTGTGTTTTAAATTTTTTAAAGATCCAGTGTTTCTTTAACTTGCATTTTTGTAAAGCGATATTTTGGTTTTCAAAAAGGCAACTATTTTTAAGAGGTCATAAAATTTATTTTCCAAGAATTATTCTCAAACTGTATTTTTTATGTAAATACATTAACAATTTTGATTCGGTGATTCTCTAACTTTTTTATTTAAAAAATACTCTTTAGCCATTAATAATTACGAGACGACATTTTATTTTTTTTTGTAAATTGCGAAAGTTCAAGACCAAGATGTCAAAATAATAATGTTAAACTCGGTGTTTCTCAAAGATTAAGTATTAATCTTGAAAAAGTATGGTTAGTGTTAGACAACACCAGCATCCACCATACCCCAGAAGTGATACCAGCATACCCCAGAAGTGAGTGAGCTGGTTGAACGTACAAACCATATTTTTAATTACTTACATTCATACTCACCAATGATGAATCCCACTGAAGAAGTTGCAATATTTAAAATATGATTAAATACTGACTAAGGTAACCAGCCTTTTTTTATACAAAAAATATTGTTACGTACACTCGGATTAGGCCGAGTAAGTGCAATCGGATTAGGCCGAGTAGCATCCCAGAGACTGTGTGACCGTTATAATTGGTTTCGAGGATTATCTCCCCCGAATGCACTAAGGGGGAGTAGCGGTAACTCGGGGTCGCATTCCGGTAGAGTTCTCAGAACCCACAGCGGTAGCGTGGGACATCTAGTACGTGACCATAACAATAGGCAAGCAAATCGGACGTTGAAGATGCCCTGAGAGACCTATCCGTTATAAGGCGATATCAAGACATTCTGGACGGAGCACTGCCAGTGCGTGTATCTCCTTAATCACCAATAAATGCTGTGAAACGACTTTGGCCTTTTACTTGGATCCTCCACCCACCCCTACGCAACAATATTTTCAAGTTGTAAATAAAATCTAAAAATATTCTCATTGTTTTTATGCTATGGCCTATGAATGATGACAAAATTTAAAATAAAATAATTTTTTGGACTAAGGTAACCATCCTTTTTATACAACATTTTTTTTAAGCGAGAAAACATCTACAAATATTCCCATCTTCTTTATAATTTAAAATACTATAAATTTTGATTAGGGTAACCAGGCTTTTTTATACAGCAAAATTTTTGTAGTGAGATTAAAATCGAAAAATATTCCCATCGTCCCTATGCAAAATTTAAAATAAAATAGATTTTTTGACTAGGGCAAGCAACCTTGCTATACAACATTTTTTTTTTAAGTCAGAAAACATCTCAAAATATTCCCATCATCTTTATGATAAAAATTTAAAATACTTTAAATTTTATTAGGGTAACCAGCCTTTTTTATACAACGAATTTTTTTAATTGACAAAATCTAATTTATTTTGAAAATCTGTTTTATTTAAAATTTTGTATAAGAACGGTGGGAATATTTTAATATATTCTTTTTGTTGTAAAAAAAAGGCTGGTTACTGTAGTTAAAAAATTATAGTATTATATTTTTTTATCTTAAATTTTAGAATAATTGAAAGCATTTAAGCGATGGGAATATTTTTGGATTTTTTCTCGCTTAAAGTTAAACATGCATACATTATTAACTGTATCTTGATTTGATCTAATTTTATTTTAAAATTATTAAACATTCAAATTTTTTAAAAAATAATTTTTTAACAACAATATACAAATTTTAAAATTTAAATTAAGTTAATTTATTTTTTAAATTAAAATAATAATAAATTGTCCTTTAACATTACTTACATATTATATTGATTGTTTTTTCACATTAAAAATTGTTGTATGAAAAGATTGGTAAGCCCTGTCTCAAAAATAATATTTTAAGCTTGCAATATTTATAGCATTAAGACTTTTAAATTTTATTTCCAACTCGAAAAAAATTTTTGTATAAAAAGCCTGGTTACCCTAGTCAAAAAAATATCATATTTTTAATTTTGCAGTAATTTATATCACAGAGATGATGGTAATATTTTTAGATGTTTTCTAGCTTTAAAAAAAAATGTTATATAAAAAGTTTGGTTACCCTACTACAAAAAACTATTTTATTTTAAATTTTGTCATCATTTATAGTATAAAAACTAAAGGAATATTTTAAAATTTTATTTCCAACTTGAAGAAATTTTTTGAATAAATAAAGGCTGGTTAAATAAAACTACCCTAGTCAAAATATTATTATATTTAAATTTTTTTCTTTTTTTTCTGACTTCATCTGATTTTGTTGTATAAAAAAAGTTTGGTCACCCCAGTCCAAAAAATTATTTTATTTAAATTTTTACAATTATTTATAGCTTAAAGACGATGCTATATTTTTAGATTTTTTTTCCCACTTCAAAAATTTTTTTCTATAAAAAAAGGATGGTTACCCTGATACAAAAAATTATTGCATTTTAAATTTTGCAATTAATTATATCGTTAAGATGATGAGAATATTTTAAATTTAAAAAAAAAAAAAGTAAATCAAGATTTTCAGATGACCTTTAACGGATGATGAGATCATCTCAGCGTTAAAATAAATACATATAGATATATAGATATGTATACATACATATATGTATGGGAATTTGCTTTTGTGTGCGTGTATATACACAAAGCGCAAGCTAATTTTATTCACGTATATACGCGTGAGCGGACGTTTACGCAAAGTTTTTATTCACGCATATACGCGTGAGCGGACGTTTACGCAAAGTTTTTATTCACACGTGAGCGGACAGAAAAGTATTAAGAAAAAAGTCCAACTTCCAGTTTTACAAATTCATTATTATTTACTTAAATATTTGTATATGTATATGTACATACACACACATACGTACATAAGATAGACATTTCTTTGATTAAGACTTCGGACATCAGGATCATACTTGCAAGAACCGAACTAGGCAATTACCTTACATTTTTCACAAAATTATAATAAAATTCCTATGGGTAGTTTTACAAAACAACCCGATTCATCCTTTTCACACTAATAATAACATATATTTCATTTAATGCTAACTTCGCAAAAGTATAAACCTATGTACTGCTTTTCAAGGATTCCTCATATAATAATAACTCTTTATTATTTATCGCACAATACATATTAATTACGGTCTTACAATTTATTAATTACGGTCTTACAGTTTATTAATTACGGTCATTCGTAAATTTTTCATCAAAGCGTTTCGTTAGCATTTTCAAACATATATGTATTTGATAATGAACCCCTTAGATAATGAACATTTTCGGACAGCTACCAAGGAAAAGGAGAACTTGATTGAACTTTCAAATTATAGCATTTAAAAACTGAATTCGAAATAAATAAGGTTATTAATTTTTGGCTAGGTAAGAATATGAACAGCTTTCTGACATAGAGCTTATTAGCGATAAATGGTTTTTATTAAAACCATTTATCAATAATAGAAGTATAACAAAATAGTAGATAAATATATTAAACTTTGAGCGTATCTACATATATGTACATATAAAACACTAATGTTTGGGTTATGTATGTGCCAGTGCGTGGTTGGGTGGTCATTGGTTGGGTCCGTCGTAGGTTGGGTGGAAACAACACGTTTGATTTATTTTTTTTTTGCGCAGGGGGCGCAGCCAGATGGGACCCCTTGAAGGCGCCACAGGGGGCGCAGCCCTCATAAAGCCTCTTTGAAGGGGGCGCAGCCCCCATAAGGCTCCGCCGAAGGGGGCACAGCCCCCATGGGGCCCCTGTCGGGGGCGCCGCTCCTAATAAACTAAATAAATAAATTTTTTAAATTTGTTTTTAAATTTTTTTTTATTATTTTTTAAAAAAAAAATTTGATTTATTTTTTTATTTTTTTTATACACCCCGGGTAATAAAGCTAGTTAAATATAAAATTGTGACTCCGAAAATAACTTTTTTTCTAAAAAATTTCTTATCAAAACAGATCTACATATTGCGCGTATCCTGTCTCCACATTCCTTACCATGCAAATACTATATACATACATATAATAAACTACACTTGCAAAAACAAATTTCATGATATAAAATCATTTTTATATAGTGGTACAATTTAGCGCTTTATACTACTAAGTGGTACGTGAGTCAAAAAAGGTTGGGAACCGCTGGCATTTATATGTAATTATTAGAGGTCGGAATCTGAAGGGGCCGGAAACGTGCCGCCTATTGTTCCATTGTTGTAAATCCTTTGTAAAAAAGGTTCGGCATTTACAATCTTTGAACAATAAACAGCCCCTTCAGATTCCGGGCTCTAGTAATTATATAAAGCTTACAATCAATCGTACGTAATTTTTTATCTATTCTATCTAAGGTTATTTTTTTCAACAATTCAATTTCATTATGTGCGTCTACTTCATTACGACATTTACGTATGTACCTATATATACTACACAAGTACATATATACATATGTAGATACTACATATTTCTGAATACCCTGAGTTTTCCAATTTCCAGAGTTTGAAAAGCGAGTCTGGATCAATCCTGGGATTCCCTTGAATTTTTTTAATGAGATTGAGACATCTTTTTAAATTAATTTTATTATAAAATACGCAATACCCAGAACTCTAGATAATAATTTCTGGCACTAGAGACTTCAAAAGTCCGGGTATCCCCGGATAGGCCCGGGTCAAAACACTAATATGTACATATACACAATCACAATTTAAACAAAATTTACATACAAACATACAGTGTCGTAGTGAGGCTATAGCAAATGGGCGAGTGCCCAGGACGCTCAATGCGAGGGGCGCCGAAGGCTCCCCACGTCTATTTTATTATATTTTTTAATAAATAATAATTAATTTAAAAATAAAATTCGGATACGAAATGGTGTTCAAAATCGAAACCAATTGAAGCACTTCACTATCAGTATGAGGACATACAGTATGTACATGCATGTACTTTCAATTTTAAATATTATAAAATACGATCATAATTTTGCTAATTCACATTCACTTGTACAATTATAAGTATCTTTAATTTTTAAATCTGTAGAATGTCATACTTGATAAATGCAATAAGGTTAACTTTTCACTTCAGCAGAAAGAACAGAATATTTAGAGATCATCGTTATTAATTCAGGGGCTCGATAATGATTTTAGGAATTCTCGAGAAAAAAGTTTATGTCAAAGTTACTGAAAATATCTAAGAATAATATTGTAAAAAATGTATAACAATAGGTTACCGGTCAACATAGCTATGTATATGGTTTTAGATAAAGAAAAAAATATTTGAAACAACCATTTATAAAAATTAAAATAAATGATAAACAAACGTCAAAAAAATAAAAACAAGAAATTTTAATTGTGTTTACATAAGTGCATTTATAATATGATATTTATAGCGATATTGTCAATGTGGACATTTGTAATATAAATAATAATTTTTTATTTTTCTAATCTTATTTTAAAATGTTTATTTTAAATATTTCAATAAATGTGTATTTTTTAAATGAAATAAATTCTTTAAATGTAATAAAAAAAATACTAAAGGGGCGCCAAATTTGATATTTGCCAAAGGCGCCAAAAACATCGCTACGGCTCTGCATACATATGTACATAAAACACTTATTTCGTTGCACTGATGATCGTTTGTACATACGTCACAACTATGTACAATGCGCAGTTTTTTAAACGATGCTCACTTTTTATCAACTGCACTAATGCATGTAGCGGATTACTAGCCAATAAATAAACCATATAAAATTAAACGGATCCATTGAAATTGATAAACCTTGACGTCAATAGCGAATAATCTTGCGAGCATATTATGCAACAAAGTTTCAAAAAATCGGAAGGCTGTAGTAAAACATATTATAGAAAAGCCTTGTAATAAAAATGAATGAACTACAAGTGATAGTCGAGGTAGTGTGCAAATACCTATGTACACACATACGCGCACCTCACCTACCGATAGATGTATGGGTGGGGTGGGGGTGGGGGGGGGGGTGAGGTAAAATGAGGTGAGGTGAGGTGAGGTGAGGTGAAACGCGTGAGTCGCGTGTATGCGTCGTCTATTCCTTTCCTACAAGCATCACAGACATTAGACGATGTTAGAAAGTATCGGGGCAGCAGGCGAGCGCAGGAGATAGCGGAGAACGAAGAGCGGGCGCACGTACGCGCCGCACCCACACATGCCGCGTCCCGCTCTCACGTGTGCGCGGGAGCGGGACAGGACTCTTAGTGTGTTTCACCTGTTCTGCTCTGCTCTCAGCATCGTCACCCTGGCCAGCTACTCCAGACGTATGTACATCTACATATCTACTCCACATGCACACACGTACATATTATCAACATTCGCCGCACACTCGAACATGCTCGCACACTCATCGCAGTTCCCGACCATAGACACCACAATGAGCGTGAGCGGCTCCAATGAAAAAATAATCAGATGTGACCAACCCATGACTTTATCTACGTATTTGAGGAATATAACACGGTCGCAACACAAAATTCGATAATGAAACATGCATACACGTTCACACATGCCGGTTATGGGAGCGATTTCGATACAAATTGAGCGCAAATGTAGGGAAACTTACACAAGACAAAAGTTCTACTTCCGGCTATCGGATTTTATCCGAATTTGTTTATTTCTTAAAATCACTACAATCATTATACACATTAAATATCAAAAAAATAATTTAAAAGATCAAAATCTATCTAAATATGTATATATGTATATATGTAAATCAATGTTTGTCTGTCTGTCTCGAATAGGCTCCTAAACCAAAGAACCGATTACAATGAAGCTTTCAAAAACCTCTTAATAATAATATTCATAATTACGATTTTATCGACGCGAAAGTATGAAGCGCCAGTGTGTAGTTAAGGAAATGTTTACGTTGGTAACCATCTTGCGCGCACGCATTGCCAACGTACAAATACATTACGTACCACTCATACCAACTTGACATTACGTACCACTCATAACAATCCTACATATCTATATGAATCAATGTTTGTCTGTCTGTCACGTATGCGTTCCTATAATTTAATTTGATTATTAAGTATTAATTTGAAACTGAAATATTCACTTATCAAAACGCCTCGAGAAACGGAAACGGGAACGGGAATTGCATGCGTTATTGTATGATGGAACTTTCAGGATTTATTGTAGGATGCATGTCCGGGAAGCTTACTATGAAAAAGATCGGCCAAAAACAGGAACGGAAACGGTAAAAACGGGAATCTTACTCTTGTTCGACCCTTTAAACATGTGTAATCTTCACGAAAAAATTTAAGTGTAATTCTTGTATTAATTTGATGAAAATGAAAATAAGATTTAAATTTTATAAACCGGAAGTGGGATTTTTCCTCTTAGAAAGGTCAAAAATGCTGTCGCCACTACTATGCCCACACCCCTGAATGTATCAATCTGAAACTTTATATTTGTATTCTTTTATATTTATATTTGTATTCGTTTTGGTCAGAATTCGTAAACCGGAAGTAGTATTTTTTTATAACAATATTTCATTATTTTATTTTGACCTTTTAAATTATTTTAATCTTCTTTATATTTATTGTGTATAATTTTAAGTAAAAAAAATTGAACAAAATCCGATAACTGAAAGTAGAACTTTTGTCTTGTGCAAGTTTCCATACATTTGCGCTCAATTTGTATCAAAAATGTATTAGTGAATGTATGTATCTGTACGGTTCAATATCGAATTCTGTTTTGTGACCTTCTTACATTTCTCAAATTCATAGATAAAGTCATGGGTTGGTCACATCCGAATATTTTAAAATATGCTCGTGAGCGTGATACAGGCTATTTGCCAGCCTTATGCAAAATTGGAAACAAAAAACAAGTAAAAACCGCCAATTTATGTACATATTATTATGTATGTGTGGATATATGTATATAGTATGTGTGAGTAAAAAAAATAAAATAAAATTCCACGACCATTTTTTTGATAAAATATCAGATAATCCTATTAATACCAGATAAAATTAAATTTTATTTCAACCTTAGGTACGTAAGCTTTCGCATTCAACATTCGCCAGCATCAATTTTTTTGAATGAGGAATACTGAACCTTAAATTTAAATCATATTTGTAAGACGCAGTCGAATCCTGTCATTTGTATGATACGCTTGTATCTCATATTAAATTATCACTCGTCACTCGACGCTCCGTGAGAACGGACGTGCCGAAGACGTACTCTCTGTGCGAGCGCTCATAATACAGCGATACGCCATACCGTCAAAAAACCCACACCTTTTAACATACAAAACAAACACCCCCCACAAAACGAACACCAAACGAACACATGTTGGCACCATGCGAGGATCCAACCTGAAAAAGCGAATTAAGAAGACACTGATAACTACAACCGAAGCTCCTCAACCAGGCTGCTCTCAGACCGCTCAGATGGAGACCGAGTGGCAGTTTCCAAAACATACGGCAAAGAACGTGAAAGATGTTGCTCCTGAATTTAAAATTCAGGAGAAAAACAAATTTGAAGGGCTCTTGGAAGTTTCCGATGTCCCCAGAAGCGGTGGAAGAATCCCGCCCATCATCATGACAGCTACTGGCACTCACGGCAGCATGACCGAGTCGATCAAGAAGTTTATAAAAGACTTCACAATGACTTACATTGGTCAAAATAATGTCAAGATACAATGTAAAAGTCTTGAAGACTTTAAAAAACTTCGGGATGGATTGACACCAGACCGACAATTCCATACCTTTTCCAGGAAGGAGGAAAAGGAAATAAAAAGTGTCGTACGTGGCTTGCCGAAATTGCCGGAAGCTGATATTAAAGATGACATCATCAGACAGGGATTCCCTGTAACCAAAGTGATACAGATGAAGACGAAGGAGCCTAGGAGCAACGCCACCGAGCTATACTTGGTGTTCTTCGAGCCATCGGTATCGGCAAAGAAGATTAAAGAAATCCGGTACATCTGTTACACAAAGGTCAGTGTCGTTAAATATACTAGTAAATCACAACATATTACTCAATGTTTCAGATGCCAAGAATATGGACACGCTGCGAAAAACTGCAATCGGCAGGCCAAGTGCGTCAAATGTGCCGGCACTCACCTCACCGCACAATGCAATCAAGGAATAGTTACCCCTGCTGTGTGCTCAGGCTGTTCAGGATCTCACCCCGCTAACTTCAAAGACTGTCCAAAAAGACAGAGCTATCTGAAAATGCTGGAATCGAGGAAGAATCGAGCATCAATTGTCAAAGCCAACCCTTGGAAACTCCCAGTGGCGCAGCCACAAAATATCCCGGTCGTTAACGATCATAACTTCCCAAAGCTACCGACCATTAAAACTCCTTCACCAAATATCCCAAATATCCCTAAAAATCCCCACCAACCAACCAATCCCAACTTACAACCAACAACAGACCTAACTTCCATGGCGTCTATGACGAAGATGTTTAAGATCCTCCAGGAGATTCGTGCCAAGGCCAGCGGTTGCACCGACAAACTAGAGCTGGCACTCATGCTTGTCGAATATCTCGATGTCTTTGATTAACGGGAGGCGCCTGAACATTCTAGCTTGGAATGCTCGTGGACTTAAGAATAAGATTGACGAACTAGAGTCTGCGATCGGTGAGTACTGTGTTGACATAGTTTTAATCTCCGAGACCTTCTTAAAACCTCATATCCGTATTAACCTACCTAACTTTAACTGCTATCGCGAAGACCGAGAACAGCATGGAGGGGGAGTTGCCATTTTTATAAAATCGTCAATTAAACATTGTCGCGTAATAACTCCGCCACTAAAAAATTTAGAACTAACCGCCATCAAACTAACAATTAACAACACCCATCACATAGTAGCATCCGCTTACAATCCTCCCCAAAAACGATTATTGGCATCCGATCTTAACAAAATATTTAACATTGGTAGTTCGGTAGTGGTAGCTGGTGACTTTAATGCCAAACATCCGTTATGGAGTTGCGTAAACACTGACCTACAAGGCACAACTCTTTATAAATACATTCAACTAACAGATACAATCTTACTTCATCCGGATACATACACACACTATCCCACAAATAACTCACAACCATCCACACTAGATCTTGTCCTCGTCAAGAACTGCCCAAAAATATCGACACCAAATGCCCTTCAAACCCTGTCGTCTGATCATCTCCCGATAATCTTCTCAATCGACGGGAAACCCGAGGAAATCATCAAGCATAGTTGGGATTACGGGAGAGCTAACTGGCGAGAGTTCAAGTCATACATAAATGACCAAACCATTCTAACTTCTACCACACTCACAAACAAAACCGAAATCGACAGCTCCATAATACACCTAACGGAATCAATAACTCGATCCAAACACCTTCACATACCTAAGACACAATACATTGAACACAAATTAGAGATAACTGACTTTGTTGCAAATCTAATTAAAAGTAAAAATAAACTCCGTAAAATTTGGCAAACATCAAAAAATCCAGCATTGAAAACATTAATTAATAAGCTCACATATCAAATTAAAATTAAAATCAAAGAAATCAAAAATGAAGCTTGGTCTAAAAAATTAGAAAAATTGAGCTCAGTTGATGGCTCTCTATGGAAATTAGCTAAAGCGATTCGCAGGACAAAAAACTCGATTCCTCCATTAGATGATGCAGGAGTCTCAGTGACGCGTGATTGCGACAAAGCAGAACTATTATCAAAATCCTTCCAAAAACATCACACACTCACACAACATTACAATCACATACCAACGCATAATAAAGTCAACCGGTCCATTAAAATCATCACAAAAACTCCCACTAACAGTACTAAAAATATAAAATTGGTGCATCCGTGTGAAATCCAAAATATAATACGTAATTTAAAAAATAAAAAGGCACCTGGGCGAGATTCAATAGATAACATCACAATCAAACAACTTTCATTTAAAGCTTTAGTCTCACTATCTAAAATATTCAACGCGTGTTTACTCACCGGGTATTTCCCAGAATACTGGAAAACAGCCAACGTAATTCCCATACTTAAGCCCGATAAAAGCTCAAAAAACCCGGCCAATTATCGACCCATTAGCTTACTTTGCACGCTTTCAAAAATTCTGGAAAAAATAATCTACACACGTTTACTTAAAGTCGTAAATAAGAAATTAATAAATGAACAATTTGGATTTCGCACTGGACATTCCACGACCCAACAACTAACAAGACTAACTGAACACGTGACGAAGAACTTTAATATGAAGAGAAGTACCGGAATGGTATGTCTCGACATAGAAAAGGCCTTCGACACGGTTTGGCACGATGGACTCATTCATAAGCTCCTTATTAACAAAATACCAAACTACCTAATTCTCATCATCAAATCGTACTTAACTCGTAGAAAGCTAGTGGTTAGCGTAAATAATGAATTATCGTCTCCAAAAATAATCGCAGCTGGCGTTCCGCAGGGGAGCTTGCTTGGCCCACTCTTGTTCTCCATATATATAAATGACATACCTATTCCAAAAAACTGTCACATAGCCCTATATGCAGATGATACAGCTTGCTTCACAAGTAGCAAAAAACCAGACACTATTCTTAAAAATCTTGAATTCGCAATTAAAACAATGACTGAACACTTCACTAAGTGGAAAATTCAAATTAATCAAACCAAAACAGACGCCATATTCTTTAGTGTTAGAAAACATAAGCCAAGTTCAGATCTGAAAATCCCCTCTGGAGAAAGTCTGAAATGGCAGTCAGTAATAAAATATTTAGGAGTAACGTTTGATAAAAGAATGAGATGGGCACCTCACATTGAGGCAGCGAAATGCAAGGCGATGCGGGGTATATCCTCAATATATCCAATATTTAATCGCCATAGTTCTTTATCAACGCTAAATAAAATAAAATTATATCGCGCGCTCATATTACCATTATTAACCTATGCTTCACCTGTATGGAATAACGCCTCGAATACTAACCTTTCCAAGCTCCAAGTAATACAAAATAAATCCCTTAAAATAATTTATAATACACCCATATATACTAACCTGAAAAAACTGCATGCTATATATAATATTCCGTTTGTTACAGACATTACTAACAAACTAACCAGTAGATTCTATGAAAGAATCACTAATAACCATACTAACACACTTGTGAAGAGTCTCGGTGATTACAACAAAATGTCTATACCCTTCAGGTATAAACACAGATTACCTAAACACAATCTGCTTTAGGTCATCGACTTTAGATAGTCTTTAATTAATATTATGTATTAGATGTATTATGAACATTTATAAGGATTGTAAATAGGTTTTTGAGCTCTTTTTCCTATTATGCTTTAGATTAACATTAGAATAATATAATACTGTAATTACTAACCAAATTAAATTAAAATTGTAAAATAGAAAATGATCAGTAGATCAGTAGCTATTAAAATAGATATAAGATGTATTGTGAACATAATTTCGTAATAATAAAAAGCATTTAAAAATCAAAAAAAAATATTTGTAAGACGTCTCTCTCGTATACATTCAATTTCAGATGCTTCTAAAAATAATTTAATTTCGGCTTGTGAACTCCAATTTGTTTTTATATTATGTGGACATCGTTACGTTTTAAAGTAAAGTTAAATTATTTGAGTATATTTATGTACATATACGTATATTCATATGTACATATTAGCGATTAACCAAAGCTTTTAAAGTTTATTAAACTCTCCAATTTTCCAGACGAATTGAACTTAAAGGAAACAACGTCTACATTTTGTATTATTACAGCTTTCAATATTGACAAAAATCACATTTACTTATGTACTCGTGCATACATACCGATGTCTGATTTCGCCTTTCAGGACGAAATCAGACAGCGGTGAATTTGGCACGTGTTTTTTTATTTTAGTTTTCTTTAGACTGATCGGTAACGAATATGGGATACACCGTTATCGATCACTGTCAAGCAAGGATAAAATTTTAAGGAAAATGGTCCAAAGGGTCGTTTTGGTATAGATCATTGTCAAGCAAGGATAAATACTACCATACAATTTCAACGATATAGCTCGAATGTGTCATTTTTAAAGTTCTATCCCATGCACGCGTCCCATGAACGCGTGCATGGGATAGATTATAATATAATTTAAATTCCTGATTTTATTCAAGTCATTTTTAAATTTCAATTTACTTCAATAAAATTGGACTCTAGTTGACACATACATACTTTAATAAAGAAAATAATAAAAAGGAGTCGGAAAAATGACTCCACGACTCCGACTCCCGAGCCCTGATTTGAACGCTAGCGTAGAGAAACTCATCTGAGAAAATACACGAAGAGTACAAATTTAATTTTCATATTGATACATTCAGTATGGTGAAAAATAATGTGGTAAAATTTTTGACCTTCCTAAGAGGAAAAAATCCCACTTCCGGTTCATTAAATTAAGTGATTTTTTTTATTTTTACTTAAAATCGCTATCTTTATTATACAAAATAAATATCAAGAAGATTAAAATAATTTAAAAGGTCAAAATAAAATAATGAAATATTGTTTTAAAAAAAAATACTACTTCTAGTTTACGAATTCTGACCAAAACCTTAGCAGCTCTAAGTTAGTACATAAAGAATACAAATATAAATTTTCAGCTTAATATGTTCAGGGGTGTGGACAGAATCGCTGCGACAACATTTTTGAACTTTCTAAGAGGAAAAAATCCCATTCCGGTTTATTAAATTTAGTGATTTTTTTTATTTTCATCACATTGATACAAGAATTATACTCGAAGTTTTTCTTGAAGAACACACATGTTTAAGGGGTCGAAAAAAATAGTTGAACAAAAATCTAACAAGAGTTAACTACTACTTCCGGTTGAGAGATGCTTACCAAATTTTACAAATAACTTGGTTTTATGCTTAAACTTTTAGATACTAAATTTCAGTTCAATAAACCAAAAGGTTTTTGAAAAAATATGAAAAAAACTCGATTCTCTAGATTAAAAGTACTACTTCCAGTTCAGATAAAAATATTTAAAAAATATAAAGTTTTAAAAATTATTATTTCTATTACATGTAAAAAAAAATTCAGTCCGATTCAGTTAGCTGTTTGGGAGATAATTGAATTCAAAAACTTAAAAAAAAGAGGACACCTATGTATAAGGGGAGGTACCATTTCCGGGCAACTTAAAAATTTGAAAAAAATTTTCGTCGTATCGATAAGAATTTCAGTAACCGATACTAAGTTTCAGTTCGATAGCACTAACGGTATTCAAAAAAATCGCTAAAATACACACACACATACATACGCACACACATTTTTTTCTAGATCACGAAAACGTGATCAGTAATCGAGTTGGAATCAGTCAAAATCTAGAGTTCGAATTTTCGCATGATCACAAAGCTTCATCTATTGTTACTACGTACATAGGTAAAGTAAAAATATGTAATAATAAATATTTCAAAAATTTGAAATTCAAATTTTTTAATACATTTGGTTTTGGGCCCGGGATCATTGGGTTAAACTCGGTTTTCAGGGTTTACATACATGAATGTACATAGTATGTACATACATACATGAATGGAGTTGTAAAATAAGCGTTCAAAAGTAATCCAAAGAAAATGTCCCACTTTTACACATGTCAAATCGCTTTTATTGGAAATTGGAATATCTTTATGTGAAATAAATTATTTGAAAGAGCTGCCATTCAATTCAACACAAACATGAGTACCGATAATATGATATAAAGTTTACAGTAAGCGGCTTAATATTCCCTTCTCGTTAAGTCCAAATCTATTTTCAGTCCAAATTATTGCGGAAGTAAATAAATTACTTAGTTCTCTTACTATCAATAGTCGTGTACATAAGTATGTAGAACACATACAATTAACTTACATTCAACTAAGAAAGTGGTCAAAATAACAAAGTGAATAACGAAAATAAGAATAACAAGTAAAATAACGAGTACATTACGAAAACATAACAATTACGAAAAGAATGAAAGTAAATTGCATGTAAGGAAGGGATTAAGTATAATAATTTGCTTTCTAAAAGATGTTTTCTTGCAAAATCGGATTTATTAATACAAATGGTTTTTTTTTAATCGCGAAATTTTCGCTCAAGAAATTATTTTCTCACTGTAAATATGTACTTATGTACATATGTATGTGTGTATTTTAAATTCAATTCAAACTTTTTTTTCTGCAATCATACTTTAATTGTTGTCTTTTGGGCCATTATCTCTATTTTTCTAAATATCAAATATTTTCATTGATAGTTCGAATATATTTTAAATCATTGTAAGACAAACAATAAATTGGAAATTTAGTACCTACAAATTGAAGCCAAAATTCATTGGGAAATTAACATGTCGAAAAGAAGACCAAATAAAATTTTCATTCACTCCCATATAGTGTAAGTGCGTGAATATTTCTCTATTTCTATCGCATTACCTCCCTTGCATGCGCGAGTATGAGATACAAGGTTGCGAAATCACCTGATCTCTAAATCGAAAAATTTCTTCGGACTGCGCCAATATCTCACTTTCTTTCCTTAAAGGAAGCAATTATTAATTTTAGCTTATTTCAAGCTAATTCAAATTTCAAAGGTTTATTTTGGTAGTAAAAATAAGCATTTTAAGTTGCGAAAATCATTATTTTGACGAAGTATACACACAAATAACACTGATAACTCAAAAACGCGATTTTTTGTTGCTCATTGTAATCAAAAAAAGTTTAGCATTTTCAATTAGCTGGGAAGAGACATTGACATTTCTTAATATACACATGAAAACATAAAGGAAAAAGGCATATAATGAAAATATTAACTTGTACGTTAAGTTAAAGTAAAATCCCGGAAATCGATTTTACGCAAATACATATGTACCTATATATGTATATACATACATACACCCATATGTATGTATGGGTACAGTGGAACCGGAAATTACTTACAGCCGATGCAACAAATTGCAATATTTGCCATACGTACATACATATACATATACTAGATATTTATTTATTTCATGAAAAAGCATTATTGCCAAGATTCGCACTTATCAAAAAAAGACAAATTTTCTTCCCTCAAAGAAGGCTGTATAAATGTTATCAATATGTATATGTAAGTTATATAGGCAGAAAAAGTTATTAACAATCACTAATACAGTTCCAATGTAATTATTTTCCAAATTTTCCAAATATTTATTCCAAAATTTTTGTGGGGTTTCTGGTAAGGCAAGATCGTGAAGAGGGAGAAATTAAACAAGACTTTATAGCAAGTCTTTTATTCGTTGTAATGTTTATAAAGCCAATCCAATACTCCATAATGACTGGCTCGCTGACTCTGCCGACCAATCACCGTTCAGCCGGACTCAATCGGTATCTGGGGTACCAACTCTTAACACTAAGGGCGGTTTCAGACTAGCGTTTTATACGCGCGTATAATCTCGTTTTTTGAAGTGCATGTAGGCGCGTATAGGCGCGTCGTTTTCCATACGCGCAACTCGTACGAGCGTAGACGCGCTTATAAGCTCGTATTATCCATGTTGATACTAAATCACCACTACCAGTTGGAGCGAACACGCTGGAATAAGCCCGTGTACGCGAGTCCGGTTTTTTGAAGCGCGAAATGTAGCGCGCGTGTAAGCGCGTATGCCGAAACGACGATATACGCGCAGAAAAAAAAAAAATATATATATATATATATATATATATATATATATATATATATATATATATATATATATATATATATTTATATATATATATGTATATATATATATATATATATATATATATATATATATATATATATATATATATATATATATATATATATATATATATATATTTTTATATATATATATATATATATATATATATATATATATATATATATATATATACATTTATATATATTATACTAGTGGTTTTACCCGACTTCTCTCGGTATTTGTAATATAAACCGCTTAAACATGACTAATCTAATAGTAAACATTTTATTAAATTTATTTGAATACTAATTTGTTTTTTTTATTAAATCGACTGTCTCGAACAAACAAACATATATACTGTCTCTTCCGAAATTATATGTATACCAGAATCCTGCGCCCCAGGAGCCTTCGCACCCGGAGGCTTCGCCCCCGGCGCCACTTTCGTAACGGTCTTACTGACTTAATCGTCCATCTCCCTATGCAATGGATTTTTACACATTTACTTTTTTTATCGTACCTATTCGAGGCCATCATCACGATTGTTATCCGGACTTGGTTATGCTTATGTAATTGTCATTTGGAAACATTGTCAAAAGAAATAATGTAATTAGAACGTTGTATTTTGAATATTTTTGGTATTTTGCAATTCCTACAATTATCGTTGGTCTAGAAGGGAATTATATTTGACCAATATTACGGCCTTTTAGAACCTTAATATAATAAATATGTATACGAAAATGAAAAAAAGCCCCAGAAGTAACGTAAAAAGATTGGGCAACGCAATCATTCCAAAATAGTAACAGGATGTTGATTGTTTGATATTCGTGGAATTCGCTTCGTTCAAGAAAACGAAATTATGAACTTTCACTTACATAAGTTGAACCGGATCTTTACTGTGAACGTAAACATGAAATTGTCATTCTCTGTAGAAATTATCAATTTGTGAAAGAAAGTGCGCAACTCATAAAATTCGTTTTAAAAACCACTAAGTTAAGTATCAATGTATTTAATTCATTTATGATGTATTTTATTTTAATTTTCAATGAAAATAGACGTTATTTGAGCCGTTATAATTGAAAGTGGCTTAAACCAACTTTTCTTCATTTCGAGAAATATCTCGCAATACATTAAATATAATGTGGGTTTAACAATATTGAAAAACACTGGTGGCCTGTAATACGTTTATTTTGGACATATCGAATTAAAAGAAGTGAGCACAATTTGTGAATTTTCCCACCACTTTCAAATATAACGACTCATTTAATAAAACTTAGTTAAAAATCTTAATAGAATAAATAATACGAATTACAGTCATTATTTGAAGAACGAAAATTGGGCATTATGATATTTGAGAACGACAAAAACATAAATTCAAGTTCTGAAACACTTACATTCCCCACAGTTCAAACACCTGTAAATTGACGGAAGCAAAATTTATTAACCATCAATTATAGTCATTAAACAAACATAAGATTTATTTTTTAACAATGCGCATCTGTCGAATCGCCGTATAACGAGCATCACGATCAATAGCCCACACCGGTATCTCATCAATCCATATATGTAAGTACATATGTATATGTATGTATGTATGTACGCTGATGTATTTATGTATGTACATATGTATCCACGCTCCGAAGAGTACTCCCCACTTTATATGGAAAATTTTCATTTACAAATTTTCCATACAAAAATCCTTCGATATCGAAATCAAAAGATTCAATTTTTTTCATTATAAATACAGAATAAATTAATTCAAATATTTTACTTTAGATTTAATTTTTCGACATGAAATATGATTATTCGTCACTTTAATTTGTCAATAACCACACAATACTCTCAATGAATGGTATCTTATCCTCTGCAGAAAATCTCCCCTTAAGTGGTTAAAGTGAGCATCTAAATTACGTTGACCGGAAAAATGCACTCGAGATAGTTGCACTCTCGAGACATCCAAACTTTCAAAGATGCTCAAGGAGAACTAACGCAATAGAATTACACAAAAAGGCGTCAAGCGATATTTGTAAGTTCTTTTTGAATGCCATTGAAAATAAGGACTTCTCGAAACTGCGCCACTATTATTTGCAATTTTGAGCATTTTTACGGGAACCATAAATTATGTATGTATGTATGTAGATTTGGTTCGAGTCCTGCATGAGTAGCATATTACCTATATATAAACGGCTCGCCACTGACACTGGAATGTAGGTACCTATGCATATGCCCATTCTTTTTCTAGAATAAATAAATTAACTGATTGCCAACCGTTATAAGAAGCTCGAGGCCAGATCATAACAGATGCGATGTGATAGGAAGCGGCACGACCGATATTTATGGCTGATTTGTGCGACTTATCGATTCGTTCTCACAATGTCCGATGCTGATGATATTCGAACCAGTTAAATTTGACCTTTTTTATATTTCCAAAAAAAAATGGCTTCCTCCAAAGGGCACGTTATCTTCTCACGAAAATTTATATGTGTGTGTATAAAATTTATATTTGCCGGTCACGAATTCGTTCGCGATGTGTTGTATTCGTTGTGCGTCAGAAATGGGTCTCTCTCTTGCGATTGCCGATTTCCATTGATAGAACATTCTAATCCATACGAATTTAAAACCCGGACAAAATATCAAGTACAAAGGTACTAAAATATTATCAGATATGCACAATACTATTATATGCATGTATTTATACATATTTTCTCCTTACATAAATGTAACCGGGTTATGAAAATTGAATGAAAATGAAAATTGATGAAAAGCCTTATTATGCCAACCGAACTATGAAACGGGTGATAAACACGTACACACGTAAATATAAAGCTTCGGATACGTAAAACTACCTTTTAATTCACATTTTCTAAACAAAAGCACAAATTTAACAAATCGGATGAGTTTTAATTGTTCCTGAATGCGGTGTAATACGTACATATAATATTTATATACCCTATACCAAATTTGAGTTTGTGAGCTGCTTTTCATCTAAATTTTCATGCCGATCGACTTTTTCGCTATTGCTTTTTTGCTGTTCATACTAGAAAGATAAAAATATTAATTTCAAAAGGCAAAATATTTTTTATGAATCTCATAAACGTCGTTTAAATGAGTAGTTTTCTGGATTCAATACATGAAATCTTTTTATAAGAAGATTTCAACTGTGAAAAATTATTTCGATGGTTTTTTGCTAGACTTTGGAAATTATTTTTATTCATATTTAAAGGCGATGAAACTGCAAATTTTATAAAGCTCATTAGAGTTAGTAAACCTCTTGTTAAATTGATCCAATATTTCCTGTTTTAAAAGCCATTCTTTGTTTTAAAGATAGGTCGCATTATTATCCCTTATTTCAATTAAAATGTTCTCATTTCAGATAATAGCTCTGGAAACCTAACAAAAACATATCCTTTGCTCAACCACCATACTTCATAGTGAAAAAGCAAATTTTTTAGACGTGTCTCAACTTCTTCCATACATTAAATTATCTTCTCTGAAGCGCTTAATTTTTATATATATTTTTTTTATTTTATTTTAAAATATGGAAATCATTATTATTTTCAAAATTCACAATCGTAATTGAGATCGACCAAATGTTGCTTCGCGATCGACCAGTTGGGAGACTTACGACGGTTCGACTTACAATGATTCGTACTTCCGACCGAAAACAAAACAACGATTTTCAGAAAATTGTTTTTAAACATTACTATAAAATTTTTTAAACATTAAATTACTGCTTTTACGCTACTGCCCTTTGGAAGAAGTTAAATGGCGCATATTTTCGAGAAATTAGTAAATATGCACATTTTGAAATGAATACAATTTATAAATTTTCATAATATTTTGTCTATTTGTACGAAATTCAATTTACGACCAGTTCGACTTACGAACAAAATTCAAGAACGTATCTACGTCGTAAGTCAAGGAATAGCTGTATTGTTAAACTAGCTTATCGTGTATAAGTACACATGTATGTATATGTATTCGTCAATTTTTT
The DNA here is from genome assembly GCF_051622035.1 of Arctopsyche grandis. Classification (NCBI taxonomy): domain Eukaryota; kingdom Metazoa; phylum Arthropoda; class Insecta; order Trichoptera; family Hydropsychidae; genus Arctopsyche; species Arctopsyche grandis. The sequence continues at coordinate 20,437,930 of NC_135355.1, read as the reverse complement.
ATCGATTTTATGGAAGCTTTTCACATTCCTTAATTCTGACCTAAAATCACAATAGCACGGATATTGGCTTTGAGAAAACTTAAATTAGGTTAAATTAATTTTGTAATTGGTGAAATTTCGACACCTATCATCTTACTCGCAGTAAGACTAAAGCGGGATCCAAGCTACATACTCGTATGTATATGCTTTACTAGCGTGTGTGCGAGCAGGATGCAGGATATAAGCCACGTCCATGTTATCCGAAAGTGTCATGATAATAGTAGCGCAGATCACTTTTTTTTTTTTTTTCGCTCATCCCTACCAAAAATTTAGGTAAGTACATACATATGTATATACATCATCCTCTAATCAACTTATTACCGAGAAAGTTCTAAGTATTTGGGAAATTTCAGATTGAGATTTAAATAAATTCATATTATATTATCATGGTAAAATTGTACGAGTATATAAATTAATAATGTTCAAAGGGAATCATTTAACTTTATAATAAGCTTAAGCCATATGACGCATACTGGTAAAATTCACGTTTGGGTGACTTTTTAAACAAATATACCAACGAGCGCCATATACTAACCAGGTAACAATAAAATCCAATCTACTCGTAGTATGTAAGTTGGGAACATACGGAAAATAATACACTGAATTTCAACATTTTCACCAATCCACAGCAACAAATCTAAAATAAATTAAAAAACGACTAAAAATGTTTAGTAATTAAATTCGGACCGTTTCGTTCATTTCAAATGTGGAAAATTTCCTTCCATAAATTATATTTGACATCGTAGCATTCAAGCTTCCACTTAATTATGTTAGTCACGGCGACAAGCTTTAAAACTTTTTAATAAACGAGAAACGTTAAACACAATTTACATCGCTCTAAATTCTGTTTAAATATCTGCGTGAAACGGAATTATTGCACTTTTTATAAGTAAAGGTACGCGAGACATTAAGTTAATTAATTGGTCGAAAAATTAGTGGCGAGTGCTTTTTCATCAGTTAAAATTATGATTTAATAGCTTCAAAAGCCAGCAGCATAGCTCGGACGTTAAGCTTCTGCTTACCGTCAAGAAGGTGCCGGGTTCAATCCCTGAATGAAAATGAATTTTTCAGAGTATGCTGTTGGTCAGACCTGGATTTGTGACTCCAGGTTGATCGTTTCCTATCAGAGTTTGCCAATTTTCTCTGATTTCATTGTTGAAACGGTTCCCGCAAAAAAAAATTGGCTAAAAATCCTTCCTACCTACTATGTCACCACTATTTGAAATTTGATGGATGTACAATAAAAATTTATGTACAATTCATAGATGTCTCGTTAATTTGCGAGTTTTTTCAGTGTCTCGCAATTCAACGACTTATAATAAAAAATGCTGCATTTGTATTTGTAATTGGCCAGGAAGGCGCATTGGGATTTTCCTGTAAGGCCTTCCTGGTATATATGTAAAAAAAAAAAAAAAAAAAAAAAAAAAAAAAAAAAAAAAAAAAACATATAATACTTATGGAAGCATATATTAATTCATAAACATAAAATTATTTAATAGTATTTTGAGAAATCGGAAAAAAATAAGTCAATTAAAATTTAGCACAAACAAAAATATCTACTATATAAAACACTAATGTTTGTGTCGTCATGGTTGGTCGTCTTTGTTTGTGTGGTAGTCTTTGTTTGTGTAGTCTTCTTTATTTGTGTGGTTGTAGTTACGTCCATAAACCATTGATCGTTGGTTGTGTGCATCGTTGGGTGGAAATAACACGTTTGATTTTTTTTTTCGATTCAAAGTCCCCGCAGTGCCCGCCAAAGGCGCCACAGGGGGCGCAGCACCCATGGGGCCCCGCCAAATGGGGCGCAGCCCACATGGGGCCCCTGCTGGGGGCGCCGCAAGGGGCGCAGCCCCATGGGGCCCCGCCAAAGGGGGCGCATCTTCTTTGTATGTATCCTTGGTTCGTTCGTTCGTAGATCCGTGACGTCATCGAACAAATGATTCGATTTATTTTTTTTTCGATTCATAGGCGCCGATTCGATTTTGGCGCTGATTCGATTATGCGTTGATTCGCCTTAGATCAGGGGGGCGCAAGGGGCGTAGCTCTAGACGCCGAAGGTTCAGGGGGGCGCAGGGGGCGTAGCCCTAGACGGCAAATGCTCAGGGGGGCGCAGGGGGCGTAGTCCTAGACGGCAAATGCTCAGGGGGCGCAGGTGGCGTAGCCCAAGACGGCTAAGGTTCAAGGGGGCTCAGGGGGCGTAGCCCTAAACGGCAAATGCTCAGGGGGCGCGGGTGGCGTAGCCTTAGACGGCAAAGGTTTAGGGGAGCGCAGGTGGCGTAGGCATATATATTGAGTGAATGTATTTATGTATATACATATGTATTGAGTGAATGCGAAAATATATATCAATATATATATTGAGTGAATTTTAAATCGACAAAATCTAGGTTTCGTACTCCCCAGTTTTCTCCTCCGAAACTGGACCAATTTTAAAAAAAATTCATCATCAGTATGAGAAAGATATTTTCTGTGTATCGATTTTCGTATACAAACCTCCTTTACGTTTTTAAAAATAAACCGTTAAATTAGCATGCTAGACTCTTTTCGTGGGTGAAAAAACGAGGCGATTTTATAGATGTTTGGTGGATCCTAGCTCCTATAAAAATAAATAATAAAAAAATCTAAACATGCCTATGGTGGATATCCATAGCATATTAAAAAATAATTTCTCTAGTGCCATAATTGAGGAAGGGAGAAGTCTAATACGTTTGTATGGACAAGGCACTGAGGTCCAGCCCTCTTAAGAGAGGAGAGTAAATTTAAAATAAACTTTTCAATTATATTCTGAGCATTAATTATATTCTAGACCCTTAATTCTCTAAATGAACGATTCACGCTACTTGAAACACACGTGATTTTTTTTCAGTTTTTATATGACATTTTAAAACTCAAGGATATACATATGTATGTAGATGAGAAAACGCTAAAAAATTACCAGTCTCCAGTCAATACTTTCGATCGAAAATGAATCAGATATACATATACATATGTATGTAGGTAAAATGCAAATGATCTTCAAAAAGAATTAAGTAATGTATCCCGAATGCTACCATATTCTATGAAACCTTTGGATGTTTTAAATTATTTGTGCCAAAATAACTTGATTACCAAAGTAAGAACCAAAGTAAAGTACCAAAGCTTCTACAAAAAATCTACATTAGCTGCCACTTTAGACTACGCATCCCTAATCAACGAATTTGCTCAAGTTAAAGTTAGAAGGGTTAAACTATAGCAGTTTGTTGTAGTTGATTGTCATATATGATTGTAGTTTGAATGATATGACATTCAAACTACTATAGTTTAACCCTTATAATTTTAACTTGAGCAAATTCGTTGATTAGGGATGCGTAGTCTCAGTAAATTTATAGTTATTTTGTAAATATAAATTTACAAAATAAAAATAGTATTCGTACATAAGACGCATCATACTGAGAAAATGTACCGCACGGCCCTGACTATGCCAAATGAAGATTATCCACCCCACTTTGACAACTTTCATAAAAGTCTTCTCATCTGAATCTATGTATGTAAGTACATTTGATGAAAAAGTTCGCTACGATAACAAATTCGCTAAATGCGGATTGTATATATATATATATATATATATATATATATATATATATATATATATATATATATATATATATATATATATATATATATATATATATATATATATATAAATATATATATATATATATATATATATATATATATATATATATATATATATATATATATATATATATATATATATATATATATATATATATATATATATATATATATATATATATATATATATATATATATATATATATATATATATATATATATATATATATATATATATATATATATATATATATGTATATGTATATGTATATGTATATGTATATATATATATATATATATATATATATATATATATATATATATATATATATATATATATATATATATATATATATATATATATATATATATATATATATATATATATATATATATATATATATATATATATATATATATATATATATATATATATATATATATATATATATATATATATATATATATATATATATATATATATATATATATATATATATATTCATTCGTCAATATCATAGACACAGGACATAACACATAATATATTTGTAAATTTTCGTCTATTCCAGTAATTTCAGCATATTGGGAGCATCGAAAGCCAAAGTTTCTATGATGACGATATCGATATCGTTGAATATTATTTTTTTTAGATTCAAATAAATTTGATAAGAAAACAAATGAATATTTAATATTAGACTAGCTATGTTTAAGCTGTTTATATTAAGTTTGAAAGAAATTCAAGTAGTAATGCGAAGAAATTAATACGAAGCTACAATGTTATTCAAATTATTAAGAGTCGGTGATGTATGGAAAGATTTATTAGTGTAATTAAAAATTTTTTTTTCATAAAACTAATGTATTGATAAAAAATCTAAAAATCACATTTCATTTATTATAATAAAATTTGTTTCAATATTTGATTGGCCCCCCCTTATTTTTTATAACAGCCTCAACTCTTCGAGGCATTGATTTAATTAAATTTTGAATATATTCATCTGTGATATCGTTACCGCATATATATTTTATTTTTTCAATTAATTCCAATTTAGAGGAAGGTTTCTATATAGTATATATATATATATATATATATATATATATATATATATATATATATATATATATATATATATATATATATATATATATATATATATAATAGTATATGTACATGGTACATATGTACATATGTAATTAGGTAGGTATATGAATTTTCATAATGTTTCAAATGATGAGGATTCAAATGATCCCAAATCTATTTGAACGCCTTAAAGTGAAGCCCTGAACATTGAGCGATTTAGTCTCATAAATTAATCAACAAAAAAAAAGCTTTAAAAAATATATTAAAACAGTAATCTTAATCCTTTCCGTTTTCTTGTCATTGTGTGTTACTAGGGGCACATGTTGCCGGCGGTAGATGTAGTTCCAGATTTGTAGATGTTAGTTGTAAAATATCGCGGTAGATGAACATACATATGTATGTACATATGTACATACATAAATATGCACCTACTCGTGAACAGACTCCTACAAGGACGATCCATTACTTTTACACCGTATGTATGTACATATGTATGTTGATACATAATGAAGCTATACATCTGTATGTATCTACTGCATCCAAGTAGTGAAACACATACATATATGTATTTGTATGTATATGGACACACGAGAAAAACATTGGCGTGGTCAACCTTTTTATATACATACATATGTATCTATGTATACAAACATGCATGCATAAATATATACATATGTATTTATGGCAGCTCAGGAATATAATAGTATCAATAGCGGATCGTTAATCAATTTTATACATTGAAATATTTTTATAAAATATTATGAAATTCAAATATTTCACAATCCTTATTACTCACACTGAACATATTACTTTCGAACTGAGCAGAAACCATGAACTTCGAAATCTCTTCATTATTTATTTTATACACTTATCAAACTGAGCTTCCTTGGCCTGCAAATAAATTGAATTAAAAAACTATTCTGTTTATCGTCAATATGTAATACAGTAGAACTTCCAACGTGTAATAAGATTTTATTTTATGAATTATGACTTGTCATGTAATACGATACTATTGAAAATATGAGTACACATATTCCCACCGTTGGATAAAGAGGAAACAAAAATAATTAATGTTTTTGTAATATGACGTTGGAGATTATGCCACACACAGTAGACAAAAACGTGGTCGATAAATGCCTATGATGGTCGCATATATGTATGTATGTATCTATTATATGATACATATAATGTGATCCTGCGTGATATGATATGATACATATAATGCATGTATCAAATAGTAATAACTAAAAATAATATATGATACATATGATGATATATGTAAAAATAATATATGATACATTATATGATACATATAATGCATGTACAAATAGTAATAACTAAAAATAATTTGAACAAAATTAAATCTTAAACGGAATTAATGAATTCTTCTCAAACTTTTTTTTGTAATGAATTCCAACTCCATTTTTCAATATGTACCTAATATTTTATTGTAGAAGCAGCTTTTTTTCGCATAAAAATGTAATATCGATCCGCCAACGAGGCGACAAGGTTGTAACGCTACTGAAAATAGGATAACCGAAAACAACACATTTGACCGAATCCAATTAAAACTAATTGGTAAGCTGGGAATTTAGAAAATATATCGTTTTTATGGTGCTTATTATGTATTATACAAAAAAAGACCAAATATATAATGAATTTTTGGAATACCGGTTCTATCGGTTGTCGACTTCTGAAAATAGCGACGCGAAGCTACATACACGCAAAATACACGCTCTTGCATATCGAATACAGGTGAAGTAGCTACAGGGGGAAACTCCATGGAAAAATGGCTGAAATTTTCCTCTTCGAATTTTCTGCTCTCCCATTATCCGAAATCCGTATTCTTTACATGGAATACATATGTTTATATTTGTTTATTTTAAACATTGATGGGTGTATTTAGTTTCTTGCAAATTTCAATAGAATTAATTATTTAAATATTGTCGTCTAGTAAGCTTTATACGCGACTAAGTCAACTTCTTATGTGCATATGTATGTACATATTAACATATACAGAGTAGGGCAAATGAACACGGTTACACTGTTTGGCTAGTGAATACAGTACGTATTCTCTAGCTAAATATAATGCCAAAGATTTTGTTTTAAATGCCACACATTGTCGAACTTTCCTGCAGGGCTCGAAATGGACGGGACCGCCGCTCCCTTTCGTGAAATCCAGAAACGTAGCGCTCCCTCTAATGAAAAATAAAAAAATTCCGAACTCTCTCGTTAATTTTGAAAAAAATTTAAATTCAATAATTAGTTCCAAAAATAATATGCCAATATTTCCAATATTGATTGACTATGTTAGAAGGCAATTTTTTTTCCATTATGTTTCATAATTTGCGACTGTTGAGATTAAGCCATTGAATGCTGGCGTCTTTTCTGTTGAAAGCCCGCCATGCTGAAAATTTTACCAACATTTCCAACTAGAACTAATTAGAAATTCGATAGAAAGCAGGTATACAAATTGAAGCTAATCCAAACAAACCCTAGATAACTACCGTCGAGGATTTCGAGTTTTGTAAAGGTGTGTTTAGACTCTCTAATATATCTTGCAACAATATAAAATAAACAAAACAATTATATTAATGAACGTATTTTTCCAACACTAGTTCCATTTTCTTCATTGTTGTTAAAATGTAATGCTCACAATCTAAATGCCAAGCCACAATCTAAAATACTCAGCAGTTAGGGATTTCCATCGGGAAATTCTGAAAACTTGTCTTTATAAAAGTTGACAAATGAATGACACGGACAACACGCCCCATGTTCAATGCATTGTTTTCAATGCTACCTGGAAAGGCTTAGCCGGTAATATTCTTGTTTACTTTGTACATGCTCCAAGTACAACGCCTATCGGCGTTTTTCAAGCCCATGGACTTGGTTCAGGCCGATCGGCGTTGGTCAGCATTAAAAGGGTTAAGAAGTATGTTGACTGCAAGTAAAATGCTTAACATTTAAATTCCGGTTCTCAAATTATTTAAAATTATTATTGTTTTTAAAAAAATTGGGTGCACTAATGTTACTTGAAAATAACGGATTCAAAACTATATTCAATTCGAGGGCTTACACTCCGGTAAAAGGTATAAACAAAATTTATGTAAACTAATATAGAGAAAATACTTTGTATTCATATTTAAAATGTTCACTCCTCCGTTGGTGAAAATTATAAATATACGTATAATCAACAATATGTATGGGCATATAAAAATATAGATAGTGAAATATAAAAAGATAAAGTAAAAATTGGTATCCGGTAAGCTGGGATTGGTAGTAGGTAGTTGTAAAAACAAATTGTATTCGTGTCGTGTGAAATTGCGTTCAAACAATCATATATACATATGTACATATATGTATATACATAAATATGTAAATATATGTGTGCATGTATATATATGTACATAAAATATTATACATATATACCAAAAACATATAAAATCCCACTTAATATTTCAACAATTCATAGTTGACAGTCGGAGTGATGAAAATGCTAAATTGGTTATTTGTCCATATGTACATATGTATGTATAAAGTCTGACGATTCAACAATGCGTTACGGCCAGAGAAATGTTATAATAATAGGAGTGCCTTTACCAATACATTTCGTATGTCAATTATACGCGTAACGTTTCCATAACTACAGATACACGCACGGAATAAAACCGGGGAATCGGAATAGAATCATCACATATTTACTACAGAAATAAAAGTTTTATTTTGATATAAATTTATTTACAATTTGAGCATATGACGGTGATGGGCGTTGGTAGCCAATCCGTTCTTTTCTCAATTGGCGGATTATTTTTATCCGCTTTTTTATCCCAACTCATTAACGTGTAATGTATAGTTTCAACAAAAAAAAAAGATATATATATATAAATATATATATATATATATATATATATATATATATATATATATATATATATATATATATATATATATATATGTATATATATATATATACATATATATATATGTATATATATATATATATACATATATATATATATATATATATATATATATATATATATATATATATATATATATATATATATATATATATATATATATATATATATATATATATGTATATATATATATATATATGTATATATATATATATATATATGTATATATATATATATACATATATATATATATCATCATCATCATCATTTACAGCCATTCGCCATCCACTGCTGGATGAAGGCCTCTCCAACACGCTTCCACTCGTCTCTGTTTTGCGCAACACTCATCCATCTCATTCCGCACATTTTCCTAATTTCGTTCACCCATCTTCCTTGCGGTCTTCCTTTTACTCTTTTGCCTTCTCTCGGGTACCATTCAAGCACTTCTTTTGTCCACCTTTCGTCCATCCTCCTAGCTACGTGACCCGCCCATTGCCATTTCAATCTCTTCACTCTATCCACTATGTCCACTACCCTTGTCATATTTCTCACCCACGTGTTCCGCTTCCTGTCTTTCCTCGTTATGCCAAGCATACAGCGTTCCATACTTCTTTGAGTGCATTGGATTTTATTTTGCATCTTGGCGTTCAGTGTCCAAGTTTCACATCCATACGTCATCACTGGCAAAACGCATTGATCAAAGATCCTTTTCTTCAGGCAGAGTGGCATTTTTGATTTAAAAACAGCATTCATCCGTCCAAATGCACTCCACCCTAATTTCATACGTCTCTTTATCTCTTCATTTTTACTACCAGACATGTCAATTATTTGACCTAAATATAAATAATTATTTACTACTTCTACTGGTTTATCATCTAAGGGGATGCTATCAGGCATGCAATAACTATTGAACATTAGTTTAGTCTTATCTACGTTAATTTTTAATCCTACTTTTCTACTTTCCCTGTCCAGCTGTGTTAGTCTGATAAGTAGGTCAGCTGAATCACGAGCTACTAAAACTATATCGTCTGCGAACCGAAGGTGACTCAAAAAGCGACCATTGATGCTTACTCCGGCTGTATCCCAATCCAATTTCCTGAAAACTCCCTCAAGCACCGCATTGAATAACTTGGGCGAGATTGTATCTCCTTGTCTTACTCCTTTTCCTATGCTAAATCTATCTGTACCTGAAAAAATTTTAACCGAAGCTGTGGCATTCTTATATATTGCAGCTAACAGTCCCACATAGGGTTCCGGCACTCCCTGTGTTTTTAGAGCGTTAAGTACTGCATTATGACTAACTGTATCGAAGGCTTTCTCATAATCGACGAAACCTAGGCACAATGGCCGTTGATATTCGTTGGCGCGCTCGATTAGTTCGCCAACTACTTGGAGGTGGTCCATTGTGCTGAAATTTGCCCTAAACCCTGCCTGCTCTATAGGTTGGTTCTCGTCGAGGATATTCTTCAGCCTTTCTGTAATAACCTTCGTGAAGAGCTTGTAGACCGCTGAAAGTAGACTAATGGGTCGGTAGTTCTTGATATCGCTTTTGTCGCCTTTTTTGTGTATTAAAATGATAGTTGCGTTATTCCATCCTTCTGGTATAACTTGGTTCTGGATGCATTTGCTGAAAAGCCTAGCTAAGATATTAATTAGGGGGGGGCCGCCACATTTTAGTAAGTCAATGGGAATATTATCTTCCCCTGGGGTTTTACCGTTCTTTGCAGTTTTTAGCGCGGCCTCTACTTCGCTAGGCAATACTGCAGGAACCCTTTGGCCGTGTGTCGATTCCAGAGCGGGGAATTGGCCGTTGTCGTTCTCGTATAGTTTTGCATAGAACGTGTAAACTCTGTCTATGATTTCTTCTCTATTCCTAATTATTACTCCGCTCTCTGATCTGATTGCGATCATTTGGTTTTTGCCTAAGAAAAGATCCTGTTTGCACTTTTTCAGGCTACGGTTATTCTTAATGGTATTTTCTATTAGCTTGCTGTTAAAATCCCTGACATCCCTGACTATTCTCTTTTTAATTTCCTTATTTACTAGATTGTATTCTTGCTTATTATTATCCCTATCTAAATTCCTTTTATGCTTAATTAGGTTTTTTGTTTCCGCTGAAATTTTGCTTAATTTAATCTGTTTCCTGAATCCACCTAATTTCTTACCTGTTGAGGTTAGAACCGAACTAATTACAGTGTTCAATTCCTCGATGTCTGCTTCTGGGTTTAATTTCCCGTATCGATTTCCAAGTTCGAGTTCGAATTCCTTTTTCCTAGACCTTAGTTGAGCGAAATCTGGAGAGTTACTGCATCCTTTTATTAATTTCCTACGTTCGCAATTTATATTAATGGCCATCTTGGCACGGACTAATCTGTGATCGCTACCTATATCTACTTTACTTAAAACACTAACGTCTTTAACGGAGTGCAGGGCATTTGTTAGGATGAAATCGATCTCGTTTCTGTCTCCTTTAGGACTCTCCCAAGTCCACTTATTGTTGGTGTTTTTCCTGAAAAATGAATTAGTGATAAAGAGCCTGTTGTGTTCTGCGAATTCTATGAGGCGATCGCCTCTGTCGTTTCTTTGGCCGGTACCAAAATTGCCTACTGCTCTTTCAGTATTTGCCTTTTGTCCTATTTTTGCGTTAAAGTCGCCCATGATTATTTTAAAGTGGTGACGGCTATTATCGTATGCGTCCTGTATTTTTTCGTAGAAGTCTTCTATTTCCTCGTCTGGGTGGCTAGATGTGGGGGCGTACACTTGGAAGATTTGACAAGTGTACCTGCTCGAGATTCTTAATACTATATAGCATATACGTTCCGATATGTCGCTTATTTCTATAATATTTCTTTCTATTCTCTTATTGATAAGAAACCCTACTCCTCCTATTCTACCATTTGGTAGCCCTCTCCAGTAGAGACAGTTACCACTTTTTAGGATTATTTGGTTTTGCTGTTTTCGTCTTACTTCACTAAGTCCTATTATATCCCATTTGATATTTTCTAATTCATTCTCTAATGCAAGCACACTTCCTTCACTCGATAACGTTCTTACATTGTACGTGGCTAAATACAGGTTTCTATTAGCTAAGCTATCATCCATCGTCACTCTTACCTTGTTGGAGGTTTGGATATTATTTTTCTCGCATTTATCCAAGATGTGTTGAGAAAAAGGCGGTACTTGAGAGAGATTTCCATTCAAGGAGTGAGTTCTTACCGCCATAGACTCTTCTCTGTGGTCAGCTTTGACAGATAGTCATCCTAGGTATCACTTGGATCACTTATGAGTTATTACATGCCATTTAACAGGGTTACTTTGTAAGTGAAAGTAGTTAGTTATGATAATAATAGATTAGCAATTGTTATACTACTTTTTTACAGATCTTTATCGTGAGACGCCTCTTTGGAGACAACGGATTTATATATGTGAGTGCGGTTTGCAATTTAATATTTTAATAATAAATTTAGTAAAGAATATAAAATTACACGAATTACTTTAATATAAATTAAATATGAAAAAGAACTATTAGACAGTTGGGAAACACCGTTTCTGTTTGCTATTATTCTATTAAGTAAAGTTCGTTAAAAATTTTTGTCTGAAAGCAATTATGTGGAAGATTTATTGCTTCTGTGGGACCGAATTTTGACTGGCGAGCAGGGACCCTTATTTTTTTTTTGTATTCAGGTAGGGAGATGTATCTCGTTCGTATACGCTTTTGTAACTGACACAAAATTAACACAAAATTTTTCGCAATCACTGATATTAAAAACGCTGTTAACGGCCGATCGTCTGTTTATTTTTACACTTAAATTATACTAGGATGCAATTAGTAAAATAAGTGATTAGATGGTTAAATTTTTAGATTAAATTTCGTGCAATAGCCGGGTTTAAGCGAGTAATAGCGGGAAGAACGCAGAAGCACGTCTTCCCCGCATGACACGAAAGACCGAACTCCTGTATATATATATATATGTATATATATATATATACATATATATATATATATATATATATATATATATACATATATATATATATATATATATATATATATATATATATATATATATATATATATATATATATATATGTATATATATATATATATATGTATATATATATATATATATATATATGTATATATATATATATATATATATATATATATATATATATATATATATATATATATATATATATATATATATATATATATATATATATATATATATATATATGTATATATATATATATATGTATATATATATATATATATATATATATATATGTATATATGTATATATATATATATATATATATATACATATATACATATATACATATATACATATATACATATATACATATATACATATACATATATATATATATATATATATATATATATATATATATATAAATATATATTACAAATATTTTGTTGAAACTATACATTACACGTTATGTGAGGATCTATAAGGATCTGTCTGTATGTATATAGATACATACATATATGTTTATGCCATCTATCTGCATTTTTATACATATGTAAGTATATATTTTGAAGAAATAATAAGTTCTTAAGTAGGGGTTCTAAAAAACCGCCCGAAAGAAAAAGCCGGTTTTCGGTTTTTTTTATAAATACAAAGCCGGATGGCCGGGTTTCACTGGTTTTAGAAAATTAAGATTTTTTTAAAGTTTAAAATTTTTATATCGAAAAAAATGTAAATATGTATTATGCAAAAAAATAGTTTTTTATAAATTAAATTGAGTTATAAACATTATGAACTTTCGTAAGATCATTATTACATATTATAATTACAAATATTACAAATAATACAATTTGTATTATACCACAGCCGTAAAATGGCAGATCCTAAATACGTACAAATAATTAAATGATTTAAATAAGCTACTATCAAGAATATATTTTAGCTTAAAAATTTTAGAATCTGTTTTAGCTTAAAAATCCAAAAGCTTTACAAACCGTTGCAAATTTCGGAAACAAATTCATTAGAAACGACATATCACAAACACGATAATAATGTTTTCTACCTGAAGTTGGGTAGGTCATTGAAACTACATACTTTCAATAATATTTTATCTTCGCCCATTAAAAATCTCAAAAAAACCTTCTTTTTTGGTCTTTTACCTAAGTGAGTTTAGATATATACATTTATTTTAATCTTTCATAGAAATTTGAAATTCATAATTGTTAATTTTGAGGAAAAAAGCAGTAATTAAAGAAAACCTTAAATAACCGGTTTTCGGTTTTTTGAAAAATGGTCAAAAAGCCGGCTTTTCGGTTTCGCTTTAAACCGGCTTGGAAGCCCTAGTTCTTACTGCAAAATATTAACGCATACTTATTAAAGTCGACTTCACAAAGCAATAAATAGGTTGTGGATATTATTATACATATCTATTTACAATACTGCATTAGTACGACTGAACTTTCTCTCGGTCCGATCTTGATCTGACCAATGAAAACGAAATAATGTAGGTGACCTTGTACATTTAATGATGTCAGAGCACTGTTAATCTTTTTAGAAGATAAAGTAGAAGAGGCCACTTTCAAAAGCAAATCAAGATCGTTTAACTAAACGGTGTTGTCACGTCTTACTTAATTTGTAAGTATGTACATATATATGTACATAAGTAAGTACTTATTTAAATGTGTCAAATATCAAGAATGGGTACTAATTAAAATGGGCCCAAATTTAATACTGCATAATATATAGAACTGAAAGGTAACATGTAGCTTTTACGAAATAATCAGCTTCAGAAATAATCGCTTTATGAAATACAATGTACATTTAATAACACTATATGTACACATATGCATACATGGTTGGTAAACTGTACACGCCTACTTACAAATACATACATATAGTCAACTTCTTTGCGATTCTCATTTACTTCATTTCCATTCACTGTAATAGCAAAAGCCAGAACACCGAATAAACCGTTTTTCACTTTTACCAGTTTCCACATAACAAATTCGAGCGTTCACAATTTTAATCAAATAAACCCATAAAATTTAATGAGATGTCTTGGAATAATACAAATAATTATTTCGTAAATACTTTGATACCTGTGGATTACATCATGCCACAAAATACGAACCAGTTAATTAATATTATTGATTTAATATTATACCTGATTATTTAACAGGTTACACAAAGAAACAATCAAATAAATTTTCATATAACGTAATTATTTATAATTGAGTTCCCACAATGCTACGATGGGAAACGTAACCTTACGAGGTCACAATAATTATTTTATCTGTAATAATAATTACATGATATTCGTAAAATTAATATATACTATATGAAAACATGAAGTATCAACTGATTTTTTGATTTTGTATATAAAAAAGAAATTATCACGTCTACACTGCATATACATACATATTCAGTGGCGGACTGGCCATACAAGCGAACATGCCCGATGGCATGTGGGCCCCACTATCTGTTAGAAAATATGGGCCCTCAGTATAATTAAATAACTTTTTAATTGTTTCACGTGTGTATAAATTTATAGGATATTGCACTTTGGGACCTAAAGTTTGGGCATTTCAACAAAACAAATTTCTTACGATATACACAAAAAACTAATACCTGCTTTAACAGCCCACGGATCGGTTAACTTTTTTTTTTGGCTCGAAATGTAAGTTTCAACATTTGCGTGGGCCCTTTTGCCGGGCCTATTTCCAACTTCAAGATTATGCATATACCAATACCTGTACCAATACCTGTACCAATACATGTAATAACTACCTACTAAAATAAAAATGGGAATAAACAAATTTCCGTGAATAATATAAACTGAATTGCTTAAAACAATTTTGACAGAACGATTCATCATCAACCAGCGATTTAAATTTACTTCATACTTTCAAAATAACATTTGATTATGCTTCGACGATATAGTAAGATTTAAATACAGAATTTTAAACAGTTTCCGAATATAAAATGTATTCTTAATCTAGACACATCCATGTATATAGAAATATAGAATAGGGGCCCCCTCCCCAAAATCCCGATTTTCGATTAACATTAATTGAAAATACTATGCATTTTTTTCAGGGACGTAATTTGGGGGGGGAGGCATATGGGGGCACTCGCCCCCCTAAATTAAGGAATAGTGTGAATATTATGAATTCAATTATTAATGAGATACTATGGATCTACGTTTATTTCTTATGTATGTTACTTTTGGGTAACTAATAAAATAATCGCTGCTATGTGCTTTGAAAAAAAAAAGATTTTATTATTTCGAAACAAGTATATTTCGGTTTTTAAGTGGTATGCCTTGGGTAAAATTTTTATAAATTGTTCATCCTATAGAGCGAATCGTGAGAAAGGTCCCCTTTATTTTATTTTGTCTCAAAAACAGATGTGTAACGTTTATTTTTCCGAAAGTTCGTATATTAACGTGATCAGTGATCGATTCTGGTTCAAATTTTCGCATGATCACAAAACTTTATCTATTGTTATTACGTACATATGTACATATATAAAGTGAAAAGATATTCGGTAGAAATTAAGATAGATTTTTAGTGACTCAGTTAGATGCTCGATTTTTGTTGATCATGTGAAGATTTTTGGAAAAAAAATTTCACATAACTCAATAACTCAATAAGGTGTATGCAAAGAATATTTTCCATTTTTATTCCGATATAAAAAAGATTTTTTGAAAAAAAATTCAATTTGACCAATCTTTGCCTGCCCCCCCAAGAAAAAGCTGAAATGACGTCCCTGAGTGTTTTCTACCGAAAGTAAAAGCCGCTTTTATGCCGCATTCTTTTATGATGCATTCTATTTACCTAGGACAAGAGTTAAAACGAAATATACAATGTAATTTATGGATCTTTTTTTTCTTTTGCCATTTTTCTTGTACCTAAATTTGTTTATTCCCATTTTTGAAAAGAAAATTTTGTTATATGGGGGGGGGGACAAATTTCTTTAACCCTCGGTGGGTCCCCTTTGACTCCTGGCATGCACTAATTTCAGTCCCAGTCCGCCACTGTACATATTTATAGTATATACATACATACATACATATATGTATATGTACATATGTCTGTATATGTATGAAGAAAACGTATACAGAGCCGGATTTCACCAAACTTTTTTTTAAATACATATTGCGATCGACGTGTTAAAAGTGAAAATCCGTCTTGTCACCGCATTCGGAATTCAAACATAAGATCAACCTTGATGTTGCGAAATTAGGCATTGGGAATAGTCAGATCTGTATTTCCCAAATGAAAATTCCGGTTCTACTGAAGGTCAATTATGCGTAAACATCGTATGTATTTGTACTAGATTTTGTCATTTATTACGTATTAGATACGTACTATTTTCGTTCAATTAGCTGAAATACACGACTTACTAGGTTATTAATGGCAAGGGGATTAAATTCAGGGATAAGAACAAAGTACTCAAAGATATTTATGCAAAATTAAATCTAGTCGGTAGAAAGGTTTAGAATTGTGTTAATACACTTTTTGCTTTATATAATACATATGAACATACATATGTATGTTAATATGTTCGTACGAGATCGTACTTGCACAGCTGATACTCAAACAATTCTCCTTTCTTGGATAAAATTAGATTTTTTTTATTTAACCCGTAATTTAGTGTATAGATAGAATAAGGCCAGGAATATTTTTTTCTTCATAATTTTTTGGATCTTTTTTTTCAAATAATTTCTTGTACATATTAATCCATACGCACATATGTACATACATTCACACGAACGTGGTCTAATTTATAATACGGCGTATACATAATGTGTACGCGCTTCATTTATGAATTAAATTAATTTTAATTAAAATTTAAGACACCATCATATTTTTTTCACATTAGCCCACTAAATAACTCATTATTTCAAAGCGGTGAATTTATAATTTGATGTATTGAATGTTTAAACATTGATAATCAGAATATTGCTATTTTGAATAAACACAATTTTATAGGCCCGTGTGGATTGAACGAATTATAATTAAAAATACACCTTATATGAATTATAATAAAAAAAAAACACCTTCGAGATGTTTCATTTTTCAAAGTATGCTGCAGGCAGTAAAAGGGATAATATTCACGATCATGCAAAAAATTTATCACGTAATTAAAATCAATCAATCAAATAAAATTAATCATACACATAAATATGCATGAACGTATTTAAATATAATATAACATATATAAATATAATACAAATGTATTTAAAATAAGGCCTGTTTTTATTAGGGTAGTATATATCTATAGATGATCAATAAAGTTATATTTTCGGTCAATGACCGCTTGACTGTTTGTCAAAAAATACTTGATAATTAACAACAAGCGGTAAAATGAACATTCATTTTTATTTATATTTGTAATACACAATTATCATAAATTTTTGTAAAAGTTACTGACCATTTATAGAAAAAAAACTGACTAATTTGTTGCCTTATAAACCGAAATCAAATTATATAAAAAATCGATATCGTCGACGTATAGCCACTAATGATTTAGTACAACTATAACGACAATACGATGTCGCATAATATACATATATATATATATATGTATAATTAATTACCTTGCGGAATCGGACAGCAAAGAGCTGCTACCACTATGACATAGGCAAATTTTACATTCGCTCTCACAGAACAACAGCTCCAAAAGTTCTCCATTTTCGTTCGAAAGCATCGGGAACGTTCACAGCGAAGATCAAACCAAACGAAACCAAAAAACGCCAACCAAGTTGAAAAATGCACAATTACGCCCACCTGTACAACAATACCACACGTCACGTAGAAACTAAACACGAATTCGACGACTCACTCGAGGCGATGACACACACCATTTATGCACAAGCGAATGTGAAAAGAGCACTATATTTTATATTTCGAAATAATATTTCGTTTCGAACGAACGGCAAATAGGCGACGTTTTGCGGTTAGCGGGTTTCGCGCATTGGTTACGGCGCGCGTCGACGTCTCCGGCGGCTCTCTCTTCGCGCATGTATGTGTGTATGTACTATGTAGCTCACAATTGCAACACAAATGCACTTTTGGTCCAAAACGGATGCAAACAGACACCAGCGTGTCGTAGACCCACTGGTCCGGTAAAAATCGACAATCAACCGTATTCACAACACATTTTCACTTTTCGAATTTGAAGATCTACTCGATCGCGATGGGATGGATTTGAGGATTCATATTGCCACTTTGATGACTTCTTGTACTGAATGATGTTTTGATCCCGGAAGTAGAGGTATGCGCGTGCGCAGCGTACGACCGCTGAGTGCGACTGCGAGGTGAGCGGGCCACAAACACGTCCGAGGCCTTCATCGGTCTGTGGCGAACGATTGTAGCCCCAATGGACGACCGGATGCTCCAAAATACCGGTTCGATAGTCGCTCGCACCCGTCAACCTGAATATAGAATGTCAAGTTTTCGACATTCAAACAGTCGGAAATGCGTCAGCAAGCGGGCGGCTCTATTTACAGTACATATGTGTATGTGGACTTAGATGCCATGATGAGGGACAATGAACCTTATGTCGCTTTGGAGTAAAGGTCGTTTTGGTGTGTGTGTTTTATAAAAGGCGCGAACGATTTTGAAGTGAAATGCAATGAATGATTCTCGGCTTGGAAAATGAATTGTCGACTTTCGCATTGACGCTACGTTAAGGCAGTCCATTCACGGAGCGTTTTATCGGCTGTTTGGTTGGTCCATACATAGATCGACCGATGCTACGGAAGATTCATTCAAAATTGACAAAACTGTTCCGTCTACTATTTAACAATATTTTGAATCCTTGACAACATTTAAACTTGTTTGGGCCTTATCAATTGGCAGATAAGCTGCTCGTCGCTGAAAAAGATCTACGACCAACAAATTGCAAAAAAAATTGGCACTTGTGTAGTAGTTAGGCTCACGCGTCACGTTCAAAAACCAATTATTGCGCTTCACTGCGACATGTATCATGCGCTTCATTTATCGACGCGTATTTAACAGATGGCGTAGTAACTAGGGTTTCTGACCCGGGACAGACATTCCCGGGAATTCACGGAATTTTTGTTGTCCCGTGTCGCGGGAATTTTTATCTCGAATCCCGGGAATTGGATTTAAAAAATTCTTTTAAACATACAACATTTTCACGACTGCACGAAGGGAAATAATAAATTAAATACACAAAGAATCGTAAAATATTCTCAAAAATTAAAATCGAAGAAAGAAGAAGACTAAAACTGATTTTTTTAATATAAAATTTAAATAATTCTGATTTTATACCGAACAAAACATTCTTTAAATGTTGTAATAAAAGCGAATGTATATCCTACAGTGAAGTTTCACATAATAGTTATTATGGAGCGAGTATATCCTTCTTGTATTGACGATTCCACAATGGAAGAAACTCTTTTAGATTTGGATGAAGGCGAAACAATTGTGTGTTTGTCGATGAATGAAGAATTAAATAAGGAGTTATCAAAGACGAATATACAAAATAACGTAAATAAAAATAACATCGACTTTAAAAAATAAATTAAAATATACATGCTGACAGGAAAAAAACCGATAATTTAAAAAATTGTTTTCGTCCCTTTTAACAAAAAAACCAACTTCGGCTGAAACTGAAAGGGTTTTTTCCATTGCTGGAAATTTTTGTACCAAATCTAGAATTAGACTTTCGGATTCTCATTTAAATATTTTAGTATTCTTAAGAAGCTACTTTAAATAAGTTTACTTTCATAATTAAATTTTTTCGAGTTAATAGATATATTATGTATTGTTTTGTATATAGGATACGGAGTACCAAGGTACTCTGGAAATGTTTACTTGCCCGGAGTATAAAACCCAACATTTTAAGAGCTCTAGTGCAAATATTATCAATGTGCCGTCCAAAATCAGAATAAAATTCCGAGATCACAGAAATTAACAACCGAATATAGCGCAATTCCATTTAAATGGTAAGAGTAACTAAATTGGTTTCTCGATCCGGTGAAGCTAATAAAGCAGCATTTCTCGATGTTGAACGGCAACAATTTCTTCATTGACCAATTGAAAATCGCGTCCAAATCCGACTGAAGGTCAGCGGAATCGCAATGGGCACCAATGGATTTGAATAATTTGAGGTCGTCAGCAAACAATAAATATTCAGAGTGTTTAATTACTTTATAAATATCATTAATAAATATATTGAATAGAAGGGGACCTAGATTAGAACCCTGAGGGACACCGGAATTATGTACATTCATATATGCATCCATATATAATGTACCAAAGAATGAAATCCGTACTTGCTGGTTACGTTCAGTTGCTGATACATGCTGTGCTAATTTGAATATACCCAAAAACGTAGGAACGTATGAATAATCTTTAGGAACGATTTGATTTTAGCACTTGAGACATATGTTAACATAAAGTCGAAGTGTAATACGAAGCGTAATTTGACCGTGAATCGCGAGCCTAACTACTAAACAAGTACCAAAAAATGAATCGACGAAATCGGCTACATCATTGGGCAATGAAGTCTGTGAATTACATGCATTTTTTTTTTAATTGACGTGTGAAACTATTATAATTTGCATGATATTTTTAAAATATCCGCCTTGTCTCCAATGTTATAATGGCGTCCAGTTATATTAGCTAGCTGGCAAGATGGACTCGATGGATCGAGCTATATTAATGAATTCAATTGTATGAAACTTTGGCAAATAGCCGAAAGAAAAAGTCGCAAAATTTATCCAAAAGACATTTCTAAACCTGTACATGATGGCAATGTCGTTACCGTTCAAATGGACTTTAGAGAGGCCACAAATGCGAAAAACTTTTACTTAATCTTCCCTGTGAACATATGTAAGTTTTAGGAGAATTTTTCAAATACCTAAATACAAAACCTAAAAAAATTCTGTATAAAAATAAATTTTATATTTAAAATTGAGTGTAACAAACAGTTGACCGTTGACAAATAAAACGTTTATTTTTATAATATTTTGAAGTCGACTATTCTAACGATCATTGACAAATATTTCATAGTTTTTTTATCATATGGGTGTTTATTAGATACAATTACACAAAAATAAACTTTATAATATCAATGAACATATCACGTGCCTCCGCTGTCAGTAATTGTCGTGACCGCATTACACCAGACGAAAAAAGCACAAGCCGTAACCGCACCGAAAGAACTGTCATAAGACATTACTTTTATCTCACTCCAACCCATTATCACTAGATTCGAACAAACAATACCGCAATAATTTATTCAAAATATAACGATATTTCATTCTTCGTAGCATATTTTACTTCGCTCGCACCCATGTATTTATGTATACGAGAGAAAGAGACACCGACAATGCATCACTCATGCCTATTCCATTCTCACAAGTTTCACCACCTTCTGCCACGGAAAAATGGTACGTTGCTACGGTGAAACTTGTAGCTGTGGCTTGTGAAAGTTCTTTCGCCTGAGAAATGCGTGGTCAAGGCGACTTGCGCTTGACCACGATAACAACCGAGAAATAATGACTACATACTGTAAACCAAATTTACCGACTATTGTTGTTTTACCAACTAGAATCCAATAAGGAAGTATTATAATAAATAGCACGGTGAATTCACTAAAATTGGAACATAAAACAAAAGATAATTTTATTCGAAGGTGAAGAATTTCAAGAAATTCCAAATTCCATTTTTAAAAACTCGCTTGCAGCGGACTATAAAAATTTATAAAATAATGCATAGATAAGAATATTTATTTTATGGGTCTACCTCACGTGACCGAAAGTGAAAAGGTCGAAAAAGCAAATATCGGAAGACAAAGATCGAAAATCGAAAGATTCTA
This sequence comes from Arctopsyche grandis, assembly GCF_051622035.1. Taxonomy (NCBI): domain Eukaryota; kingdom Metazoa; phylum Arthropoda; class Insecta; order Trichoptera; family Hydropsychidae; genus Arctopsyche; species Arctopsyche grandis. Next base: position 20,415,431 of record NC_135355.1, on the reverse strand, counting down.
AAACGGTACTATGTATACACAATATATATCAGTGGCACGCGGTGAAATTATCTCTCTTTTTGTCATACAGCCTTGTTTAATACGCGCACGCAGGATACGGGAGGAAAAGCCTGTTCCTCTTGTTCCTGTTGTATCCTGCTCGCGCAAATTAAGTGTGGATGTACGACGGGGGGAGAGAGAGAGTTTTACCGCACGCCACTGATATATATACTAAGCGTTTTTCATATGTATGCATGATAAACGAATATTTTCGACTTTTTCACGGTCACCCTTATTTTATATGTGTGTATTTTAGAGATAATTTGAACACCTTTACACTTAAGCTTTGTATTGGTCAGTGAATTGGTAATCGTTACGTTGTACTTCTTTTTCAAATTTTCAAACCAACGAAAAGTGGTACCTTCCCTTATAGCATGTGTCTCCAACCTTTTTGGGAAATGGGCCGGTTCAGAATTTCAAAATATATAGTGGGCCGGATGAAAAAAATCTTATTGGAATCCAGTTTGACGAAAGTTGCACGTATGTAATAATTTTACATAAGAAATTTACACCTTATGTGTATATACGTACATCGAAAAGAGTAAATTTTCAAAATTTGGAAACACCTTAAGTTGGAATTAGGCTTGTAAAAAACGTTCTGTATCGTGGAAAAAACGTAAAAAATAATAAAAAGTTATTTGTACTTCTAAATTACTATATTAAGTTTGTGAAAATTGTGATTTTAACTGATTTTTACATACCTCCTTTGCATTTCACATGGTTTTCGTGTAAGTGGTAATTTTCGCTTTTAAACACCGCTTTATTTTTACTTTATCTATGTACGTAGTAACAATAGATGAAGTTTTGTGATCATGCGAAAATTCGAACTCGAGATTTTTACTGATTCGAACTCAGAATCGATTACTGATCACGTTTTCATGATCGAGAAAAAAATTTGTGTGTGTGTGTGTCTGTGTATTTTGGGGATTTTTTGAACACTGTTAGTCCCATCGAACTGAAACTTAGAATCAGTTACTGAAATTCTTATCGACATAACGTAAATTTTTTTCAAATTTTTAAGTTGACTGGAAATGGTACCTCCCCTTATAGGTGTCCTCTTTTTTTAAGTTTTTGAATTCAATTATCTCCCAAACCGCTAACTGAATCGGACTGAAATTATTTACATGTAATAGAAATAATAATTTTTATAACTTTATATTTTTATTTGAACTGGAAGTAGTACTTTTAATCTAGAGAATCGAGGTTTTTTATCTTCATTCAGAAACCTTTTTGTTTATTGAACTGAAATTTAATATTTATTTTATTTTATTTTATTAATTGAAAAATCAACAGACAGGATGTACATAGATATGTATAAAAAAACAAATAGTAAATAAATAATATATGTAACATCCGAGTCCAATAATAGATTTTTACAAAAATGAAAAAGATAAATATTAGGAAAACAAATTAAAAAGTAAATAATAAAGGCATGACAAAATATGTAGAACATTGCATAATTAAACTATAGTATTTAAATATTTGGAAAAGGTTATAAAATAGAATATAAGAAGAAATTTAAATTTACAAATATAAAACAAATGAAAAAGGTAAATACAAAATAAACAAATGAAAAGGAAAAGAATGAAAGCTATAATATGATTAAATAGCACATTACATAACTAAACTAAAGTATAAAAATATTGGAAAAATAGAATAGGAGAAGAAATGAATCAATCAGTCAAGATTCTCTTGATGTTAGACCTGAATTGATGTAGGGAAATACCAAACAGATCAACCTCATTCAGCTCTCCGTTAAACATACGATAAACGCACTGCAGATAAAAATATTTTTGGGAATAAGTATTGAAAGGATCAAGTGAAAAGAGTGCAACGCGTCTAGAGTACCGAACTGGGATTCTGAAATTAACTTTATTCAGTAAATCAGAACAATCAAGGAAACCATTTATGAGCTTAAAGAAGAATATAGCATCAGTATGTCGTCGCCTGACAGAAAGATTGTCAAAAGAAAGGATTTTTAAAATGTCGGAAACAGTAGAATGGGTATAGGTAGGAAAAAGGTAGCGTAAGGATTTAATAAATTTAAGTTGAACTTTCTCAATACAATTAATATGGGATAAATAAAAAGGTGACCAGATAATTGAGGCAAATTCAAGGTGAGACCTTACAAAGGAAAAATAAAGTAATTTTATTACATAAGGATCATTAAAGGGTTTTGTTGAGCGGAGTAGGAATCCAAGAGATTTAAATGCTTTGTTGGTAATAAAAGAAATATGTTCAGAGAAATCTAGTTTATTATTTATTATCACACCAAGATCCTTAATAGAAGATGACGTGTTAAGGATTGAATGATTTAATTGATATTGATTGGTAATAATTGACTTATTTCTAGTGAAATTTAAAATAGAGCATTTTTCTAGATTTATAAAAAGATCATTATTTAAACAATATATAGAGAATCTATCTAGATCTTCTTGTATCTTATGACAATCGTCTATGGTGTATATTGGTTTGTAAATTTTTAAATCATCATCGTAAAGAAGCATAAAGGAATGTTTGAAGATGTATGAGATATCATTAATATAGAGTAAAAAGAATAAGGGACCTAAATGCGACCCTTGTGGGACACCGGAAGGAATATGTCTAAGTGATGATCTAAAACCATTGAGAATTATGATTTGGTGACGATTTAGTATATACGAAGAGATCCAACGAAATAAATTTCCTCGGATTCCGAGGGACCAAAGTTTATTGAGTCTATTTGGATTCGTTTGTCCATATAAGATGTGAGGGTACTAGTGAAATTAAGCAGGTTAGTCTCTACCGATCTCCCCTTAAAAAAACCATGTTGTTCAGGTATAATGTAGTTTTTGAAATTGGAGAAAAGGAACTTATAGATAATTTTTTCAAAGATTTTACTAATGACAGATAGTTTAGATATAGGACGGTAATTCTCAATAAGATTCTTATCACCTTTTTTAAAAATAGGGGTGATGTAAGATAATTTCCAATAGTCAGGAAATTTACCGTCAGACATAGAAATCTAATATCTAAAAGCTTAAGCATAAAACCAAGTTATTTGTAAAATTTAGTAAGCATCCCTCAACCGGAAGTAGTAGTTAGCTCTTGTTCGATTTTTCTTCCACTTTTTTTTTCTACCCCTTAAACAATTTTTTATAATTTCATATTTTTTAAATACCCAAAAGTTTAAGCATAATACCAAGTTATTTATAAAATTTGGTAAGCATCCCTTAACCGGAAGTGGCAGTTTACTCTTGTTCGATTTTTCTCCCACTATTTTATTCGACCCTTTAAACATGTGTGCTTGTCACGAAAAAATTCAAGTATATTTGTTGTATCAATTTAATGAAAATAAATAAAAAATCATTAAATTTTATAAACCGGAAGTAGGATTTTTTCCTCTTAGAAAGGTCAAAAATGTTGTGCCCACTACTCTGTCCACACCCCTGAATGTATCAAGCTGAAAATTAATATTTGTACTCTTTATGTACTAACTTATAGCTGATAAGGTTTTGGTCAGAATTCGTAAACCGGAAGTAGTATTTTTTTTTAAAACTATATTTCATTATTTTATTTTGAACTTTTAAATTATTTTTATTTTCTTGATATTTAATGTGTATAAAACTAATAGTTAATTTAGGTAAATAAAAAAAAATTGAACAAAATCCGAAAACTGGAAGTAGAACTTTTGTCTTGTGCAAGTTTCCATACATTTGCGCTCAATTTGTATCGAAAATGCTTTCTTAGCTTTTAGTATTATTTCATAACTAGGGTTGTAACCGATGAAATATCATCGCATGGGTAAATAATAATATTAATATGGGTACATATTAAGTTATTAAATAAAACAAAATTAAAAGAAATGTCTCAGTCCTGTATTCAAATCCGCACGCTGTCAAATTTTTTTCAAATGTCTTTTAAATATATTTAATTTAATATTTATATTTAATTGTTTAATATGATAAAAAGGTGAAAAGAATGCCTATTGATACATGATTAAAAATAATTTTACAATACGTATAGTAATATTTAATCGGAAGCGGAACTAAAACAGAAATCGGGAATCAATTCGAACGAAAGCCGATTGCTGACGAAATCCGAGTTCCAAAGATACGCGAATATATACCAAATACTCGATGGTGATTGGTTCCCCATACTTCTAAAGGATATTAAGTCATTTAGAGCGTTTTTCTATCGAGACCGTAGTCTAATGGCTAGCGTGCCTGTTCTGAGCGCGAGGGCTTGTCTCCGCAATTTGGAATTAATTTTATTTTTCAAATATCGCTAAAATATAAATATAAATTAATTTCAAAAATATCAATTAAAAATATTTATTTAATTGTTTTATATGAAAACAAAAAACCTTGCTGTTTAAAAAAAAAGGCGAATTGAATATTTGGATTTGGCGTGACGTCCGTGACCATTAGCTTAGTTTAGATCTATGTATGTATATGAGGTTATTTTGAGATAACTGGTTCGAGTCGCGGCAAAGTCGTCTCGACGAAAAATGAATTTATCGATTTTAATCGATTCATTCATTATATTCGGCGAGCGTTAGGACACACACACACAAGCGATGTAATATATAATGCTGCCGGTATGTGTAAATGTGTCTGTACGGTTCAATATAGAATTTTGTTTTGTGACTTTCTTATATTCCTCAAATTAAGTCATGGGTTGGTCACACCCGAATTTTTTGTTTAAAATATGAAACTATTCTTACTAGCCTCTTCTTAGCTGGCTTTCGATTTTTTCGTCCAACGAAATTTGGGTACTTATCCACACTCTTTCGATCGTTTTCAAACTTTGCCATTTTGCTCGGTTTGGTCATCAATATAGCCAGCAGTATGGTTTAATGTGACCATTAACCAAGTGATCAGTGGGTTCGATCCGCCATACTGCTGGCTAGATTTGGAGTTTTTTTTTTATTCACTCGTATCATATACATACATAAATGGGGTAATTATGCGCCAATAGTGACCTTTAAGCTGGTGCTGCTCCAGTCTATTGCCAATGTTCCTTAAACAGTGAAAATTTTCAGTTGGACATAATTTTTGCAATTCAAAGATAGCGGGAATTTTTTTTTGGAAATTTTGTAGTTATTTTATTTGATAATTTTACATTTTTTAGAAAAAATAATCAGACCCTACTTGTTATCTATTTTACATTTCTTTGAATTCAATTATTTCATAAACCGACCAAAGGATTGGGCTGAAACTTTTTAATGGTATGATAAATTTAAAATACAATTACATATTTTAAATATTTTCATCTCAACTGAAAGTAGTACTTTTACTATTCAACCTTAATATATGTAATGTATGCCAAATATATGTAATGTGTATATATTTTTAATAAATAATGTGTGTATTATATTTGTACGGATATTAATTCAAATTTATTAATACGTTCAAATATAAGCTCCATAAGCATGGTTAATTGTCTTCTTCGGTAATCATTTCTTTTAGTTAATATTCAAATGTAAGCGAATTCTTCTGTATAAATAAATAATGCAAACTCAGATCCATTCATCATCACTCTATTGTGCCTCTTCTTCGGAGATAATGAAGGTCATCAGCTTATACAAACGAGAGATTGTGCTTAAACGACCTTCACAAATTTTCTTAAATTACAGTCGTCTCATCGTTTCGCCAGTATTTCATTTTCGTTACTATGTACTATGTATTGATTTTTATTTATGTACATATGTATATATGTATGTACATAATCGAAAGAAATATTATATAGACAGGCAAAAGGAAAAGATCCGCTTTTAATGAACATAAAAATAAAACCTGTCGTCTCTCGTTCGTAAGTACCTATGTACATACGTTTTTGAAACGAGTATGCTCGTACATACTGGATCATGGAGAGACATGCAATGATTGTTTCTGCGAAATGACACAAAAGTAACGGATCGAGAAAATAAATCGGTCGCCGAGTTGATGGGCAAGAAGTATGGCTATGAAAACTTTTAATTATTACTGTAAGTAAGTATGTATGCATATTACATATGTACATACATATGTATGTATATGTATGTACATACGAAAAAATGGAGACATCATAATATATTAAATCGCTTATTTTTTTTATTCAAAAATATGTTAAGATAGAACTTTTTTATTATACATTTATATTTACCATGGTGCCATTACACATGTGGCTAAATTGCATACATCTAATATATGTATAATTTCAAAAGAGACTTTGTATGTACATACATAACTATGTATGTATGTAAATATGTATGTAATTATTGTTGGTTCGTAAATCCGTGACGTCATCGAAAAAATAAATATTCAAATAAATTTAAATAAAATTAAACTATTAAAATAAATTTAATAAAATGTTTACTATTAGATTGGCCATGTTTAAGCGGTATATATTACAAATACCGAGCTTCTTCACATGCAATGTCCTCCCAGAACGTCGGCAACTACATAGATTTCCCATTCGTACTTTATCATTGGCCGCTCGGAATTGTGCTCGGGTGCTGAGGCCGTACCGCCGCCGAAGATTCTTTAGCCAAGATGTTTTCCGCCTATACCGAGCGAAGCCGGGTAAAAAAACTAGTGTACTTATAATAATAAATTTTAAATTATATTCAAATAATGGTGAAATCATCATCATCATCATCATTTACAGCCACTCGCTATTTACTGCTGGATGAAGGCCTCTCCAACACGCTTCCACCCGTCTCTGTTTTGCGCAACACTCATCCATCTCACCCCGCACATTTTCCTAATTTCGTTCACCCATCTTCATTGCGGTCTTCCTTTTACCCTTTTGCATTCTCTCGGGTACCATTCAAGCACTTCTTTTGTCCACCTTTCGTCCATCCTCCTAGCTACGTGACCCGCCCATTGCCATTTCAATCTCTTCACTCTATCCACTATGTCCACTACTCTTGTCATACTTCTCACCCATTTCTCACCGCTTTCTGTCTTTCCTCGTTATGCCAAGCATACAGCGCTCCATACTTCTTTGGGTGCATTGGATTTTATGTAGCATCTTTGTGTTCAGTGTCCAAGTTTCACATCCATACGTCATCACTGGCAAAACGCATTGATCAAAGATCTTTTTCTTCAGGCAGAGTGGCATTTTTGATTTAAAAACAGCATTCATCCGTCCAAATGCACTCCATCCTATTTCATACGTCTCTTTATCTCTTCATCTTTACTACCAGACATGTCAATTATTTGACCTAAATATAAATAATTATTTACTACTTCTACTGGTTTATCATCTAAGGGGATGCTATCAGGCATGCAATAACTATTGAACATTAGTTTAGTCTTATCTACGTTAATTTTTAATCCTACTTTTCTACTTTCCCTGTCCAACTGTGTTAGTCTGTTAAGTAGGTCAGCTGAATCACGAGCTATTAAAACTATATCATCTGCGAACCGAAGGTGACTCAAGAAGCGACCGTTGATGCTTACTCCGGCTTTGTCCCATTCCAAGTTCCTGAAAACTCCCTCAAGCAACGCATTGAATAACTTGGGCGAGATTGTATCTCCTTGTCTTACTCCTTTTCTTATGCTAAATCTATATGAGGATATAAATAGGTTGCCAATTTGTTTGGAACCGTTTCAAAGAAATCAAATAAATTGACAAACTCTGATTGATAACAATCAACCTGGAGTCACATACATACATACATATATCCAAAGTCTGGTAAGTAATACTGGGTCAGGGATTTAGCCCATGACCCTTGACATTGATAGCATTATACGCTACATTGATAGCATTATACGCCTTAACATTGATTATTATACTCCAGCGTATAATGTTATCAATGTCAGATCCATGACATTGAGGAAACCAATGAGTAGAGACAAATATTTTGGGCATTTTGCTTTTAATGCTTAATTGATGCAAATTCGGAATAGATGCTAATAGACGCTAAATTCGTAAAATATGCGAATATATGCTAAAATAACAAACAAACGTGAAATTTGCATAAAATTTATAAAATTAATAGTCAATTTAGAAGGGTCTTCCTATCCCTTTGCCCACTTATTATGTGAAGAAATTGAGGGGATAAGACAGAGCTTGCAGTTTACCATAGACGGTGCTTTTCCTGTCGAAACCAAGCAACTGCTTTTGTCTACTACTGTAAATAAAAGAAGACAGTTGGAGGTGTGTATCCAAAAGGCTGCTCAAAAAAGAGTCTTAAAACTAGACTCGCACTCAAGACTAAATGAGACAAATCTATTCTTCGAAACATTGAGTAAACTATTCAATCCACCTGTGGCAGGTACAATATCTAAAATTAATGTTAAAGAAACAGTTTTGTTTTTTAGAAACCTGCTATTGTTTAATGTTTTAACAGAGGCTCAATGTTTGGAAGGATATAAGCACTTTTTTAGACCATTAATAGAGAATATATTGCTATATATTGCTATTATTGATGGCAACAAAAATTAAATATGAAGAGTTTGGTTGTGCAGCTCTAAAATCTATTTGGTGTCCCGTCAATAGTGTGGATGCTGAGAGGAATTTTAGTAAATACAATATAATTGCTACTGATCGTCGCACAAACCTCAAAAAATAATCTGTAGAAATATGCTCCATGTTGGGTTGTAATAAATTTTAATTGGTACTATATTTTTATATGCATATTTTTTGTCTTTGCATTTTTATATTAATGTTTTTTTCATTGTAATTTTAATTACCAAACATTTTTGAATTTTTCTATTATTTTTTAATTGTTGTGTTTAATTTTTTAATTGTACATATACACATAAATTTTATTAAAATTCATCGAAATTTTTTATTATTTAAAATTAAACTCATACAAATAGATGCTAAAATTGAACATTTTTAATGCCCTAAAACGCTAAAATGCAAAATGAAAATGCTAAAATTGACAAAAATAGATGCCCAAAATACGTGTCTCTACCAATGAGGTATGTTGCTGATTTTGACAAGTTATATTTCTGTTTTCTCCGAAAAAAACTAGGCTAATAAAGGACAACAAAATGATCGCCACTACGATGATTTTCTTATAAAATTCCCGAAGAACTGGCTTACCTAATTTTAAATTACGGCAAAAACTATCGTTGTTTTACGTTTATCTCTTTTGGTGTACCTTTCGTGAAAATTACAATAAAATTTAATTTGTTTAAAGTTGTTCATTAAAATTTTATTAATTTGTTAGTATGAGATATTATTTGTGTATTTTTTCCTTCGTCAATTAATCAGTTTGAGTTGGGGGGTTGGGGGTGACACCCTAACTTATCGCACCAGGTGACACCAACCCTTGCTACGCCACTGCACCAACATATGTACATATGTACCTATATGCATTCGAGATGCAAGATCATTATAGACAGTTTTGCCACTGCAAGGTCTATGTATATTGAGACTTCTTACTTTTATAAATATCGTGCTTGCTTTTTCTACTTTAAATAAAAATAGTAATAATAATAACTTCCAGACTATAGGGAGAATAGTGCAATCCCCATCGTCATATTATATATATAAAAACGCTACTATATATATGTGTGTGTGTGTGTGTGTGTGTGTGTGTGTGTGTGTGTGTGTGTGTGTGTGTGTGTGTGTGTGTGTGTGTGTGTGTGTGTGTGTGTGTGTGTGTGTGTGTGTGTGTGTGTCGATAAAAAGCCTAAACTTAGCGACCTGCCCTTTATAAGCAGATACTAAGGCCATATCAAGGCATTCTAGACGGAAGACTGGCTGTGTGTAGATCTTCTTAATCACCCAATTAATGCTGTGAAGTGACTTTAGCCTTTTATTTGGATCCTCCACCTACCCCTACGCAACAATACCATAGATTTACCCGTATTGTACCGCATATTATGTTCTGCAACATAACACGAGCAAACTTCCAGGAGTCGATTCAGAGCTGGCGGGATCAGAGCAGCTGAAGAAGCGGGATCGGAGTAGGCATTCCCCAGGCTCAAAATTAAATCAGGCCACTAATTACCTATAAAATCATGAAACTTACTAATTTATTTTCATAACTTTTCTTTTGCTGGAGCAAGTCAACAAATGACTCGTCGATTTAGCACCAGACTTAAAAAATAATTAATAATAATAAGTTTATAACTATCAAAAATGGTGAAATATTTTAACCGATATATGATGGGCTAACCACCAAGTTATTCCCAACTTGATCAGCATTTCGTATATGTTTTTGTTAATTAGTACTAATATGGCGTTGAATATTTAGAAATTTCTCCCGTAACATCAGCAAATTTATCGCAAAACGTTGCGGTTTCGATACACCCGTGTATGAGCTTGTAAATTATAATGTTTTTGCCAATATTGATATGTAAATACAAGTCTAACCACAGCTGTGAAAGTGTTTATGTTATGAATAATATTACGCTGTGGATACGCACAGGTTATTATTGACATTTTGGTCGCTTAAATTATAAACGATCATAATTAGTCGCTAAAATATGGATAAGATTTTCGCCGTTGACGAGGGCTGCACAGAGAAATTTAATATTAATAGAAGTGGCTTTAGGCGTCATATTGTTGTCAAGTGACGATTGTCCACAGACAATCTTAAATAATTTTAGCATCAGTCGTATTTGAAGCTTGGTGCTCGACGTTTGCCTGATAAAAACGTCTCTGTTTATTTATATTACTCGCAAGATGGGCACGCATCGGTGAAAATTGCACAATGCATTCAAAAACACACAATAAACAACATGGTATACATTTTTTAAGTAAATTGATCCAATTGTATTCCAAACGTTGTAGCGTATTTATAGAAACGTACCGCGTAATATTGACAACAATTATGTATTCATGAAAGTTCTTCTATTATTATTACATCTCTGTGACTAAAAAACTTCAGTATATATGTATATGTACATATACATATATACTGTAAAATAATAATAATATTTATTCATAATATAAATACAATTTTATTTTTAAAGGCAAAGATTGAAAAATTTTTAAAAACTCTTTTTTATATCGGAATAAAAATGGAAAATATTCTTTGTATACACCTTATTGAGTTATAAAATATGAAAAAAATAAGCTTATTTTTGAAAAAATAATTATAAAAAAATATTATGTAAAAAGCGAAAAAAGCGCCGCAGACGAAAATTTTTTTCCAAAAGTCTTCACATGGTCAACAAAAATCGACCATCAAACTGAGTCACTAAAAAACTATCAATTAACTTAATTTCTATCGACTGTCTTTTCACTTTGTCTATGTACTTACATATATGTACGTAATAACAGTAAATATAGTTTTTGTGATCATGCGAAAATTCGAACTCGTAATCGATCACTGAACACGTTTACATATGTATATATAAATATGTATATATATATATATAAAATTATTTTTATCTCAACCGGAAGTAGTACTTTTACCCTATAAGATCGAGTTATTTTATGTTTTTCTCGGAAACTTTCCGCGTATTGAACTGACATTTCATATCTAGAATTATAAAGGAATTCGAACTCGAACTTGGAAACCGATACGGGAAATTAAACCCAGAAGCAGACATCGAGGAATTGAACACCGTAATTAGTTCAGTTCTAACCTCAACAGGTAAGAAATTAGGTGGATTCAGGAAACAGATTAAGCTAAGCAAAATTTCAGAGGAAACAAAAAACCTAATTAAGCATAAAAGGAAGTTAGATAGGGATAATAATAAGCAAGAATACAATCTAAATAATAAGGAAATTAAAAAGAGAATAGTCAGGGATGTCAGGGATTTTAACAGCAAGTTAATAGAAAATACCATTAAGAATAACCGTAGCCTGAAAAAGTGCAAACAAGATCTTTTCTTAGGCAAAAACCAAATGATCGCAATCAGATCAGAGATCGGAGTAATAATTAGGAATTGAGAAGAGATCATAGACAGAGTTCATACGTTCTATGCAAAACTTTACGAGAACAACAACGGTCAATTTCCCGCTCCGGAATCGACACACGGCCAAAGGGTTCCTGCAGTATTGCCTAGCGAAGTAGAGGCCGCGCTAAAAACTGCAAAGAACGGTAAAACCCCAGATAAAGATAATATTCCCATCGACTTACTAAAATGTGGCGGCTCCCCCCTAAATAATATCTTAGCTAGACTTTTCAGCAAATGCATCCAGAACCAAGCTATACCAGAAGGATGGAATAACGCAACTATCATCTTAATACACAAAAAAGGTGATAACAGCGATATCAAGAACTACCGACCCATTAGTTTACTTTCAGCGGTCTACAAGCTCTTCACGAAGGTTATTACAGAAAGGCTGAAGAATATCCTCGACGAGAACCAACCTATAGAACAGGCAGGATTTAGGGCAAATTTCAGCACAATGGACCACCTCCCAGTAGTTGGCGAACTAATCGAACGCGCCAACGAATATCAACGGCCATTGTGCCTAGGTTTCATCGATTATGAGAAAGCCTTCGATACAGTGAGCCACAATGCAGTACTTAACGCTCTACAAACACAGGGAGTACCGGAACCCTATGTGGGGCTGTTAGCTGCAATATATAAGAATGCCACAGCTTCGGTTAAAATTTTTTCAGGTACAGATAGATTTAGCATAGGAAAAGGAGTAAGACAAGGAGATACAATCTCGCCCAAGTTATTCAATGCGGTGCTTGAGGGAGTTTTCAGGAACTTGGAATGGGACAAAGCCGGAGTAAGCATCAACGGTCGCTTCTTGAGTCACCTTCGGTTCGCAGACGATATAGTTTTAATAGCTCGTGATTCAGCTGACCTACTTAACAGACTAACACAGCTGGACAGGGAAAGTAGAAAAGTAGGATTAAAAATTAACGTAGATAAGACCAAACTAATGTTCAATAGTTTTTGCATGCCTGATAGCATCCCATTAGATGATAAACCAGTAGAAGTAGTAAATAATTATGTATATTTAGGTCAAATAATTGACATGTCTGGTAGTAAAGATGAAGAGATAAAGAGACGTATGAAATTAGGATGGAGTGCATTTGGACGGATGAATGCTGTTTTTAAATCAAAAATGCCACTCTGCCTGAAGAAAAAGATCTTTGATCAATGCGTTTTGCCAGTGATGACGTATGGATGTGAAACTTGGACACTGAACACCAAGATGCTACATAAAATCCAATGCACTCAAAGAAGTATGGAGCGCTGTATGCTTGGCATAACGAGGAAAGACAGAAAGCGGAACACGTGGGTGAGAAGTATGACAAGAGTAGTGGACATAGTGGATAGAGTAAAGAGATTGAAATGGCAATGGGCGGGTCACGTAGTTAGGAGGATGGACGAAAGGTGGACAAAAGAAGTGCTTGAATGGTACCCGAGAGAATGCAAAAGGGTAAAAGGAAGACCGCAAGGAAGATGGGTGAACGAAATTAGGAAAATGTGCGGGGTGAGATGGATGAGTGTTGCGCAAAACAGAGACGGGTGGAAGCGTGTTGGAGAGGCCTTCATCCAGCAGTGGATGGCGAGTGGCTGTAAATGATGATGATGATGATATATATATATATATATATATATATATATATATATATATATATATATATATATATATATATATATATATATATATATATATATATATATATATATATATATATATATATATATATATATATATATATATATATATATATATATATATATATATATATATATATATATATATATATATATATATATATATATATATATATATATATATATATATATATATATATATATATATATATATATATATATATATATTTTTTTTTTTTTTTTTTTTTTTTTTTTTTTTTAATTATTATATTATATTATATTTTTTACAGTTCATTTCAAATATAATATACATACATATGTACATATATACAATTTTGTCTTAAAATTATATGTATGTACATATGTATATTGATTGGATGTCAAATATAATTTGAAATCGGTTCAGATCTGAAAATAAAAATAAACCTACATATATTAGTATATAATATTACATCGTCTATATTTGTTATATTTTTCAACGAGAGATTTATTTGTACTGGAGTATTATATAGTAAAAAAGCTGGTTTATTTACATTTCAGCTTCATATAAACACTAATCAAAATTATCAGGGAGTTTCAGACGCAAACGCTTAGCGCGAGCCTTGAATTATTCATGAGGATTTTTACGAAAATCCCACATGCGCACATACACATATAAACAAATTAAATACGTGAAAAAGATTTTTAAAATGGCTTTTATTATGGTTTGGCCTGAAATTAAAATGAATTTGTGTGTACTAAAACATGATTAGAAGGTTTCGTTGATAAATAGTCATTTTGTTGATCGATCGATGAATTGTAAATCGATTTACAAAACATTGAGCACTTTCCAGACATGCAGTTTAAAGATTCTAGGCAAAATTCATTATTCTGGATTTGACTGTATTTCAATGGCTTGTTAAATTCAACCACCTGTTGTCGTGCTGCTGACTACAGAGGTTTGGAAAAATATTTTATTTTATCGATTTTAGTCATCTATGAGATTTTAGTCATCTAACAATACAAAACTATTGATATTTTACATTAAATGTTAAAGGTAGTTTTATAAATGTTATATAAATTTTAATTTAATATTTATGTATACAATAAGATCAACGTTAAATTAACAGAAAATATTTCTGTAGTCATAAATATGTACAATATACATATGTATGTATAATATACATAGTTCACTTAAACTACATATACCTATACATTGTATACGTTGTTGGAGTGAATATGCTACCCGAAAATAGAATAAAATATTAGAGGTTAGTTTTTAATTACAAATGTTTGTAAATTTGATATCAAAATATATGTAAATATGTACATTATGTACATACTCTATATCTGTATCTATAATTATGTAAATACATATGTATGTACATATGTATGTAGTCTATATCTAAGCTTAAAAATATAAGTAAATGCGTAATAATACAGTTATGTAAAATATATTGCATAAAATCAGGCGCTTTTCTAAAATATTTTTCATTATTAATTATACAATCATACAATTATTGTGATTGAAAAACAGCTTCGGATCTCAATTAAAAAAGGATTAGTGAGTTTCAACTGTTATATATATATATATATATATATATATATATATATATATATATATATATATATATATATATATATATATATATATATATATATATATATATATATATATATATATATATATATATATATATATATATATATATAAATATAAATATATATATATAAATATATATTTATAGATATATATATATGTATATATATATATATATATATATATATATATATATATATATATATATATATATATATGGAGTTCGGTCTTTCGTGTCATGCGGGGAAGACGTGCTTCCGCGTTCTCCCCGCTATTACTCGCTTAAACCCGGCTATTGCACGAAATTTAATCTAAAAACTTAACCATTTACTCACTTATTTTACTAATTGCATCCTAGTATAATTTAAGTGTAAAAATAAACAGCAAATCGGTCGTAAAAAGCGGTTTTATATCAGTTATTTCGAAAAATTTTGTGCTAATTTTTGTGTCGAATTTGAGCAAAAGCATATACGAACGAGATACATCTCCTTACCTGAATACAAAAAAAAGGGTCCTTCGTCAGGCAAGGTTCGGTCCCACAGAAGCAATAAATCTTCCACATAATTGCTTCCAGCCAAAAAATCTTTAACGAACTTTACTTAATAGAATAATAGCAAACAGAAACGGTGTTTCCCAACTGTCTATCAGTTCTTTTCATATTTAAATTATATTAAAGTAATTCGTGTAATTTTATATTCTTTACTAAAGTTATTATTAAAATATTAAATTGCAAACCGCATTCACATATATAAATCCGTTGTCTCCAAAGAAGCGTCTCACGATAAAGATCTGTAAAAAAGTAGTATAACAATTGCTAATCTATTATTATCATAACTAACTACTTTTACTTACAAAGTAACCCTGTTAAATGGCATGTAATACCTCGTAAGTGATCCAAGTGATACCTAGGATGACTATCTGTCAAAGCTGACCACAGAGAAGAGTCTATGGCGGTAAGAACTCACTCCTTGAATGGAAATCTCTCTCAAGTACCGCCTTTTTCTCAACACATCTTGGATAAATGCGAGAAAAATAATATCCAAACCTCCAACAAGGTAAGAGTGACGATGGATGATAGCTTAGCTAATAGAAACCTGTATTTAGCCACGTACAATGTAAGAACGTTATCGAGTGAAGGAAGTGTGCTTGCATTAGAGAATGAATTAGAAAATATCAAATGGGATATAGTAGGACTTAGTGAAGTAAGACGAAAACAGCAAAACCAAATAATCCTAAAAAGTGGTAACTGTCTCTACTGGAGAGGGCTACCAAATGGTAGAATAGGAGGAGTAGGGTTTCTTATCAATAAGAGAATAGAAAGAAATATTATAGAAATAAGCGACATATCGGAACGTATATGCTATATAGTATTAAGAATCTCGAGCAGGTACACTTGTCAAATCTTCCAAGTGTACGCCCCCACATCTAGCCACCCAGACGATGTAATAGAAGACTTCTACGAAAAAATACAGGGCGCATACGATAATAGCCGTCACCACTTTAAAATAATCATGGGAGACTTTAACGCAAAAATAGGACAAAAGGCAAATACAGAAAGAGCAGTAGGCAATTTTGGTACCGGCCAAAGAAACGACAGAGGCGATCGCCTCATAGAATTCGCAGAACACAATAGGCTCTTTATCACTAATTCATTTTTCAGGAAAAACACCAACAATAAGTGGACTTGGGAAAGTCCTAAAGGAGACAGAAACGAGATCGATTTCATCCTAACAAATGCCCTGCACTCCGTTAAAGACGTTAGTGTTTTAAGTAAAGTAGATATAGGTAGCGATCACAGATTAGTCCGTGCCAAGATGGCCATTAATATAAATTGCGAACGTAGGAAATTAATAAAAGGATGCAGTAGCTCTCCAGATTTCGCTCAACTAAGGTCTAGGAAAAAGGAATTCGAACTCGAACTTGGAAATCGATACGGGAAATTAAACCCAGAAGCAGACATCGAGGAATTGAACACTGTAATTAGTTCGGTTCTAACCTCAACAAGTAAGAAATTAGGTGGATCCAGGAAACAGATTAAATTAAGCAAAATTTCAGCGGAAACAAAAAACCTAATTAAGCATAAAAGGAATTTAGATAGGGATAATAATAAGCAAGAATACAATCTAGTAAATAAGGAAATTAAAAAGAGAATAGTCAGGGATGTCAGGGATTTTAACAGCAAGCTAATAGAAAATACCATTAAGAATAACCGTAGCCTGAAAAAGTGCAAACAGGATCTTTTCTTAGGCAAAAACCAAATGATCGCAATCAGATCAGAGAGCGGAGTAATAATTAGGAATAGAGAAGAAATCATAGACAGAGTTTACACGTTCTATGCAAAACTATACGAGAACGACAACGGCCAATTCCCCGCTCTGGAATCGACACACGGCCAAAGGGTTCCTGCAGTATTGCCTAGCGAAGTAGAGGCCGCGCTAAAAACTGCAAAGAACGGTAAAACCCCAGGGGAAGATAATATTCCCATTGACTTACTAAAATGTGGCGGCCCCCCCCTAATTAATATCTTAGCTAGGCTTTTCAGCAAATGCATCCAGAACCAAGCTATACCAGAAGGATGGAATAACGCAACTATCATTTTAATACACAAAAAAGGCGACAAAAGCGATATCAAGAACTACCGACCCATTAGTCTACTTTCAGCGGTCTACAAGCTCTTCACGAAGGTTATTACAGAAAGGCTGAAGAATATCCTCGACGAGAACCAACCTATAGAGCAGGCAGGGTTTAGGGCAAATTTCAGCACAATGGACCACCTCCAAGTAGTTGGCGAACTAATCGAGCGCGCCAACGAATATCAACGGCCATTGTGCCTAGGTTTCGTCGATTATGAGAAAGCCTTCGATACAGTTAGTCATAATGCAGTACTTAACGCTCTAAAAACACAGGGAGTGCCGGAACCCTATGTGGGACTGTTAGCTGCAATATATAAGAATGCCACAGCTTCGGTTAAAATTTTTTCAGGTACAGATAGATTTAGCATAGGAAAAGGAGTAAGACAAGGAGATACAATCTCGCCCAAGTTATTCAATGCGGTGCTTGAGGGAGTTTTCAGGAAATTGGATTGGGATACAGCCGGAGTAAGCATCAATGGTCGCTTTTTGAGTCACCTTCGGTTCGCAGACGATATAGTTCTAGTTGCTCGTGATTCAGCTGACCTACTCATCAGACTAACACAGCTGGACAGGGAAAGTAGAAAAGTAGGATTAAAAATTAACGTAGATAAGACTAAACTAATGTTCAATAGTTATTGCATGCCTGATAGCATCCCCTTAGATGATAAAACAGTAGAAGTAGTAAATAATTATTTATATTTAGGTCAAATAATTGACATGTCTGGTAGTAAAAATGAAGAGATAAAGAGACGTATGAAATTAGGGTGGAGTGCATTTGGACGGATGAATGCTGTTTTTAAATCAAAAATGCCACTCTGCCTGAAGAAAAGGATCTTTGATCAATGCGTTTTGCCAGTGATGACGTATGGATGTGAAACTTGGACACTGAACGCCAAGATGCAAAATAAAATCCAATGCACTCAAAGAAGTATGGAACGCTGTATGCTTGGCATAACGAGGAAAGACAGGAAGCGGAACACGTGGGTGAGAAATATGACAAGGGTAGTGGACATAGTGGATAGAGTGAAGAGATTGAAATGGCAATGGGCGGGTCACGTAGCTAGGAGGATGGACGAAAGGTGGACAAAAGAAGTGCTTGAATGGTACCCGAGAGAAGGCAAAAGAGTAAAAGGAAGACCGGAAGGAAGATGGGTGAACGAAATTAGGAAAATGTGCGGAATGAGATGGATGAGTGTTGCGCAAAACAGAGACGAGTGGAAGCGTGTTGGAGAGGCCTTCATCCAGCAGTGGATGGCGAATGGCTGTAAATGATGATGATGATATATATATATATATATATATATATATATATATATATATATATATATATATATATATATATATATATATATATATATATATATATATATATATATATATATATATATATATATATATATATATATATATATATATATATTAATATATATATATATATATATATATATATATATATATATATATATATATATATATATATATATATGCCATTTAATAAAGTTATAAGTAGATTAAATAGGGTTCATAAGTAGAGACACTTATGTATATATTTTTGGCATCTATTTTTGTCAATTTTAGCATTTTCATTTTGCATTTTAGCATTTTAGGGCATTAAAAATGTTCAATTTTATCTATTTGTATGAGTTTAATTTTAAATAATAAAAAATTTCGATGAATTTTAATAATATATATATATATATATATATATATATATATATATATATATATATATATATATATATATATATATATATATATATATATATATATATTTATATATATATATATATATATATATATATATATATATATATATATATATATATATATATATATATATATATATATATATATTTATATATATATATATATATATAAATATATATATATATATATATATATATATATATATATATATATATATATATATATATAAATATATATATATATATATATATATATATTATGTATTTATTTATTTATTTTTTGTTTACTATTTTTCAATACTTTTTTTTTTTTTTTTTTATTATCTTTATATTATTTATATGGGCGTTGGGGATTGCACTATTCTCCTCATCGTCTGGAATAAAAGCTATTATTATTATTATTATTATTATTATTATTATATATATATATATATATATATATATATATATATATATATATTTATATATTGTAACGTTACATAGAGAGACGCCCCGTAGACCGGTGACGTCATGGTGACGCCGACCAATGGTGGAGTCGGGCGTTGCGGCCAATGGCTACACCCGACTCCTTGACCAATGACTATACTTGTTTACGTGTCATAACGTGTATGCGCTGAGCGCTGAATATTTATAAGTATGGTGCGCTCTCGAACGGTGGCATTCGGATCCTGACCTCCACCGGACGAGCAGCAATAAAGACCTGGAACCTGCCTGCGTGTTTTCTTGTACCTCGACCTGACTCCACTTACCTTTGAATACTCTTCACTGGTGTCAGAAGTGGGATCTACATGGTTGAGACAAGGAGCCACAAAGGTGCGGATTCGGGGTCTTCATCGCTGCCGGAAGAAATGGAGCCGAATCGAGAACAAAGCCCTGGGGAGCCGAGCAACGGAGGACGGAGACGGGAGACGCCAGTCAACATAGCATCGGTGCAGTTTTGTCTCAAGTTCAAGGGGGGGTGGAGAAAGTGATCGGGTATTTCAGCCGGACAATGAAAAAACCCGAACAAAACTATTGCGTGACCCGAAAAGAGCTATTGGCGGCAATTAAAGCCATTCAACACTTCCACCACTACCTATCGGGCTCGAAGTTCACGTTACGAACCGACCACTCAGCGTTAACGTGGCACTTCAAAAGACCGGAGGGCCAGTTGGCGAGGTGGCTGGAAATTCTGGGCCAGTACAACGTGACCATCATTCATCGACCGGGGATAAAGCACGGGAACGCGGACGCACTATCGCGAAGGCCGTGTACGGAAGAGTGTCCCAAATGCTCACGCGCAGAGACAACCGATCAAGAAAACGACTCGGCCCGAACGGAACCACTAGAACCCGCAGAACCGGAAGCACGAGTTGCCCTCGTAGGGATCTTGCCCAACGAGATGACAAACTCGACGATCGACAAAATCGTCGAGTGGAAGAACGCCGGAACGAGACCACCGTGGGAAACAGTATCTGCTGAGGAACAGGAACTTAAAATACTGTGGACCCAATGGGACGCATTGGAGGTGGAAGGCGGTAAGCTGTACCGGAGATGGGAGAACACCGCGGGAACACGTCACACAAAGCAGCTGGTGGTGCCGACTGAGAAGATACCCGAAATCATGTGGGAGATGCACAACGCGCCCACGGGGGGCCACTTCGGTATCAATAAAACGTACCGAAACGTGCGCCAAAAATATTACTGGCCGACGTGTCGAATCGACGTCACCCAGTGGTGCGAACGATGCGCACAGTGCGGGGCCCACAACGGACCACACCGAAGGAATCGCGGGGCACTTCAACCGTACCTTTCGGGGACGCCACTACAACGAATGGCAGTCGACATTCTGGGTCCACTCCCGGCCACCGAACGAGGAAACCGATACATACTGGTGGCCATGGACTACTTCACGAAGTGGCCGGAAGCGATTCCACTACCGAACCAGGAGGCAGAGACCGTAGCAGACGCCCTGGTAGAACAAGTGTTCACGCGGCTAGGCGTCCCGAACGAGCTGCACTCTGACCAGGGACGAAACTTCGAGTCGAAGTTGTTCCGTCAGGCACTGGACCGGCTGGGCGTACACAAAACGAGAACAACACCATACCGACCTCAGTCCGATGGAATGGTCGAGCGACTCAATCGAACCATGCGGGCGCACTTGACGAAGTTCGTCAACGACGAGCAGGACGACTGGGACACGCTGGTTCCGCACTTCCTCATGGCATATAGAGCGGCCCAACACGATGCGACAGGAGCATCACCAGCAGCCATGATGTACGGACGAGAACTGCGCATGCCGGCGGACCTACTATATGGGGGCCCTCCACCAGACAGCGAACCTCAGGATCCACACCGATATACCACGAAGTTGACCGAAGACATGGCCAAGGTACATCGGTTCGCCAGAGCCCACCTCCGGATGCAGAATAGCCGTATGAAGACGCGATACGACGTCCGCAGAACCGAACCGGCGTACGAAACAGGTGACCGAGTATGGCTGTACAACCCTGCCAAGACTCCAGGGCTTTCACCAAAGCTGCAATCGCTGTGGGAAGGACCGTACACCATAGTGACCAAACTTAGTGACGTAGTTTATAGGATACGCAGGGAATTCGACGGCTCAAACCGATTAATGGTGGTGCACCTGGATAGACTCGCAAGGTATAAGGCCGTCGAATATTGACTGTAATTGTATGTAACTGTTTTCTAATTGTTTAAGTGTAAATTAATGGGTCGATCGGGACGATCTCTCTTAAGAAGGGGGTTATGTAACGTTACATAGAGAGACGCCCCGTAGACCGGTGACGTCATGGTGACGCCGACCAATGGTGGAGTCGGGCGTTGCGGCCAATGGCTACACCCGACTCCTTGACCAATGACTATACTTGTTTACGTGTCATAACGTGTATGCGCTGAGCGCTGAATATTTATAAGTATGGTGCGCTCTCGAACGGTGGCATTCGGATCCTGACCTCCACCGGACGAGCAGCAATAAAGACCTGGAACCTGCCTGCGTGTTTTCTTGTACCTCGACCTGACTCCACTTACCTTTGAATACTCTTCAATATATATATATATATATATATATATATATATATATATATATATATATATATATATATATATATATATATATATATATATATATATATATATATATATATATATATATATATATATATATATATATATATATATATATATATATATATATATATATATATATATATATATATATATATATATATATATATATATATATATATATATATATATATATATATATATATATATATATATATATATATATATATATATATATATATATATATATATATATATATATATATATATATATATATATATATATATATATATATATATATATATATATATATATATATATATATATATATATATATATATATATATATATATATATATATATATATATATATATATATATATATATATATATATATATATATATATATATATATATATATATATATATATATATATATATATATATATATATATATACCTTTCGTCCATCCTCCTAGCTACGTGACCCGCCCATTGCCATTTCAATCTCTTCACTCTATCCACTATGTCCACTACCCTTGTCATATTTCTCACCCACGTGTTCCGCTTCCTGTCTTTCCTCGTTATGCCAAGCATACAGCGTTCCATACTTCTTTGAGTGCATTGGATTTTATTTTGCATCTTGGCGTTCAGTGTCCAAGTTTCACATCCATACGTCATCACTGGCAAAACGCATTGATCAAAGATCCTTTTCTTCAGGCAGAGTGGCATTTTTGATTTAAAAACAGCATTCATCCGTCCAAATGCACTCCACCCTAATTTCATACGTCTCTTTATCTCTTCATTTTTACTACCAGACATGTCAATTATTTGACCTAAATATAAATAATTATTTACTACTTCTACTGGTTTATCATCTAAGGGGATGCTATCAGGCATGCAATAACTATTGAACATTAGTTTAGTCTTATCTACGTTAATTTTTAATCCTACTTTTCTACTTTCCCTGTCCAGCTGTGTTAGTCTGATAAGTAGGTCAGCTGAATCACGAGCTACTAAAACTATATCGTCTGCGAACCGAAGGTGACTCAAAAAGCGACCATTGATGCTTACTCCGGCTGTATCCCAATCCAATTTCCTGAAAACTCCCTCAAGCACCGCATTGAATAACTTGGGCGAGATTGTATCTCCTTGTCTTACTCCTTTTCCTATGCTAAATCTATCTGTACCTGAAAAAATTTTAACCGAAGCTGTGGCATTCTTATATATTGCAGCTAACAGTCCCACATAGGGTTCCGGCACTCCCTGTGTTTTTAGAGCGTTAAGTACTGCATTATGACTAACTGTATCGAAGGCTTTCTCATAATCGACGAAACCTAGGCACAATGGCCGTTGATATTCGTTGGCGCGCTCGATTAGTTCGCCAACTACTTGGAGGTGGTCCATTGTGCTGAAATTTGCCCTAAACCCTGCCTGCTCTATAGGTTGGTTCTCGTCGAGGATATTCTTCAGCCTTTCTGTAATAACCTTCGTGAAGAGCTTGTAGACCGCTGAAAGTAGACTAATGGGTCGGTAGTTCTTGATATCGCTTTTGTCGCCTTTTTTGTGTATTAAAATGATAGTTGCGTTATTCCATCCTTCTGGTATAGCTTGGTTCTGGATGCATTTGCTGAAAAGCCTAGCTAAGATATTAATTAGGGGGGGGCCGCCACATTTTAGTAAGTCAATGGGAATATTATCTTCCCCTGGGGATTTACCGTTCTTTGCAGTTTTTAGCGCGGCCTCTACTTCGCTAGGCAATACTGCAGGAACCCTTTGGCCGTGTGTCGATTCCAGAGCGGGGAATTGGCCGTTGTCGTTCTCGTATAGTTTTGCATAGAACGTGTAAACTCTGTCTATGATTTCTTCTCTATTCCTAATTATTACTCCGCTCTCTGATCTGATTGCGATCATTTGGTTTTTGCCTAAGAAAAGATCCTGTTTGCACTTTTTCAGGCTACGGTTATTCTTAATGGTATTTTCTATTAGCTTGCTGTTAAAATCCCTGACATCCCTGACTATTCTCTTTTTAATTTCCTTATTTACTAGATTGTATTCTTGCTTATTATTATCCCTATCTAAATTCCTTTTATGCTTAATTAGGTTTTTTGTTTCCGCTGAAATTTTGCTTAATTTAATCTGTTTCCTGAATCCACCTAATTTCTTACCTGTTGAGGTTAGAACCGAACTAATTACAGTGTTCAATTCCTCGATGTCTGCTTCTGGGTTTAATTTCCCGTATCGATTTCCAATTTCGAGTTCGAATTCCTTTTTCCTAGACCTTAGTTGAGCGAAATCTGGAGAGTTACTGCATCCTTTTATTAATTTCCTACGTTCGCAATTTATATTAATGGCCATCTTGGCACGGACTAATCTGTGATCGCTACCTATATCTACTTTACTTAAAACACTAACGTCTTTAACGGAGTGCAGGGCATTTGTTAGGATGAAATCGATCTCGTTTCTGTCTCCTTTAGGACTCTCCCAAGTCCACTTATTGTTGGTGTTTTTCCTGAAAAATGAATTAGTGATAAAGAGCCTGTTGTGTTCTGCGAATTCTATGAGGCGATCGCCTCTGTCGTTTCTTTGGCCGGTACCAAAATTGCCTACTGCTCTTTCTGTATTTGCCTTTTGTCCTATTTTTGCGTTAAAGTCGCCCATGATTATTTTAAAGTGGTGACGGCTATTATCGTATGCGTCCTGTATTTTTTCGTAGAAGTCTTCTATTTCCTCGTCTGGGTGGCTAGATGTGGGGGCGTACACTTGGAAGATTTGACAAGTGTACCTGCTCGAGATTCTTAATACTATATAGCATATACGTTCCGATATGTCGCTTATTTCTATAATATTTCTTTCTATTCTCTTATTGATAAGAAACCCTACTCCTCCTATTCTACCATTTGGTAGCCCTCTCCAGTAGAGACAGTTACCACTTTTTAGGATTATTTGGTTTTGCTGTTTTCGTCTTACTTCACTAAGTCCTACTATATCCCATTTGATATTTTCTAATTCATTCTCTAATGCAAGCACACTTCCTTCACTCGATAACGTTCTTACATTGTACGTGGCTAAATACAGGTTTCTATTAGCTAAGCTATCATCCATCGTCACTCTTACCTTGTTGGAGGTTTGGATATTATTTTTCTCGCATTTATCCAAGATGTGTTGAGAAAAAGGCGGTACTTGAGAGAGATTTCCATTCAAGGAGTGAGTTCTTACCGCCATAGACTCTTCTCTGTGGTCAGCTTTGACAGATAGTCATCCTAGGTATCACTTGGATCACTTACGAGGTATTACATGCCATTTAACAGGGTTACTTTGTAAGTAAAAGTAGTTAGTTATGATAATAATAGATTAGCAATTGTTATACTACTTTTTTACAGATCTTTATCGTGAGACGCCTCTTTGGAGACAACGGATTTATATATGTGAGTGCGGTTTGCAATTTAATATTTTAATAATAAATTTAGTAAAGAATATAAAATTACACGAATTACTTTAATATAAATTAAATATGAAAAAGAACTATTATACAGTTGGGAAACACCGTTTCTGTTTTCTATTATTCTATTAAGTAAAGTTCGTTAAAAATTTTTGTCTGAAAGCAATTATGTGGAAGATTTATTGCTTCTGTGGGACCGAATTTTGACTGGCGAGCAGGGACCCTTATTTTTTTGTATTCAGGTAGGGAGATGTATCTCGTTCGTATACGCTTTTGTAACTGACACAAAATTAACACAAAATTTTTCGCAATCACTGATATTAAAAACGCTGTTAACGGCCGATCGTCTGTTTATTTTTACACTTAAATTATACTAGGATGCAATTAGTAAAATAAGTGATTAGATGGTTAAATTTTTAGATTAAATTTCGTGCAATAGCCGGGTTTAAGCGAGTAATAGCGGGAAGAACGCAGAAGCACGTCTTCCCCGCATGACACGAAAGACCGAACTCCGTATATATATATATATATATATATATATATATATATATATATATATATATATATATATATATATATATATATATATATATATATATATATATATATATATATATATATATATATATATATATATATATATATATATATATATATATATATATATTAATATATATATATATATATATATATATATATATATATATATATATATATATATATATATATATATATATATATATGCCATTTAATAAAGTTTTAAGTAGATTAAATAGGGTTCATAAGTAGAGACACTTATGTATATATTTTTGGCATCTATTTTTGTCAATTTTAGCATTTTCATTTTGCATTTTAGCATTTTAGGGCATTAAAAATGTTCAATTTTATCTATTTGTATGAGTTTAATTTTAAATAATAAAAAATTTCGATGAATTTTAATAAAATTTATATATGTACAATTAAAAAAGTAAACACAACAATTAAAAAATAATAGAAAAATTCAAAAATGTTTTGTTATTAAAATTACAATGAAAAAAACATTAATATAAAAATGCAAAGACAAAAAATATGAATATAAAAATATAATACCAATTAAAATTTATTAAAAAACCCAACATGGAGCATATTTCTACAGATTATTTTTTGAGGTTTGTGCGACGATCAGTAACAATTATATTGTATTTACTAAAATTCCTTTCAGCATCCACATTATTGACGGGACACCAAATAGATTTTATGGCTGCACAACCAAACTCTTCATATTTAATTTTTGTTGCCATCAATAATAGCAAAATATCCGGCGTGGATTCATTTTTTATATTCTCTATTACATAATTGTCTAGAGCAGCGTTTCCCAACCTGTGGTACGCGTACCACTTGGTGGTACGCGGTTGATGGTTGGTGGTACGCGAAAAAAAATCAGTAATGGCGGACATACAGGAATGAATAATTTACAATCATAAAAGTAGAAATATTTTTTTTTATCTAATATATAAATTGGAAAGATACTTTGTAAGTTTGGATCTTTGTTTGGGAACTTCTAAAACAAAATAAAATTTACATGACGACAATTCAATTGGTTGAATATTATATTTTTTTCGATTAAAATAAATTTAATAGAAAAACAAATGAATATTTACTATTAGATTCGCCATGTTTAAGCTGTTTATATTACAAATACTGAGCGAAGCCGGGTAAAACAACTAGCAATTAATAAACATTATCTTAATTAGTCATCGTTGACGTCAATATGTACAGTCGATGATCGAAAATCTGGCAATCGATACGTTTTCCTCAGATCCGGCATGGATTTCGGAGTGCATTTTTAAATTTACCGCTCCAATAAATAAATAACTTGAATTTGAATCTTGAGAACAGTTCGATAATAATCTTTAATGTTCCTGATAAAATTGAAAGTACAGATGATTAGAAAATTACATTTTTGGAATTTATGTATCGAAAATGATCAAACTGAAGTATTTGAAACTTTACATAATTTCTTATCTGAAAACAAGAGTCGTATGTCTCGGGATATACGTGAAAAAATAATTGAATATTTAATAGGGCTGAAATCGTCTTTTACGCAGTGCTTCCCCAAACCTTTTAGAAGCAAACAATTTGATTTCAAACTGTTTGTTTTGTTTTTCAAACAATTGTTTATGAACATTTTCGGACAGCTACCAAGGAAAAAAAGAACTTGATTGAACTTTCAAATTATAGTATTTAAAAACTGAATTCGAAATAAATAAGGTTATTAATTTTTGGCTAGGTATTATGTAGTGAAGAATAAGAACAGCTTTATGACATAGCGCTCAAATTTCTGTCGCTGTTTACTAGCACTGAACTGGTTGAGAGAGCTTTCTCTTCATATATTTTAATAAGAAAAATATAGAAATTGATTGAATCCAGCTCCAGACTTAAGGGTAAATCGCGCATCATTTGAACCAAATTTAAAAAAAACTAAGTACAAGGATCTCAATTATATGTACCTACTTTGTAATTTTGTGTTTTTATTAAAACAATCAATAATATTTTTACTATCAATGATAGAAGTATAACCAGATAGTAGAATAAATATATTAAACTTTGAGCATATTATAATTGTGACTCCGCAAAAAAAATTTTTTCCATAAAATTTCTCACCAAAACAGATCTACATATTGCGTGTATCCTGTCTTCACATTCCTTACCATGCAAATACTATATATAATAATTTCACTTGCAAAAACAAATTTCATGAAATACAATCATTCTTATATGGTGGTACAATTTAGCGTTATGTATGTACTACCAAGTGGTACGCGAGTCAAAAAAGGTTGGGAAACGCTGGTCTAGAGTGCTGATATCCTGTGCTATAAAGTGCTGATATCCTTACAAACATTGAGCCTCTAGTTTTAAGACGCTTTTTTGAGCAGCCTTTTGGATATACAGCACCAACTGTCTTCTTTTGTTCGGTTCAGTAGTAGACAAAAGCAGTTGGTTGGTTTCGACAGTTTCAACACCGTCTATGGTAAACTGAAAGCTCTGTTTTATCCCCTCAATTTCTTCACATAATAAATGGGCAAAGGGATAGGAAGACCCTTCTAAATTGTATATTAATTTTATAAATTTTATACAAATTTCACTTTTGTTTGTTATTTAAGCATATTTTACGAATTTAGCATCTATTAGCATCTATTCCGAATTTTAGCATCAATTAAGCATTAATGGGAAAATGCCCAAAATACGTGTCTCAACTCAAAAATGATTCAAGCGATACATTGATTTTGATTTTTAAATGCTTTTTATTATTACGAAATTATGTTCACAATACATCTTATATCTATTTTAATAGGTACTGATCTACTGATCATTTTCTATTTTACAATTTAATTTCATTTGGTTATTAATCACAGTATTATATTATTCTAATGTTAATCTAAAGCATAATAGGAAAAAGAGCTCAAAAACCTATTTACAATCCTTATAAATGTTCATAATACATCTAATACATAATATTAATTAAAGACTCTCTAAAGTCGATGACCTAAAGCAGATTGTGTTTAGGTAATCTGTGTTTATACCTGAAGGGTATAGACATTTTGTTGTAATCACCGAGACTCTTCACAAGTGTGTTACTTAGTATGGTTATTAGTGATTCTGTCATAGAATCTACTGGTTAGTTTGTTAGTAATGTCTGTAACAAACGGAATATTATATATGGCATGCAGTTTTTTCAGGTTAGTATATATGGGTGTATTATAAATTATTTTTAGGGATTTATTTTGTATTACTTGGAGCTTGGAAAGGTTAGTATTCGAGGCGTTATTCCATACAGGTGAAGCATAGGTTAATAATGGTAATATGAGCGCGCGATATAATTTTATTTTATTTAGCGTTGATAAAGAATTATGGCGATTAAATATTGTATATATTGAGGATATACCCCGCATCGTTTTGCATTTCGCTGCCTCAATGTGAGGTGCCCATCTCATTCTTTTATCAAACGTTACTCCTAAATATTTTATTACTGACTGCCATTTCAGATTTTCTCCAGAGGGGATTTTCAGATCTGAGCTTGGCTTATGCTTTCTAACACTAAAGAATATGGCGTCTGTTTTGGTTTGATTAATTTGAATTTTCCACTTAGTGAAGTGTTCAGTCATTGCTTTAATTGCAAATTCAAGATTTTTAAGAATAGTGTCTGGTTTTTTGCTACTTGTGAAGCAAGCTGTATCATCTGCATATAGGGCTATGTGACAGTTTTTTGGAATAGGTATGTCATTTACATATATGGAGAACAAGAGTGGGCCAAGCAAGCTCCCCTGCGGAACGCCAGCTGCGATTATTTTTGGAGACGATAATTCATTATTTACGCTAACCACTAGCTTTCTACTAGTTAAGTACGATTTGATGATGAGAATTAGGTAGTTTGGTATTTTGTTAATAAGGAGCTTATGAATGAGTCCATCGTGCCAAACCGTGTCGAAGGCCTTTTCTATGTCGAGACATACCATTCCGGTACTTCTCTTCATATTAAAGTTCTTCGTCACGTGTTCAGTTAGTCTTGTTAGTTGTTGGGTCGTGGAATGTCCAGTGCGAACTCCAAATTGTTCATTTATTAATTTCTTATTTACGACTTTAAGTAAACGAGTGTAGATTATTTTTTCCAGAATTTTTGAAAGCGTGCATAGTAAGCTAATGGGTCTATAATTGGCCGGGTTTTTTGAGCTTTTATCGGGCTTAAGTATGGGAATTACGTTGGCTGTTTTCCAGTATTCTGGGAAATACCCGGTGAGTAAACATGCGTTGAATATTTTAGATAGTGAGACTAAATCTTTAAATGGAAGTTGTTTGATTATGATGTTATCTATTGAATCTCGCCCAGGTGCCTTTTTATTTTTTAAATTACGTATTATATTTTGAATTTCACACGGATGCACCAATTTTATATTTTTAGTACTGTTAGTGGGAGTTTTTGTGATGATTTTAATGGACCGGTTGACTTTATTATGCGTTGGTATGTGATTGTAATGTTGTGTGAGTGTGTGATGTTTTTGGAAGGATTTTGATAATAGTTCTGCTTTGTCGCAATCACGCGTCACTGAGATTCCTGCATCATCTAATGGAGGAATCGAGTTTTTTTTCCTGCGAATCGCTTTAGCTAATTTCCATAGAGAGCCATCAACTGAGCTCAATTTTTCTAATTTTTTAGACCAAGCTTCATTTTTGATTTCTTTGATTCTAATTTTAATTTGATATGTGAGCTTATTAATTAATGTTTTCAATGCTGGATTTTTTGATGTTTGCCAAATTTTACGGAGTTTATTTTTAATTTTAATTAGATTTGCAACAAAGTCAGTTATCTCTAGTTTGTGTTCAATGTATTGTGTCTTATTGTGTATGTGAAGGTGTTTGGATCGAGCTATTGATTCCGTCAGGTGTATTATGGAGCTGTCGATTTCTGTTTTGTTTGTGAGTGTGGTAGAAGTTAGAATGGTTTGGTCGTTTATGTACGACTTGAACTCTCGCCAGTTAGCTCTCCCGTAATCCCAACCATGCTTGATGATTTCCTCGGGTTTCCCGTCGATTGAGAAGATTATCGGGAGATGATCAGACAACAGGGTTTGAAGGGCATTTAGTGTCGATATTTTTAGGCAGTTCTTGACGAGGACAAGATCTAGTGTGGATGGTTGTGAGTTATTTGTAGGATAGTGTGTGTATGTATCCGGATGAAGTAAGATTTTATCTGTTAGTTGAATGTATTTAAAAAGAGTTGTGCCTTGTTGGTCAGTGTTTACGCAACTCCATAACGGATGTTTAGCATTAAAGTCACCAGCTACCACTACCGAACTACCAATGTTAAATATTTTGTTAAGATCGGATGCCAATAATCGTTTTTGGGGAGGATTGTAAGCGGATGCTACTATGTGACGGGTGTTGTTAATTGTTAGTTCGATGGCGGTTAGTTCTAAATTTTTTAGTGGCGGAGTTATTACGCGACAATGTTTAATTGAGGATTTTATAAAAATGGCAACTCCCCCTCCATGCTGTTCTCGGTCTTCGCGATAGCAGTTAAAGTTAGGTAGGTTAATACGGATATGAGGTTTTCAGAAGGTCTCGGAAATTAAAACTATATCAACACAGTACTCACCGATCGCCGACTCTAGTTCGTCAATCTTATTCTTCCACGAGCATTCCAAGCTAGAATGTTCAGGCGCCTCCCGTTAATCAAAGACATCGAGATATTCGACAAGCATGAGTGCCAGCTCTAGTTTGTCGGTGCAACCGCTGGCCTTGGCACGAATCTCCTGGAGGATCTTCAACATCTTCGCCATAGACGCCATGGAAGTTAGGTCTGTTGTTGGTTGAATGTTGGGATTGGTTGGTTGTTGGGGTTTTATAGGGATATTTGGGATATTTGGTGAAGAAGTTTTAATGGTTGGTAGCTTTGGGAAGTTATGATCGTTAACGACCGGGATATTTTGTGACTGCACCACTGGGAGTTTCCAAGGGTCGGCTTTGACAATTGATGCTCGATTCTTCCTCGATTCCAGCATTTTCAGATAGATCTGTCTTTTTGGACAGTCTTTGAAGTTAGCGGGGTGAGATCCTGAACAGCCTGAGCAGACAGCAGGGGTAACTATCCCTTGATTGCATTGTGCGGTGAGGTCAAGCGATACATAGGATGGACGGTATGGCCCATTCCTTGACCCATACCGCCTTTTTCTCAACATATCTTGGATAAATGCGAGAAAAATAATAGGATGTGGCTATGTGTACATAAAGTATCGACGAATTATTAGCTATTTGTACATACAGTATCGACGAATTATTGGCTATTTGTACATACATACAATATTGACGAATTATTGACTATTTGTGCATGCAGTATCGACAAATTATTGGCTATTTGTACATACAGTATCGACGAATTATTGGCTATTTGTACATACAATATTGACGAATTATTGACTATTTATGCATGCAGTATCGACGAATTATTGGCTATTTGTACATACATTATCGACGAATTATTGGCTGTTTGTACATACAGTACATAGGACAGCGAAAGTGACGTTTGGTACAGATTGTTAAAAAATTCAAAAAAACTGTTTAAAAACCGTATTCAAGACTATGATTCGATTCAATTATTTGATGCTTCTGTTTGTAATTTACATTAAAGTTGTAAAAAATAATGCCAATTGTTAATTGTTGAAATTACCAATGGACGAACACATAACGAATATTCCATCTGAAAAAAAAATCTTGGCAAAGGACAAATTAAATGTTAGCAAAGTACTAATTTATTAGTAAAAAATGGCAATATTATCTTTTAATTTTAATTTTCCATTAAATTTTGTTTGCTTGGTTTTTCTTTTTGGGACGACCCTTGCTTTTGATTTTGTTCTTAAACTTTGTTTTCTTTAAGTTTTTCTGTATTAAGTTCTTGTGTATTTTCCATTACAGTGTCTCGATCGATTTCTATCTGTGATTGATTTTGTACGCTGGTTTTTAAGTTATGTTGAGTTTGGTTGAAGAGTGATAAGCCATTTCTGACATTATTCTCTATAATTTTTAACTCTTCCATATAATTTAAGAATGATGGCGTACGGTGATGTGAGATACGGTCGGCTAATTTTTTTATGGCATTGAATGCCATATTAAATTTTTTATTGTCCTTTAAAGGTTTTTGATTTTCACTATCACTACTGAGAAATTCTTCATTTGAATTCGAATCAATTCGTGATTCGACTTCAATATCGTAATTTTTGTATCTTTGATGAAAAAATTCCTCTGGGAATGCGTCGATTTTTCGTTCCTCCCGCACAAATAAAATATGGCGACAAGAAACAATGTATGATTTCTAAAAAGTGCATGTGCAGTTTTCTGGAGATGTATAATATTTTTTACTTTATTTTTTACTACCATCTTTGAAATTTTCCCAAACTTCGCCATTTTCCTTTATCGACATGTTTGCTTTATAAATAAAAAATAATTTTAAAGATCTGTGATATAATTGCATACCTCCTGCTGTTAATTTGTGTGAAGCAAAATCTAGGAATTGCTTTGTTTCAGGAACTAGATCCATTATTCGATAAACTTTTTGTGCCATCATTGTATTTGAATTTTTACTTCTAAGTGTGATGTATTGTAGTTAAGAAGTTCAATAATACAAATTCCATTAGACGGAACGGAACGAAGCTTGGTTTTAATATGGCTTTTGAGCGTCCAAAAGAATCTTTCAATTCTATTTGTTGTAGAATCACCCATCATAGGGAGATACTTTCGAAAACAATGTACCCACATTTCCCTGCGCGAATTCCAATGTTTACTAAAATATTCTACAAGAGAAACTTTTTTATTTTGGGAAAATATCTCCACCATTCTTGTTTCCTTCAAAAAAAATAGTATTATTTACATCAAACTATTCGTGTGTGCGAATACAACTTTTTTTTTAATATTCTTATAATCTTCTTATGTACTTATGTACTGTATGTATAAATAGCCAATAATTCGTCGATATTGTATATACAAAAAGCCAACAATTCGTCGATACTGTATATACAAATAGCCAATAATTCGTCGATACTGTATGTACAAATAGTCAATAATTGGTCGATACTGTATGTACAAATAGCCAATAATTTGTCGATACTGTATGTACAAATATCCACATCCAAAATAATATCCAGTCAGCAATTTACACAAAAATTTGAATAATTTGCAATATAAAATTATCAACTCTACAGGGTAAAGTTAACAAAGCACCCTTAACTTGAATACATTGCAGTTTGGCACGGCTGTAAAATAAATTACTCGGCAAATGTCAAAACGACATTTAATGTCAAATTAACATCTCTAAAAAAGCTCGCACGATAGAATCGGCGTCCGCCCGGTAAATCAAACATCAAACGGGTTGTCAGTAACAAAATTAAAAATTTCACTGGCCCCTATCAGTGAAATTATAATTTTTGACAGATGGATGATAGCGCGTCGTCCCGCTCCTGTCCATTCCTACTCTCCCATGGTCCACACATCGTATTATCCATCCAAACACATCGTAATATCTTAGCAACCAACACTTATTTATTTAATGGTTAAGTTAGGGTTGTCCCTATTTATTTAAGATTAGGTTGTTAGGATTAGTATTTATTTTTGTCAAATTTTATTTTTGTTAATGGGGCGCCATTTGATGAGTAAGGCGCCCATGTGACCAGTCGGCGCTGTCGCTATCGAACGGCCCACACGTACTTTCCACTCAATAATGGATTTTTCCTTTACTTAGCGGAAAACGTCCGTTTCATAGCCGAAAAAGATTAACACAAGTGATCATATTTTTTCGTGCAATATATTTGTTATGAGTGCAAATTGTTTTTACTAAAGTTTATATAATTAATTACATCCCTTTTCAAAGTAGACTTCTGCTTGATTTCGCCATCACTTAAATCAATTATTAAAGTTGAACTATTTAACTATAAGAAATTGCAAAAATTTGCTTGCCACAAAGTTTTTATTTTTTACGTTAAACTTGTATATTTAATTTGTCCAGAAATCAAATTGTTCCTTGGGTTACTGGGTCGATTGAAACACTCCGCCTCTTATTTAGCACTACACTACTGCTCCTCTCCCCCCCTCTTAATAAAATTCTAGGTGCGCTATTGAAATGCTATTAAATCTACTGAAATTATTTTAAATCTACTTAAACAGCATACATATGTGTTTAAATGCATGTACATATAAATGAAAAATGTGAATTTAAATATTCAAATTTAAAATTTGAATCATCTTAAATCAATTACGTAGTTCATTTTAAACATATGTACATACATTGAACCAAAAAAAAGTATCATAATAATATTTTTATGAATGCAATTCTGAAACATTTAATGTATGTTTCAAATTTTATATATGTACGTTGTGTATACCATATGTACAGTATAAACAGTTATTTTTCAATAAATAATTCACTATAATATATTGATATAATATTTACTGAACGTAGTATTCGTGTTTGACCGGAAGTGCCTGAAAATACAATCGAACTTATTTAAATGGAAGCAATATATTTTCTACACACACTTTTCAAATATTTTATTTTATTTTTTATTTTTATTTTTATTATACATTAATTAATCAAGCACACTAACAGAACGCTCTAAATCGACGAGTGTACTAAACAGATTAAGAATGGAAAAAATTACATATATGAAAATACAAGTAATAGTACATAAATAAAAGAAAAGAAATAGAAAAAAATAAATAAACATGACATAAAAGTTCTTAAAAATTCTGAACTGATCAAACTAACTCAACTGTACCAATTGGTCGCGACTTACATAACCGAGGAAGTGGTGCAGCAAATGACGAATGTCAATGGCACCATCCAGTGAATTTAAGAAACGGAGGCCACGAGGAATGGGAGAATTGAAATAAGCCACAGTTCTTGCTAGAGGAGTTTGAAAAAGGGGACGATGGCGGGTCCATATCAAACCCTCCGGAGCATGAAGGCCCAACTCCGCCAGAATAGACGGGCAGGAAATAAAACCTCTAAATATGGAAAACAAGAACTTGATGAGGGCAACACTCCTCCTGTGTTCAAGAGAAGTGTATCCGACCATACCTATAACGAATAGTGAAGGAAATTAATATGGGTAAATACCAAATTGCTCCTTATAAAGTAGCCGAAGAAAGCGTCTTTGGATAAGTTCGAGTTTGATAGATAGAGATTTGGTTGAAGGATTCAACCAAATGAGAGGAGATCATAGAGGCGTATTCCATGACACTCCTAACCAGAGTATTGTACAGCAGCCTCAGAACAGTGGGATTATGGTTATGATTAAAAGTGTCGGAAATTACGAAAAACAAACCCTAGAATTCTTGAAGCAGAGCAACACAAAGAGTCGATGTGATTAAAGAACCTTAGGTCACTCTGAAATGCAACCCCAAGATCAACAGTAGAATCAACCCAGTTCAGTTCAGAGTTACCAGCAAAATAAGAAAAGGTACGATCGGGGATAAATCTAGATCTGGAGTAACACATTACCTTACACTTGGAGACATTAACAGGCAAACGGTTAGCTAACGACCAAGCATCCAACCAAGCATTTAAATCCTCTTGTAAAAGCTCACAAGAGCGTTCAGAATCTATACTCAAATAGAGCTTTAGATCATCTGCATATAGTGAGAAACGACAATTGACCAAGTTTTTACCAATATCGTTGACAAATAAATTTAAGAACCAGGGGCCGAGGTTAGAGCCTTGGGGACCTTCTGACGACAAACTGTTGACGATCCAGAAGATATGATCTAAAAAACTGGACCAATCTGTAATGAAATTAATATGTGGACATTTTCTTTAATAAAATTAAGTGATTTAATTTATCAAAGGCTTTAATGGAAATCGGTATAAATTGCATGGACAGATTTATAGTGGTCTAAGGAACGATGAACATAATTGGTAAACTCGAACAAATTCGTAACAGTTGAGCGGCCAGGCCGAAATGCATGTTGCTCCTCAATCAAAAAACTTTGAAAATAGCTCCAGATGTACCCGCAGAGTATGAACTCGAAGACTTTAACAGGACTAGACAAGAAGGAGATAGGCCTATAATTCCCTATATAGGATTTGTCACCCCCCTTATTTAAAGGAACAATCCGGGTACACTTCCATAACGCAGGAAAGGAACAGGGTTTAAATGACATTGCAATAAGGGCTGCACCTGGGCACTGGATCAACCCTTTAGAATGAAGTCCACAAGTGCGCAAGGCTTTCAGTTTGGCAAAACCATACTCGAAATCCGCGGTGTTAATTAAGTCAATAGACAAAGACAAGGAAAAGGAAAGTACGGCATTGGTAAGGAAACAGTCATGATCAGGTACGCCATCATTCCCCTGAACAAACTGTGAGCAAATATAGTCAGCGAAAGCCTCAGAAATCTCACCATGACCAACAAAGTTGTATTTCTGTCATCATGCATGGAATAAAAGGCACATAAAGTTTTACGTTTGGAGTTGATAAATCTCCAATTTCGACATTCGCCAACATACTTAGAATGGGCATCATCTATCGGATATTTCAATTGGATACGCAAAAGTTTAAATAAAATCAGATCCCCATCATGGCCGAATATCTTCCAGATTTTATGAAATCGGTGTTTTTTCCTGATGATTCTAATAATTTCAAAGTTGTACCAAGGTGAGTAAGTTCTGATATATGACTCATTGCGTCGAAGCAATATTCTCTATTAAGAAAACAAGAGTCAAAACAGTCATATCGTACACGATAGAAGGCTTGAAGTGCATCATCAACCTGACCAGAATTATAAAGTGCACTCCAATCAGCAGATAACATAATATTGGTGAGATCATTAAAACAGACATCTTTGAAAATCCATCCATTAACTACATTCATATCAACAGCTAGTGATAATTCATTAGCCAGCAGCGTGGCTCGGTCGTTAAGCTTCTGCTTAACACTGAGAGGCGCCGAGTTCGATCCCTTGAGCTGACCTCGATTGAAAAGAATTTTTCTGAGTATATCTGTAATGCTGCTGGTCAGACCAGGATTTGTGACTCCTGGTTGATCGTTTCCTATCAGAGTTTGCCAATTTTCTCTGATTTCATTGTTGAAACGATTCCCGATTAAAAATTGGCTAAAAATCCTTCCTACCCACTATGTCACCACTACTTGAGTATGATTAATGTAAATATTACAATAAAAATGTATGTACAATTCATAGATGTCTCGTTAATTGTCGAGTTTAAGTCAGTGTCTCGTAATTTAGCGACTTATATAATAAAAAATGCTGTATTGTTTGTAATTTGGCCAGGAAGGCGCATTGGGGTTTACCTGTAATGCCTTCCTGGTATGAAATAAAATAAAAATATGCACGAGAGGTGTATATGAATTATTAACGTCACAAACAATGTCAAAGTTTAACGGAGGATGATAGGAATCAGATTCAACCAGCTCGACAACATTAGTGGCCGGGGTAGCATCAACATGATGAGTTACCAAAATGTAACCAAGTATATGGCCAAAATTGTTAGATATTGTGTTGATCTGATTGAGATTATAAAAATTAATGATTAATTTAATATCAGCTTTAATATTTATTTTAATTTTTATTACATTTTATACCAGGAAGGCCTTACAGGTTAAGCCCAATTCGCCTTCCTGGCCAATTACAAACAATACGGCATCTTTATTATACATGTCGCTGAATTACAAGACATTGAAAACTCCAAAATTAACGAGACATCTATGAATTGTAGATAAATTTTTATTGTACATTAATCATACTCAAATAGTGGTGACATGGTAGGTAGGAAGGATTTTAGCCAATTTTTAATCGGGAACCGTTTCAACAATGAAATCGGAGAAAATTAGCAAACTCTGGTAGGAAACGATCGACCTGGAGTCACAAATATCCAGGTCTGACTAGCAGCACTGCAGATATACTCAGAAAAAATATTTTTAATCGAGGTCAGCTCATGGGATCGAACCCGGCGCCTCTCGGTATTAGGCAGAAGCTTAACGGCCGAGCTATGCTGCTGGCTAATAGTGAGATGACAGTTGGGATTGAATTCTTCCATAATAATGGGAGAATT
Source organism: Arctopsyche grandis (assembly GCF_051622035.1). NCBI lineage: Eukaryota > Metazoa > Arthropoda > Insecta > Trichoptera > Hydropsychidae > Arctopsyche > Arctopsyche grandis. The sequence goes on along the minus strand of NC_135355.1, from coordinate 20,375,910 downwards.
ATTATCAATCAGATAGGGAAAATTGCTCATTAGGTTTTCGAAAAACAGATTGATACTACATAATTTTGGATAAATCAGGCGGAAAATAAACGAAACAAAAACAAAGTGGGAACGCTTAATAATAACTTCAACCCATATATCCTCGACAATAGTTTCTAGAATGTACATATAAGCGTTTACAATCAGAGGAAAATTTATTGTTGATGGCAAACAGGACACCACCACCACGAGATACACAGTCACGCCTGAAAACAGAGTGATTAACAATGAACAATTCATCATCCCTAATAGACGGGTGAAGCCTCAGCCAGGTCTCATTTACATAAGTATATCTACAAAAATTGTAATAAACTATAATATTTGAGTGACTCACTTTGCTGAACAGTTTGATTTTTTTAATACTCCCATATCCTTATTACTTTATCTGTATGTTTTTTCCTTCAAGCTCCAATATTTACAATTTTTTTTTTTATATATTTCCATGTGACTTTTACACATCGTTAAGACGATTGGGCCTAAGTTTAAGTACGTATGTGATGATATAAAAGCGGCCCAAATCCAAATTTAATTATATTAGTTTAAGCCGGGATCATAATTTTGATTGAAACCCCAATCATTGAAAACTCTTTGATTGAAATATTAATCATGAAATCCCACATATTTGTACATTTGTTGTTGAAATATTGTTTAAATTGCTTTTTTATTTTATTTATATTTTAGTACATTATTTTATTACTACAGTTTTTTTTTTTACTTGAGTTTTTTTTATTTTATAATTATATATCTTAATATTATATACAAAACTAAAAGGAGGTTTGTATTTAAAAAAGTTTTTTTTACCACGGTTTTCATTTTACAAATTAATTTAATTTTTATTTACAAATTAATTTAATTGCTATTTTATTTATAATTATAAGTACATATTAAAACTAAGGATTCAACACCGCACAGATATTTCACTGTCACAGAATTTAATGTATTATAATTCTTCAATGCGCATTATTAATAGGGAACTTACTCCCTTATGGTGGATGAGGCTGTCCCGTCGTATTATACCATATACTATATATACGCTTATTATAAACAGTCATTGTAAATGATATAAACAATTAGATACAACATAACTTCTTATTGAATATTTATCTCGCGATTTGCCTGTGAAATGTCAGATCTGACACATTTGGCCGTAAATCGATATATAGCCGTAAATCGATATATGCCATTACACGAAGCTATACGCCAAATTTGAAATTTATATATACATATGAGAGTTAAAACTATAAATATTTATATATTAGAGATAACGAGAACCTATAAAGCAAATTTTATAAAATATAGAGTTAAAAAAAATGTTATAGGCGTTTAAATAATTAAAATTTGACAGCGAGATGGCAGGGCGAAAGTAATGAAACTACCGATGTGAATGATGAATGTGACAGATAAACGTCACCGTGTAATACAATGCAGTATTTTCAAACGTGTCTAATATGATATTTTTTCACCATCGTAATGGCGGATGATACCTTTACTTATATTGATGACCAAAAAGAGCAATATGGCAAAGTATGAAAACGATCGGATAAGAGTTAAGACATATAAAAAAGACCTCTTAATTGTAATAGTAAGTGAAACGTAAAGTAATGAAACTACCGATGTGAATAATGAATGTGACAGATAAACGTCACCGTGTAATACAATGCAGTATTTTCAAACGTGTCTAATATGATATTTTTTCACCATCGTAATGGCGGATGATACCTTTACTTATATTGATGACCAAAAAGAGCAATATGGCAAAGTATGAAAACGATCGGATAAGAGATAAGACATATAAAAAAGACCTCTTAATTGTAATAGTAAGTGAAACGTAAAGAAGGTTTGTAAAAAATAAAGAAATCGATAGTTTTCATAATTTAGCGAAGCTCTTCATTTGTAATTTTTATACTTTAAATTTTATACAATCATGTTGTTCCTTACGCTTCCGGTAACTGTAGCTACTGCGGAGCGCTCGTTCTCGAAGTTGAAACTTATTAATAAAAATGATTTCGTTTGAAATTGGAACTTATTAAAATAACTTCAACTGTGTAACCACATCAATTAAAATAGTAACCATGAGAGGACAAATAGCATGAATTTTAACAAAATATTGTTTGTGTTTTTTTAAAAAGAAGTTCTAATTAAAAAAGACATGAATTATTATTTTGGAAATTTATTTGACTGTAAGAAAATAATATAAATATTTGGGGGGGGGGGCACCTTAAAATATTTTGCGGGGGGCGCTTGGAATTCACGTTAATTGTTTTAATTTTTACTATTTCCGATACATATCGTTAAAACCATTGTTCGGCAACACTTTACAATATGTGTCAACTTGTCTTTCAACAACAATTAATTCCCCAGCTGATGGTAGACTTCATTTGAATCTCCAGTGAGCGATGATTGGGTATCTGACAAGCTAAACCTAATAAAATACTAATTCGAAAAAAAAGGTAGTTTCTGCAAAACATTATAATCCTTTATACTTAGAACATACCTACTTTACAGTTTTATACCCGAATATCCTGTATTTGAATATTTGGATTTGGTGTATTCTTCAATAAACATGTTGAAATATGCAAGCGGTGTTCGGAATATCGGAAGCAATGTTATTTTTATTACAAATTGATTAATTAAAAAAAAAATTACCGGTAGAGTAGATAAGTACCGGTAATATCGGTATCGTTCTTTTTTCTTTTGATAATACTAGTATTGGAAATTTCAGTATTTTTACAATCCCTAATCACGACTTGTATGGAAATTGAATTTGATTTTGATTTTTAAATGCTTTTTATTATTACGAAATTATGTTCACAATACATCTTATATCTATTTTAATAGCTACTGATCTACTGATCATTTTCTATTTTACAATTTTAATTTAATTTGGTTAGTAATCACAGTATTATATTATTCTAATGTTAATCTAAAGCATAATAGGAAAAAGAGCTCAAAAACCTATTTACAATCCTTACAAATGTTCATAATACATCTAATACATAATATTAATTAAAGACTATCTAAAGTCGATGACCTAAAGCAGATTGTGTTTAGGTAATCTGTGTTTATACCTAAAGGGTATAGACATTTTATTGTAATCACCGAGACTCTTCACAAGTGTGTTAGTATGGTTATTAGTGATTCTTTCATAGAATCTACTGGTTAGTTTGTTAGTAATGTCTGTAACAAACGGAATATTATATAAAGCATGCAGTTTTTTCAGGTTAGTATATATGGGTGTATTATAAATTATTTTAAGGGATTTATTTTGTATTACTTGGAGCTTGGAAAGGTTAGTATTCGAGGCGTTATTCCATACAGGTGAAGCATAGGTTAATAATGGTAATATGAGCGCGCGATATAATTTTATTTTATTTAGCGTTGATAAAGAACTATGGCGATTAAATATTGGATATATTGAGGATATACCCCGCATCGCCTTGCATTTCGCTGCCTCAATGTGAGGTGCCTCATTCTTTTATCAAACGTTACTCCTAAATATTTTATTACTGACTGCCATTTCAGACTTTCTCCAGAGGGGATTTTCAGATCTGAACTTGGCTTATGTTTTCTAACACTAAAGAATATGGCGTCTGTTTTGGTTTGATTAATTTGAATTTTCCACTTAGTGAAGTGTTCAGTCATTGTTTTAATTGCAAATTCAAGATTTTTAAGAATAGTGTCTGGTTTTTTGCTACTTGTGAAGCAAGCTGTATCATCTGCATATAGGGCTATGTGACAGTTTTTTGGAATAGGTATGTCATTTATATATATGGAGAACAAGAGTGGGCCAAGCAAGCTCCCCTGCGGAACGCCAGCTGCGATTATTTTTGGAGACGATAATTCATTATTTACGCTAACCACTAGCTTTCTACGAGTTAAGTACGATTTGATGATGAGAATTAGGTAGTTTGGTATTTTGTTAATAAGGAGCTTATGAATGAGTCCATCGTGCCAAACCGTGTCGAAGGCCTTTTCTATGTCGAGACATACCATTCCGGTACTTCTCTTCATATTAAAGTTCTTCGTCACGTGTTCAGTTAGTCTTGTTAGTTGTTGGGTCGTGGAATGTCCAGTGCGAACTCCAAATTGTTCATTTATTAATTTCTTATTTACGACTTTAAGTAAACGAGTGTAGATTATTTTTTCCAGAATTTTTGAAAGCGTGCATAGTAAGCTAATGGGTCTATAACTGGCCGGGTTTTTTGAGCTTTTATCGGGCTTAAGTATGGGAATTACGTTGGCTGTTTTCCAGTATTCTGGGAAATACCCGGTGAGTAAACTTGCGTTGAATATTTTAGATAGTGAGACTAAATCTTTAAATGGAAGTTGTTTGATTATGATGTTATCTATTGAATCTCGCCCAGGTGCCTTTTTATTTTTTAAATTACGTATTATATTTTGAATTTCACACGGATGCACCAATTTTATATTTTTAGTACTGTTAGTGGGAGTTTTTGTGATGATTTTAATGGACCGGTTGACTTTATTATGCGTTGGTGTGATTGTAATGTTGTGTGAGTGTGTGATGTTTTTGGAAGGATTTTGATAATAGTTCTGCTTTGTCGCAATCACGCGTCACTGAGATTCCTGCATCATCTAATGGAGGAATCGAATTTTTTTTCCTGCGAATCGCTTTTGCTAATTTCCATAGAGAGCCATCAACTGAGCTCAATTTTTCTAATTTTTTAGACCAAGCTTCATTTTTGATTTCTTTGATTCTAATTTTAATTTGATATGTGAGCTTATTAATTAATGTTTTCAATGCTGGATTTTTTGATGTTTGCCAAATTTTACGGAGTTTATTTTTAATTTTAATTAGATTTGCAACAAAGTCAGTTATCTCTAATTTGTGTTCAATGTATTGTGTCTTAGGTATGTGAAGGTGTTTGGATCGAGTTATTGATTCCGTTAGGTGTATTATGGAGCTGTCGATTTCGGTTTTGTTTGTGAGTGTGGTAGAAGTTAGAATGGTTTGGTCATTTATGTACGACTTGAACTCTCGCCAGTTAGCTCTCCCGTAATCCCAACTATGCTTTATGATTTCCTCGGGTTTCCCGTCGATTGAGAAGATTATCGGGAGATGATCAGACGACAGGGTTTGAAGGGCATTTGGTGTCGATATTTTTGGGCAGTTCTTGACGAGGACAAGATCTAGTGTGGATGGTTGTGAGTTATTTGTGGGATAGTGTGTGTATGTATCCGGATGAAGTAAGATTGTATCTGTTAGTTGAATGTATTTAAAAAGAGTTGTGCCTTGTTGGTCAGTGTTTACGCAACTCCATAACGGATGTTTGGCATTAAAGTCACCAGCTACCACTACCGAACTACCAATGTTAAATATTTTGTTAAGATCGGATGCCAATAATCGTTTTTGGGGAGGATTGTAAGTGGATGCTACTATGTGACGGGTGTTGTTAATTGTTAGTTCGATGGCGGTTAGTTCTAAATTTTTTAGTGGCGGGGTTATTACGCGACAATGTTTAATTGACGATTTTATAAAAATGGCAACTCCCCCTCCATGCTGTTCTCGGTCTTCGCGATAGCAGTTAAAGTTAGGTAGGTTAATACGGATATGAGGTTTTAAGAAGGTCTCGGAGATTAAAACTATGTCAACACAGTACTCACCGATCGCCGACTCTAGTTCGTCAATCTTATTCTTAAGTCCACGAGCATTCCAAGCTAGAATGTTCAGTCGCCTCCCGTTAATCAAAGACATCGAGATATTCGACAAGCATGAGTGCCAGCTCTAGTTTGTCGGTGCAACCGCTGGCCTTGGCACGAATCTCCTGGAGGATCTTCAACATCTTCGTCATAGACGCCATGGAAGTTAGGTCTGTTGTTGGTTGAATGTTGGGATTGGTTGGTTGGTGGGGTTTTTTAGGGATATTTGGGATATTTGGTGAAGGAGTTTTAATGGTCGGTAGCTTTGGGAAGTTATGATCGTTAACGACCGGGATATTTTGTGGCTGCGCCACTGGGAGTTTCCAAGGGTTGGCTTTGACAATTGATGCTCGATTCTTCCTCGATTCCAGCATTTTTAGATAGCTCTGTCTTTTTGGACAGTCTTTGAAGTTAGCGGGGTGAGATCCTGAACAGCCTGAGCAGACAGCAGGGGTAACTATTCCTTGATTGCATTGTGCGGTGAGGTGAGTGCCGGCACATTTGACGCACTTGGCCTGCCGATTGCAGTTTTTCGCAGCGTGTCCATATTCTTGGCATCTGAAACATTGAGTAATATTTTGTAATTTACTAGTATATTTAACGACACTGACCTTTGTGTAACAGATGTACCGGATTTCTTTAATCTTCTTTGCCGATACCGATGGCTCGAAGAACACCAAGTATAGCTCGGTGGCGTTGCTCCTAGGCTCCTTCGTCTTCATCTGTATGACTTTGGTTACAGGGAATCCCTGTCTGATGATGTCATCTTTAATATCAGCTTCCGGCAATTTCGGCAAGCCACGTACGACACTTTTTATTTCCTTTTCCTCCTTCCTGGAAAAGGTATGGAATTGTCGGTCTGGTGTCAATCCATCCCGAAGTTTTTTAAAGTCTTCAAGACTTTTACATTGTATCTTGACATTATTTTGACCAATGTAAGTCATTGTGAAGTCTTTTATAAACTTCTTGATCGACTCGATCATGCTGCCGTGAGTGCCAGTAGCTGTCATGATGATGGGCGGGATTCTTCCACCGCTTCTGGGGACATCGGAAACTTCCAAGAGCCCTTCAAATTTGTTTTTCTCCTGAATTTTAAATTCAGGAGCAACATCTTTCACGTTCTTTGCCGTATGTTTTGGAAACTGCCACTCGGTCTCCATCTGAGCGGTCTGAGAGCAGCCTGGTTGAGGAGCTTCGGTTGTAGTTATCAGTGTCTTCTTAATTCGCTTTCAGGTTGGATCCTCGCATGGTGCCAACATGTGTTCGTTTGGTGTTCGTTTTGTGGGGGGTGTTTGTGGTGTATGTTAAAAGGTGTGGGTTTTTTGACGGTATGGCGTATCGCTGTATTATGAGCGCTCGCACAGAGAGTACGTCTTCGGCACGTCCGTTCTCACGGAGCGTCGAGAGACGAGAAATTGAATTTCATATACTATGTATGTATGTATGTAGAAAGATATCTGAAAACGATAAGATTATGCGAAATTCCGTTGGGTGTGTCAGATTACAAAACAATATGACGTTAACTGACTTCTGAAAGCTTTCCACATTGATCTGCGGAAAACTGTGGTTCTAACGAGGAACCAATCGTGCCGGAAAAACATATAAAATATTCATTTATCGTATATTGTAGTAGCTTGATTTAAAACGGAGAATATATTTCCATGTTCCTTCTCAATGATACATATGTACATAATTATGTACATCTATGTATGTATGTACATAAGTAGATATTGTCACTGTTGTTAGAAGATTTTTATTTGCTTCACTCTGTTAGTTAATTGAGATCCCTGTCCGTAAAAAATTCTGATTTTGAAACACTTCCACACTTCAAGTCGCTTTGAAATCTTACCGACATAAAGAGATTATCTAACATTGAAGTAAGCTAATGTGTCCGACATGAAGCTAGAGGAGTTTAATCATAAATTAACTTATTAAAATTTACATCTGAATCTTGTATCAAATCTAAGCGATGACAGCTAACCATTCATACGTGGATTTCTTCCGCCGCTTCACAACTCACAGGCTAAACAGTTGAACAGCTGTAAGAGTTATGTATTTGTTTCAATCTCCTCTTGGAAAATTCGTCTTATTGAAAGTAATTTCTACATGTAATGTATATAGTATTTCCTTAGATATGTGTGTATGTATATCGTAATATACATTACTTTTCTGCTTTTTGTCACTTTTGTTTACAAGGCAACACGATATATGAACATAATATTCTTTTGAATGTACATATAAGTTGGGCTGAAAAGTTCGTAGGCTGACACATAGATAGCGCTACTAGTATTAAATCCATATGATTTTTAGTTAGTCCTAACCTTAAAAAGACACGTGTATAAATTTGACAGCTGTCGTACTATTAGTTTGTGAGTTATAGCATTTTGAGTGAAGCAACTTTTATTAGTTTGAAAAAATGGATAAAAAGGAATTTCGTGTGTTAATAAAGCTTCGGCGAAAAAAAATACTATTGAAGCCAAGGTTTGGCTTGATAAACATTATTCGGACCTTGCACCAGGAAAATCAACCGTTGAGAAGTGGTTTGCTAAGTTTAAACGAGGCGAAATGAGAACCGAGGACGATGCACGCAGTGGACGCCCCAAAGAGGCTGTTACCGACGAAAACATCAAAAAAGTCCACAAAATAATTTTGGATAACCGTAAAGTGAAATTGATTGAGATAGCTGAGACCCTAAAGATATCAAAGGAACGTGTTGGACATATCGTGAATGAATATTTGGGTGTGCGAAAGCTCTGTTCAAAGTGGGTGCCGCGCGAGCTCACAATCGACCAAAAACAACAACGAATTGATGATTCTGAGCAGTGTTTGGAGCTGTTCAATTGTAATAAACCCGAATTTTTGCGTCGATATGTGACAATGGATGAAACATGGCTCCATCATTTCACACCGGAGTCCAATCGACAGTCAGCCGAGTGGACTGCACGTGATGAAGTGACTCAAAAGCGTGGAAAGACGCAAAAGTCGGCTGGCAAGGTTATGGCATCAGTATTTTGGGATGCGCATGGTATAATATTCATCGACTTAAAAGGGGGAAAACCATAAACAGCGACTATTACGTAGCGTTATTGGAGCGTTTGAAGGACGAAATCGCGGAAAAACGGCCCCATTTGAAGAAGAAGAAAGTGCTGTTTCATCAAGACAATGCACCGTGTCACAAATCAATGAAAACGATGGCAAAATTGCATGAATTGGGCTTCGAATTGCTTCTGCATCCACCGTATTCTCCAGATCTGGCCCCCAGCGACTTTTTCCTGTTCTCAGACCTCAAGAGGATGCTCGCTGGACAGAAATTTTGCGCCGATGAAGAGAAACTGAAGCCTATTTTGAGGCTAAAGACAAATCGTACTATAAAAATGGTATCGAAAAATTGTATGACCGCTATAATCGTTGTATCGCCCTCGAAGGCAACTATATTGAACTAGTGTTGGGCCCGTTGATTTCAACGGGTGGTTTCGAAAAGGAATTGAAAGTCGAATAAAAATAAAGCTAAAGATATTGAATCGACTGGTTTCGGAAAGAAATTGATGCACGAATGACAAATTACGAAGTGATTACGAATTACGAATTACGTTTTTTGCATCGCCGACCCCCCCGACGCCTTTGCCCCCAGCACCCCCGATGCCTCCGTCGCGCCGGGGCCTTCGGCCCCAGCGCCACCGACGCCTCCGGCGCCCCCAGCACCCCCGATGCCTTCGGCACCCCGGGGGCTTCGCCCCCAGCGCCCCCGATGCCTTCGGTATCCCGGGGGCTTCACCCCCAGTGCCGCCGACGCCTCCGGCGCCCCCAGCGCCCCGATGCCTTCGGCACCCCGGGGGCTTCGCCCCCAGCGCCGCCGACGCCTCCAGCGCCCCTAGCACCCCCGATGCCTTCAGCACCCCGGGGGCTTCGCCCCCAGTGCCCCTAGCACCCCCGATGCCTTCAGCACCCCGGGGGCTTCGCCCCCAGCGCCCCCGATGCCTTCGGCATCCTGGGGGCTTTGCCCCCAGCGCCGCCGACGCCTCCGGCGCCCCCAGCACCCCCAAAGCCTTCGGCACCGCGGGGGCTTCGACCCCAGCGCCCCCGGCGCCTCCGGTGCCCCCAGTGCCTCCGACGCCCGGAGCACAGAAATGAAAAATATGAAAAATATGAATTTTTATATATAATATATATATATATATAATAATTATATATATAATAATTATTATAATAAAATCAAATTCTAACAAAAAAAAGATTTTTTCTATGCTAGCCTACGAACTTTTCTGTCCAACTGTTATGTACATATGTCCGTTACATGATAACCACTTTTTTGTTTACGTGGAAGCCCCTAATTTTTATTATTAATCAAAATAATATATTTTTATGCGTATTTCCATTCCAAAATAAGATATGATTTTATAAAATTGTGCTTTGTTTTGTGATTAATTACTGAAAAAAATAAAATGATATTCGTATTAATTTGAATTAGTATATGTATATATTTTTAATAGGCTGAGAGTTAACCCTTGATTAAACGATTTAATATAACATAAAATTAAGATTTTTGTTTTCACGAATAAATATTTAAAAATTAAAAAAAAATGTTTATGTGTACAATGTACATATGTACATACGTATGCATCTGATATCTATTTTAATAGCTACTGATCTACTGTTAATTTTCTATTTTATAATTGGACAATCTTCATATTGTTATGGTCGCTCCCCACCTGATATATTATAAATGTATAAACAGAGGGCTACCGACGGTGCACTGCGTTCATTTAATAATTAGTATCAGTTAAACATTCAATAGGTGATGTGCCAATCACCATACACCAGCCGGCAGTCCCTCTTCTATTTCTTGAAATAAAGGAAAGTAAAACCGCCAAGAAAGGAGTCATTATTACTGCAATTACACATTTTTCCAATAATTTTATTTTATTTTTGTTAGTAATTCTAGTATTATATTATTCCAATGTTAATGTACAGCACAATAGGAAAAAGAGCTCAAAAACCTATTTACAAATTCTTATAAATGCTCATAATACATCTTATACATAATATTAACTTAAGACTCTCGACGATTTAAAGCTGGTTGTGTTTAGGTAATTTGTGTTGTACGTGTGATTTACATTTCGGATAATGTACAATGTAAAAGTATTCTTGGAGTTGAAATATTCATTACGTCTATTATTTTCAATTCGATTTGATACATCTATTGATTGACACCAATTAAACTTATTTTACAGGCAATTTGTTCAATTGATGCGGGCTTCGACAAATTTCCTTTCATTACATACTTACATACATATATGTATAACTGCTATAAATAACTTGAGAATATATACGAGTATATTTTCGTTAAACACAATGTGAAATTGTCTGTAGGCATATATTATTTTCTCTCTTTTTACAAAACAATTTTTCATTCTTCCTCTCGTTTTCATTTTAAAATCAACAAATTTGATATCCCACCTCACGGTACTCTAATATAGCCGTAGATTACGAAATATGATGAAGAGTTGCTTTTTTCCATTTTTCCAACTTTCATCCACCCGATTAACGCTGGAAAAAGCCTGGAAAGCCCCAGTTTTTACGAGCAACGCCAACAATATTTTATAAAATTTCTATTTATTTCGAAATTGATATGGCATTTCATTATATGGAGCCCGAACACAAAACGGCAAATTTCAATTCCCATGAATTAGTCGAAACTAATCATAACCATCTAATTTCAAATTCAATAGATGCATGCTATTAGCATAAGCTAATGATATTTTATTTACTTTTAAAATTTTAAGTTAATAAAAAATTAAAGCATCAATAAATTAAAAATCAACGAAAATAATCTAATTTTATATGCCATTTTTCGATAAAAAATGATTTCAGTACATTTTATAAATCGATTAACTTTTTTACCTATCAACATATGTACATACAAATGCAACATATGTACATGTGCAAAAGTTTAAATTTTTAAATATCTCATATATTTTCTTATCAATAATAATCAATTACTTGGGATTGATCGTATGAGAGACTCTAGCATTTTACTTGTTAGTAAATTTACTTTATAGTATTTTTTCCGTTTTTATATTGATTTAATAATTAGCTAGGCATATACATGTGTATATAGGAATTCCGGTTTCATTTTAAGACTATCGAAGGCTTTTATATCCCATAGTATCGTTGCCTTGCTTTTCAATTCATTTGTAAGAAGTCTTCTGGAATTTTCTAGTACTGTTTGGAATATTTTCTACCTACATAGTATTAACAATTTTGAACGCATAAATAAAAATATATAAATATATATATATATATATATATATATATATATATATATATATATATATATATATATATATATATATATATATATATATATATATATATATATCTATAAAAAATCCGGAACCGTTATTTTCGTAGACTCTCATAGAGATTTTTCAATTCTTTATTTAAAGACTTCCAATTTTTTTCTATTATTATTAGCTATCGCCCCGAGGGTACTGCAAATTGAAATCGATTCACTCGATCCGTGACAGCTGACAATTGCCGTCCACTTTCGACAACTACCGAAGATACGCGAATACTTGCTTTGATTGGTTACCCATACGTTCTGTACGATTATTGAATATTAACATTATTTAGAGCATTTTTTGTATCCGTACCATGCTATAATGGTCAGCGTATATTGCTCTGGGCGCGAGGGGGTAGGTTCGACTAGGCGTTCTGGAATTAATTTTATATCGTTAAATATCGTTAAAATATAAATTAATTTCAATAATTTCAATTAAAAATATGCATTTAATTGTTTTATATGAAAGCAAAAAAAAGGGTTCAAAACCTCGCTAAAAAAAATATAACAACTACGTATTTTTATATGGTGCGAACGATTTTTCAATTAATATTTAAAAAAAAAGGGCGAATTGAAGAACTGGATTTGGCGTGGTGTTAGTGACCGTTACGCTGAGTTTAGATCTATATGAGGCTATTTTGAGATGACTGGTTCGACACTGCCGACACAAGTCTCGTCGAAATTAATTTATACAAAGCTTTGGCTTTTTATCAATTAATTCATTATGTTCGGCCAGCGTTAGGACACACACACAGTATCTTTGGTTGGGAAATTCCTAAACAAAACAAAGTTTCTATGACGACAATTCAATTAGTTGAATATTATATTATTTTCGATTCATAAAAATTTAATAAAAAAACAATGAATATTTACTATTAGATTCGCCACGTATAAGCTGTTTATATTACAAACTAGTGAATAGCCCGATGAAACATCATCGCATGGGTATAAAATTATTATATACTCGTATAAACCTAAAAAAAAATCCGGAACCGGACTCTCATAGATAGTTTTCAATTCTTTATTTGTAATAATTTTCAATTCTTAAAGTTAACGTTAACAAAATGTTAATTAAAGTTAACAAAACGTAAAATTTTCCGATTATACACAAACGGTCATTGACCTCGTAACGTTGAATATTATTATTACACAACACAAATTAAGTGCATATTCATATGATGTGTATTTACAACCCGTATCCTGGGCGAGGATATGGCATGCGGCGCAGGCTCGTGAGCACATCGCGTTTGGCACAAATCGGAGGGTCCGAGGTTCGATTCCCGGCGCCCGCGGTGAATGAAATCAATTTTTTTCTCGAATATCGTTAAAATATAAATATAAATAATTTCAATTTCAATTTAATTAAAAATAAATATATAAAAAATGGTTCAAAACCTCGCTAAATAAAATAATTTTATTACGTATTTTTATATGGCGATAGCGAAAATTTTCAATTAATGTTTAAAAAAAAGGAGAATTTCAAATTGGATTGTGGCGTAATTGGTTAACTCCCAACCTTGAATACACCTATAAGAGGGTATTCGAGTGAGGGGTGATCGGTTCGGGTCGCGACAAAGTCGTCTCGTCGAAAAATTAATTTATCGATTTTATATGTGATACTGAACGAAGCCGGGTAAAAGAACTAGTATCTAATAAATATGATTGCTTAAAAATAAATAAATGTCATAAAGCTTTTTAGTGTCAGTGAAACAAACGAGCGCAACCTACTTTTTTATTTAAGTTATGAAAAAATTCTTTATATGTCCTTTTTTCCAAACACATGATAATTGTAAGTATGATAGTTAAATAACATAAATAATTCACAACTCAAGAAATATCAATTAAAATTCAGTTACATTAATTAAAATCATACCGAATCTTATATTACATTTATATACGACTAACCACATTCCACAGTTCTTTTATCAATTAATGCTATGGTGTATTTGAAGCCTGGATTTTACATTGCTTTTCTGGATATATTATAAAATATAAATGAAATTCTCTCTGTGATATGTTTGTATTGCCGGAAGCCCATTGCGGCTTCATGTATCTCGTTTTTTAGACTAGGGAGGGGAAAAAAGCGAATTCCTAAAGGAATTCTTTTCGTACCTACATATGTACAAACCCAGGACGAGAAGGAATATCGGAAAACATCACCTTTCGTTTGGTGAATCCTGACCAAAGTATCCCTTTAATAAATTCCGCACTGACAGAATACGGTTGCCCTGTGTTTACGTATGAAAGTCTCCATCTAAATTTCAGCAAATTACTATCGGACTCGGCTAAAATTACGGGCCACTAACGAGATTCTCGTTTGCGTGGCTCAAACCCGTAAAATTCGTTAAAATATAATAATGATAACAAATCCCGATGCTTATATTTTCAACTTTTATTGTAATGTTACCCGCAATTCACAAAACCTATTTTGTGTCCGTCGTCATAAAGGTATTATAATGGTGGTGCTAAAAATCCAAACAAAGGTGAAAACAGTCTTATTTATGGGAACCTATAACGTATATTTATATACATTTTATTACATAATTTTATACTGATATACATATATATGTATTTATGTACATTGCGTCCCTCGAGTAGGTGTTTTAGGGTGTATAAGGTTTTCTAACGCTGAAAACTCCATACTATATGTAAGTAAATAATTAAATGTACATATAAACAAATTACGGGCGTTGCATTGCATACATGCATTTGTATTCAATTTTAAAACCTTGTGATTTTCATATAAAATAAAATCGAATCAACATTTAAATTAAATTTTACAAGTACATTGAAACATTTTTTCGAATTGAGAATTTCTTTTGCGTCCACTTTTCTTGACAAATTTTATTTCCCTGTTCGATACAGACCAGACGTTGAATTCTCACAGGTTCAATTCAAACGTATGTATTAACACTTTTATGACCATCGTAAAATTCGGCTTTTGTTTTTTTACTTTATTTTATATAGCACATACATATGTACGTGCTTATATTTCCAAATTCTAGCAAAAGGTTCAATTAATTACATTAAAGTAATCATAAAATTCGTTTTAAAAAATATAACTATTTTTTATTTTTTCATACATAGCACACCCAACATCAATACCCACCCTGCACCGTATACACTGTACATACATATGTAATTAAAAGCGATGTTATGAAGAATATAAATTGATTTAAATCCAAATTTTCGAAAAAGAATGATGTTGAATTTAATAAATGAATGAAGACATTCGCCATAAAAAAAAAATATTGTCTCCACTGCCTATGTAAGTGCATTCGTGGATGGACAATTACGACTCCGAATTAGTAATTTCCCGAACAAAGGATACGCTGGAGTTCTTACACACCTGGGTGAGTGCGTGCGTAAACAATAGACTCGCCAGGGTAGACCTCTATATGCCTAGACAATAGACACATTAATGGATCGGGGAAGCTGTGCTGTGCCACTTGTGCTTTATAAGTACACACGACAGATAAGATAATTTCTGGAGTGAGCGGTGGTTCCGTGTCGACCTCTCAAATCGTTGAATAAATGCTGTGAAGCGACTTTGTCCTTTCATTCGGATCCTGAACCCACCCCTAATCAACAATATCAATGAAATATTGTTCATATTAAAAAAATATATTTACGTTTTAATATTATATTAAAAGGAAATTTTTTATACCGGGAATGAAATAAGAATGTTGGTATTTAATCAAATAATTTCAAGGTTTCGCAAATGTTCAAAAAAGTAATAAGATTTTCCTCGAGTCAATATATATTTACAAATTTATTTACACACATATGTACATACATACAAACATACATACATATATAAATCTTGCGATAAATTAAAACCCTTCTGATTTTATTCACACCACATCACTACATATATTTTAATTAGATTCACTTATACGCAATCTAATGTCAACGCATTCATATATGTATGTACATATTATGTTTATTATGTAAGTTGCGCTTAATTCAACTACAAATTACAATATCGATAATTATGACCATTTCTGAAAATTCATTTATTGAATTACGTAAGAAATAGAAAAATCCAGTATAATTATATACAACACCACATCGTTACACAATTACATACAAATACCGCAACATTAATTATAATTCTAATGCATTAATTTATACTTATATCGTGTACATACAAATACTTATATATTTCGCACTTGACTACACACGTGTAAATATTCCGGATTTTGTGGACACCATGGTTAACTATTATAGTAAACAGGCTTCAAATATTAGCGAAAGTCGTAAAATTTTATGGAGATAAATTTTATACGCCCGTAAAGATAGATCAAGGACTTGAGTAGACCCCATTATATTTACGTATAAAAATGCTTATTTCGGGCTCTTAGCTCTCAGGGTGAGCTTTCACTGTATTTTAAAACATTTCAATTCCAAAGAAATTTATGAGAATTTTCATATATGTACATACCATGTACATATATACATAGGTATGTACATCAGGTGATATTTTCTTTAAAGTTTACTTACTAGTAAACTTACTTTATCGGAGGAGAATGTTAAAACGGGAAAGGAATAAAAACACTATATGAAATATTAATAAACATATTTTTAAAATGACCAAATATGACATTGTTCCATATTTTGTTCGAATATCTTTAAAATATGTACAATGTTAACATATGTATATAGGATCCGGATGTGAAGGATTCCAAGTGAAACGCAGATTAAGTCAAAACTATGTATTGATTAACACATGTCTTCGGGCTTGTTCTCCAACAAGTAACCATAACAACACGCATCCGGTCTCAGTTTGACCAACCACACATACGGCTCGGCTCGTTTAAAAATCATCCCTACATTCGGTCATTCCTGACTGTCATTCGCCCTCGGATGACATTCTTCGTCTTTTATATTTTTACAGCATTTCATCTCATATTCTTTTACATTTCATCTTCTACTCTATACAATGTATCATCTTACATTCTTTTAAAACATTTCCTCTATCATCCTCAACAATGTTTCATCTCACATTCTTTTAAAACATTTCCTCTATCATCCTCAACAATGTTTCATCTTCCATACCATAAAATCATCTTATATTCTTCTAAACATGCTTTCAATTGTCACAATTACAATTTACATCACCATTACAATCATCATCACAATTACAAACATCATCACAACTACATTTCAATACACTTATACATCAATCATTTTACAATTTACATAACAATTACAATTATAACAAATTAATCGTTACACATTTCACTACAAATCAATTTTTACATTTCAACACAATTCAATCTTCAATAAAGTTACACATAAATCATCACAATTAAAGTTACACATGAATCATCACAATTACAATTTAAAATTATTTCAAGCAATACAAAACAGAAAGGTATCACAATTACTAAGTAAAATTATTACAAGCAATACAAAACATTAAAATCAATACCTTTACAATGACAAGTTAAATCTTTACATCGGAAACAATCACATTTTAAAACATTACTAGAATTAGCAATAAAACATTAAAATCAATACCTTTACAATGACAAAAGTTAAATCTTTACATCGGAAACAATCACATTTTAAAACATTACTAGAATTACATTTCAATACAGTTATCTTATATTCTTCTAAGCATGTAACCAAATTAAAACATGATTCAATATACAAAGCACTTCCCAAAAAATACTAGAATAAGCAATAAAACATTACACTTTTCAATCATCAAATTACAAGTAAGGCTTAACTAAAAACCCTCCAGGCATTTCACTTATTCTCTAATTCACAAACGCACACTTCACTTCCATCGGTACAACTTAAATTCTATCCAATGCCCGTGGCGATTCTCCGTGACCGTCCGACGAACTGGCCGTCACCCCACAGATTTTCTGCTAGTAATTTACCATAAATGAAGTCAACACATATTGGTTCTGGCTCACTGATACATCCAGTAAGTCTTTTCTCAATCCATGGTTCTATTTTCTTTTCCATTGAAGTAACATCAATCCGACTACGACCGAGCTTGAAAGTGAATACAGTGTCTTTTGGTGTTGAAATTTTGACTGGGTCCCTTAATCCTTCTTGTGATTTAGCCATATCTTTCTCTTTGTCTTTATGTTTCTCTTTTTCTTTATTCTCATCTTCAGAATTCTTCAAATGACTATAATCCTTAGATCCTTTTCTAAATTGATCATCGGGTGGTTCATTTGTATTTGAAGACGGTATGTCTCCGTAGTCCCAAAGTCTTCTTCTTTGCAATCCATCACCGTCCATACTTCCATCAGCCAGGTTCACACCTCCATCAGCCATGTTCGCATCGTCCTCTTCATTATTGGAAACAATGAGTTCTGCTTGAGCGGACATCTCTCGTGAAGCCCGTTGCTGCAAAGGTCTTTTGTGACATTTAAATTGTCTTTTACATGCCTGTTGCCACACTTCCTTACGATCCCTCATCTTTTGCTCTTTTTTCCTCCTCGGCAGACTCCGTTCTAAGTTAACTTCTTTTCTTATTTCTTCTTGTATTGTCAAGACAGTCTTTGTTGTGGTGCTGTTACATTGAGCTGATATGTGCCCAAACTCGTTACAATTGAAACAACGAGTTCCTCTCTTCTTAAACCTACAGTCGGCTGCTAAATGACCCCGTCCACCGCAATTGTAGCATCGTGAAATCTGTCTTTCTCGGTTTTCACGGTTTCTCACGGGCCCCGTCACCCTGGGTTCGTCGTCCTCTCTAATTTTCTCGCACTGCGTAACTCGCGTCTTCAGCTCCTTAATAGATCCAGCCCCGCTCAGCATCAATTTTTCGTACTTATCAAACCCAAGTCCACCAATTATGTACGCGATAATCGCCTCTTCCTCAATAAAACTACACTTGGCTGCAATCCCCTTCATCCTGTAAATATAGCTTAAACTGTCTTCCGATCTTCCCCTTTTCTCCAATCTTAGCTCCCGGTGCACGTCCGCACTATTCACCTGATGGCCAAACTCTCTGGTCAATCGTTCTTTTAGTATCGCCCACGTGATTATGCCCGTTTCCGAGTCCAAGAAGTCCTTGGCAGTTCCTTCACACAGCATCCACCCATACACCAACTGTTGTGTCTCCGTCCAGCCGAGGATTTGCGCGTTTTCTTCGAGGCGCTCAATCCACAATGCAATAGGACTATTTCTGCCGTTATATTTCGGCAGACCGAAACCAACCTCCAGATCTCGGAAATTGAACTGTGGTATCTCCCTCGTCGTCGTTGCCACTGGCGTCGTGGATATCATCATCGTAGCGTGGCGTGACGTCATCGGTTTCGTCTTTATGCTCGTACGCGTTCTCGCTGTCATCGCGCGCGCGTCCTTAACCTCAACTGTCAAAACTCCGCGTCGTCGTCTGACCGCTCCTGGCTGTCACTGGAATGTCTTCAGGCATCCCGGACGAAGCCCCCAAATATAGGATCCGAATGTGAAGGATTCCAAGCGAAACGCACAGATTAAGTCAGAACTATTTATTGTACATGATGTCTTCGGGCTCGTTCTCCAACAAGTGACCATAACAACACGCATCCGGTCTCAGTTTGACCAACCACACATACGGCTCGGCTCGTTTAAAAATCATCCCTACATGTATATTACATTTAATACGTCAAAAACAACACAATTTTAAAAAGAAAGAAATCTTTCATGAAAAAAAACTTTCAGTTATTATTTATATAGTTTTAATTAGCCAATTTAAATACTGAGATTTGAGAATGAGATTTACACTTCTACTTCGTTTTGGACTTATGCACACATACACAGATCAAATTCAACCAGTGTGCGATAGGGAGAATAGTGCAATCTCCATCGTCCATATAAATAATATATATGTAGATAATAAATACAATAGTATAGAATAATAATAAAAAAATAAATATATAAATAATAATGTAGGATATTAATATAAAATGATTATAATAATGTACAATGATGTGGCTCATGCCGAACAGTTGGTATTATACACATATGTATTAATGTTAAGGTTGGTACTCCCGAACCTTGACCGGGCGACAGCAGTAGCGTCGCGGTGTGACGTTAGACCGGGTGCGTATGCGCATCGAGTACCTATTGTTCTAAATAAACGTATAAGATTGAATTGAGATCGCTTTTACTTGTCTCTCTCTCCTGCAATCCTCCCTACTACCCAGCGGACTTCCTATAATAATAATAATAATAATAATAGGATTAATAATTAATGTCTATTTAAGGCGGTCGGTGGAGTAGTTCCATCTATCGAACATATGTATGTATGTACATACAGTGAAGAGTACAAATGAGAAGATGAGAAGAATACCAAGTTATGTATGTATAAAATTTGGTAAGCATCCTTTAAACGGCAGTTTACTATTGTTCGATTTTTCTTCCAC
The DNA here is from genome assembly GCF_051622035.1 of Arctopsyche grandis. Lineage (NCBI taxonomy): Eukaryota > Metazoa > Arthropoda > Insecta > Trichoptera > Hydropsychidae > Arctopsyche > Arctopsyche grandis. Next base: position 20,355,495 of record NC_135355.1, on the reverse strand, counting down.
TATTTTTTTTCTACCCCTTAAACATGTGTGCTCTTCACGAAAAAAATCAATTATCATTGGCATGTATTTAATTAATCAGTAATTTATTCAGCTTTCGATCATCAAGAATAACTAAATGTCATATACTCAGTTATTAAACTAAATGATCAGTTATTAAACTAACTAATCAGTTATTAAACCAAAATGATCAGATTTTAAAATGAAACGTTCGATCAATAAAATTAAATGATTATTATAAGATGATCAATAATATCATTTAAAAATGACCATTTCATTTTGACAGCTAGAAAATCGTCAGTGTTGCCACATAGCATTATGGCTCCTAGTATAAAAAATACTGATGAATTTTGTCACTTAGCATCATTCGTGTAATAATTTCCCACCTCTCCTTTTTCAACCCTCTCGGTCCTCTCCACGTTCAGTTTAGTCTCACTGTCATGGATACATACAGACTATATATGAATAGTGAATAGGGCCAACCCTAACTTAACCTAACCCAACCTAATATTAAATGAATAAATACCGACCGTAACAAACTAATCTTAAACGAATAGTGCCAACCCTAACGTAACCTAACCTAACCTGACCCTTAAATAAATAAGTGTTGGCTGCAAAGATGTGTTTTTTTTTTGTGAAAATATTGATGAAATAAAACTTAAAAAAATATATATATATATTACGATATGTTTGGATGGATATTACAGTGTGTGGACCAGGAGAGTGGAAATGGACAGTGGCGGGCCGACGCGCTATCATCCAACTGTCAAAAATTATAATTTCACTTAGAAAATCCTTTTTGATCAGTATTTAAATAAAATACTGATCAAAAAGGATTTATTTACTGAACAAAAAATGAATAATTTACTGAAAGTTTATTATATTCTACTGATCATTTAGAATAAGTACTGATCAAGTTTATAATTCTTTAATGATAAATTTATCATTTTTTTACTGACCACTTTTGGGATTATAAACTAACTAAATAATTTGTTGCCATTGTAATTGTTGTATCAATGTGATTAAAATAAAAAAAGTGGTATTTTTCCGTCAAAAATGTTATGACCACGATGTTTTCCATACCCCCGAAACGTATCAAGTTGAAAATTTATATTTGTGTTTTTTATGTACTAACTTTAGAGTTGATAAGGTTTTCATCAGAATTCGTAAACCGAAATAATGGCAACGAAATAATGGAAAGAGGCATAATGGCAACCAACATCTAGCCCCGCTTTTCCTGTCGAGCATTCTCACTTTTACCTCTTTTTTTATATATAATTATATTTTTTAAATTTATTTCAATGTCGCACTACAAATTTAATTACAATTCTTATTATGTAATTAAATGCAACCGCAAACATTGAACGAAAACCGTATCACAAACATTTAAATTCTTTTTAGAGGGTGTCCGAGTTAATCATCGTAAAATGTTCGTGTAAGCTCACTCTGTTAAAACCTTTCCATGCAATCAACAACAATCGTTATAAGGGTAAGGGTAAGGGGCTTAATTAATACCGTAATATTACATTATATTTAAGGAAATCCACTATGTAATGCCGCAATTTAGTTGATACAGAGTTTTCGCCAAATCTGCTCTCCTGAGTTCATTGGCTCATACATATTTTAAAAAGGTCGATTATGTTTTTATTATTAATATTTAAAAGCTTATTTAATTTGAAAATGTAAATCACGATTACAATATTCCAATAATGTTTTCGTCTATCCTTTAAAAAAACAAAGGTTTTATTGCATTTTCGTTTTCGCTCTTCAATTTATTTGAATAAATAACCAACAAAAAAGCTCGAATAGGATATGTACTTCAAAATAAGTATTTCAAAATTGACATTCCTGGCAACTCAACAGTCACTGTTTACATATAACCAGTGGCGGCTCGTCCATACGCACTGCGGTACTGCAGCACCCCCAAGGAAATTGAGAAAAATGTAATATTATTATATACATAAATGTATGTATATTATATGAAAATATCAATATTATTTAAGCGTGTATTAAGCTCGCCCACACACTGATACATCCAATAATGATCATACATCGCGGTACTAATATCAGAAAGAGAGGCATCATTTATGATTTTGTGCAGTACGGTTTTCTATGGAATATGCCGAGTGGGCGAAGGAGGGGCGCGGGGGCAGCTAGAAGCTTGGTCCGTACTGCACTCCCAACAGTACAAATTTCTTTTTGCGTTTGTGTGCGCGCCGCGCGCTCGACAAACTCCTCATTTTTCCTCATTTCTTCTGCACCTTTTGTCTTTCCTTCTACACCTCTTACACTTTCTACGTTTCTACACTTCCTTCTACACGTCACTATTTAAGATGGTATCAAAATCAGGAGAAGCTGCAATCTAGTAATATCGATTCATTTTCAATTAAAGAAAACTTAAAAAGTTAAAAACTACCTCTGAGCCAGAATGGTGTTTTTCATCAATAAATAGAATAAAGACATACATATATAAGAAACACAATGGTTCAAGAAAGATTGACGGCTTTGTCTATACTGTCAGTTGAAAAAAAATGATTATGAACCGTGTAACATTTAATGAAAAGGTGATAGACCTTTTTTCAAGGAAAAAAGACAGAAGAATCAATTTTTGAATGAAATAAAATACATATAATATTTAATTTTTGATAATTTTGTTGTTAATAGTAAAATATAATCCAAATAAACATTTTTTTTATTTTTAATCAACCGCAGCACCCCCAGATATCTTATCCACGAGCCGCCACTGCATATAACTGATATTAATACACATTCATTATACAATAAACATACAAAATTAAATGCATATACATATGTATATACATGGGTAAATTGCATATACTTATATATATTTATCCCCAATTTTTATAATCTATTCCTAACTATCCTATTTCAAATGCCAACTATTAGAAAGTCAGTGCTATTTATATTAATAAAAATATCAAAATTTTATCAATAGGAAAATGTATGGTTAATTTGTTACGATGACGAATTTTCTAGAATAATTTACACCTTCATGCAACTTTTCAAACCATTTTAGAATTACTGTAAATTCAATATAAATATACACACGTTTCCATTGTGTATACTTAAGCAATTATTATACATACATATTTTACACACACACATCCAATAGGAACAAACTTAAAAACCTGATAAATTTTCACACCGGTTCAAACTTCATTGCAAAATTACTCAATAATAACTCATATTATAGTTATAATATGCAATCGTACAAAAAATATGCAAATACATCAATTGCAACGTGTTAAATCAACTATAAATTATTACAAATTACCAGAATACAAACGCAACGTGTTGACTATCGTGCCTTTTTTTTCAAAACTTCGACATTTGATGTTGACGACTAAAAGGCGCTACAGACGCTCTGGAATATCGGAGCGGTATGTCTTGCGGCGACCGATGTTGACGCAGACCGTGACGTGTGTAGGAACATTCACCGTCAGGTCGAAGCGCATTCAGTACGCCGCACGTCGAATCAAATTCTGTTTGTTCGCCGCACGGTCTACCAAAAGACACACAGCTCCGATATTCCAGAGCGTCTGTAGCGCCCTTAACGGTTTTGAAACATTATACAAATGTCCAATTGATAGTAAAAACAGAAATCCGGAACTGGAACTAAAAAATAATCGAAATCGAAATCGAAATCAAAATATAAAACAAAATCGAAATCAAAATCGAAATCGAAATCAAAATATAAATTTAAAACGTCACTTGGAGAATGGGACACAACAACTGACAAAAGTGTGCTGTGTATAAACTCAATAGAAAAAGTCAAATGATCTTTAATTTTTATTTAACTGTCGATTTTTGAGCAGCAAAAAATGAACACGTTCAATCCTTGCAAAGTGCAGCGCGCATGCTGTATCGCAGCAAACTGCACCACGTAGCAAATGTTTACCCGGTGTGCTTGCTACCATTTAAATACATGGGAATAATAAATGGTTCCTAAAGCATTTGCAGCTTGCATGCTGCATGCGTCTTTGTTGTGCGGGCTTAGGGTTTTTTTTGTGAAATTACGAATTAATTTCAAATCAAAAACGGATTTTATAGCAATTCAGTAATTAAAGCAATTCCAAACTGCGAAAAACAACGTGCCTTCTTTTCAAACATTACGAAAGAAGGAAGCTGCTCTAAAGATTAATAAAATACAAAGTTTAAAAGACAATGGGCAAAAGGGAACCATATCTACGGATAATAATGGATTCGGAGCGTTCGTTTCGCCCACTGAGTTTAAGCAAATAAAATAAATGCACAACAAAAAGTCGGAAGAACGGAAAGCATCTTCCAAGTTGTTATACTCCAACTTTTTTTACATATACATATTTACTTGCATATACTTTCTATTCAAATTTCGTCACCTTCTACCCAAAGGCTCGAGCTGGAACCGAACCGAAAACCGGAATAAAACGTTATTTTTGCCGGAACGAAAACCGGAACCAAACTGATATTTTTTTTGATTCACCAGACAATCAGAGAAAATCAATAAAGTACATTGAAGTAGAATGGGTAGAAGCGCTCTCAGCTTCCAAAAATGTTGCTACAAAAACTCCGTGCAGACGGAGATTTCGGCTGTTTTGCTCAGTTGTTTGTTAAGCTCTGTAGCAGTAGGATCTCTTTGAAATAGGCTCTACTAGTGAAATTGTGTGGTAGTATTAGTTCGACAAAGTCCGAACATCTGTATGTGCACGTGCTAGATGTTCGGACCTAGCATGGGTATTCTTTTTTAAAACTAATTATTACTTTATCTACATTGAAGTTGTATGCATAGAATTGCTCTCAGCCCCTAAAAATGTTGCCACAAAAAATCCGTGTGCCCGGAGATGTCAGCTGTTTTGTCCAGTTGTTTACTAAACTCTGTGGCAGTAAGTTCTCTTTAAAGTAGGCTCTACTTTCTCGAAAATGTCGCTCTGTGTAGTGAAATTGTGTGGCAATAGTGTACAAAAAAATACAAAAATTGGATGGTATCACATATCATAGGTTAGAATCTATATTATTTCATTAAACATAGTAGTAATTTTATAATTATCTCTAAAAACATCGCAACGTGTCGATAACATAGAAGTAGAATTCTTAGAATACGTATGTAGTAGTTCAACAAAGTCCGAACACCTGTATGTATGTGCACGTGCGTACAGATAGATGTTTAAAATTCATTCCAACCTACAAATTTAGTCAGGATCACATTGAGTTGCTATTTGGAAACATCAGATCACATGGAGGATATAATAATAACCCCAATTGCCGTCAGTTTAAATCAATATACAAGAAGCTACTAAACCACCTAGAACTAAGATCTTCATTTAATGGAAACTGCATACCTCTTGAAAATATTACTATACTAAATTGTACATCAGCTATTCAACAAATCAATCAAACGTCTTCAAAATATCGTTTTGAAGATGAAATTGATGAAAATATTGTTGAAATAGGATATAGCGAAACAACGTCAAAATCTTTGAATTATGAATTAGTTTCGCAAATGTTGTCAGATAATAGTCGCCAAATTATCGGTTACATCTCGGGGTGTGTAGTTCGATTATTAATGAAAAAAATTAAATGTGAAGACTGTATTGCAAGTCTGTTAGCAACAGAAGAAATGTGGTTTCACAAGCTCATTAATTTGCGGAATTTGGGTGGACTATGTTATCCATCATCTGATGTATTCCAAATATGCCTGAAATGTGAAACTGTAATAAGGAAATTAATAAATGAAAATGACGGGAAAACATTATCAAACAAAATCACAAACGTAGAAATAGTTTCTAAAATATTAAAATTATTTTTGGGTACCAATATTTTTAGTTCTATATTAGTGCATTCTACAGATCAGCCTGCTATACAAAACCATAGATTACAGTTAATTCGCGCAACCATTGAAAACTTTGTTAAAATTAGAGTTTATTACATTGCGAAAAAAGATAATTTGGTTAACAAATATTCATCGAAAACGTATTTGTTTAACAAAACAGTTATTTTCCAAGGATTTTAAAATTCCTTTATTTATGATATGTATAGTATAGTATAGTATGTCATTCTGATTGATATGTCATATTTGTATATTTATATATTTCTAATTCAACTAAATTCTCGCGACTAGGAGGCTTCCACTTTTGGGGACTGATAACACTCCCAAGGAAGGAATACTTAAGCGATACTTTTGTTAGGAATGACTATTCTATACATTATACTTCAATGATAAAGTATGAATAAATAAATGTGTTTTTGTCTTCATCTGGCTACATCGGAATCCGCCCTCTATTCCTTGGTGCAGTGGTGGTGTAGTGCTAAAAAAAGTGCCGGAGCGCTAACTTAAATGCCTCCCCTACCCAACATAAATTTTTAGTAAGCAAGCTTGGAAAGAACTCTTAAGCTTTTGTGAACCGAACCGAAAACCGGAACTGAGGCGATACAATTTTTTTGCCAAACCGGAACGAAAGCCGGAATAAAAAAATAACGTTTCGGTTTCTGCTTCTAACAGTCAAAGTCTGAATGTAGAAAGATGAGTGGCCGAGATTTTGTTTACATTGATTTTTTTCCTATACATATTTATTTTGCCTCCAAGCTTAAGCTTGTGGTTTAAAAATTCTGCTGTATCATTCATCGACTTATTTACCTTACCAATAGAACACTGACAAATTTACCGGTCAATGATCATGTCCAAAAGTAGACGTTCATTATTAATTGTGTGCGAATTTTTATATTACATATTTTCTTGCAGATATAATCATAACCTTCATAAATTGGGAAAACCGTACTATTTTAAGCATTTTTGTTTTGAGCATTTGAAGAGAAATATTGACAAGAGAATATGTCAACAATAAAAAATCTACACATTAAGCCATTTAAAATGACCAAAATTATTATTTAGTACATAATATTGCATATTCCTGTATATTCATTTCATTGCAAGAATATACAAACATTATACTTATTATAATGAAAAATCATTCTGTAAGTAATTAAAGCTTGTTTTTTTATTGTTACTTAAATATGTGATATGATAAATTAAAAAAAATAATAATTAGCATATATTAAAAACGAGAAAGAGGATGGTGCAGTATATATAAAAATATACAAAAGACAAGACATCAAAAAATAATATCCAAAATATAAATATAATAAGCATATTGAGGTGCACTACAATCAACTCTTAGTTTTGCTCGATAAATTGGGAAGAAGAACATTTACATAATGGTGATTACGCACCAGGCCAATGAAGGGCACCACAGGCCAACTTTTGAAACCAGTAGCGTACAAAATATCGAAATAAAAATTATTAAGATTAAATTTTAATATCAAAATAAAATTATAATTATTATATTAAAATTAAATATTGAAAGTTAAAACAGAACATACACAATTTAAATAAATTTTCGAGATTGAGCTAAAATTAGATCATCAACAATCACATACAGGTAGTCCTCGACTTAATTTTATTAAAAATTTTCCCTCTTATCCGATCGTTTTCATACTTTGCCATTTTGCTCATCAATATAAGTGGGGAAGTATCATCCGCCATTACGATGGTGAAATAATATCGTATTAGTTAGAAAATACTTCCTCGTATTTCTCCCTGACGTTTATCGAGCGTTTTTTGAGCCTCTTGTTGCTTTTCGCCGTCATCTGGTCATGTCAGATTTTAATAGTTTAAACGCTTATAACTTTTTCTTTTTTCACTCTATTTTATAAAATTTCCTTTATAGGTTCTCATTATCTCTCATATATATTTTTAGTTAACTCAAAGTGTTAATAATAAATGTTATCGATATCGTTGTCGATCGAAATATCGATCGATATCAATACCAACTCATTACCTTTATTCGTAATACCTTTGAATTCTAAGGCAGCGGTTTCCAAACTTTATGCTACTGCGCCTCCCTAAAAAAAAATTTTTTTTCCGCGCCTCCCTACCTTTTATTTTTCAATAAATATAATAATATAGACACGTTTTAAATAACACGTTTTAACCTTTATTTAAAAAAAATACTGAACACTACAATAGACAGAATAATAAAAAGGTTTTGCTAGGTTTTAACTAGGGTTGCCATACGTCCCGTATATACGGGACATGTCCCGTATTTCACTACTCGGTCCCGTATTACAGTTTGTCCCGTATTCTCCCTAAACTTTTCTCCAAAAACAGACTGTCGATTTCTTTAACACTGTATTGATAAGTGGTCCCAATCATTCAAAACATTTAATGCTTTCGATTGGATGACTCTCAAGCAAGTTCCTGAATGGGGGGAAATAGAACGAACCGTTGAATATTTGCAAGTAAGGAACATCGATGTTGGAAACAATGAGCTTCTTTTCAACCAGTTCGTATATTTAAAAGATTATTTAAATAAAAATAATACCAACGAAAAGTGGGAGACAATGCTCAAATTGAGTATGGAAGAGAAATGGTTTTTTAGAGATACCAAGCATATTGAACAGAAGTCATGTTTTCCCTGATGTCAACACAATGGTCTAATGAAAGAAATAAGCTGGCAGTTTAGACAGTTGAGGCAATTTTGGTTTGCCAGTATAATTTTAAAATGACTTGCGCCCAATTTTATCATCGTGTAAAAGAGGAAAACGATTTAATTAAAAAAGTTAAATCATCGTTAAAATACGATTGGTCTAAAAAAGACTAATTTTTTAAAATAAACTATTACCTACCTACTTTTCCATATTTTATTTATGTAGCACTTAAATGTCCCGTATCAATGCTTGACAATTATGGCAATCTTAGCTATAACATAAATTTATACGAACGCGTATATTTATTTTTATATTAAATTACTAATTAAACAACATCTAACACATCAAAATTTAATGCGAAGGATGTTGTTGTTTATCAAATCTTGGGGGCAATATGGAGAGTGCCACTCGTAACTCCTTTTCGACTATTAAACTGGCTTGATATTTGGTTTTCATTACAGCTAGTGCCGAAAAGCCCGTTTCGCATAAATATGACGTTACAAACGGTAGAAGTACTTACATTGCTTTGCAATACAAAGATTCATACTCTCCACTAAGATTCATCCAAAATTTAATTATGGTTTCATTTTGAAACTTTTATTTTAGTGAGCTATCGCATGATAATTCTATCAATTTTTTCTTTTTCGGTGGTTGTCAGCTCGAATTCGTCTTCTTCATTGTAGTTAAATGGATTCTGTATCCACAAAAACTTTGAGAAATCAAGGTCTTTGAAATAATTGAAAAAATGCAGCACTAAACCATCCAAGTGGTCGATAAAAAGATTTTTACTTGCTTCAATATTGGCTGTGGCCCAGAAATCTTTGGAAAGTGAAAACATATCCAACTCATTCTTTTATAAATTTGATTTCCATAACTTCAACTTTTTAATGAAAGATTTTACTTTGTCTTTTTGAACAAGTGGATGTATTTGTGATCCCTGCATTGATTTATTTAAACCGCACAATTTTCGAAAATTTCAACCAAATAGGCAAGTTTAAGAATAAAATTATCGTTCGTCCACAAATGTGCCTCTTCGTGTTGGTTTTCTTCGAGAAAGGTTGCTATTTCTTCTTTGAGTTCAAACACCCTTTGAATCAATTTTGCACGGGATAGCCAGCGAACTTCACAATAATACAAAAGTGAGGTATAATTAGCTTCCATAGGACATTGCTCTTAAAGGACTGTTCTTAATGTAGTTTATAATTTTTATAACTTTTGTAAAAATGCTGTTCAGTTCCTCGCTCATATTTTTTGACACTAGAGCTGCTCTGTGAAGCATACAGTGCGTCCAGATAGCATGTGGTGCATTCTTTTTGACCCATGCTTGAAGACCTGCTTTGTGTCGGTACACAGTCCAACGCAACTATTCCACTTTATGCCGTTTTCTTAAAAAAAAACTGTCTATTGAATTAAAAATTTCAATGGATGTGCTCTTCCTAATAATGGGTTTGCAAAATAATATATCTTTTAATATATTATTATCCGCGACACATCGAACATATGCAATTAAATGGGCATCTTTAGCTAAAACACAGTTTGCAAAGGCGCAATTTTTTAAATCTTCCTCTCCGGATAATTTTTTATAGGAATTAAATGTATGTATATATATATAAATGAAAGAAAAATAAAAATAAACATTCATACATTGAATTTTGACTGTTAAGCTACGGTATGAAGTTTTATTTATTTGTTGATATTATATGAAAATTATTTTTTATTAAAAAATTTTGGCGCCTCCCCTGGCAATAGTCCGCGCCTCCCAGTTTGGAAACCGCCGTTCTAAAGCATTCGTAAAAGCATCAGAACTGTCAAAATTCAACTGTTTTATTACAACTGGCGCTCATTGATAAACATTGTAATAACTTAATCGGGTTATATATAAGTAACATTATTACTTAAATGTAACAATGTTACTTACATAAATCTAAGACACAACACATTGAACACAAACTAGAGATAACTGACTTTGTTGCAAATCTAATTAAAAGTAAAAATAAACTCCGTAAAATTTGGCAAACATCAAAAAATCCAGCATTGAAAACATTAATAAATAAGCTCACATATCAAATTAAAATTAGAATCAAAGAAATCAAAAATGAAGCTTGGTCTAAAAAATTAGAAAAATTAAGCTCAGTTGATGGCTCTCTATGGAAATTAGCTAAAGCGATTCACAGGACAAAAAACTCGATTTCTCCATTAGATGATGCAGAAATCTCAGTGACGCGTGATTGCGACCTAGCAGAACTATTATCAAAATCTTTCCAAAAACATCACACACTCATACAATCACATACCAACGCATAATAAAGTCAACCGGTCCATTAAAATCATCACTAAAACCTCCACTTACAGTCCTAAAAATATAAAATTGGTGCATCCGTGTGAAATCCAAAATATAATACGTAATTTAAAAAATAAAAAGGCACCTGGGCGAGATTCAATAGATAACATCATAATCAAACAACTTTCATTTAAAGCTTTAATCTCATTATCTAAAATATTCAACGCATGCTTACTCACCGGGTATTTTCCAGAATACTGGAAAACAGCCAACGTAATACCCATACCTAAGCCCGACAAAAGCCCAAAAAACCCGGCCAATAATCGACCCATTAGCTTACTTTGCACGCTTTCAAAAATTCTAGAAAAAATAATCTACACTCGTTTACTTAAAGTCGTAAATAAGAAATTAATAACCGAACAATTTGGATTTCGCACTGGACATTCCACGACCCAACTAACACGACTAACTGAACACGTGACGAAGATCTTTCGATTTCCGATCTTTGCCTTCCGATATTTGCGCTTTCGGGCGTTTCACTTTCGGTCCCGTGAGGTTATTATCAATCGAAAAGTGATTTTCTCAAACATTTCCGTATTTAATGAATAAAAATCCGCTTCTGCACATGTAGACATTTCATTTTATTCATAATCGTTGGCTTCTTCGTCATCAATCTTTTCATGTTGATTTTGTGTATTTAGTTTATAAAAAAATATTCGAATACTTGAAAAATGGCTGGCTGAAAAATCAGACGAATAATTCGAATATTCGATTGGGATCCCTAGAACGTAGTAACAATAGGTGAAGTTTTGTGATCATGCTAAATTTCGAACTCAGAATCGATCACTGATTACGTTTTCCTGATCTAGAAAAACGTGTGTGTGTGTGTGTGTGTGTGTGTCTGTGTGTCTGTGTATTTTGGAGATTTTTTGAAAACCGTTAGTCCTATCAAACTGAAACTTAGTATCTGTTACTGAAAATCTTATCGACACGACGTAAAAAGTTGACCGAAAAGGGTACCTCTCCTTATAGGTGTCCCATTTTTTTAAATTTTTTGAATTCAATTATCTCCCAAACCGCTAACTCGGCTAACTGAATTTTATAACTTCATATTTTTATCTTAACCGGAAGTAGTACTTTTAAATTTCTCAGAAACCTTTTGGTTTATTGAACTGAAATTTCATATCTAGAAATTTAAGCTTAATACCAAGTTATATATAAAATTTGGTAAGCATCAGATAAAGTCGGCTTTTCTCGTTACAAGTCTATTAGCAAAATTCGCCTTGGGCAACTTTTAGTGGCACCAATGATCGGGGTTAATATATAATGGATAAATAAAGAAATAAATATGTAGAAACTTTTTTGGTGACAATTTTTTGAAAAAATATTGTAATACTGTATGTTTCTAATTTTAATAAATAAAAAAATTAAATACTAACTGTAAGTATTCATGATAAAGAAAAAAAATGGATCCTTTCTATGACAGAATCACAAAATTTCATACGGAAAAGTTGGAAAAAGAATTTCCCCGGGGCATTGTTTTGGGTACTTTGAATGAAACATAATTACATTGTAAACGAGAAAATAACAAACGGTTTTTACTTGAATCAGATTTAATATATATATATATATATATATATATATATATATATATATATATATATATATATATATATATATATATATATATATATATATATATATATATATATATATATATATATATATATATATATATATATATATATATATATATATATATATATATATATATATATACATGGATATATATGTGTGTGAGATAGAAAACATATATACATATATGTGAGGAGATAGAAAAACACGCATTAAAGAATCAGGCAAGGGGTTTTTTTCACAAAGTAAAAATCGTCACTCAAAAATTTTCACCCAAAACTTGGACAATAGATGATCAATTTGGAAACACGCTTACAGATATTGATGTGATACTCAACCGATGGAAAGAATACTATTCGGAATTGTACAGTGGTAGTTCGTCGACCTCAATTGTTTCCCTAATTGATGATGTCAGGGAGCCTGACATCTTGACATCTGAAGTTGTAAATGCCATAAAGAAACTGAAATGTAAAAAGTCTCTAACTGAAACTGCGATAAAGGCGCTATGTAATATGTGCAACAAGATCTGGGTAAACGGAGTATGGCCGAAAGATTGGGTCAATTCAATATTCATTCCCTTACACAAGAAAGGATCTACAAAAAAATGCGAGAATTACAGGACCTTAGCCTTAATATCGCACTCTAGTAAAGTATTGCTGTATATAATTAGAGATCGTTTGAGCAGTTACCTTGGATGGCAAATACCGAACGAACAAGCAGGGTTTGTAAAATGCAAAGGGACGAGGGAACAAATACTGAATATACGTCAGCTTATTGAAAAATGTCGGGAGTTTCAAACTCCAGCCGTTCTTTGTTTTATAGACTATAAAAAAGCTTTTGACTTTGTGAACTGGGACTATCTGTGGAAAGTTCTACTAGACATGGGAGTCCCCATGCATCTTGTAAAAATAATATATAACTTGTATAATGATAACAATGCAGTAGTTCGAATCAATTCGCTAAACTCGAAAAGTTTTCGAGTACAACGTGGAGTAAGGCAAGGGTGTATATTATCTCCAGACCTATTTAATATATATGGAGAGTATATAATGTGTAGAGCACTAGATGGTTGGAAGGGTGGAGTGTCCATTGGTGGAAAAAAACTATCCAATCTTCAGTATGCGGATGACACAACGCTCATATCTAATAATCATGAAGAAATGGCCGAACTGATCCGTCGTGTTGAGACAGAGAGTAATGTGCTTGGCCTCCAGATAAACCGCCCCAAAACAAAAATTATGATAATTGACCGTCACCAACAGCTGCAAAACAACAACTCTTGCTGCAAAACAACAACTTTAAACGGTATAGAGGTGGTCGATAATTTTGTCTATCTGGGGTGACTCATATCTAACAACGGCGGCAGCGAATTGGAAATACGGCGCCGGATTACATTAGCAAAATCGGCAATGTCACAACTAACGAAGATTTGGAAGAATACATGTGGATATACGTTTTCCCCACCGCAAATTTCAAAATATGTACGTATGTAATTTAGGATTTTCCATCAAAAGTATTGAAAAATATTTCCATGTATGACTCGTTCAATTAACAGTAATTAATTGCTTCTTGTAAAATATGGTAGTATGACGCAGATAATTCTTCCCACGCAAAGTTTGTTTCTATCCATATGTATGTATTTACATATTTATGTACATATGTTTGTATGTACGTATTTACATATGTATACATATATGTGCATATGTATGTATGTATATATTTACATATTTACATATATACATATGTACATATATACCCAACAATAAAAAAATAGTATTACATTATTCGTAAAGATTTAGAATAACCTTTAAAATTATTTTATTTTGTTTATTTTAAAATTAATAAAAACATGTTGTGGTCAGAGAAGGGTTTATCCTGCTCATCGAATTAATATCAAAAGCGAGCGTCGTCTAAACTCACAAAGGTCACATATTGGAATAATTTTTTTCGTCGTCGCTTATTTTCATTTTGTACAAACATATTTTTTATTGTTGTTTTTTTATCATTTCTAAATTCAATAAAAATCGATAAAAAATTGAATGGATATCGGATTAAAACGTTCATAATTATAATGAAAAATCGTAAAAAAATGTTTAGAATGTACACGTTCCAATATCTTCAACTTTTATTTATTATTCAACTTTTCACATTAACCGCAAAATGCTGATAAAATTAATCCAATTTCTACGATTACGATCATGTCGACTTTTGGTAACTGTAGAGATCGTAAGTGATATTCTATTACGGGAATAGAATTATAATTCATTTCATATCACCACGGTTCTCATTCCCTTTTTTTTCAAATTTAAATTTAAGTATCACAAAGAATTCTGCTACATAATATCATAAAATCCCAATCTTCTACTTCATATTGAAAAGCGAGTGATGATCAATCTCTACTGGTACTTATGATGTCAAGTATCGAGGTACAGGCCGAGGACCATATTTTCTCACACCATGCGCATGAAAGAGATGGGGTATATTACTAATGTAAACTTGCATATCTGGCAGATATTTTTGTGCAATGAAGTTAACTTATCATTACAAGGAAAAAAGTATTACAATTTTTCAATACAAGCTATTATTGTTTTACTTCCCTTTTCTACAATCTATTAATGCGAAGCGGGATTTTCTTATTATGCTGCAACGAAATTAAAGTGCAGGGATAGGGTCGACGTCACACCAGATATTAGAATGCAACTTACCAATATTGTGCCTGATATCAAAAAGATACGCAATTCAAGGACTCATAATCATCAATCATCAATCAAGTCATTAAGTGCTTTATTTATTCGCAGTTTTATGTTTATATTATATTATAGTTTTATATTTAAAAATAATTACTAAATAATTTTTTATGTTATTTTTATTAGTATGAATTACCCAACCTAAAGAATAAACTAAATGTTCCGTTAAAATTTCCGGGTTTGTGAAGTGTTCCATTGCAGAAAAAGTTTGGGAAACCCTGATCTACTGTAAAAGTACTACTTCCGGTTGAGGTAAAAATATTCAAAAAATATTACTTCGATTAAAATTTTATTCGAATGAATGTATGTATTAAACAAAACAGTATCATTAAACAAAACTTCATATATTGTTACTACGTACAAAGTAAAACGAAAATTCTTTCTTAATTTTTTTTTCTACCTGACGGAAAATTCGTTCCTTCATTATTTTCCCATTCAAGTCTCAGAAGCAGGTTGTCCTGACGACTTATTTGTTAAGAAATACTGATCCTCTCTCACGTATTGTTCCTGAAAATATATTTCAATTTTAGAATTTAATACCCATCAAAATTTTAGATTTTCGTTCGCGTGGAAATCGTTTTTCCATCATTCAAACAATCTCAACAATAAACCGACTAACTAAAGATTTGAGAGACTCGAATATTAAATTTATCCGTTATGTTTTTAGTAAATTAATAAAATCAAAGTGTTTTAAAATAAATTCTTATATCAAGCTTATTAATCAAATGTTTTATTATATTCTACATCTTATTTTATT
Organism: Arctopsyche grandis; assembly: GCF_051622035.1. NCBI lineage: Eukaryota > Metazoa > Arthropoda > Insecta > Trichoptera > Hydropsychidae > Arctopsyche > Arctopsyche grandis. The sequence goes on along the minus strand of NC_135355.1, from coordinate 20,339,594 downwards.
TTAATTACATTTTTACACCATGAAAGCCTAACAGGTACGCGTCAATGCGCCTTCCTGGCCAATTTAAAAAAAAAAAGTAATAATCATTGAATAAATGATAAAAAATATTATTATTATATTTACGTGCTAAGTGTTATAATTATATCATGTACGTGTTTATATAAATTTAGAAACTATAATTACAAAACGCTATGTACATACATTAGCCCGATAAAAATTTCGAAAAAATATGCTATTTTTTTACGAATATTTCCGATTTTTAACGATTTCCAACGAAATAAACATGTAATATTCAACTATAAAATCTTATTTGGGTCGATGATAGGTTTTGACTGCTAAACGAGAATTCAAAATCACCGTTTCGCTCAAAAGTCGTTTCGCGCTCAAAAAAAAAACACATACACAGAACAGCAATATTACATATGTACATATATACATACTAGTTTTATGCCCGTTGAAATTTCAATGTGTGCTTTCGGATTGATACATGATTTAAAATAATGTTACAGTATGAATAGTAATAATTAATTAATCGGAATCGGAACTGAAACAGAAATCGGGAATCAGTTATGCCAATTAAATTATGCAATAATAATAAAATAAAAGTCGAAATCCGAATCGGAATTGGATAATATGAAAAGTACGTATTTTTAGATCGCGTACATTATATATATATATATATATATATATATATATATATATATATATATATATATATATATATATATATATATATATATATATATATGTATATATATATATATATATATATATATATATATATATATATATATATATATGATGAGTTCGGTCTTTCGTGTCATGCGGGGAAGACGTGCTTCTGCGTTCTTCCCGCTATTACTCGCTTAAACCCGGCTATTGCACGAAATTTAATCTAAAAACTTAACCATCTAATCACTTATTTTACTAATTGCATCCTAGTATAATTTAAGTGTAAAAATAAACAGCAAATCGGTCGTAAAAAGCGGTTTTATATCAGTTATTTCGAAAAATTTTGTGCTAATTTTTGTGTCAAATCTGAGCAAAAGAATATACGAACGAGATACATCTCCTTACCTGAATACAAAAAAAGGGTCCTTCGTCAGTCAAGTCGGTCCCACAGAAGCAATAAATCTTCCACATAATTGCTTCCAGCCAAAAATCTTTAACGAACTTTACTTAATAGAATAATAGCAAACAGAAACGGTGTTTCCCAACTGTCTATCAGTTCTTTTTCATATTTAAATTATATTAAAGTAATTCGTGTAATTTTATATTCTTTACTAAAGTTATTATTAAAATATTAAATTGCAAACCGCACTCACATATATAAATCCGTTGTCTCCAAAGAGGCGTCTCACGATAAAGATCTGTAAAAAAGTAGTATAACAATTGCTAATCTATTATTATCATAACTAACTACTTTCACTTACAAAGTAACCCTGTTAAATGGCATGTAATAACTCATAAGTGATCCAAGTGATACCTAGGATGACTATCTGTCAAAGCTGACCACAGAGAAGAGTCTATGGCGGTAAGAACTCACTCCTTGAATGGAAATCTCTCTCAAGTACCGCCTTTTTCTCAACACATCTTGGATAAATGCGAGAAAAATAATATCCAAACCTCCAACAAGGTAAGAGTGACGATGGATGATAGCTTAGCTAATAGAAACCTGTATTTAGCCACGTACAATGTAAGAACGTTATCGAGTGAAGGAAGTGTGCTTGCATTAGAGAATGAATTAGAAAATATCAAATGGGATATAGTAGGACTTAGTGAAGTAAGACGAAAACAGCAAAACCAAATAATCCTAAAAAGTGGTAACTGTCTCTACTGGAGAGGGCTACCAAATGGTAGAATAGGAGGAGTAGGGTTTCTTATCAATAAGAGAATAGAAAGAAATATTATAGAAATAAGCGACATATCGGAACGTATATGCTATATAGTATTAAGAATCTCGAGCAGGTACACTTGTCAAATCTTCCAAGTGTACGCCCCCACATCTAGCCACCCAGACGAGGAAATAGAAGACTTCTACGAAAAAATACAGGACGCATACGATAATAGCCGTCACCACTTTAAAATAATCATGGGCGACTTTAACGCAAAAATAGGACAAAAGGCAAATACAGAAAGAGCAGTAGGCAATTTTGGTACCGGCCAAAGAAACGACAGAGGCGATCGCCTCATAGAATTCGCAGAACACAACAGGCTCTTTATCACTAATTCATTTTTCAGGAAAAACACCAACAATAAGTGGACTTGGGAGAGTCCTAAAGGAGACAGAAACGAGATCGATTTCATCCTAACAAATGCCCTGCACTCCGTTAAAGACGTTAGTGTTTTAAGTAAAGTAGATATAGGTAGCGATCACAGATTAGTCCGTGCCAAGATGGCCATTAATATAAATTGCGAACGTAGGAAATTAATAAAAGGATGCAGTAACTCTCCAGATTTCGCTCAACTAAGGTCTAGGAAAAAGGAATTCGAACTCGAACTTGGAAATCGATACGGGAAATTAAACCCAGAAGCAGACATCGAGGAATTGAACACTGTAATTAGTTCGGTTCTAACCTCAACAGGTAAGAAATTAGGTGGATTCAGGAAACAGATTAAATTAAGCAAAATTTCAGCGGAAACAAAAAACCTAATTAAGCATAAAAGGAATTTAGATAGGGATAATAATAAGCAAGAATACAATCTAGTAAATAAGGAAATTAAAAAGAGAATAGTCAGGGATGTCAGGGATTTTAACAGCAAGCTAATAGAAAATACCATTAAGAATAACCGTAGCCTGAAAAAGTGCAAACAGGATCTTTTCTTAGGCAAAAACCAAATGATCGCAATCAGATCAGAGAGCGGAGTAATAATTAGGAATAGAGAAGAAATCATAGACAGAGTTTACACGTTCTATGCAAAACTATACGAGAACGACAACGGCCAATTCCCCGCTCTGGAATCGACATACGGCCAAAGGGTTCCTGCAGTATTGCCTAGCGAAGTAGAGGCCGCGCTAAAAACTGCAAAGAACGGTAAAACCCCAGGGGAAGATAATATTCCGATTGACTTACTAAAATGTGGCGGCCCCCCCCTAATTAATATCTTAGCTAGGCTTTTCAGCAAATGCATCCAGAACCAAGCTATACCAGAAGGATGGAATAACGCAACTATCATTTTAATACACAAATAAGGCGACAAAAGCGATATCAAGAACTACCGACCCATTAGTCTACTTTCAGCGGTCTACAAGCTCTTCACGAAGGTTATTACAGAAAGGCTGAAGAATATCCTCGACGAGAACCAACCTATAGAGCAGGCAGGGTTTAGGGCAAATTTCAGCACAATGGACCACCTCCAAGTAGTTGGCGAACTAATCGAGCGCGCCAACGAATATCAACGGCCATTGTGCCTAGGTTTCGTCGATTATGAGAAAGCCTTCGATACAGTTAGTCATAATGCAGTACTTAACGCTCTAAAAACACAGGGAGTGCCGGAACCCTATGTGGGACTGTTAGCTGCAATATATAAGAATGCCACAGCTTCGGTTAAAATTTTTTCAGGTACAGATAGATTTAGCATAGGAAAAGGAGTAAGACAAGGAGATACAATCTCGCCCAAGTTATTCAATGCGGTGCTTGAGGGAGTTTTCAGGAAATTGGATTGGGATACAGCCGGGGTAAGCATCAATGGTCGCTTTTTGAGTCACCTTCGGTTCGCAGACGATATAGTTTTAGTAGCTCGTGATTCAGCTGACCTACTTATCAGACTAACACAGCTGGACAGGGAAAGTAGAAAAGTAGGATTAAAAATTAACGTAGATAAGACTAAACTAATGTTCAATAGTTATTGCATGCCTGATAGCATCCCCTTAGATGATAAACCAGTAGAAGTAGTAAATAATTATTTATATTTAGGTCAAATAATTGACATGTCTGGTAGTAAAAATGAAGAGATAAAGAGACGTATGAAATTAGGGTGGAGTGCATTTGGACGGATGAATGCTGTTTTTAAATCAAAAATGCCACTCTGCCTGAAGAAAAGGATCTTTGATCAATGCGTTTTGCCAGTGATGACGTATGGATGTGAAACTTGGACACTGAACGCCAAGATGCAAAATAAAATCCAATGCACTCAAAGAAGTATGGAACGCTGTATGCTTGGCATAACGAGGAAAGACAGGAAGCGGAACACGTGGGTGAGAAATATGACAAGGGTAGTGGACATAGTGGATAGAGTGAAGAGATTGAAATGGCAATGGGCGGGTCACGTAGCTAGGAGGATGGACGAAAGGTGGACAAAAGAAGTGCTTGAATGGTACCCGAGAGAAGGCAAAAGAGTAAAAGGAAGACCGCAAGGAAGATGGGTGAACGAAATTAGTAAAATGTGCGGAATGAGATGGATGAGTATTGCGCAAAACAGAGACGAGTGGAAGCGTGTTGGAGAGGCCTTCATCCAGCAGTGGATGGCGAATGGCTGTAAATGATGATGATGATATATATATATATGTAGAAATGATTTTTTAACGAGCCGAGCCGTATGTATGGTTGGTCAAACTGCTAGGGATAAAGTATGAGTGTGGTATGCATGGGAAAGACCGGATGCGTGTTGTTATGGTCACTTGTTGGAGAACAAGCCCGAAGACACATGTACAATAAATAGTCTGACACTTAATCTGTGCGTTTCGCTTGGAATCCTTCACATCCGGATCCTATATTTGGGGGCTTCGTCCGGGATGCCCGAAGACATTCCAGTGACAGCCAGGAGCGGTCATACGACGACGCGGAATTGTGACAGTTGAGGTTAAGACGCGCGATGACGCGTACGAACATAAAGACGACGCCGGTGACGTCACGACAGCGAACACGCCACACAACGATGATGATATCCAAGACGATAACGCCATTGTCAGCGTCAGTTGTACGTCGGCTAACTGTCGTGGAGATGCAGAGGTTCGCGGACTTAGACGAAGATGATGACGACGAGGATGAAGAGGAAGAAGAAGACGAAGTGCCATATTTTGATAGAGACAAATTCGAGACTTACGCGCCACGGTTTAAGGGGATCGGCGGTGTGCCAATCAGCCAGTGGATTGAGCGCATGGAAGAATTTGCGAAGTTCTTCCACTGGACGCCCCTGCAGCAAATGGTCTACGGGAGAGTATATTGCGTAGGAACAGCGAGAATGTTCCTGGATTCAGAAGGGATAATTAGATCATGGACTATCCTTAAGCAGAAGCTGATAGAAGAGTTCCAGTGGGATGACGAAGAGCTCGTCTTTGAAGAACGAGAAATGCTTGCTCAAGCAGAGCCCATTGACTCCGATTCAAGTGGGGCCGGTGAAACACCAAAGATGTCAAATTGTACACAGCCTGCAGCATCGCCGTCTCAAACTACTTTAGACGTTTCTTCAGTGCGACTAGACACGGATGAAACAGATATGACTAAATCACAAGAAGAAATAAGAGAATCAGTCGGTATTCCAACACAAGAAGAAATAAGAGAACCAGTCAGTATTCCAATACAAGAAGAAATAAGAAAAGAAGTCAGTATCCCGGGTGCCACCCTGTTGGGTAGCCCCATAACAGAATCCGTTCTTACGTGCATTGACGGCAACAAAGTGAAATTTGTTAATAAACCGTGTGTTTTGATGGAGGTTAACTTAGAACGGAGTCTGCCGAGGAGAAAAAAAGAGCAAAAGATGAGGGATCGTAAGAAAGTGTGGCAACAGGCATGTAAAAGACAATTTAAATGTCACAAAAGACCTTTGCAGCAACGGGCTTCACGAGAGATGTCTGCTCAAGCAGAACTCATTGTTTCCAATAATGAAGAGGACGATGCGAACATGGCTGATGGAGGTGTGAACCTGGCTGATGGAAGTATGGACGGTGATGGTTTGCAAAGAAGAAGACTTTGGGACTACGGAGACATACCATCTTCAAATACAGATGAACCACCCGATGATCAATTTGGAAAGGGATCTAAGGATTGTGGTCATTTGAAGAATTCTCAAGATGAGAATGGAGAAGGGGAGAAACATAAAGACAAAGAGAAAGATATGGCTAAATCACAAGAAGGATTAAGGGACCCAGTCAAAATTTCAACACCAAAAGACACTGTATTCACTTTCAAGCTCGGTCGTAGTCGGATTGATGTTACTTCAATGGAAAAGAAAATAGGACCGTGGATTGATAAAAGAATTGAATGTATCAGTGAGCCAGAACCAATATGTGTTGACTTCATTTATGGTAAATTACTAGCAGGAAATCTGTGGGGTGACGGCAAGTTCGTCGGACGGTCACAGAGAATCGCCGCCGGCATTGGATAGCATTTAAGTTGTACCGATGGAAGTGAATTGTGCGTTAGTGAATTAGAGAATAAGTGAAATACCTGGAGGGGTTTTAGTTAAGCCTTACTTGTAATTTGATGATTGAAAGGTGTAATGTTTTATTGCTAATTCTAGTAATGTTTTAAAATGTGATTGTTTCCGATGTAAAGATTTTACTTCTGTCATTGTAAAGGTATTGATTTTAATGTTTTATTGCTAATTCTAGTAATGTTTTAAAATGTGATTGTTTCCGATGTACAGATTTAACTTGTTATTGTAAAGGTATTGATTTTAATGTTTTATTGCTAATTCTAGTAATGTTTTAAAATGTGATTGTTTCCAATGTAAAGATTTAACTTGTCATTGTAAAGGTATTGATTCTAATGTTTTGTATTGCTTGTAATAATTTCAAATTGTAATTGTGATACCTTTCTGTTTTGTATTGCTTGAAATAATTTTAAATTGTAATTGTGATGATTTATGTGTAACTTTAATTGTGATGATTTATGTGTAACTTTATTGAAGATTGAATTGTGTTGAAATGTAAAAATTGATTTGTAGTGAAATGTGTAACGATTAATTTGTTATAATTGTAATTGTTATGTAAATTGTAAAATGATTGATGTATAAGTGTATTGAAATGTAGTTGTGATGATGATTGTAATTGTGACAATTGAAAGCATGTTTAGAAGAATATAAGATGATTTTATGGAATGGAAGATTAAACATTGTTGAGGATGATAGAGGAAATGTTTTAAAAGAATGTAAGATGATACATTGTATAGAGTGGAAGATGAAATGTAAAAGAATATGAGATGAAATGCTGTAAAAATATAAAAGACGAAGAATGTCATCCGAGGGCGAATGACAGTCAGGAATGACCGAACGTAGAAATGATTTTTAAACGAGCCGAGCCGTATGTATGGTTGATCAAACTGCTAGGGATAAAGTATGAGTGTGGTATGCATGGGAAAGACCGGATGCGTGTTGTTATGGTCACTTGTTGGAGAACAAGCCCGAAGACACATGTACAATAAATAGTCTGACATTTAATCTGTGCGTTTCGCTTGGAATCCTTCACATCCGGATCCTATATATATGTATATATAAAATAAAATTTAAATATATATATATATATATATATAGGATCCGGATGTGAAGGATTCCAAGTGAAACGCGCAGATTAAGTCAGAAGTATTTATTGTACACGCTCTTCGTCATCCCACTGGAACTCTTCTATCAGCTTCTGCTTAAGGATAGTCCATGATCTAATTATCCCTTCTGAATCCAGGAACATTCTCGCTGTTCCTACGCAATATACTCTCCCGTAGACCATTTGCTGCAGGGGCGTCCAGTGGAAGAACTTCGCAAATTCTTCCATGCGCTCAATCCACTGGCTGATTGGCACACCGCCGATCCCCTTAAACCGTGGCGCGTACGTCTCGAATTTGTCTCTATCAAAATATGGCACTTCGTCTTCTTCTTCCTCTTCATCCTCGTCGTCATCATCTTCGTCTAAGTCCGCGAACCTCTGCATCTCCACGACAGTTAGCCGACGTACAACTGACGCTGACAATGGCGTTATCGTCTTGGATATCATCATCGTTGTGTGGCGTGTTCGCTGTCGTGACGCCACCGGCGTCGTCTTTATGTTCGTACGCGTCATCGCGCGTCTTAACCTCAACTGTCAAAACTCCGCGTCGTCGTCTGACCGCTCCTGGCTGTCACTGGAATGTCTTCGGGCATCCCGGACGAGCCCCCAAATATAGGATCCGGATGTGAAGGATTCCAAGTGAAACGCAGATTAAGTCAGAACTATGTATTTATTAACACATGCTTCGGGCTTGTTCTCCAACAAGTGACCATAACAACACGCATCCGGTCTTTCCCAGGCATACCACACACACTCTATCTCGGCTCGTTTAAAAATCAATTCTACATATATATATATATATATATATATATATATATATATATATATATATATATATATATATATATATATATATATATATATATATATATATATATATATATATATATATATATATATATATATATATTTTACATCGCGTACAAATATATATATGTATATATATATATATATATATATATATATATATGTATGTACATATATATATATATATAGCAGCATAGCTCGGACGTTAAGCTTCTGCTTACCGTCAAGAAGGTGCCGGGTTCTATCCCTGAATGAAAATGAAGTTTTCAGAGTATGCTGTTGGTCAGACCTGGATTTGTGACTCCAGGTTGATCGTTTCCTATCAGAATTTGCCAATTTTCTCTGATTTCATTGTTGAAACGGTTCCCGGAAAAAAAAATTGGCTAAAAATCCTTCCTACCCACTATGTCACCACTATTTGAAAAATTTTTGATTGATGTACAATAAAAATTTATGTACAATTCATAGATGTCTCGTTAATTTGCGAGTTTTTTCAGTGTCTCGCAATTCAACGACTTATAATAAAAATGCTGTATTTATATTTGTAATTGGCCAGGAAGGCGCATTGGGATTTACCTGTAAGGCCTTCCTGGTACATATGTAAAATAAAAATAAAATATATATATCATAATTTCAATACATTTACTTACTACGATTTGGTTACTTTCTGTTGCCAATGAATTTATCAATTTAAAATAGCCTCATTCAATACTAAAAGTAAACGAATTCCAGACAACCTGTATTTATTTGTAAAAATAGTAAACCAATTATAATATTATAGATATAGATTGCTGTTTACATTATATTTTTAATTGACGTATTCAGAAATTCTATCTTTTTGCTATTGTGATATTATGTAGAATCTTGTAGATTATCGTAAAATAGCCTTTAGAAATAGTTACGTTTTGGTGAATTCATATAAATTAAATCAACTTGTCAGTTAAGCCTACGTAGTTTACGTTGAAATATCATTAACTGGGTATAAATTCTCCACAAATCATTAAACATTCATCGTTTCACATTAAATTTAATGTTATATTAAATAATCTGAAAAAAAGAGCAATTTCAATATAATTATAAATTTACATACATATATCAGTTTATCGAGTCAACTCGAGTAAACCTTTTACAACACCAATTGACATTGAATATACGTTATGTATGGTTTGTATGTATAATATGTACCTGACAGTGATTCCCAAACGTTTGACATTGACTTTAGCTGTTGACATTGTATGATTCAGCGGATTTATCGCTGACAAATTTATGCAATAATTTTTCCTATGCAATTCAATTTCAACACAGATAAATACATAGATATAAATGTATGTACATACATATTCTAACATTTCACCACTTGTAAATTTGACATATATTTGTTGTTCATGAAATCTCCAACGGAATTTGAACCATAGGACAAAAAAATAACAAAAACTTTGGTCACATTTATGTATAAAAAAATATATCACAATAAAATTTACTGCTTGCTTGTTTTAAGTATAATATATGAAATAAATACGCTTAAATTTTATTAAAACAATGGATTGAAAGAGTTGTTATTTGAGAGACTTTTTTATTATTCCTAGTAACGACATTTACCTTTCATAAAGTTTGCATAACTATACATAGCATGACGTAGTATAGTAAGAATCTAAATAGTACATATGTAAATTGACAAATATATTCGTACATATGTATGTACATGTAAAATGAATATAACGATTAATCAACATATAGTCTTACCGTTTTGTTAAGATTGTAGATAAATTGAATAAAGCTTTAAATAACCTTCGATTTAGTTAAATTTAAAGCTTTTGTCATATTCAATAGAGTTTAAAAAAATACTGATAAGATGTCTGAAAAGGTCATTATGGACTCTGAAGATATAAATAAATATCTTCAATTATTTCGGTATATCCAGAAATAATAATATAAATATTTCAAGTGGGAATTGAAATATCTATTTTCGTGTAACTCTTACACGTAATTCAGATTAATAATATTATAAATATACCGCAACAAAATCAAATTAATTGGTCCTGTTATTTTTGTCATGAAATTAAATGAGCAAAAACATTATTTTATAAGATATAAAATTTGAATAATAATTTCAAATTATTAAAACGTAACTTAATTTTAGCATAAGTTTTTGATTACCTTCATAAAATACATTTCATTTTAAACTGTCAAATATGTACATATTACCATAAAAGGAACAAGTATAAATACATATACATATGTACGTTCATGCAAAGGATATACGAATAAAACGGATATAAAAAATCCCATATTGAATTCTCAGAAACATTTAAATACGGATCTACATACGATAACGATATACATATAGCATATGTATGTATGTATGTACGATTTATACAACCAATACGTAATCCTTTTAGTGTATGACAGGAAATAATAATGCGTTATCTGAACGCCACAGTTAAATATACCTTTTTTCCTCGTGCTTTGCGTGTTTTTCTAAAACATTTTCACATGTACTGTGGATTCCCCTTTTCCACGAAAGCCTGTTCTATGATTATTACAATTGAATTATCCTATCGTCGTGTACGTATGTTGTATTGTATATACTTGTATCTAAAATGACTACACTTAATAGACAATTGTAAACTTGTACGCATGTACTTTGTAGGAAAAACCTGACACGGTTATTGACGACCTCCATTGTGCATAACACGTTCGAATTGTTGTCGTCACATCTACATCACAATCACATTTTGAATGCAGCCTCTCTGTTAGGTCAAGACTGTGAACCCTCTCCATATATTTATAACTTTTTCAAATACAAAATCTTTGCAATAAAATTTTCAATTTTTTCAATTTTAATTTGTATGCCAAACAAAAGCAGTTGAATGAGATTTAATTTCAATTATTTTCAAAAAGAATATATAACGCTGAAATTTATTTCATTTTATTAAAAACTTTTTAGCAATGGAGATGAAAATTGTTGAACGTTTTTAACGCTAATATTTAAACTATCAATCGATTTGTCTTAATATAGAGAACGTTTAGAATCTAAGCTTTAGATGAACATGAATGAACATTTCACTCAAACCAAATATTTATGTGTATTTAATTTATTTTATATTAATGATCTTTAGCCGTAATAACGTTTTTATACCTATGTTCTTCTTCTTGTTAATGCCTTGTCCGCATCCGGACGTTGGCGACCACCTCGTCGATTATTTGAATATATCCGCATCGGTCTTCAGCGGCTCGGAACAGCTCTTCGGCGCTCATATCGGTCCACATGCGCATGTTTCGAAGCCAAGATAACTTTTTCCTGCCAATCCATTTTTTTCCTTCTATTTTCCCCATGGTTATCAAACGGAGAAATTCGTATTTTGGACCCCGTATCATGTGTCCGAGGTACTCCATCTTTCTCCGCTTGATGACAGAAACAAGTTCCCTGCCTCTCCCCATCATGCCGAGGACAGCTTCGTTTGATATCTTTTTGGTCCACGGAATCTTCAGCATACGCCTATAGACCCACATCTCAAAAGCTTCAATGCGGCTGATCATCTTGGTTTTCAGAGTCCACGTCTCACATCCGTGTAGTAATACTGTCCAGACGTAGCTCTTCGCGAATCTCAACCGCGTATGAAGATTGAGATGCTTGTTTGTAAGGGCCGCCTTCATTTTTACAAATGCTGTTCTAGCCATCTCGATGCGGATTTTTAGATCTTCATCTGGGTCCATCTCTTCATTCAACCAGGTACCCAGGTATTTGAATCTTTTTACTCTTTCTATCACCTCTCCATCCAAGGTTAGATTCCCGGTGTCTGTTTGCATTCTATCTACTATCATAAATTTTGTTTTCTTTAGATTTATGCGCAGACCTCTTCGATTGCTTTCTTGATGTACACGGTCTAGAGATCTTTGCAGGTCTGCTAAATTTTCAGCGACTAGTGCCGTGTCATCAGCATATCTTATATTGGTGATCGTCTCGCCGCCCACCTTGATGCCCTCCGCCTCTTGGAGAGCATCGTGGAAGATGGATTCGGTGTAGGTGTTAAAAAGAGTAGGTGATAGGATGCATCCTTGCCTGACGCCCCGTTCTATAGGAATCTCATCAGTGAATTGATCATCGACACGTACTACTGCAGTCTGATTCCAATAAATATTTCGTAGCAATCTGACATCTCTGTCATCCAAGTATATGTACATGTACATACCTATGTACATGTACATATACTTGGGTATATATGTACGACAGAAAATATAAACTTTCTCTTTACTTTGGATATTTATTTTAACATTAGTTTTAAAACAAATATTGTATACTTTTACATAAAATAAAATGCTCACTTTTACAAAAGTTTAAAGGCGCCAGATAATTATTTTTCTGCTGCAACAAATTGTACACAGCAAATAAATTTTATACATAAAATTATACCAATAACGTATACCGCCAAAACCCTAAAAATCTCATTTAAATCTTTGAAATTTAATTAATAATATTAATGGTATTATCTCCTGTAAAGTTGAAGAAGTTTTTGTTTTGATCTTAAGCAGGATTTAGAAAATTAATTCGAAGTTTGAATATCCGTAATTGTTTTACCTATAAGAGATGTTTATTGGCTATGAAGTTAAATCAATTTAGACTTGACAAAATATAATTATATATAAAAATTTGCCGTTTAAATATTTAATAACATTGTGTAAATTTATAATTTTGTGAACAGTTGATTTTACTTTTCCAAAACTTTTAAATATACATATGTACATATCTCAGACAAACAATCTGAATTACTCATCACAGAAATGTGCAGAATTTCTTAATGCCAAAAATCATTTTCCTTGGCATTATTTATCATATATGAACCATAATAGTATATATTATTATCTATAGCCCATTAGACAGTAGCACAAGCCATACTAATTAAAATAATGCTCAAACACAATTTCTAAAATTACTCATACCACAAACATTCCGAATCAACATAAATCATCACAAGAATACAAACACGTATATATGTACATTCAATATATAATATGTAAGTGTGAAGTTCTAGAAATGCTATTTCATTAATTGAATATTAATCGACTGAATCGTTGAAATACATACATTTCACTTTGTAGTGCGTAATAAACGTTAATTGAGACCAGGTAACACGTAGATATTTACACGTGCGATTTAATTGTCAAACGTGCTTGTGTCATACACTTCCATATTAGTTCGGAAACGCGTCAGAAATTACCCTCGTGTATACATATGTGTAAATATATATATATATAAACATACATACATATATCAGGTATACGAGTATGTACAAATGTGCGTAAATAGATATTTATGATTAGCGTGTTAGCTTACGCGATTTCTCACGCTTGTAGATGATCTCAATCGCGATCGACAGTTTGTTAAAATAACCATAATTTGTAATATATTTTTAAGCACAATTATTATAATTTATACATATTTCGATTAATTTAATATGTGAATGTAGATATTTGTATGTCCAAGCAAACATAAATGTAGATATGTATGTATTTACCCAACCATTTACATTTCATGTTGAATTCAAATTTGAGTTTGATTTCGAAAATTAAAGTACTAGTAGATTTACTCGGCTTACTATATTAAAAACTGTAGATTTTCATTGCGCAAGCAAACATTCATTCGCATATTTAGATACATATGTACATATATCTCACAATCTGATCCGTAATTCAAAACAATCATTTTTAATTTTAATCCTACTACAACATACCTCAGTTGATGGCGTATACATAATACTAACAACTGAGGGATCATGGGTTTGATCCCTGATCCAGTGTTGCTGGCCAGACCTCGGATATATGTATTTTTTACATAGATACGTATATACCAGGAAGGCCTGACAGGAAGACCCCGATGTGCCTTCCTGGACAATTAACTACAAACAATGCAGCATTTTTATTACATAAATCACTGTATTTCGAGAAGCTGAAGAACATGAAATTAAAAATGAATGAATTAATTAAAGAATTAACCCATTGAAACATCTATGGATTTTAGACTTGTACATATTTTTTTATAAATTGTACATACATACATACATAATGTGACAACAGGTCCGATGATGTTTTTTTTGCCAATTATAAGGAACCGTTTCATCAATAATCAGATAAAATTGGCAAACTCTGATAAGAAACGATTGACTTGGACTCACAAACACCCAAGTCTGACCAGCAGTAGAGCGGGCTCGACCCCAACAATCACTTGGTGCTAAACATACACGCTGAGCCACTGAGCCATACTGCTGATATTTTATTTTATTTTTATTTTATTTTACATATATACCAGGAAGGCCTTACAGGTAAATCCCAATGCGCCTTCCTGGCCAATTACAAATACAAATGCAGCATTTTTTTTATTATAAGTCGTTGAATTGCGAGACACTGAAAAAACTCGCAAATTAACGAGACATCTATGAATTGTACATAAATTTTTATTGTACATCCATCAAATTTCAAATAGTGGTGACATAGTAGGTAGGAAGGATTTTTAGCCAATTTTTTTTTCCGGGAACCGTTTCAACAATGAAATCAGAGAAAATTGGCAAACTCTGATAGGAAACGATCAACCTGGAGTCACAAATCCAGGTCTGACCAACAGCATACTCTGAAAAATTCATTTTCATTCAGGGATAGAACCCGGCACCTTCTTGACGGTAAGCAGAAGCTTAACGTCCGAGCTATGCTGCTAGCTAATATAATATGTGACTCCAAGTCGATTGTTTCCTATCAGAGTTTGCCAATTTAGTTTATTTTCATTGTTGAAACAGTTCCTATCAAATTGGCCACCTATCCTCACTTATCACCATTATTTTAATTTAATTTAAAATTTATAATAATATCATCTATATATGTATATATATAAAATTGAATGTCTGTGTGTGTGTCTCGAATAGGCTCCTAAACCACTGAAACGATTACGATGGAACTTTCAGGATTTGTTGTATGCGTGTCTGGGAAGATTACCGTGAAAAAAAAACGGGAACGGAAACGGGAAAAATGGGAATGAGTGTTATTGCAACGCTATAATTTCAAATGTTTTCGTGTCACGACCAACGTGTTCGCTGCCTGCGTTTTTCCGACAAATGGGAATGGGAATGAGAACGGTAACGGGAACGGGAATTGCATGCGTTATTGTGGCATTGCAACGCATGCCGGGTTCAGCTAGTAAATTTATAAAAATTACATATATATATATATAGTATGTGCACATTTGGCCGTAGGTGTCGCCTTGGGGGCAATCCCGTAATGACACCATTGTAATTTAATATATATTTTTTAATATTATTTTATTTATATATTATATATTTATATGTGGCTAGAGGAATGGACGAAAGGTGGACAAAAGAAGTGCTAGAATGGTACCCGAAAGAATGCAAAAAGGTAAAAAGAAAACCGCAGGGAAGATAGGTAGACGAAATTAGGAAAATGTCTGTGGTGAGATGGATGAGAGTAGCACAAAACAGAAAAAAAGTGGAAGCGTGTTGGAGAGGCCTTCATTCAGCAGTATATTGTGAATGCCTGTAGATGATGATGATGATGATATACATATACAATCCTTAAAGCTAAGAAGCTATCTAACAGAATCGAACTACCCTATGGAAGCAATTTCGAGAGGTTTTATAAACTGAAAAAAGTTAAGTTTTATAAACTGAAAAAAAAGGCAGAACTACTACTATGTTTTGACACTACTACCAGGCGTCAAAAATGTAGTACATTAATGTGAAAATGACATACGTCACTAGACACTAGATACAACCTGTCACCTGCTCCCCACCCCCATCGGCCAATTTACACTTTGGCCGGTGAACCGAAGAAGTCCGTTTTTTCCAATTCATTGACGTCAACGGACGCAGTCAACCTTCCGCGTATATAAGCCAATGTCAGTGTACTCGTTTATATCACACGACGACGGTCACTCAGTGGGGTAACATACGCTTCTAGTCGATCTTCACTTACGATGTATCCGAATCCATTTGACCGAAAGCATTCGACCATCCGACAGGTGATCGATCGCCTCATCAATCCGGACGCGGTCAAGTGCAAAAAGAAAGGATGTCCGCCGAAGGCCAATCTGCACAGATACGACAGTTCAAATTCCTCAGCCTCCAGCGAAAGTTCCAAGTCTTCCAGATCTGTCAAGCAAATGTTTCTAATGCCCATCAGATCTTGAAGGAGTGTGATCTGTGCCAAATGTGTTCATCGAATCTGTGTTGATGTTAAAGATTCGTCTATTGTGATATTGGTGTCCAAAAAAACTTTAATTTATTATTAGCTTAGTGTGTGCTGTGGAGACGACGATATTTTAAAGTGAGTAACTTTTTTAATTATCTGCTGTAATAGAATTTGTCGGGGCAAAAGGATACTGCAAATTTTTTTTTAACTCATTCAAAATTTCCTTTTTGTGCTGGAATTTCCATATTTTTTTATATACCTATGTATACGAGTACAGAATTGAAATTAAGCTAATTTTTTGATATAAATTAACATTATATGTACATACATAAAATGTTCAAATTCTGATCAATATTGATTATGGACATTATAAAAATACATATGTACAAATGATCCGTTATATTTGAAAGTGGCATAAGTCCACTTTTCTTCATTTCGAGAAATAATTCATTAAACATTATGTTTTGCGTTTAACAATATTTAAAAAATATACTGGTGGCTTGTAATACGTTTATTCTGCTCTTTCCGAGATTCGGGACAAATTGAATTAAAATAAGTGATCACAATTTGTGACTTAAGTCAAACAGAAAGTGTTTTTGGAACTGAAAATTAGACTTCCGCCACTCTCAAATATAACAGCTCGTATATTAACCTACATGCGTACATATTTTTATACATAGGAGTATAACGTTTTTGCTATGAAAATATATTTTTTTATTATAAAATATTATTTATCACAATCCATTATTTAACTTCGTTTTATAATGGTAGATTTTATATAGTTCCTTTTTTGCGTAAAATAGGTCTCTTTAAATTAAAGTACATAGAATTTGCAAATTCATATAAGAAAAAAATTTCATTAAACCTAACAACTTTTCAAATAACACTTCAATATATAAATAGGCCGGTTTTATTTTCAATACAAATATCAAGAATTGTTCTTCAATAATACAAAAGGTGTCCGTTTATTATTGAATTTTAATATAATACAAGCTACTTTGGTAATTTCCCCACAGTATATATTAAGTATATTTATTTAATTTACACAGTAAATTTAATTTAATTTCCAATACCAATACGTTTTTATTTTCTTTTTTTTAATTAAATTTCTACATTTTTTATTTAAAAAAAAAATCCGATTTCAACAAAAGCGTATTTATTTACAGTAAAATCGATGAAACAGCACTACGTTTGTTTGAAAAGAGCTACTTATGTATTGTATATAATATGCATTAAAATATTAAATTGATGAAATACAAATTGCAATTCTACTTTTAAGTAATTGATAAAATTAAAATGCTATATTTTTAACAATACAAGTGAAATTCTATAATAAAAAGCGATGACATGTACAGATGACTTTCCAGAACGATCGATAAATTTCAGCAGTACGATATGAATAAGTTCTAACATACATATTTGTTCTTGTGTATATTTTTGTTGATTTATATTATATGCACTGTTAACTCCGGTCCATGTTAATTGACATTGGGATTTCCCCAACCGGTTTTATCTTCATTGCCTTTTTGCACACTTCCCATGCCGAATAAAAGTCGTATACATGTCTCACTCCCTTGAAAGTACAAGGATGTGTAATTTTGTAGGAAAAAATGCGTTAAAACATTTCGCAAAGCAGATACAAATAAGGCAATCCACTCTATATTATACAAACCGACATTGTTATCAGCAATATGCATAACAAAATTCAATGCACTTCATATGCATACATATTTACGTGGTTATCGCTATTCTTCAGTCTGGAGATAACGAGTCTCTTCTGAATGTTAGATACATATGTATGTACATAGTTGTTGTTTTATTTTTATTTTTAATTTAATTACAAACTGAACACGCCACTCGATAAGTCCAATTTATTGACCTGAAAATCTTGTCTTACTTAATTAATTTTGTTTTTTTTCTTTTGTTCACAGGTTTGTCGAAAATATGCTTGGATCGTTGAAGGGAAAATTCTTATTGACTTGTTATATGTATGTATGTAAAAGAAAACATTGTATCTACAAATAATATTATTTCGAATGAAACAGTTCCAATTTAGCAATACTTGTACAGTTTGAAAACAAAATTTCAATGAATCAAAATTTAAATTGTTGTCTATTTTAAATACATATACATATGTATGTATGTAAGTTCACTTTAATCAAATTGTGATATATTTTTGTAAGGTATTTATTATATATTATTTTTATACATTAAAAAACTAAAAAGTTAAAATAACTTATGGTGTCTTTAATTATTTAATTTATTTAATTATTTCATATTAATCAACAAATTCGAAAAAAATTCCTTTGGAGTGTTTTCTTTAAGTTAAATAATAATCAAGAAAAATTTAACTTCTTCCAAATAAATAAATAAATTGGTAAACCAGCTAATTCTCGGACAAAATACACGATTCAGAAAGTTTATCGAGATTTTATCTAAAGAAGTAAGTATTTTTACTTGAAAAATATTGAGCTGTACCATCACGCCGGTTCTGAATTTTTAACGAAAATGTTTCTCTACTTTTTTCGCATCGCAATTAGCACTATAAATTATTATAATATTCATTGTGAAAAAAGGAGAGGATATGTATAAACACATCGGATAACCTTTCTTTATACAATTTTTTTTTAAACATCGAAATTTATGAGATTATTGGAAGGTTCCGAGAAGTGGAACTGAAAATCGACCATCCTGTTCCTGTCGCATTTAAAATCAGTTGAAATATACATACATATGTATGTGTATGAAATACACAAACGTATGTACATAATTTGTTCTTAGAAATTAAAAAATTATTAGATTCTTTGTCAACGTGGACTTGGATTTGCAAATTAAATTATTAAAGCACATTTTTAATAAATTTTTACGTACTTCGCGTTCGTCCCGTCGTTTATGTAAAATTGTTTGATTTGTCCCGTTTTGTCCGTCCGCTGATGAACAAAAGAATTGTTTTGAAAAAAAACGCTTTGTGCTATTTTTTTCATCATAATTATTTTTATACAACTAAAATACAACATAAAACTATATTTAATTTTTATCTTATTTTATTTTCTCTTTTTAAATTCTGATAAAAATTATATTACATAACAAAAGAACAAATAAAAATTAAAGAAACTAAATATATATATATATATATATATATATATATATATATATATATATATATATATATATATATATATATATATATATATAAAACCAAAAAACCAAAACCAAAACCAAAAACCAAATGATCGCAATCAGATCAGAGAGCGGAGTAATAATTAGGAATAGAGAAGAAATCATAGACAGAGTTTACACGTTCTATGCAAAACTATACGAGAACAACAACGGTCAATTCCCCGCTCTGGAATCGACACACGGCCAAAGGGTTCCTGCAGTATTGCCTAGCGAAGTAGAGGCCGCGCTAAAAACTGCAAAGAACGGTAAAACTCCAGGGGAAGATAATATTCCCATTGACTTACTAAAATGTGGCGGCTCCCCCCTAAATAATATCTTAGCTAGGCTTTTCAGCAAATGCATCCAGAACCAAGCTATACCAGAAGGATGGAATAACGCAACTATCATCTAAATTCACAAAAAAGGTGATAAAAGCGATATCAAGAACTACCGACCCATTAGTTTACTTTCAGCGGTCTACAAGCTTTTCACGAAGGTTATTACAGAAAGGCTGAAGAATATCCTCGACGAGAACCAACCTATAGAACAGGCAGGATTTAGGGCAAATTTCAGCACAATGGACCACCTCCAAGTAGTTGGCGAAATAATCGAACGCGCCAACGAATATCAACGGCCATTGTGCCTAGGTTTCGTCGATTATGAGAAAGCCTTCGATACAGTGAGCCACAATGCAGTACTTAACGCTCTACAAAAACAGGGAGTACCAGAACCCTATGTGGGGCTGTTAGCTGCAATATACATATAAGAATGCCACAGCTTCGGTTAAAATTTTCTCAGGTACAGATAGATTTAGCATAGGAAAAGGAGTAAGACAAGGAGATAAAATCTCGCCCAAGTTATTCAATGCGGTGCTTGAGGGAGTTTTCAGGAACTTGGAGTGGGACACAGCCGGAGTAAGCATCAACGGTCGTTTCTTGAGTCACCTACGGTTCGCAGACGATATAGTTTTAATAGCTCGTGATGCAGCTGAACTACTTAACAGACTAACACAGCTGGACAGGGAAAGTAGAAAAGTAGGATTAAAAATTAACGTAGATAAGACCAAACTAATGTTCAATAGTTATTGCATGCCTGATAGCATCCCATTAGATGATAAACCAGTAGAAGTAGTAAATAATTATTTATATTTAGGTCAAATAATTGACATGTCAGGTAGTAAAGATGAAGAGATAAAGAGATGTATGAAATTAGGATGGAGTGCATTTGGACGGATGAATGCTGTTTTTAAATCAAAAATGCCACTCTGCCTGAAGAAAAAGATCTTTGATCAATGCGTTTTGCCAGTGATGACGTATGGATGTGAAACTTGGACACTGAACACCAAGATGCTACATAAAATCCAATGCACTCAAAGAAGTATGGAGCGCTGTATGCTTGGCATAACGAGGAAAGACAGAAGGTGGAACACGTGGGTGAGAAGTATGACAAGAGTAGTGGACATAGTGGATAGAGTGAAGAGATTGAAATGGCAATGGGCGGGTCACGTAGCTAGGAGGATGGACGAAAGGTGGACAAAAGAAGTGCTTGAATGGTACCCGAGAGAATGCAAAAGGGTAAAAGGAAGACCGCAAGGAAGATGGGTGAACGAAATTAGGAAAATGTGCGGGGTGAGATGGATGAATGTTGCGCAAAACAGAGACAGGTGGAAGCGTGTTGGAGAGGCCTTCATCCAGCAGTAAATGGCGAGTGGCTGTAAATGATGATGATGATATATATATATATATATATATATATATATATATATATATATATATATATATATATATATATATATATATATATATATATATATATATATATATCTTCTTCTTCTAATGCCGAATCCGTATTCAGACGTAGGCGACTACCATGTGCAGACATCGTTTATGGCCCGTGCGAATTCTTCCCTATCATGGGCAAGCCGAAATAACTTTTTGAGACCGAGTCCCATCCATGACCTGATGTTCCGGAGCCAAGAGAGCTTCTTTCTCCCAAGCCACCGTTTGCCTTCTATTTTCCATAATATATATATATAAATATATATATATATATATATATATATATATATATATATATATATATATATATATATATATATGTATATATATATATATATATATATATATACATATATATATATATTATGGAAAATAGAAGGCAAACGGTGGCTTGGGAGAAAGAAGCTCTCTTGGCTGGATATACATATGTACATATGTATGAACGCCATCTGAGTTGGTCAGAGTGCACGTTTACATACATGCAAATATGAGACTAATGTCTCACCGGTATCACAAGATTTGATGTTTTGTCAAAATTTAATCAAAGTCAAGGTTCAAATTTATAAGATTCATGTAATGTCGCCAATAAAAACAACATATCTTTTATATTATTATAATTGATTGAATTGCTAAATCAAATTGCTCAAAAAGATTAAGAAACCCTGTTCTAACAAATACATTTGTACTAAATGGAGTTCAATAAATTAAATAAGTCGTTACAATTGTCGATTTTCCGTTTCGAAAAAACCCGTTCCGAAAATCTTGACATAGCGCTCGTTACGGGTCATCCGATATCGTCGAGATAAATTATATCGTACAAAACATTGTGAATTCTTGTGTCATTTATTCAAACTAACCTTGTTTGGTATCTTATAAACGAAATTACATAATTTTTATGATATTAAAGTCAAGTACATATGAATTTAGCCACGTGCAATGCAATTTCAATATGCAATAAGCGATTATGGCACTTGCATATGTATGTATATGTTACACCGAATCCGTGAAATTTTCTATTACACACATTCGGCAAGAGAATTGCCGAATGCGTGAAAAATGCAATCACGTCGCCCAGTTCACGGATTCGGCAAATTGTTTGGCGAATGCGTGTAATCGGCAAGAATTTGTTTGCTCAAAACGTGAAGTCGGCAAATAGACAACGGCGCTCCGGTGTTGTTTTTTAGAACTAATCAAATGTCATTAGATCAGCGATCGCCAACATTTCGGACCTCACGAA
Source organism: Arctopsyche grandis (assembly GCF_051622035.1). Lineage (NCBI taxonomy): Eukaryota > Metazoa > Arthropoda > Insecta > Trichoptera > Hydropsychidae > Arctopsyche > Arctopsyche grandis. The sequence goes on along the minus strand of NC_135355.1, from coordinate 20,316,940 downwards.
CCACTTATGTCATAATTTTAAATCCTTTTGACCACTAATATGATTATTATGGGTGACCGTGAAAAAGTCGAAAATATTCGTTTATCATGCATATGTTACACCGAATCCATGAAATTGTCTATTAAAAGCATTCGGCAAGAGAATTGCCGAATGCATGAAAAATGCAAGCACGTTGCCCAGTTCACGGATTCCGTAAATTCTTTTCCGAATGCGTGAACTGGACAGCGTGTTATATTATAACCAAGTGTCAAAGTGACAGCTGAATAAGGATGTTTAATTTAGTTTAAGTTACATATTATTATGTATAACTATGACTACATACATATGTTTCACTGTTAAAATATTGATCAAAATGTATAAAAATGACATTAATCTATGTATAAGTCATATGAGATGATCGAAACATATGTATGTAGTCATATTATACATAATAATATATAAATTAAACATCCTCATTCAGCTGTCACTTTGACACTTGTCCACGCTGTCCAGTTCTAAAAAACAACACCGGAGAGCTGCTGTCTATTTGCCGACTCCATGCTTTGGGCAGACAAATTCTTGGCGAATACACGCATTCGCCAAAGAATTTACGGAATCCGTGAACTGGGCAACATGTTTGCATTTTTCACGCATTTGGCAATTGTCTAGCCGAATGCGTGTAAAAGACAATTTCACAGATTCGGTGTAACATATATACATACATATGCAATATGTTTACCTGCACCCTTTTTTTTATCTTTCGACTTAAGATCTTTCGATTTTCGATCTTTGCCTTCCGATATTTGCGTTTTCGGTAATTTAACATTCCGGCTCGTCACGGAGACCGATATATATTATATGTATGACATTTTATTTATATAGGCTGATCTTTATTAATTAAATTCATAATCAGTTGTTGGAATTTATTTGGTGAGAGTATTAAGTTGAACTTTCTTTGGTAAAGATTACCTTCAAGTTGAAATCCGTCTAATAATATATTTAATCCGTCGAGTATAATTTGTCAAGGTTCGCTTCTTAAATTATTTTGAAACCATGTTAAAAATTTAATCAGAAATTCGTTACACTTACTCATCATCGAACTTTCCGGGGTGTTAAAAATATAAAAATAAATGGCACTCAGGTGCACATAATCTATTTAACTGAATTATTATACCTACATATGTATGTATGTACATATGTACATACATATGTATATAATTTAACATTGATACTTTTAATATTAAATTTACATTCATGTGTTATAATTAAAATATTTGTGTTATTATATAAATTGTTATGAGGTCATTCTTAGTAGTACATACAATGGTTAGCTTTTTTCTGTATTGATTATACTGTTCGACACGATAAATATGACTTTCCTTATAGATCTATGCCCAGTTAACACGAATCTGGTAATAAAAAATGTTGATTGGCTCGAGATTTGGAGATATAAATATGTGTTTTTTAAATCTTGCGATTTTTCTATATCTTCGTGTTGTTCGGTCGATGTCTCAAAATCTGTCAATTTCCTGTTCGAAATAAATATCACAACCTATAGTTGGGTATTTTATATTTTATTTTTAGTACTTTTCAGCTTTCCAATTTCTCTAAGTAGTCGTCCAGTTCAAATCAAAAGTCAAAAGTACGTATTTTCACTTGGGATTTTTTCCCACTGTTAATACTATTTTATATTGAATATTTTCTATTGAAACATGTTTATTGGGATAGTGTTCTGGCCACACTATTTTTTTTTTCGTTTAAATCCTATTATAATTATTATTATTATTTATATATTTATTTTTTATTATTATTCTATGTATACTATTGTTTTATTCGTAATGTTGATATTTATCTCAAACATTGTATTTATTGAAAGTACATATTATGTATATTTCACAAGAAACTCTTATGTATAGTTAGGGTTGAACCCTAAGGTCAATTATGGTACCAGGTTTGCCTTCATCCGAGAATTCGGAACCCCGATATGTAATTCACTTCGCAACGGGGTCTATTTATAAAATTGAGCCTATTATTCATGACCCTGCTCTCTAGTCGAATTTCACGTTTGAAATGCGCACTGTGAAGTTTATATATCATTGCGATGGCTGATAATACGGTTCTGTGTGGTTGATCATGGCTTAATTGCCAGCCGCGCCGTTTTCCAAAGTTTTGATTAAGCTCTCTTAAGGTTATCATTCGTGGAAAGTTTCCGGCGAACTTTCTCGAAATTATTATTGTGCGGGAATGACAGATACACACGTTAACTTCAAATAAAGCACGTGCGCCTTCCGATAGAATTAACAGGTCTTTAAATCCTCTCATTATGTCGTCGATAATTTCTGTTTATTTTATTTTATTTTATTTAAAATTTTGCCATAGTGAAATTACAGAATTGCTCCAAGTCGATACTATAGCCAAACAAACAAAAGATACAAAAATAAACATGGATGCAAATACAAAATAAGATAAAAAACAAATATATGAAACAAATCAATAAGTAAAAACAAATATAATATTAGAATATATGTATTTACGATCTCAAATAAAACAATCACTCAACCAAATCAGCATATTTTAGATTTAAAAAAATCCAAGCTAACAGAAATCTGGTTGAGGAGCTTGATGCCTCCTGGAACAGGTGACAAAGCTATGCAACTGGTACGTGCCACAGGACAAGAGAACAAACTGCGGCATGTAGTGCACCTGAGCTGGCTGGGAACAATGAAGCTTAATTCTGTATGGATTTGAGGATTGGTCACCCAGCCAACCAGTAACTTGTAAAAATGTTTTCCTAAATATATACATATACATACATATGTATTATTTATAGAAATTGACCTATTACTTAAAGTTCTTATTCACCATACAAGGATATAAAATTACATTTTCATTTTACTAAGATGTACATATGTATGTACATATGTATATAAAACTTTCGGGTCTACATCACGGCATCGAAAGGTCGAAAGATCGAAAAAGCAAATATCGGAAAGCAAAGATCGAAAATCGAAAGATCATAAGTCGAAAGATCAAAAATAATGTATGCATGGTAAACGGTACTATGTATATATAATATATATCAGTGGCATGCGGTTAAATTATCTCTCTTATTACATACCTCTTTTATATTTCACGTAAGATTACTATTATTGTCGTGCAGCCTTGCTTTATGTGCGCGGGCAGGATACGGGAAGAAAAGTCTGTTCCTCTTGTATCCTCCTCGCGAAAATAAGTGAGGCTGTACGACGGGGGGAGAGAGAGTTTTACCGCACGCCACTGATATATATACTACCCGCTTTTCATATGTATTCATGGTAAACTAACATTTTAGATTTTTCGACCTTTCGATGCGATGACGGTCACCGAATTGATACTTATTGTACCTATACATATGTACATATAAAGTTAGCTGTCGGGGCCGTGCCGTGCTGTATGATACAGTGATGCGGCCACATCAGGCGGCACCTAAAGCATAAGCAGCGAAATCAAAATACAATTTTTCTATGAAAAAACTGTCAATGAACCCTTGACTTGACAGAGGAGAATAAATTTAAAATCAAATTTTACAATTATATTCTTGAAATTACCTTTAATTCTCTGAATGAACGATTCACGCTTCGGAAACCCATAGCAAATTTTTTCAGTTTTTTTATGACATTTTAAAACTCAAAGATATACATACATACATATGTATTCTAGAAAAACGCTAGAAAATTATTGTACCAGTCTCCAGTCAATTCTTTCGTTCGAAAATGAATCACATAAAAGTGCAAATGATCTTCAAGAATAATTCCGTGTTGTATCTCGAATGCTGCTACCATATTCTATGAAACCTTAGGGTGTTTTAAATTATTTGTACCAAAATAACTTGATTACTTTGTATCCAAATACTGCTGTATCTCTGAGAATCTTATTAACACTCCTTGTTCCTGTAGCTAGTGGGAAAAGAAGTTTTTCCAAATTAAAATTAATAGAACACTACATAAGAAGTTCAATAAGCCAAAGAAAACTTAGACATCTGTCATTAATTTCTATTGAATCTACATTAGCTGCCACTCTATACTACACCCTATCCCTAATTAACAAATTTGCTGAAGCTAAAGCTAGAAGGGTAAAACTGCAGTATGTAGATTACCCTTCATTGTAGTTGATTGTCATAGTTGATATCGTTATTTTAAAGTAGTTCATATTTTAAAATCAAAAATAAAGGAGGTTTGTAATAGTATTCGTACACTTTGTGCAGTTTTTTTTAAATCACAATCGAAGGTTAGAAAAATCATTTTGGGGGAGGCATTTCGAAGACTTGCATAATACGGAGAAAATCTACCGCACGATCCTGTTGGCTGTACATAACATAACTTTTCCTATAATGTTACCTTCATATTACCAGTTTAGAAAAAGCCGAAAACAATAGCGTAAAAGTTTCTAAGCGGATCGGCAAAAATATTATTATGCGATATCATAATGCGAATACATACATATATACATATGTATTTATATGTACATACATATTAACATATGTATTTATATGTACATACATATATACATTTGTATTTATATGTACATACATATATACATATGTATTTATATGTACATACATATATACATATGTATTTATATGTACATACATATATACATACATATATACATATGTATTTATATGTACATACATATATACATATGTATTTATATGTACATACATATATACATACATATATACATATGTATTTATATGTACATACATATATACATATGTATTTATATGTACATACATATATACATACATATATACATATGTATTTATATGTACATACATATATACATATGTATTTATATGTACATACATATATACATATGAAGATATTTATATCTTCAGATTTTTGCAGAGGATAGCAATATATGTACATACATACATACCGATATATACCGTTGGGAAAAAATCAATTTACCAAAAGGTCACACGGTCTGAACGGCTGTTTAAAAATTCCATTAAGCTTTTGCTATTTCCTCGAGGCACAGAAGCGTGAAGCTCAATAACATTGTATTTATACGTAAATTTAGTATTTATACGTAAATACGCTTACAACACAATTTTCCTTTGATTTTCAGTAAATCCTTACACAATAATACATACATCTTTAAGAAAAAAATATAATTGAGATTTCAGTATGAGCACAACAAACGGCGCACCGACATCTCAGCGCAAACCAACTTAGCGCCGACCTTTCGGCGCAGACAACTCAGCGCAACGACATTTCAGCGCATGGACTATTCAGCGCAACGACAATTCAGCGTATAATATTTTTTTTCAATATGTTTTAAATTGGTTGAAATGCACGATATGGTCACCCATTGAAATGCACGATAATTTAAATCAATGGTTGATAAATACGTCAAGGCATACATACGTATACGCTTATATTTTAAATATGAATAGCAGAACCCATGAAGACGGGCTTGCGAACCTCCGTGTAGAATTCGTTCATACGTAAGATTTTATCCGGGTGTGGAAACTCTTTTTAAGAAATATTTTTTGCGGAACTTAAATTACAAATTAATTAAATAAATAAATTTTCAATAGTTCACGCTAAATGCTCACAGACTAATTTGCCTAGAGAAAACATTGGTAGCAAACAGTATATATAGAAGTCTTTTTCTTTTGTAATTATATTCGTATATTATATATTATATACCACCACAGCATTCACGTGATAAAATATGCTCCACGTATTTTTTTTCTTATTTATGTATACAAATACATATATGTATGTATGTACATATATGTATCTAAAACATACGTTCATAAAATGCAAACAACAGTACTTTGTTTTATTTCCTCACTTTTAGGAATTTTGTTTCAGAATTCCTCCTGGAAAACATTTAACCTTTGTTGCCTTTGTTGTCATTTTTTGTAGACATTTAATGTCAAAGTTTTTAAATACGTGAAACTAAATTCAAGCTTTCCGAACAATAATAAAATATAAATCTCAAATAGACATATGTACATAAATCTATAAAAGTCTTGCGAACTTATCATTTACGCTGAAAGTTTCTAACTGTGATTGCCATGTATCCCTAGAGAAGGTCGGAAAAAAATAATATTTGAGAAATCAACTCATAAGATATAAAATTTTTCGTTATATTGTTTATTACACTATTTATTACACTTCAAAACGATGTACCCGAAATTAAATCGTTATGTCCATGAATGGATTCCCTTACCAATCGAAAGGGTGAAACATATTTCTTCATTTAAAAAAAAGGTTATATGTATTAATATCTAGTACATACGTATGTATATGTATAGAACAGTGGTTCACAGGCGAAATTTTACCGTGGCCGCACAGGTGATAATAGTGGTCCCATGGAAATGTCTGGTGGCCGCACCAAATTTAATCAAATAAATTAAAGTTACAAAAAAAGTGGATCAATTTATTCATAAAATAAAAGAAATTTTAACATTTTGGTATCTACTTATTTAATAATAATGCAAATGGAAATTGCTCAATACTCCTTTCTTCCAATGCAAGCCGCATTGCTGCTTCTAAGTTTGCGTCTGTCAGTTGGTTTCTAAATTTGTATTTAATAAAGTGCATTACACTGAATGATCTTTCGCAATATACGGTAGTGGGAAAAATAGACAATATTAATAAAGCAATTGTTGCCAAATCTGTATATTGGTTTGTTTCATTGTCAACGTATATTTCCGACCAAAATTTTTGAACCGAAATATTATTAAAATGGTTATTAAGTACTTGATCATGACTAATTTCTAATAATGCATATTTTACGTTAGCCCAGTTAATAAATCTCAATACTGAAAATGATTTTAATCTATATTGTAGTACTATGAAATTTTCATTTGTCATCATAATATAAGGGGAAGATACAAAAGAAACAGTTTTAAAAATATTCAATTCGTCGAACCTTTTATCAAGTTCCAGATTCATAGATTTAAGACACTCTATTATTTTAATTTTGAAGTTATTTCTGTCATCTTATCTATGAAATCACTAACATAAGATAAAATTGTCATTTTCAACTTCTGTCACAAGGCTTTTCGCTATAATTTTAGTTTGTCGTTGATGAGCATGGTTTCTATAATATTATTGTTAAGTTACTTTTTTGTAGTTTTTAAAATATATTAAATTTTTTTTAAATATTAGTATTATTTACTATTAAGTCGCTGGTGGCCGCAGTAAAATCCACTAGTGGCCGCATGCGGCCACCGTGGCCGCACTTGAGAACCACTGATATAGAACGTATGTATAAACACAATTATATATTTATTTATTTTAATTTATTTAATTACAATATAATAAAAAGTCATAAAATATGTTTTTATATTGATCAGACCCCTGGGTCAATAAAATATTCCTATTAAAAAATTACCTAATCCTTAAATGTTTGGAAGCCCCTGCTAGATATCGTTTATAGCAATCAAAGAAGTGACCTTAATAATTTATCCAAAATTGCCATTTACTGACCGTGGTGGACTTTTCTTTTAGTGAATTTTCATATATATTCTATTTTTCTCGCCATATTTCGCGTCCATTCAACATTAAATATAGAGCTACTCGTTACGATGTTCTGTATTTTTTTTTACTTTTTATAGTAATTTCGAATGCGAGAGCAAGTAGGTGCGGCTCATGCTACATACTTTCGTAAATCATTGAATTTTATTCATGAAATACATAAAATGTGTTAATTAATTAATTAATCACATATCTTAAAATGTAATATTAAACAAAAAAAGACGTTAGAATTTTATTTCACTGAGGAGGAAATTTTAGACACGTCTCTCGCTATTTCCCGATGATATTTTCCCAAACATGATCAATGACCGAGATCACGCAAAATTTCACCCACAATTCAATAAACTAATTCGGAAACTTTTGGGTGTGTCTATGTACCTACCTACATATGTATGTACATACTAGTATGTATCTGCGGTGACCAACACTAAATCTGGGTAATTTCCCCAGATACTTTTGGCCACTTTTGACCCCTGTCTGAATTCGACTCGTTATACGCTCATTTATAACGCAATGTTCGAATAAATTCAATTTCTTTCTATTAATACTACCACTTCTGAAGAATTCCGATAAAAGAAGTGAATGGTTCGCACATTAAATTTAATTGGAGGGCAATATCTGCTCGTGAATTATTTATGGATTCCAATTTTATTAAGTCCGTATTTTTTCCATCGAAATTCAATATTGTTTGTTTCCTAACTTAGTGCAACTAGGCCTTTCTTTTTAAAAAATCTAGTCTTAGTGCCTCCCTCTTTATTCCATAAAATAATATAAACACATTTTTAAATGTATTATACAAATATAATTGACACAATAATAAAAATTTTCTTCCAACTATATTATCAGCAAACGGTATTTGTCGCAACTGTTTCACATATGATTCGCCTCGGTCTCCGTGACGAGCCCGAATGTGAAACGCCGGAAAACGCAAATATCGGAAGGCAAAGATCGAAAATCGAAAGATCTTAAGTCGAAAGGTCAAAAAAAAGGGTGCATGGTAAACGGTACATACTCACTTAATTTGCGCTAGCAGGATACAACAGGAACAAAAGGAACAGGCTTTTCGCGCGCGCGCAAAATATGGGAGGAAAAGCCTGTTCCTTTTGTTCCTGTTGTATCCTGCTAGCGCAAATTAAGTGAGTATGTACCGTTTACCATGCACCCTTTTTTTTTGACCTTTCGACTTAAGATCTTTCGATTTTCGATCTTTGCCTTCCGATATTTGCGTTTTCCGGCGTTTCACATTCAGGCTCGTCACGGAGACCCATAGCAAACACTTTGGTCTTTCCAAGACAACTATAATAGCACTTATAAATAAATCTCATTGATAAATAGGATAAATCGTATTTTCTTGTCTTGATATTTCTACTTCCTTGTTCCCTGTAGCTTATATTCCTACTATGTATATTTACTTATATTACCGTCAGTATATTCATTATTAATGGATTTTCTCTTTTAACCAAACAAAAATTACTTGCGTTTCAGAAACAGATTTCAATCTCATGTTAGGAAAATTTATTTATAAATATATATTATTTTATTTTATTAAGTTATGTTATAAACTAACTTTTCGCGCCTGATTTGTACAAATCTTCCCAGATTGGAAATCGCTGATATACCAATGATATTTCAAAATAAAAAAAAATTGCCATATTATGTAGAATAGATGAATATACCATCCTACACGTTTCACAAATAATACATAGGTGTCACTACATACATACATAATTTATAAAATTTAGTAAAATTCAATAGTACATATTATATAATGGTTCTAGGAACATTCCACTGTATTATTCATTTTTTTGGCTTTTGATATGAAGTATTAAAATTACCAATTACAAAAATAAAAAACAATTTTAGCAGTTTTTTTATTCCACAATTACTTTAACATAATTCAACTTATATAAATATAAATTGAAATTATCTGGTTAAACAATAATCAGCAAAAATATATGATACAATTATTATAACCTGACATGGGAGAATTTTAGTTACACACTAAAGGTACAATTAAACGTAAGTAGCTCATGTTATAATATAAAGATAGTACGACAATCCATACTTATTATCATTTGAAATACTGGAACTGCATTATTGAAAGTTAATTTTGCTTCCATGTGGTATCACTTTTATGCATGAATAAATAAATGTTACTGTGTCATAGAACCAAAAAACATTACAAAATTCCACTATTTTATATCCAAAATGTAGGTTAAATCATTAGTAATTATTAATCATTAATCATTAACACATACATATGTATATGCTACTTGGACTTGGAGGATTCACCAAGACAACAAATCATGAGTTAGATTTGGATTTTCAGTGGAGAAAAAAAAAGATGTTAGAAAATGAATCATGCAAATAAAAAATAGATTTGCAAAGAAAATTTTTATTCAATAGACATACAAAATATACTTATTTTTACCAGGTAAATATAGGTACATAGTTTCAAAGCATCATAGATACTTACCAAACAAAATAATTTGAATTTAAAATATGTATGTACATACAATGCCATGAAGAACTGCACATGTTATGAATACATACACAATAAGTTACTTTTCTCCAGATCAGAATTAGGCGGCCAGAACGCTTTAACCCACAAAAAATTGTCCACTATTGTCAACCTTTTTTATTTTTGCTATTTAGCTTTGTAGGACAATAGTAATTGACAATAGTGAACCATTTTTGTGGGTTAAAGCATCCTGGCCGTCTAAGTCTGCTCATGATACACAAATAAATGGAATAAATTACATATTCACATTACATGTCATTTTTCCGTAAGACACCAAACATGCAATAAGCAATTTTTTACAAATAATAATATTGAAAGAAATAATTAATGAAAGTGTGATAGAAAAAATTACAATATAAGATTCATTAAGAAAATATTATTTAAATAGTAAAGGTATTGTGTTACCAACTGCCATACAAATTAGAATATTAAAAGAGCAGACATAAATATGTATTCCAAAATCAGTTTAACAATGCACACAAACGTTTGTTTTATTTTAGTATTCAACTTATCTCATATAATATAAAATATTATTTCAATATAAAAAAAATTTAAACAGCATGAATTGATTAAATTGATGCAGATTCGCCTTCACATTTATATAAAATAATTAAAACATTATGTAGAATTCGAAATATGTACAGACATAAAATTGCCACATGTGGAAAAACACAAGTAAAATGCCAATTATATTCAAAACTACATTAAAAAATTGGCAATATTTGTATTCACCTCAAGCCTCGTTTATGTGTACATATTTTATAACTTGCATGTCTCATTGACAAGCGGCGGTTTACTACTTTATACCACGTACATTCATGCGCTTATGGAGCAGCTTCTGGATTATTACCTGTGAATTTCCCTTCATCAAAAGCCTTACGAGCCTTTTTCAGTTCTTCATTCATCGTTAATAAATCCTTGACTCTAGCATATTTTCGATGATCTTTGCGAACCAAGAAAACAATATCTTCAACTTGAACGCGTCCAGTGCGTCCAATCTCCATTGCTCTACAAATTAAAACAATAAATATTATTATACATATATTTGTCTTTGCGTCTACTCCGTTTCACTGACTCGAAAGGTGTGTCACGTTTCAATGACTTGACTTGTATGGGGGTGTTGTTACATATAATAAGCTGCCGGATGAAATTAGAAATATAAGTAATATTTATAAATTTCTAGTAGCTGTAAGACAACATCTATGTATGAAGGTGTAAATAGTTATTTTTAATACTTGTGTGCATGGGCGTGTATGTGCATATATGTATGTACATATGTACATATATACATGCATCAGTATATACGGGACTACCTCACGAGACCGAAAGTGAAAAGGTCGAAAAAGCAAATATCGGAAGGCAAAGATCGAAAATCGAAAGATTTTAAGTCGAAAGATCAAAAAAAAAGGTGCATGGTAAACCGTACTATGTATATATAATATATAATATATCAGTGGTATACGGTGAAATTATCTCTCTTTTTGTCATACAGCCTTGTTTAATGTGCACGCGCAGGATACGGGAGGAAAAGGCTGTTCCTCTTGTACCTGTTGTATCCTGCTCGCGCAAATTAAGTGAGGATGTACGACGGGGAGGAGAGAGAGTTTTACCGCACGCCACTGATATATATACTAACCGTTTTTCATATGTATGCATGATAAACAAATATTTTCGACTTTTTCACGGTCACCCGTTTTGTATATATACAAACTTGATGCCTTAGATACACAAAAAAAGTCGAAAAAACGAGTGTTGATAAATTTCAAGTTTGTGGAAAGGAGCGCACCGAACTTTGCTATTACATACAATCGAGTGTTAATATTACCGATGGGTTGTCTCAGTTATGAATTCGATAACGAGATCTTCAAGCAGGTCGACACTTTCTGTATAAGGATTTTGGTCATCACCAAATCCATACATCATACATCTCAATTCCTTGCTAAAGAGACGTTTTCTTCCAGAAGGAGTTGCTCCGAGTTGAGGTTCAGCATTTTCATCTTCATCAAACTTAAACAATCAATATAAAAAGGCAATATTAATTATCAATTATTTCAATATTACTTTAAATTGTTTTGGTAAGTTTCGCTGAAATAATTAAAATAAATAATTTATTGTGTGTTTACGATCAAAAGTTTCACAAGTTCTTCATACGTTAATATTGGAAGACTTTTATTTATGCTTCTGCAGATTTTAGATGAAGCATAAGACGGATCATTGTTCATTGTATGTATATCTACTAGAGCTCAAATAAACGTTCAACTTCAAAGACAATATAAAAATAAATGAACGAAAAATATAACTGCGACTATAAGAATGATTGAAATGTAATCTAAAATTCCTCTTGGATATTATTATATATGAAACCTCACAATTTCAATAGAAATGTGAGATTAGAGCGTCATTCAATTTTAGGGTTATGCGAAAATGTTTGACAATTAAAAATATATCATTAAATCTATTAATTACCAGTGCAATTTACCTCAAACGTGTCAATGAATATTTAGTGATTAATCAGATGATTAACAAATACATATTGTCCTCTTAAAGAGATCAATATTACATTGTATTATCTAAATATATAAAAAAAATTAGAATGGAAATATTATAAACATTTAATGCGTCCCTAGAAATGTGATTTGATGAGATTGCAAATTTTAAATATGTTGTCGTATACGAATGAAATAGCATATTGCACACAATTCAGTTATTTGATAATAAGTAATTTGATACTCCATAAGTCATAACAAAATAAAACAATGTCAGTAACGACCACAGTATCATTAGTGAAAGATATCGATTGTAGATCTCCGAGTATATTAAACAAAATAGATAATAACCTGATCGAAGACTTCAGATGCATCTTGGGAGGCCATCCCACGGCTTGGAGCCCCAATTTTAACGAGTATTTAAAAGCCCGCACTTAAAAATTGACAACTACCCTTCGGCCGATCGTCACAAACGTCACTATTTGGTCCTAACAACTTTAAAATATCTAAAAATTATTTATTTTACAATTTACTTCAAATGTAGGTAGATTTGTATTTTCAAATATTTTGTCATATTTTTCAACTTATAAAATAAAATACATCCATTTGGTTTGACGATATCCTCTTGACGGACAATGATGAAATTATCTCAATTTGTAAAAGTCAAATTTGTATTGCATATATCATACAACTTAAAATACAGTAAATTACAATATTCTATGTATATAGAAAGCATTGTCTTACGCTTTCATGGTTGGGCTCGAGTCTGACGCCACATTATCGCTTTCAATTCAAAGCCTAGAAAGACAGCATGTTTGATAGACGGATTACGAACAAAAGTTATAAACTTTACTATTTTTGTCGAATTTCGTAGACTAATTCGTCACCCTCACACATTATACTTTTTGAAGTGAATCTAAGCTATCGCAAAATATGACATTGTGTGTCAAATATTTTGCTTTTGCAGCGCCCCCCCAATTTGATGCGTTCGGGGGCATCAATAACCACGTCTCCCTTGTTACATCACTGATATAGATATCTTGTGACCACCGAGACTCTTCATAAGAATCTTGATCTGGTTATTAGTAATTTTTTCATAGAATATCCTGGTTAGATTTATAATAAAATCTCTTTTGTGCTTGTCTTTTTCCCATTATCCGGAGGCATTTATTTTAAACGTAATAGACATTTTTTTATTAAAATAAAACCTAAAATATTTTTTCATTAATTAAATAAACTTATATAAGTAATTTTGAATTAAATTATAATGCAGATTCTGGAGATCAAAAGTGGCTTGAATCGCTCGAATCTATTGGCTGTCTCTAAATGAATTCGACTTCAAGTGATAAGAGATTGTTCTTTAGTGTCATTTATTACACCACCATTTTTGCGTTCGACGCTGCAAGAATAGACATCAGAGTGAGGATCAGTAGTTGGGAGTTGTAGCGATAATTGACTTTGCAATTTTCAAATCCAGTTTTTTTCCATTTCTTCAACTTCAGTTAGTCACTTCAACTGAAAAGCAAGCACTAAAGTTTTCCAAAAATCCATTATTGAGGAAGTTCTCTACCGGAATTATTATTTCTCTTAGTAAATAAGTTTTCGACGATTGCTGTTTTTATCTCCTATCTACTATTTGGGTTATTTGTTAAGATTCTCAACGTAGATTTCTCCCATGTAGTTGCTCCAGTTGTTAGTTGTGTCTAATTTGTCCTTGCACAATTTGACTGACGTCAATACTCCAGCCCGACAATATAAGAAATTAACAGACGTCACAAATGGCAGATGACTGTTCTCAAACCTATTTCCATGTCGAATGTAGGATTTCTTTTAATAATATAATTAAAGTTTTATTTCATGTTTTCTTGCACACATATATTTGCTGCCGAGATTCCTCTTTTTAGTTAAGAATATCACGCCATATTCTTCGGTAGATGGTAGAGGGAAAAAGTATTTTTTTTAAACGCAAATAATGTAAACATATTGTTTTAAAAAAATGCCTCTAAATAGTGACAAACCAGAGATTTGAAGCGGAGCGTGGAGCAGTGGAGTAACGAGTTTTTACGCGGAGCAGGAATGGAGCCGAAGCTCTGAAATTTGTTGCGCTCCACTGCTCCGATATTTTTTCAATTATAATTTAAATAATAATTGTAAAATTATATAATTTAAATAATAATTATAATTATAAAATTTAAAAATTAAACGAATACGTTTTTAAATTTATAACAAATTCAATATTTAATGATTTATAGCCCTGGTATCATTTGACATGTGGCACATCATGCAGGCTAGTTATATTATTTGTATTGAATGGTAAACGGACTACTAGTCATATGTGAAGCAGTCACAGGACAACCGGTCGCTCTAGATCGGTCACACGTGATCACCCGTCACACTAAAACTGGTCACGAGAAAGCTGATTGACCGATTTTAGGGTGTGACCAGTTTTCTCGTGATCATTTTTAGAGTGTGACCAGTTTTAGCGTGACGGGTGATCACGTGTGACCGATCTAGAGCGATCGGTTGTCCTGTAACTGGTTCACATTTGACTAGTAATTACCGAACCGTATTGAATATGTATGTATTTTTTAGAATATACATATATTAAATATATTGTTTTATATAGTTTTATCATTTATTGTTGTTTTGTATAAATTCATGTAAGTATATACTTTTTTTTTAATTTGCCGTCGTCATCCCTTTCTAGTGGGATGAAAATATGAATAAATTGTGGCGGCTCACTATACGACATGGTCGAGTTTGGTCACCTTCCTGCGAGTGGGGACCAACTCGACGTGTGTTCAGAGTAGCTACCTCACTCTGTCTTCAGCTGTCATAAATAAAGCACGTGCATCAACATGGCAGTCGTCTCATTCGTTCATCCCCCATAAAATAATAGAATTATATTTTTGAACGAATGAAACCAAATGATATTGAAAAGAATTCATGACCTTGGATGAAAACTCTTAATATCCAAGATTCCAAATTCCGAGACCGTCGTAGTTGTTACTTGCAAACCGCGTATTTCGAACAAGCGATAATAACTAATAGGTTATTTACGTAAAGCATCCGACTCGAACATAAATTGAAAATTTACCGTACAAATGCAATTCAAGTGTTGTATTTGTCGATGGCATTGACTCAATGCGAGTATGTATAAAAATGTGTCGATTTGTAAATCTTATTGGTATACATTTTTTTCAATTTTCCAATTTTTCCAGGGAAAAAACCCGGTTTATTCCCGGGAATAAA
The DNA here is from genome assembly GCF_051622035.1 of Arctopsyche grandis. NCBI lineage: Eukaryota > Metazoa > Arthropoda > Insecta > Trichoptera > Hydropsychidae > Arctopsyche > Arctopsyche grandis. Next base: position 20,301,167 of record NC_135355.1, on the reverse strand, counting down.
CCGGGTTTTTTCCCGACGGCACATCTCCAACTGTGGGTAGGCAAATGTGCGACAATATTGTACAATCGCCAAAGATGAGCCGTGGCGAAAAGCTGACTGTCGTGGCGCCGCCGGTCGCCGGTCGCCGGCCACACTCGGGCTCGCGTCAACAGGGGAGGGGGCGAGGAAGTCCACGGCCGAAGCGGGGGAGGGGAAGCGACACTGGCGAGGAGTGCGTATAATATATGTGTATGTGATTGTATTGTGAACCAAGTGGTGAGGGCGCGGTCGCGATCGCGGGTTCTGAGCTGCTCTCTCGCTCTCGCTCTCGCTCTCGTCCCCGTCCCCGTCCCTGTCCCCGTCTCCCTCCCACCCGCTCGTTGTCGCACTCCGGCTGGCAGTGGCAGTGGCAGTGGCAGTGTCCACTCTCTCGGTCGGAGGCCCGTCGCTGCAGCCACCTCATCTCATCTCGTCTCCTCTCGTCTCGTCTCGTCTCGTCTCGTCTCAGCGCGTCGGCTCTCTCACCACCGCACCGGAGCGAAAGCCTCCTCACCCCCACCCCCACCCCGCCCCACCCGTAAGTTACCCCGTCTAACCTCAAAAGCACACGTCACGTCATCAACGCCCACCCCTACTACACTCTACACTCCACACTTCACACTGGAAGTAAACAGCTACCGGCGTCTCCCCTCATGCATACGTGCGAATGCTCGCGAGCGCGCGTGAGTGTGTGTGTGCGTGTGACGAGTCACGTGACACGTCCGAGATATCTGACAGCGGGGCCTCACCTCGCCCCTCCACACACATTCCACTCTGACTCTGACTCCGACTCCGACTCCAGCACCGGCCGCTGCGTAGTCGGCCTCCTTTCGTAGTGCACTTTTCAGTGTGTTCAAATTTGTGCAATGTTTCCCCTTTTCAAAAAACTTTCTTTAGTTGACAGTTTTCTGGCCGCCTCCATGACAGATGACGCGAACATAACCTCACTTTAATATTGAAAAATGCGACTGAAAAAATACCATCCCTAGTGGCAGTTTAAACCGATGTAAATATGTCGATCCCGGCTCCCATTGGCTGATGAGTTTTTGTTGTAAATATCTTAGCTTTATTATGGTTCGGTGATTATTCCGCACAAAGCGATCTCGCACACGTCACTAAAATCTCGATCACGGAACAACTGGCACCTGAAAATTAATTCCATACATCGAGTCTAACGCGCTAACCATCATACTAAAGAGAACTCGAATGCCAGATATTCCGTATCAGTGGCGTAACTAGAAAAATTTTTCCCGTATGCAAAATTTACCAAAGCCACCCCCCCCCCCCATATTTTTTTAATGAAATAAATAAATTTTAAATGTCCTTAGCCTATATGTAAATTTTAAAGGAATTTTTTGAACTTTTTCATCCTAATATTTGAAGTTCCCAGAACAAGTAGAATTTTTTTATACATACTTCTACTGTCTTCAATTAGGGCGAATTGTTTTTCCTGTATTATTTTTACTATACATATGTATTAATATTTGGAGATCCTCCCGATCCTAAGGGTTCGCATGCACCGCATACCCCCGCGTCTTAATGGTTACGCCATTGTTCCGTATACGCGATCGTAATCTGCGACATAATCCGTTTACCCTTTATTATAACGTATTAATTCACGGGCTCCCAACCTATTGGTATAATTTTCGTGTTTAATCCAAGTTAAATGTTCGAATAATTTTTTTATTTCTATACATTAAAAATGCATTGGAATCGTCGGTCGCTAGGCTCTTATAAAAAAAAGGGGGTCGCCAAAACGGGTAGATCTAAGCTGACCAATAGGAATCGCGTATTTTTCTTCCTAATGCCGAGTAAATTCAAATGATGAATAAGTTGTGTGAATGCGTCAAAAAATAAAAACTTTATAAATCTAGCCTTAAATCAAGTCAATATGTCTTTTATTTCTTTTACATACTTATATATTATTGACTGATGGCTATATAAATCTTTTATATTGAATACATTGATAAGACTAGAAAAAGATGAAAACATTGTATGTATGTATATGAATCTTAAATTCCAAAAGCTCACGTAATCTTAATAGATCTTTAAAGCTTTTTCTTTGATAATATAATTTAGATTTTACATATAAATATTATAATGTAACTGTAAATTGCACAATTGCAGAGGTACTGTATAATATTTTTAACAATTATATATGCAAATTTGGAAACATTCATCATTCAAAATCTTAAATGGCATTATTAAGACCTATTAGAAATGAAATCCGCCAAATATGCAAATCTCACTTTGAATAATCAAACGAATAAACGATATTATTTTACTAACAATACAACAACTGTCAAAAGTGAATATATTCTTCCATGATATATTTGATACTTTGCATAAATAATTACTACAATATTCAGTACTAGAAATAGATGTCCAATTGACTTGACTTTTTGACACGTCATTTTAATAATTGAACACAATCATAATGAAGAATGGAATCTTAATTTGTTATATTGATATAAACGTGTCTCACAAAATAATGTATTCAAATATTTATTGACAACTTAAAATTTACTGATATAATATTACAAAAACCACCCAACACTTTTATGCCAACTTCGTATTAGTCGAATACAATTATAAAATTAAGATTGTTTTTCTTATTTTCAGTTTCAACAAAGCGGCGGAGAAAATAACTTCCAAGATGCCGAAATCAGTATGTATTAATTTTTCTTTATACAATTATGATAAAACCAAACCGAATCAAACTCATACCTATTCTTAGTAAATCATATCTGCGAGATAGAACAGTCACGCTCAGTAATGTTAGATTGTGAAACTTTTCTGTGAAGATATGTGTGAACACACATACCTGTGACGTGAGATTATGCTTAGCACAGTCGTCAAGTCAACACTTTGCTTGTGGATTTTGCTCATGGTCGTGTAAACCACTCGAGGTTTGAGGTCGTGGAAACCTATCTAGATATATCTACATATTGTGGTTTTTTTTGTCCGTGTGCCAGTGGTGGTCGTCCTTCGAGTTTGGCCACTGGGGTCACTGGGACACCTGACCCATGCAGACGCACTGGCTTCATGGGATGCTGTGAATAAAAAGTGAGAGGCGACACGTGGTATCTCGCAGTTCGTGTAACGGAGATCGATTTAAACTCGATGTTGTCACTTTTATGTGTGCATTGCAGTGACGTGCCGTAAAAATCTCCCTGTTTTTATCGTACAGTCTCACTTACGTGTGCGCGAGCAGGATACAAGGGGACTAGGTGACGTCATGCCGAGTCCCCTTGTATCCTGTTCGCGCACACGTAAGTAAGGCTATGCGACAAAAACAGGAAGATTTTCAAGGTACGCCACTGGTACATTGTTTTGCCATTCTGTTGATTTCGATGCATTTGGCCTTCCCTGAAGTCGCCGTTCGAACATCCGTGTATCGATGACGTACGATTTGGGTCCCTTTTCCAATGAAAAGTGACCGCACACATCTTCGAGATCTTCACAGATTTTTGGTTAAAGGTCAAGGTAATGTTTCGGTGGAAATTCGTTGACTCTGTGCGGAATAATGGTAATATACTTGGATTCGGCGATTGGTATCTGTGCCGAGTGCCGTTATTTCGGCATTTTTGAAATTGATGTTTGTTTGTCTTGACTAGTCAGTATAACGCTGTGTCATGAATCTGCAACGTATGAGAAATATGTGTAATCACCTCCATAATAACGAGAAATTATTTAAAAAAAAACTGACAAACGCATTTTCTGTGTTATGACTGGTAATTATTTCGCATGATCATTGCCATCGCTCGGTCTAGTTTAAAATGATAGCAAATGAAGCACTTATGGTTATGACTAAACTGAGCAACAACAAAAAATCACGTTTTTTTACTTACTGGAGCGGAGACTAATCAATCTTTACTAAATTCGACCCAATGAATTCGAATATGACAATTTTTACTTTATCTACATATTTACGTAGTAACAATAGATGAAGCTTTTATTTGTTGGCTTACTCTCGTTTCAAAGATATGAGCGTTGAATAATAAATATTTAGTTCTTTTGTGCCAAAAGTAAGTATTGAAATCAATAGTCAAATATTTTTTCTATAGATTGTGATATATTTCTTTAAAATATATATAATTAATTGTTTAGCGAATTTTGAGTCAAATATATTTTCATCGCACGAACATTTCATTGTCGGGTCCATTATTCAAATATTTGGAGCAATGTTGTTTTGAATCAAAGTTACTCCTTTTTAATAAAAAAATAATTGAAAACTTTCAATCCTTCTTTTATCAACAAAACAGAATACATTAGAATATTTTGTTTGAAAAATTTTACTGCGGTATAATATAATTAAAAAATATATTTGCATGAAATCTGTCAGCGAGTTGTCCTCGCGATGAAATACCACTGCGGTGAAAAGTACGTGCGATAAAATGCCACCACGATGAAATGTCCGGACACGTTGGTGTCTGGTTCTTGCTATAGATTTACGATCGAAATTCGAAGAATTCAATCGACGCATAGTTATAAATTATCAAATTCCGAAATAAAACAGTGCGAAGGACCGCTCCATCTGATTCGGGGGGGGATCATCGAATCAAAAAATTAAATAAAAGTGTAGATTATCTGATTTATGTCTGCAGATATAAAAGAAGGCAATGAAAAAAAATTTCGCCCGCAGTGCGAAATTCAATTTTATTTTCGTAATTTCTATATGTTAAGAATTATATATTTAAATTTGCACTTTTATTTCAATATATTGTTACGTACGCCGTGGATTGAGCGAATTGTACTTAGACCAACGGATATCTGTTATCGGATTAACTAAATGCATGCACTTACTTCCAAAGATTATATCTGGACTCTAAGTGCATTTAGGCTAAACAATGACCGATATTAGTTATTTCTCAGAATCGGTACGGGGAGACCCAATATCGGGGAAATACATATCCGAATACGTGACTATACAACAGGTAAACAGATTAGGCGTCCTGAGAGATCTACCCTTTATAAGGCGGTACGTAGGCGATATCAGGTCATTCTGGACTGAACACTGGCAATACGTGTATCTCCTGAATCATCAATAAATGCCGTGAAACGACTGTTGGCCTTTTACTTGGATCCTCCACCCACCCCTACGCAACAATATTATACAAATTTTTGGAATAGTTGGCCCAGGGCATCACTAACCCTCTGCAAACCAATATTCTCTGAAAAATTGAGTGTTAACCATAACGTTATAGGGCCCGGATTTATTTTTACAGGGCCCGGGATTCCTCTCGGCGGCCCTGTGTGTATATAATAGACACTAAGATCACATTTAAGAATATTTTCATTTATTTTATTTTATTCAAAATTGCTAAAAAATCTATCAGGAATTCCTATAACGCCAGTTTTTTTGTCATTATTTCGATTCGTGGGACTTTGACTTGGTAGAGCCCCCCATTGAGTGCAAAGGCGGCCATAGGTCTAATTTTCACGCATTCCCTATCATTTACTTTCCAATACCTCTATTTGATGTATTCGACTAATGCTAATAACAAAAGCAAACGTCTACTATATGTGCAAAAAAAAATATTTTAATAAAGATGCACTTACATGCTTTCACTACATGCGCAAATTTGTTGTACTTACATATATGTATGTACATGCAAATGAGTTATTAGTCGTGATATAATGACTAATAAGTCATTATATCACGACTAATAAACTCACCAGTCTTTATGATGCATTACCTTTATCTATACACAAACTAAGATGCTGGAAAATTCCAAAACAAGGTTATTTTATAATATTAGTGTGATTCTGTCGGCCAGCTAAATGATCATTATGGGTACTTGGGTGGAAATTGACCGATGTGAAAACAGTTTCCTCGGAGAGTTAACCGTTTGGGTGTCGCTGACCCAGGTGTCTCGAAAACTGGCTCGTTTCGATTCCGGGTCAAGTGTGTGCCGTTATCGGCCCGACACCAAAACGACGCGTGCACCTGCACCTACCTGCATTCTATGAAAAGTGCACTCGACTGGTACCTCTATCGGACGTCTGCGATGATGTTTGTTTGGGTTTTTGTCATAGCCGTGCTAGGGATAACGTGACCGTTCACCTAAAGCAGCGGCTTCCACCTTGTTTGACTCACGTACCCCATGGAAATCCACTGACAAACGTTGTACCCCTCATATTAAAATGTTTTGTAATTTAATAAGCCAACAAACGCTTCCCCTACCTATCATCCTTACTGCGCTTATATAACTCGTACATATTTCAATATTCACTATACATGCTTACTAGACAAAGCCAAGTGACCAAATGGTCATCGATACTAAATATGATCCATAAATAAAAAAAAACAGGGTGGTCACGGGTTTAAATCCCACTGGTTTCTGCTGGCTTGGATTTGTGACTCCAGGTCGATCTTTTCCTATCAGAGTTTGTCAATCTATCTGATTTACATTGAAACGGTTCCAACAAATTGGCAACCTTACCCATTTTCTCGCAAAATCTTGAGTTTTCGGCAATCTTGAATTTCGCTGAATTGTATAAAATGCATTTTTGGTCAAATTTGTAAAATTGCATTTCAAACAATTTAGTATTTATTAGACATCGGATAGGGATTGGGGCAGAGGGTTTTACTATTGCTAACTTCGTAGAAAAACCTTTTTCTTTTTGCTCTTTTGCTTTGAACACTGTTGGAACGTACCGTTCCAACTTTGCCATTTGGATATTGTTATTTGCAATTTCCCTGATGACCAGCCGATGTTTATTTATTAAAAATCCAGTGTTTAACTTATTTCCATTTAGTATCATATTCTAGATTCTACACAAACGAATTTAACGTTTGGCAAAAGAGACAAAAATACTTAATAATCGGTTCTCGGGAAAGTCAGAGGTGACAGTGTAGCAATGTTTATCCGTCATTATTAATATTTTTCAAATATTCCTAAACCACTTATCGTTACCCCTCCCTGGTTGGGAATCGCTAACCTAGAAATTTTTCCGTAAACTTATCTCGTCAGGTTTCGTGACTATGACATTTGTCGTATATACATATGTACGTCATACATACGTACTAAGAGACAAATCTCCCGACTTAATTTCTAAGATTTTGCTAAATGCATTTTTTGTTTTGAAATGAAACCATATTATTTGATCACATTATACCTACATCAGTGCTACTCAAACTATGGTCCGCGGCCCATTACTGGTCCGTGCATCGGCGGTAGCCGGTCCGTGGGCAAAGAAGTAAATAAAAAATTAAAACAATAGCTTATGATAACGTTGCATCATCTCATCCATTTCATATAATAAATGACATAAAGACATGCCCTACAAACTCGAGATTATTCGGGATACTATGCCAAGATATATGGGCGGATTATAAACGACTATAATCGCATGCTGCCGTTAGTTGTCAAGCGATAACATAGGCGGATCCAGAAAATGATCAAGGAGGGGGCCATTTCGAAATTGAACATAAAAAAATTAAAAATTATGTGATTTTAGACTTTAGATAACATTACAATATACATATATATATAAATAATAGTAGATATGATACTTACATTGTAATTATTTTTTTTAAAAGAAAACTACTATGATGTAAAACCCCATTCAGGAAAAATGTGTTAATAAATTAAAAGAATATAAAAGAAATGTTTTTCAAGAAATATTTATAAAAATATAAATCCGTTATAAATAATATAATATATATTTAAATATGAAAAATTTACAGTATATATGAAATTAAATTCGTCCCAAGGGGGGGGGGGCATGGCACCTATATTTTACTACTTATATTTAATACTATTTTTATTTTTTATATGAACAAATTTTCACTCATATACATAGATAAACTTTTTATTTAAAAATATGATGCTGGTCCGTGAGAATTACTGAAAAATATATGATGGTCCGCCAACTGAAATAGTTTGAGTAGCACTGACCTACATACATACAGTGCCTTTTTTCACTAAGAACGCGGCGGAACATCGAAATTGGACGAAACAATATTCGTCCATATTTATATAATTGGCCAAATGATAAAATATGGCGTCCTTATGAAGAGGATAAAATATGGATGGATTGGAAATTTTGCGCAGAAAAAATATGACAAATTTTGTTTAATTAAATTTCATTTAACTGATATTTGAATATACTTTCCCTTGGTAAACGCTTAACAAGGAGTGCGCCTTGCTTACATATGTATATAGAAAAACAATACATAAACAGTATTATTCTTCAATAACATTCTGACGCACAACTAGGATCATCCGACCGATTGTATTGTGGTTTGAACTAAACCTTATCCATCTTAAGTTATTGCTCTCTGAGAAACCTTTACGACAGACAATTTTGGTCAGAACAACTAGTCTGCAGACAAATCTTTACGTAAATGTCCACCTTTAGATTAAATAGCTGATGTTTAAAAATTTTGTGGATTTCGTGGAATTTCGTACTTCGTTATGTACATTTATGTAGGTTGTATGGTATGCAATTGTTAGATCGTGAGTTTTTGATTATAAACAAGTTAGTAAGATACGGGTTTCACTTAACATTTGTTATCGCTCTAGTTCAGGGGTCCCCAACCTTTTTGGGAAATGGGCCGGTTCAGAATTGTAAAATTAATGGAGGGCCCGATGAAAAAAAATCTTATTAGAATGCAATTCAAACAAAAATGCATATATTTTATATGTATGTACATACATTTATTAAAAAAATATTTTTTTTTATTATATGAATATAATTTAAACAAGCATTTTATACCTAAATTATGCCTACATGTTTATGTATGTATGTACATACAGTCCCTGCTCAGAATATTACGCCACCCCGATTGAACCGCGTTCGCGCCCATTTGTAACGGTTATAAATAATTCACAATAAGGTCTTTTGGGCTAGTTTTTTTTTTGTAAGCTCATCCTTATTTGCTACTCTATTCACCAACAAAAAATAATACAACATTATCCTTCAAAATTTCTTCAAAAATAAAAGTGAAATGATAGAAATGAGTTTGCTCCTGAATTACGTAAAGTATATACGAGCGTTTCTGCGAAAAATTTTTATTATTTCGTTAACAACACCGTGATTTTTTTCCTTTGCTGCAGCTTTATTATATTTTTAGGGTAAGTTGGTGATTAATTTGTAAAAAAATTACTTTCATTTATGTTTTAAATTGCTCGTGAGTCTTAAACAGATTATTTTTTAGATTAGTCGGAAAGCAATTTTTTTTAAAGAAAGAAATGCAAGTATTATAGCATTAATAAAACTGGAATGTTTTATAAACATAAAATCGCGACAATAGAGGGTGTAAGTAATACGGCTGTTTGCAAAATAAGGAAACATCTGGAACAAATTGGCGATCCCACACTCAACAAGCGGGTTAAATGTGGCGACAAAAAATAATTAACCCCCATGACGAGCTAAGGATTGTCAAAATTGTTACTAGGAACTGCTTTATAACAAATAAAAGGATTTAACAGGAGCTGAAAGACGAAAATGTGGAGATAGACGAGAGGATCCAGCGCTATCTCGCCGAGGCTAGGTCGAAAGGACGGCACCTTGCGAAATCGAATCATCAGAACTATGTACATATATATTGCAAAAAAAATAATAACTTACTCAGACCATTTTATTTTATTTTGATTGACTTTTCAAGTTAATTAGCATTTTTTTTTTTATAAATATTTGTACTACCAATATTAGGATACATATTTTTTAAGTAAAGAAAAAAGTGGGGGGTCGTAAAAATTAATCACCACCCTGGTACTTTTTTATTTAGCACCTCACCACTGGTCTTAACTACCTGGAAGCTATACCCCAATAGAAATTATAAAGGAATTTGACCTTTTGTTCTTGTATAAAATATCACGATCAGGTCAAAAATTTTACATTTTAAATTATTTTTTTAAAAATCAGGTAATTTTTTTTCCTTGGGCCGGATGAAAATCTTTCGCGGGCCGGATCTAGCCTGCGAGCCGTAGGTTGGTGACCGCTGCTCTCGTTAGTTGTTTTGAACCTTTTTGTCGAATTAGATATTGTCCTTCGGTCGCGTTGATTTATTTTTTATTGGAGTGTTCGTTTCTACTTCTGCTTCAGCTCTAAATTTATTTTTCGTGAAAATAGTCACAAATAAAAAGTGAAATAAGCCGTAAATTATTGATGTCGTGGTAGTAGCCAAATTATTCGTATTATATTGATGTATTTAAATTATTACTAGAGGTCGGACCGGAAGCGTGCCGTTCTTTGTTTATTGTTCGTTGTGCATTGTTCATTTTTATGATGAACCTTTGTTAAAGGTTCGCCGAACCTTTTTTTATTGCACTCTGGCTTTGTGAATAGACCCAAAATGCCGTGATTCCTGGAAAAAGCACGCTCTCTATCCGCCCTTTAATTATTTTACACTGAGCAACAAAAAAAAATACCAGAGTGGAGACTAGCCAATCTTTTCTAAGTTTGACCCACTGAATTCGAATATGATATTGATTTTTGTTGGTGGGCGATCGTTTACGAGATATGAGCGTTTAAAAAAATCCGTGATTTTTACAGTTTTTTGGCTTTTGCGGTCTTTAACTCAAAATTTAGGATAGTTACGCTCAAACTGAGTATTGTAATCAATAGTCAGATATTTTTCCTATTAATTGTTATATTTCATTGCTTTAAAATACCTCTAATTAATTGTCTAGCGAATTTTAAAGTCAAAAATATATATTTTTTTACGGATTTTTTTTTCCGTGCTATTTTTCATTTATTTGGCAAATTTTTTATTTCACCACGTTTATAAGGATTGGTTTTATATCTCAATATTTTTTTTTTATCTAAACGTACTAACTAAAGCGGTAATTGCAATTTAAATGCTTTCGTTATATATATGGTTGTATCGCGTAATATGTTAGGTGCAAGCGAGATGGCATATAATCCACCTCACGGTCTGACTACATGCCATCTCGCTTGCACCAATAATTCCCACCTCTACCATGCTGTTGATTTCGCGTAAAGAGGGGGCACAAGGTGGGGAACCGAATTGACTGAAAATTATACCAAAATATGAATTTTAGATTTACATGTTCAATGAAATATAAAAATGACCATTTTCCGTATCAAGTTACCTTGGATATTGAATAAAAACTGTGTATTACGCAATATATTTTATCTTTTCATTTTTTAATTAAACAGGGAATTTGTCTAACGAAATGACTTATGATATCGTACGATTTATATTTTTTTATATCGACAGGAGGGTTGAAATGCCTTTGTATCGTTTTCAGCCACTTTTCACTTTCATCTTTTCATTCTCAAAATTGGCATGGTATTCACGCCATTTTTTTTTATTTCACACGAATTTAACCTCCATTAAGCGTCACATCTGACTAGAAAGGAAACTTGTCAATACGAAATTTACGGAACGTTTTTCAAAATTTGACCTAGACATCGATTTACCCGTAGTTAAAGAAGAAAAAATAGAAAAGTAACTCTCACGAAAATTAACGTTAATTGCATTCAAAATCGATTTTCCTCTGGAATTGCTCAATATTCCACAACCTTGATTCTAATAATTTAATTTTATATTTATAATTTATTTTCATCGGAAATAACTTCGTAGTGAATAATTCAATGTCTCACTTTTTTGTGTCTCATTATCAACGTATACACTTGTAAATGGATGTTAAAAATTTGCGATTTCGCCCATAAATTATGGCATCCAAATAGTAAATTGTGCGTATCTTTGAAAAATTCCGGTTGAAGCTATTTGAATTAGCGGACATAGATAACTACGAATTTGGTATTCCTCGCGCGTCTAACGTTTGCTATCCACACTGAATATATTATCAAATTTTCAGTTCGTCATCGGAAGTCCTCCTACTCTTTTTTTACGTCCTTCAACCGTCATCACATCTCATATTTTTCAATATTTGTCTTGCTGTATCACCTCCGAACTAGTTTCCCTACTTAAATTGAAATTTAATTATCATTATTTACCTTAAGATGTACATATACATTCTAGAATACCTAGTGGAAGTTTTCACTGAATCACTGTATGATGAGTAATTCGCAACTATACGTAGATGTGAGTGAGGCTGTTCTCGGGCGCTCTTATCGACAATGGTTTCTATAACGCCTTTTTGATATTAGTTTATGTCAACTTACATAACCATTCACATCTAATCACAAAAAGTTTTGAATAAAAGAATGACGTAAACAGTAAACGTTACAATGTATTATTCAGTTTGATTTTGTTTTTGAACACTTGCCGCATTGTGATGGATAGCGTGACCAGGATTTATATTTTTTTATTTCTCCTGATATGCTGAATACCGGGTCTTCATATTTAACGTATTCTTCTGTGATTCGAAATAGAAACCTCTGTAATTTGAAATAAAAACGAATCGCATCTCATTACGAGATAAAATCTTTTATCAACAGAAATCATCATTTTCTCGGTAAGCCTCTTGTACACGTGCCTCACAAATGCAAGAGAGAGTGGGACTTCAGTACTCCGCGCTCAACGGTCAGTGTTAGAATGATATCCGCCTTAGAATGACGGCTCTGCTTCAGCCGTTATTTTTTTCATTTCTTTAACTATTTTGGATTATTCGACGCCCTAATACATGATAAAATTATTTTTATAGCTAATTACAATAATTAAAACCTTGCAGATTTTACTTTTTTTTTAATTTAAACACATTTTCAACTGGACGCTTTGCGTCTAGCATAGGCACTAGCAGATGTTTTTAGCACAGTAAGGCAAAAATTTTGATGCTAAAAACACCCTTTTTTATTTGTTGGTATTTGTATGCACTTCTTCAAAGAAAAAGTAACAGTGATTGAATTCTTAGAATTCATAATGGGAAACATCCCCTTTCAATGTCTTTTTGAATAAAATCGGGAGATTTTTTTCTACTTTTGGTCATTCTGGCGAGGGCGTTTGGACGAAAAGATTTGTTATGTTTAACCTGTTTGTAGTTTTAAACCAAAACGTTTTTGTTAAATTTTGCTAGATATTTCCATGAACAATAAAAATAAAATGCTGAAAACCAGTGAGTTAAGTGAATCCAAGAAGGTGAAAATTGTTTTACTCAACTTTCAATGGGTGAATCAGGCTAAAATTGCACGGCAATTGAACTGTTCACACAATGCAGCTTAAAAGATGTTTAAAAGATTATGAACAACCAAATCAAATATTACTTGTTCGATCAGCAAAAAAAATGTTAAAACAGTAGCAGAACCGCCAAACAAAAGCGGCTTCGACGAAGTACGATTATGAAGCGGATTCTGGTTCATTGAGACACATCGGAGCTGAAACACTTCTACTAGGATATGTTGCTCGATTATCTGGAACATACATAGTGTACTGACAAATATAGCTACATCATAAGATCACATTTTAGTAATTGAAAAAATACTAGGCACGGAAAGGGTTAAAACCACCGAGTGTCGGTCAAGGCAACGCATGCCATTTGCATCGCGACATGCGTTGACCTTCGCACGTCACACGATTTCATTTATTCAAATAAATTAAATTAAAATATCATTTTATCGTGCAGATATCATATATATATTTTTTATATAAAATTTTGCGATCGTCCTGTAGATGGATGCCCCGCGTCTCGTTCAGCCGAACGTGACGCACCGCCATTGGCCAGTTTGAACAGCGTCTGGCCGTTTTTCATCTCATGCACCCCGTACACTCCTTATCGCATCTCGTATAATATAGTATAATACATAAATGTATTGTCGGTTCTTTTTATCGACTTTTACGCGCCCTTGTAAATTTTTATTATAGCGTCTTATCGCGCTCGCGATCGTCACGCGGCCTGTTAAAATATTTTCCTTTCCGCTATTGTTCATGTAATTTTGTCACCATTATAGTTCAATTATATTATGCAACGGATACGAATGATTCGTATTGTTTAATAACTTCTGGTTCGATTCGGTCGCTAAAACACTCCAAAGTTGGCGTTAGATTATGCTGCCGAAGTGCAAATCGGATTCTGAAGTTAATTTTACAAATTGACAGATCAGCCAACGTTTTCGTGATAAATATTTGGAATTTTTTCTAAAGAGTATCTTTATTTTACAAATTGTATCTCTCGAATGTATATTTTAACCAAAATATATAATTTACTATTTTTAAAAGATGATTTTTTCTTAATTCGTTTATTGACTTAAATTCAATTCGTGTTACATTAGATTCGGGCTAAAATTGTTAGTTGACCAACCGCATCGTTTTCAGCAAATATCAGAGGCTCGGGATACAAAAAAAAAATTTTTGAATAATACTTGACATAAATGCAATATTAAAAATATGGTTCGATGATTTTGGGTCTCCGCCAAAATTTGTATATGTGTTATTAGAGGCTTCATGATTCATGAAATGCCATTAAATTAAAAGTAAAATATATTTTTGCACTAAGTAAGAAACGAGACGACTCTCGTTTTCTTACCACAGGTACCTTGCAATTGTTGACGTTTTGATAAAGAGAGATCGGATGATGATTAGGGCGATGGCAATTCACAATACACGTTCCAACAGTTCTGAATGCAATAGAACAAAAAAAGATTTTATATGAATCAAACAATACTTCAAAAATACATATACCATAATCACCATCCGCTGTCTATTTGGTAAACGGATTATTTCGCACATTGCGATCGCGCACGCGACTATCATTGCCACGAAAATCGTGGATACGGAATAGCTGGCACTCGAGTTCTCGTTAGTATGATAGTTCGCGTGGATAACTCCCGATGGATGGAATTTTCGGATGTTCCGTGATCGAGATTTGAATGACGTGTACAAGATCGCTTTGTGCGGATTAATCACTGAACCGATTTTGTAGCATCTCGAATTCGCTGATATATAAATATACTAATAAAATTTATCGATTAAAAATTGTTATGAAACCGATACTTGAATGATGTCCATAAAAGTAGAATGAAATAGAGGTAATCGGAAAAAAAGTAAATAGTGCAAGACAGAATTACTGAATCCAGTAGTGGATGATGCATGGCTAATAATAATGAAGCATGTGTGTAGATTACGAGTTGAATTTTTTCACTTTCATTCAATATACATTTTTGTTGATTACGTCACATTTAATTTAAACAACCGCTTTTAGTTTACATATTATATGAACGTATTTAAAATATACAATTCGCCTTTGACGACATTTCGGTGCGTCACACTTGCAAACTTTGATCTGGAAACAATCGAATGCCTACTACTATTAAAGTACACGCCGTAAAACGCAAAAATAATACACATATTGGTAATAATAAAATAAAACGTTTCTCACGTGCTATCGGTGGTGTGCGGGCGCCCTGATGTAAGTGGCCGCACACCTGTGGCAGTTGTGCTCGCGACGCTACTTGCAACGGACGCTTACTCCTCACTTTCGGAGACGAGAACACACCTGGTGTAACCTTGAACCTTAGTATCAGGAACAGCATCAGTCTGCCAAAATGGTGGCCGGTGGGAAACAGGTACGAGTCGACGAAAAAAATACTATTTTGCCAAATTTCACTAATTGCACATCTTTTTGGCCTCAATTCTTCATACATTCAGTGTATGTAAATTGCCGCCAATTGAATTTATCGCAGGTGATAAAATTTCAAAGCGTTTTCAAGTGAATTGCAACCTCTTAGCTGTGGTGTCATTTATTCCCATTTTATGTGATTTGCCGTACTTGTCTATGCACAGCGTATGCACGTCCTCGTTCATGATGGCAATTAGAAACGATCGTAATGATGATTGCTGGTGTGTCATTGATCATCCGACTGGTATACAATGTCATCGTGTCACTATTATATGTACATACATATGTGTTTTTAATTTGTGTCGTCTTCCTGTTCTTTTATTTTTATCTTATTGGAAACACAAAATTACTATATCGGTTTTTTTTATTTAATACTCGTGTTTGTGGAATGTCAACAACTTAAAATGACACATTTTTCCACGATAAGATAAAACATTTTTCGCTTAAATGTGAGTCAACGGTCCTTAAACTCTTTTCAATATTTAGTCGCCCTGTTTACCAAAGATTATATTATAAACATAGTTGCCTCGACGTTACATGCAAACTTGTGATATTTTATTCTACTTAAAAGAAGACATTTGATGTTTCTCAATTTTAGGAGAAATTCTTTACAAATTTTATACGTTTTTGAACTTGTGTATTCAATTGATTTTTTTTTTTCTTTAATATGATAGCAAAAGTCAGAGCAAAATGGTTAAATATATTTTATTATATAGACGGAAAAGGTTAGACGGCTCTTTTATACTGCACGTTTCCTAGTATAGTAGGGTTTACACATATTTATTAAGATACATATCAATAAGTGATAAGATATCAAATATTTGCGACATATACATTTTAGGAAAATATATCGATGGGTGGGGTATTTGAATTTAAATAACATTTTCATTTTATGTATGCGTGAAATGTTTAAATTCATATGCACGCATTTTTTGGGATGCTCTTCACGTTCCAGTTGCTCCGCAAATGTTTCCGTCTCATATATAATACAATTACATACATTCCATTTCGGTAATGAGCCATCTAATTATTCTAATCGAATGCGGCTACAAATTAATAAATAATAAAAAGGCAGCCAGTTACGTGGTATATATTGATTTGATGTTATTATTATTGAATTGGTAATTATATTAAAATAGCACCATTCATCGCTCGCAACAAACGGGTTGCGAGACTTGCTTTAATTGCTTGTAATATAGCTTATGCACTATAAACGTCTCATTATTTACACGCATCCGTTTTATATATTTTTTCTAATGATTTAAGTCGACCCGTAACCTTCTGCCCACTGTGAAAAGTCGCGTGTTGGTCGCACATTTTTAATTCTTTTTTTGCGATGCGGATTGGTGCCGAACAACGTGGTTGTATCCTTGAACCTACGTTTGAGTCCAACGGTTCGTCATCAGACATATTACGAGGAAAAGTTTCAAAATGTAAATCGACTCTTGACTGAATTGGCCACTAAGTTTTAACAAAACAGAATATTTTTCATAATATCAGAATCAAATATTTTTTGATTTCTTAAAAAATTATTACATATAGAGATCTTTAATAAAATGACACGTTTACAGTTTATGCATAAAATTGTTGTCTTTTTATTTATTTTTTCTTAACTTTGAAAAACGCTGATCAACGACAGTTGTTCCTCCCCAATTTACCTGTACATACATATTTCTTTTCGGCGCTCCCCTCCTTCCGCTTTGCTACAGGGTGTTCGTCTGTTCATTTCTCGGAATTTCTCACCGTTTGAATTCCCCCGGTGGAAACTCAAAGTCGTCTCGGAAGTTTTTATCTCGAGATTTCTCGTTCGCTTAGAAGAGAACTCTCTCTTTTTCCACGTGTCGCCGCTGTGCGCGTAATTGCCCTCAGTGTACGTTTGCGTGGTTTCGTTTTTTATTTCTCATTATATTCGATTTCTTTTGCCAGAGTGTATATTATTGCCGTATTGGAATCTAGGTAGAATCTCAATTTCGTGCAACGGCTGAAGTTTTGCTTTTTTTTTGTTATTATTTCAGTCACAAAGACCGGTTTGTGACTAACGGTCGTCCGATCAAGGTTATTTCGTACAATATGGTTGCTGCATAAATTCTCTTGTATCAGACACTTGCATTCGCAACGACAAAAATCGTGTTTTAAAACCCTACATAAATTTTAATCTGTTTTGTAAAATCAACATGTATGTATTGAATAATTCCAGTATTGTGGTAGTTTAACGAGTCAAAATTAATCATATTCATGACATCATCAAATTTGATGATGTCACTCTTTAATTTCAAATATCAACATATTCTCGATCTGAAAGAACATCATCCATGCTTTTAATGAAAAGCAATGGCTGAAAGCGTATTTGTATTTATTATCGGGGCCGACGGGGGTCATATTCCCGGGGGCCCGTGATATTTGTATGGTTCCTATTGTAGAGAAAATCCAGTGACGATATTTGGGGGCTCAGGGAGAAGCGTTTGCCCTCCCCCCCCCTAGATTTTACCCGGCCATGAACGTGCATATAATTTGCTGAAATATATTTAAATCGATTATTCATATCTAAAATTTTAGGCCAACAGAAACTGCAACAAGTTTTAACATATCGAACTAAAACTTCTTTAAAAAAAAAAGATAAAATATTATAAGAAACAACCTCAAACTTGCTAACTTTGCTCCAAGTTTTAAAATTAGTCTTTCCCCCCCCCCCCTTCACAAAAAAAAGTCCAGAATTGTTGTTTTCCCACAGCCCGGATTCGCTCTTGACGACCCTGTTCGTTTTTACTAACCTCTTCTTACTTTCAATTACGATTTGTAGTCTGAAGAAATTTGAGTTCTTATCCGATCGTTTTCAAACGTTGCCATTTTTACATACCTCTTCTTAGCTTGCAATCGATTTTTACTAGGCTTTTTTAAGAGCTTGTATGTAAGTGTTTTATTTGACAAACACTGTATGTGATGAAGACGTTAATATTTTTCATCGTTCAATTAAGTAGGGTCGTATAAATTAAAGCTGCGGCCAAACATTAACTCCCAAATACGGTTTTATAAAAATTGGAAAATTTCGTTAATTTTGTGTTAAAAATTTGTGTAACTGTCCTGAGCTTTCAATAGACATCTAATTAGAATTACATATCGATATCGAAAATTATTAATCTTTTTATGAAATATACCGGCATAAAATCAAATGGTATAATTGTTGACATTCATCATTAGTCGATGTATGTAATGGATTTTGGCCGTAACACAAATGCATACAAATGCGGTCATTTTATTTATCGTTTGCATTGAGAAATGTGATCCTATCACCTCGCGTCACCGATTATAGTTCGACATGTTTTCAAAACGATTCGTAAAAAGGTCATATGAAATTTGTAAAAAAAAATCTAAACAAATTCATATATCGAGGGTTATTACAAGTATTTCGGTCGATGATGTACATATGTGTGTATTTCATTAACAGCTGAAAACGCGAATTCTGAATACATGTATTATTCATCGATGAATATTCGTTTATATGTATGCTCATAATGGACGAACGATTGCAGATGCACCTGCTGAAATTACTTATAATATCCCTCAACAATAAACGGAAATTTATTCTCAAAAGGTGAAGCTCGCCCTAAAGAATTTATTTACATTTTATAAAATTTGTTTATAATATTTGTATGGATATGTTTATCATACTGATTGACCAATCAAAACCAAACATGTATAATATGTATCTACTATCCAACAGGTGTAATAACTTTTTTTTTTCACTACTAAAAAAATTATTTTATATCAATTATATTGTATAATAAAAATATACAATATTTATTTCTTGTCATCTTAAAGTACAAGTGAATAATATTTTTGGAGGCTTGTTTTTCGTTACTATGTAGGTATATTATGATATCTAATAATACCATTCAACAGCGTTTATGAAATTCTTTTTGTTTAAAATTTTTTTTAAAAAGAGTTAAGAGTCAAGCATTTTTTATGTTCGGCTTTCCTCTCAAATTTTTCATTGTCTCAAAATTTAACAAAATGTACTGCAGCGTGTGAATATTTAAGTGTTCCGCAAAATAAAATAAAAAGTACTTGATTAATATTCGATTCGTCCGATTTGGGCAAATTTTGTGCGCGTCATTATGATTTTTGATTCAATTCTCATATATTTAACAGGTTTTATGTCGCATAAACAATACATACCGATGGCTTGGTGCGTAGATATTGTATGTCCATTTTTGAATTTGTATCGAATTTTAAGTTTGTAGATGCTGGAATAATTCAGGATTTTCCTCTTATTGTGATATACATAAATTAGGTTAGGTTATTGCCTTACTACTGTGCAACAAGCCATCGATATTTTGATGTGTATATTTGACTGTTACTTATCTGCTTATCTCAACCGCGCTTCAGACCATCTATAATATCGGCCTCCTTGATGAGCCAGAATGTGAAATTACAGAAAATGCAAATATCGGAAGGCAAAGATCGAAAATCGAAAGATCTTAAGTCGAAAGATCAAAAAAAAGGGTGCATGGTAAACGGTACATACTCACTTAATTTGCGCGAGCAGGATACAACAGGAACAAGAGGAACATACTTTTCCTCCCGTATTAATGTGCGCGCGCAGAATAATAAAATAATAACGCAATTAACATAATCATGCAAATAACGCGTCAGTCGATAATATACAAATGTCTTACCTTTGATACCTATATATGTAGGTATGTATTTTTATTAGACTTACATCATTAATCAATCTTATCACTGCTATAAACTATAAATTAAAAGTAGTTTACGGTATTTCGTTACCAAATAAGTCAATGAGTTTTTCCTCTACGTTTAATGTCACGTATAACCGTTTGATTAACGTTATAGAATGCAAATATAACCACAGGTAAACTGTCACATGACGTACTCGATCAAACATTCAGTATTCGCATATCTGTACTTGAGAGGTTGAAGAGGTTTTCGTCAAATTAACTAATCATTTAGCATGCATGCATATCTGCTGTGGAAATTTTTCGAAAAATATACTGATATTAATCGACCGATACACAATAGATATTGAAACGAAACAAATTAAAATGGAAAGTATGAGAGACGACGATCGAATAGAATATGTATAACATGAGCATAGCTAGCAGTATAATTATACAAGTGATGTCATCATGTCTTTGAAGAGAGACAAGTGGTAACCGTCTGTTGTAACCGTCGTTTGTGCATTTTATATATTTTATTTAAAGTTTTTATTTGACTTGTTTATACATATATATTTATAGAATCAAATTGCTAATAAATTTAGATATATCACTCTCGATTACATGTTCGAAAAAAATTTGAAATATTTCTACAAAATAATAGAACACTATCTCACTGATTAGATTACTGCTTGTAATACATGGATATATGTATCGATATTGATTAATTTTATTATAAGTAATATATTCCTCGTAAAATTTTTAGTGTGTATGTGTGTTATTTCAAAACTCAGAAATGACACATGTCTCGTTTGCCTCATCGTTTTATTTATGCTGATGAATTTTGTTCCTTGAAAAATAGACATGAAATGCAATCTGACAATATTTCACAATTAATAATGCACTTAAAAAATCGTGTCAAAAACAATATTTGCATTTATATTATGAAAATCAATATTGTACTATCTTCAATTCAATGCGAATGAATCATTTAAATTGGCTCTAGTTCACAGCTGTTGGTGAATGTTTTTTTCTAAAGTAATGTCATTAATTTATTAGCGGTCCAAGTTATGACGCGGATGAATTTATCATTAGTTTATCTATACAATGAATCATTGCCAATCTTATCATTCAATTTATTGTGAATTTGAGATTTTAATAATTGATGCATAAAGTCGCCTGATCGGGCGTTCATATACTAGTTAATTTTAACACACAGGTCAAATCGTTCAGACCAAACCTGATTCGTTCGAATAAAGTATCACCATTCGACTATTCACAATCGGTACATGCAGCCAAAAGTCTGTTATATAACTAGTCGGCACGCATCAAAACTGCTGCAGCTTCGAAATCTTCTAGACTTCTTGTCGAATAAACCGAGTTCAGGCCATCCATCAAAATATTTTTAAAATGTAATCCCATTATATCTACGTTTTAGTGAATCTTACAATATACACAACTTATCAACCTGACCTGCCTCCACTGACACTCTTAGAAAGCGACCCTCAGTCAAAAAATTCCACGTGGTTATCCATCTGATCAGCTTATCAACCTGACCAAATAAAAGTGTCAACTTAATTTAAATCAGCTGATATTCCATCGGTTAAACTCCCCGTAAAATTATCATTCATCAGATCTTTAAAACACATTTACTACCTACTTATTTACTTCCGCCAATTAAATAATTTTGGACTTATATTTTTACTTGATTTGATAATTCGCAACACCATGATATAAATTACCACTTCCCTTGCGGTGAAGAAAATACAGTCTCCAATTGGAAAACCGCAACCAACCTTCCTGTGGATTACGCATCGCCTGCGCAAATTGGCGCAAATTTTTTATTCAAACAATCATCATTCTTACACATTTACTTCGTTTCGCTGCATTGTCATTCGTATATCGTCGTATGCAAATGTTGCACAGAGCCAGTGCTATATATAGCCGATGCGTCAATTGCAGTTTCTTCAATTTTGTGTATGCTTTGTGGTTGAATTTTCGTCTTCGATCTCAAATCCGTCAGATTTACGCATATGTTGATTATTTTTGTAACATTTCTTATCTTATCGATTAGCAAGGAAAGCCGATTAACTGCGTTTGCGACCTCCCCTTATCTCTTATTACACTATTTGTATATACGTAGGCTTTTGTAAACAATGGAATTGCTTTCGGTTGACTACTTCAGCTGGAATCCGGCTCGTTTACCGTTTTATTTTGTGCTTAATAATCAAATTTTGCATTCTATTTAATTACAAATTTATCTACATGAGTTTACATATATTCTTGTCAATTTATATATATATATATATATATATATATATATTTATATATATATATATATATATATATATATATATATATATATATATATATATATATATATATATATAACATCCTTAAATTAAGTACATAATACGTGTAGACCAGAGGTTCCCAAACATTTTTGTCCCGTAGACCACGTGCCAATTTTTTCTGTTTTGGGTAGACCCCTTGGTTTCCTGATATTGATATTTTACAAATTCATCAGCTTTAAATAATTGTTGAAGCTGACACGGAACTACTGACTTTGATAGGGTTTACTATAGAGTGGAAATTTTAAAATATGTTAAATTTTATAGTTAAAAATTTATTAATGAAAGCGACATAAAATGCAAATCTAGTAATATTTTTACATAAAATAAATACACAAAAAAAATCAATGCTTTTAATGTCAGGGATGACCCTGATGCTTTGATAGAAAAATTTCAATCTTTAACTTCAATTTATTCAGGTTTACTCCTAAATCTTCTCGGCGAGTGATTTCCAATGTTTTTCTTTTTTTGATTGGCAACCGCACTAAATCTAAAAAAAAAAAGTATGAAGATGGAAAAGCTATCAAAAACTTTCTCGCGATAGTCCATAATGCAGGATACGTAATAGGTATGTCTCCCTGATGCCAGAATTGCTGATATCCCATTCTAAACCGCACCCTTAAGTTCATCGTTGGTGATTATTCCGATCAGTTATTCTTGTAACATGACCTCCCATGACATCAGATTTATAATCCACTGTGGTATTATAGTCAATAAATCTTCAAACCTAGTTCCAAAGTCTGTGTGAAGGATATTTAAATGTTGAACGTAAGCTGAAACGTCACTATCCTGGCAAAACGTCTGCGCCAAATTGGGGAATTCGCGCCGTCCAATGTTTTGCTCCATTAATTTCATTCTGGAAAGAAAACTGCAATGATAAACTTTGTTTTTAACAAATTTAGACTGTCGCCTTGTAAACTGAACGTTTGCCACATTAAATTAAGGGAAAAATGTCTGGTTTCCATTTGATTAATTTTTCTTTTAAAATGTTATATTAAGCATCCAAACAGTCTCAAAAAGTGAAAAAAATCTTGTCAAACATGGACCACCATTTACATGGCATGCACCCGTATTTTTTTTCATTGACATGGACCCCGGGTTGGAGTCGACCCCTGGGTGTCGATATACTCGTAAACCACTTTGAAAATGACCAGTGTAGACGATAGGGATAATATTACCAGTTAGCCGATTTACCGGTAAATCGCCAAAATTTAGTCATCGGTAGTTACTGATAAACTGGATAATTTACTGGATTTTTTTATCGCAAATTTGTACATAAACAGTCATAATCAGAAATCAGCGTCGAAGTTGCTTTAATGCACAAATATGGTTCACTATTGTCAATTACTATTGTCCTACAAAGCAAGGGAGCAAAAAAAAAGGTTGAGTGGCAACCCAGAACCACCACCAAGTCATAATAAATCCGATCAGACAATTGTTTAAATTATGATTATTATTTACCCGGCTTCGCTCAGTATCTGTAATATAAACATCAAAAACATGGCGAAACTAATAGTAAATATTCATTTGCTTTTTTATTAAATTTATTTTAATCGAAAAAAATCGCTCGTCATAGAAATTTTTGACTTGTTTACGATTCCCAACCAAAGATATATAAGACTTATAAACATACATATATATTGACATACAAAGTCTCTTTCGAAATTATATATTAGATTACGAATTGACTTTTCGTTCACCGGAGATTTATTTTTTTAATTAATTACGATATTGGTTAGCGTTTTTTTGTTAAAGTATCCACATAAAATTATTCAATCCACGCAATTTTTTTTTTTCATTAATATCTGAAAACATTTGGATTTTATCCATATCTGTTCCCTAGTGCCGTTGTCTTGGGATCTTTGGGGTTCAACTCCTTGGCAAAGCGAAATTTATTTCTTGGGAAGAAAATTTACCGATAAATACCGGTAATAAGACACTTGTCAATTTTTTTCATTCAATTATTGTTTGATGTAATGATGTAAATAGAACTAGAATTAGTCGTATTGAAATTGCAACCAAATGGTCAATTTATTTGAAGACGATCATGCCAAATATAATCATTACTAATCGTTTTATTAAGAACGAACCTCCATGACGCGTTTGAATGATGCAAAGATACCAACGCAGTCATTACCGCAGAACGCAAACAGTACCCACACACTATTTGTGATAGCAAAAGAAATAACCGATCAGATATGTACATACATATATTTGACTTGTGATTCATGTCTCGAAAACTTTTCCTCGTCAAACAAATCCTATGGCAGAACTAACGTCATCTCGTACGTTCCCCAATCTAACTATGTACATATATTTATGTGTTATTATTATAGTCAATCGATACGACATTTCGGAGCAATAATATTGTTATTATTTTCTTAATGTTTTTAAATAGTAGCTTCGAAGGTTTCATGACGATCAATGGCGATTATTATAATATACGAACGGTCTTCGGCTTAGCAAATCCCCATTGTTTTCGTAATCGAATCGACACGTTTATTGTTATCTCGACACAATTTTCTCGAGGACGCAAACCGCGTCACGTATGTGTTGTAGTTAGTTTGCGCTTAATTATCTTCTGGGCTTAAATATAAGAATTAGCATCCCCGTTTGTTTATCTTAATTTTCTGAATTTTATACGTGTCGCTTGTAGATGCGATAACCGTCTAAATTTACTTGTGTTACTTTAACGAATGTGTTGCTTTTTTCGTTAGCGGATGTTGCACTATAGCGTCAATGTTTACACGTCAGTGTATTTGACTTTTTTTTTGCATCATTTGGCAACGTTGAAGATTCCGTAAATTTTAGAATTTTTTTTATATCTGAAAGATTTGTATGCAAAATCGACCGAGCGTTGACTGATTGAATATGTAATGAGTGAAAAATGATTAAAAATAAATTGAATAGAATAATAGAACTATTTTAAAATTGCTATCAATGCTGGTTTAAATTTTAACGCCACTAAATCAAGTCTGAATCTTGAGATTTTATTTAAATTGATCAAACATGTCAAACTAAAGAACTGTATATTTCTCTCTACTTATGTAATGAGAAGTTTATTGGAGTATGTTTTACAATATTTACTAAAATTTTATATTATTTTTGTTAAAAATTTCTTCGCTTGACATTATCGTTATCATTCCCTACGCCATGGATAGAAGATGGTATTTAGCTTATCCATAAATATTTTTAGAATCGCAATTATCGTATGTTATTTTTCGTCCACCAAATCCCTTCATATTTTCAAAGCATTAAACTAACTTTACATTTTGCTTGCTTGCAGATGAACGTCCGCGTGACGACGATGGATGCGGAGCTGGAGTTCGCCATCCAGCAGACGACGACCGGCAAACAACTGTTCGACCAGGTCGTGAAGACCATCGGCCTACGAGAGGTCTGGTTCTTCGGTCTACAATACACCGACTCCAAGGGTGACCTCACATGGATCAAACTCTACAAAAAGGTAAAGTTGTGGTCAATTTGTGACCCACAAATTAATTATCTGGACCGCGATCCAAATCGCACTACAAATTCTGATGCACGTATAATAATTTTCAAAATGTACATTTGTCAAAATACAAGATGCGACTAAAGTATCTTTACTATTTTAAAAATATATATCTACTTTCGCCTTTGGATATATCGTTGGAACTGTACGTGATTGCAAAATTCATCAAATTCGTTATCTTATTTCTACAAAATAATCGATCTTATACACAGAAATTATTTATAAGATATAATTAACAACAATTTATGTGGTAGTTAAGAAGTTGGGGCCGGTGAGGATCCGACCGAAATGAGACCTCGAAAGATATCACACGAAAATCTATTGTACATAATGGAAATCTCCACGAATAAACATACATTTTGGCTGACATTATATAAACAATATTAAATAATTAGCTGGTCACTAGTTGCAAGGGGACTTTTACCGCACTTTGTATTACCAATTTACTATTATACAGAAATGTATTATTTAGCTAATACAAAAAGTATTTATGTACATATATCCGAAATGAAATTCAGTGGTTGGTCTACGATATACATATTCTGCCAAAAGCCTATTAAAAAAAAATAGACGTTCTTGATGTGCAGACTGGTTATATTGAGAAAAAATTGTAAACACGATCATGTCTCATTCAAAAATTCAAAAAAATATTCCTATACACACCATCAGTACTATAATATGTCAATTTCTTGTTTTTCACACGGATATTGGTATTGTTATTGGTATTGCTTTTATTTCCTTTGATACCTGTTGCATTACAACATTACTAAAATTGCTTATGTATTCGGACCTAGTTTTACGTAACACTGCATAGTGTATCGACAAGGGCATTTGGTATTCCGTTAATCGCGTGACTTTCGGAAAACAAGATGTCTTCGACTTTTGCGACCTTTCCCCATCTGCATCTGATTTTTCAATGATTGCCAATGTTGTTGCGGGTTTGATTGACTCTCTCACGCACACACACAGAAATACTTTTATGTAATTATTTCGACACGATTCCCACCGCTTTCGGTCTGATCAGCTAGAAAGTGATTTGTGCGAAAAAATTCGATGTCGCAATGGTGCATAAATTATGGAAGCGTTGATCCATTCAGATCTCTTCGGTTTATTCTTGACGATACGTGTTTTTTTTTTCATTGCACGTTTCCTTGAAATCGAATAGCCTCAGTGTTGATGATTCACTCGCTGTGTCTATTTTCATTCATGAAGACATCGGGTACGAATTGCTCCATAAAACCGGATCTTGCTCGAATCACGTGCAAACGATCGATATACCGATCCGATGGAGTGACATTCGATTGCTTTTTATATAACTTTTTTTTAGACGCGTTTATGTTGCCTTATTCAGAAACTGCAATAGAATAGAATTGTGTAGGTTAGACTTGTGGTCTTTATTGAGTCGAGTTGTCTGAAAACCTCCAACGCAATTCCACAACATTCAAGTTTGACCACTGCAAGTACTTATATATTTATAATAGTTTTATAAAATAAAACACTCAAAAAAAAACTATAACTATTTCGAGTGCAAACCTTTTAGGACGTGGTATAAAAAAATGAATGTCATTTTTGTAGAAAATTTAATAAAAAATAATATGTATAATTAAAAAAATAATATTTAATAAAAAGCAAGATACTTGATGCTAATATTTAGATCATTTATTTAAGCAATTGTTCTTCCTATTCTAAAATATAATAGAAATATCAAATATACATAGTAAGTAATCCTAATCACTTGTCTAGGGATATCAAAGATACACAAAGTTCCCACAATCAATGTAGGTAAGCTTAATTTTGAAAGATATCTAGGATTCTTCAACTTTAAGTTTTACGAAGGGCTTGGACATTAGTCGAACGTTGTCCCTCATTTTGCTAGTTTTGCGTGCGGAGAATGCAGTTAAGTGTGCACTTGTCAGTTTTCTCCCTGGTGCATAATCTGCGTTTGTAGCTCAGCACGACAATCTCCAACTGAGCTGGCGATGGAATTCTGACTTATCTATTAATATTAAAAAAGTGGTATTGTTATTATTATTGAAATCTTTATTATTATAAGAGTTTGCGTGTCTCACATTCCGCAAAGTAAAAAATAAACAAATCATCGTCATTCGTACATTCCAATCTCAATTTAAAAATAATGTATGCACATATCGAAAAAAATGAACAGCGGGTCAAATTATCTCTTAGGACGATAACAATAGAAAATTCGAATTAGTGGAATGAATGGTATTGCGTAATCTAAATAATAATAAAATAGCATATTGTATTATGATTATGATTCACTGAATTTAAAAAAAAATAGTCAAAGAAAATTTCAGATTGTTTGATCGTGTTTAAAATGCTTATAAAGACATAGAATCATCTCATTACAAGATCATGGGAATCATCTCATTTTTTATTTTACTAGACTAGCATCGTTATAGTGTATTACATATTCTGTAATACCGCTATCTATCGGTATTGATTTATTTAAGAACTTTACAATAAAATAATAATTAATTATAGATTAACTGTCGGCTTGCTTATCAATATTTTATTTAATTAAAAAAAAAAAAAAAAAAATATATATATATATATATATATATATATATATATATATATATATATTTATCCCGCTTGCGATCTCCAATATGTAATATTAATTTTCACACAACCGCGCACGACATATATCTTTATTCCACTGAGAAATTCATGGCCAATCAAGAAGCATTTTGAACCCCTTCCATTTACATATAAGAGAAAAACTGTGAATACAGATCGGTAGCGGATGATACTATTATTTAATAATAAAATAAAATAAATGAAAATTGTTATATACATATGTAACATCTTTATTCGGCTGCACGCTTCAATTGTTAATTTTCTTGCTTTTTTTCAAAATCAATAACAGAATAGTCATTGTATAGGTTGTTTTTTTTACTCCAGGCTCCGTTTCAATGCCCTAAATATATCTTCTATCACCACTTATTCTTGTTGTGTATTGTATATACTTATTGAACAAGCATTGTTTGTCTCATCTTCTATAACCGTCAATCATCATCGTCATCGTGGTTGTTGTTGTCTGATTCTCCTCCTGGGAATATATTTTTTTTACTTTGCCGACACTCACTTTCACCTGCGCTTCCGTTAACCCCATTGTTGCGGACAAGAGACGAGCTCGACATTCCTATCGGCTCTCAAACTGTGCAGCGCGACGCACTTGATCGATGTTTCCGAAGATTCGGCCAATGCAATTTAGATTTTACTACGCATTGTTCCGATCGAATGCTCACTCACATGACGATACCTCATTGTCAACCTGGTCTTTTGAATAATTTTACGGTCGGTGATCGTCCAAATGTGGGCCAACGTAAAAATGTGCGTTTGGATGTTCATATGTATGTGTGCAATGGTGCATCGATGCTGACTAAGCAACTGGAGAACCCTGGTGTCGTTGAACCAACAGCATAAAATCTCCCTTCTCTTTCTATTTCTCTGACAACTAGTAGATACCTTTCTCTGGACTGTCTCTCGACTAATTTTCTCGGAAAATGTGTATTAATGCAAATTGAATGTTCAATTAGCTTCTTCACCTCGTGCACCTACAGACAATCAACGGCTCATAGTGTAGTTTCGAAGTTAATCTCTCACTTCAAACGTGTCTTGAATTGAGTGAGCAAATGCTCTAAATAATTTGGATTATTCTCAGGGCTGTGGAGTCGTAATCCTGTTGCTGCAGTCGTGCTTAAGACAAGTTGAGAAAGGGCCTGATATTTGACAAATCCGTTATATGTATGTATGTATATGTGACACCAGTGGCAGCTCGTCCATATGGGATGCGGGCTGCAGCCCTCCCACTATAGTACACATGCATGCTATTTTTATTTGCATTCGGTCAACGAGCTACTACAGCCCGATTATAATATCTGCAGCCACCACTGTGTGGCACGCTCTATTAATACTCAAGAGATATTCGGAAGGTAACCCAATGTAAAGAATTGAATTTTCCATTTTTAAATCAGAATCAGAGTTAAGTCAGATTGTAGGGAAATGTCGGAATTGTGTTTGTTTTCAACTCCAAAGCCCTGATTTATTCCACTGAATTGACTGAAGAAATAGATTGACTATATAATCATCTTAAAGTCAATCGAATGTGATGTGTTTCAAAATAATGTACGTTATTTTAAAAAGTTTTTTATTTATTTCTCTATTAATAAAATTGCGTCAAGGGGCCATAATGGTTATTAGTATAAATTCTATGTACAAGGAAGTCTAAAATGTATGTTAGTAGGTTTGGGATGTTCTATTATTTAGCATTGCCTTTTCACTTAATTTTTTTTACCAACCTTTGTCAACTGTCAGTGATGTAATCCAATTTCCAATTTTATTCTAAAGTAATAAAAAATATATGTATATTTATAAATATTGTAAAATATCTGTTCGTCATAAATTTGTTCTCTATTCTAAAAAAACTATCTTCACGATTTTTGCACAATTTAATTAAAAATTGATGTACACAGAAAAATCTAGATTCATCAGCTGACCTCATAAGTCGAAAGCATAATATAATACTAGGCCTGTCAGGATTAAAATGTTATGTATGTATTTGCTAGGAAGTCGAGTGTAACATCGTCAATAATCCTATTATGTGAACAATAAGTCTTATCTATCCAGGTGATTTTAACCTGAGCAAGCATTCGTATTTTGTTTATTTTATATTTTCAATAAAGATTTATTTATTTATTATTTGTTGCCGTATAAGCCGGATAGCATCATCGAAAAGAGCGTAAAATGTATTGGGAAAAATTGGAGACGTTGGAAGTCTGCCGATAATATAGACCGAGAAGAGTTGGAGTATGATGAGCAAGATGATCTGGTAAACAACTTGTGCATAAGTTGATACGGCTTATTTTGTATTATAGAAATTAATTGATCCTCTCTCGATCTTAATTTTTTTTCATGTAAATTATTATAAGTATTTGATAGTATATGGATGGTTTTTAGTCATACTTTATTGTAAATTATATTATTATATTTCTCTTATATGTATATTATTATACCTAGTAAGCTAGAAAAAAATTGGTACACGTTTTATAATATGTCACATTTTTCTTATGACCTTTTCACTCTTATTTTGTGCTTGCTTTTTGGCGTCCGAATATGGAATACCCAAAGACAGGGTCGATGCCTTTCTCTAGTTGGGTAAGATGAACTAAGATTAAATCGTTTCCATATTACATATAAGTTTGTTTTGTAAGTTTTTAGGTAAAATTATATTCAACAGCAATTTAAAAAAAAAATTTCAAATATTTCAGGTGATGAATCAAGATGTTAAAAAGGAAAATCCTTTGCAATTCAAATTCCGAGCAAAATTCTATCCTGAAGATGTTGCTGAAGAACTCATCCAAGATATCACATTGCGTCTTTTCTATCTACAGGTATGCGCTAAATTTTACTATTTATTGCTGTAATGTATAAATAGTATTAATAATTGTGATATATAAATATATAATATAATATTCAAGGTTATAAAATTCATTAAATTATTTTTTTATCAAATAGGTGAAAAACGCAATTTTGTCTGATGAAATTTACTGTCCGCCTGAAACTTCAGTACTTCTAGCTTCATACGCTGTACAAGCGCGTCATGGAGATTATCACAAGACAAATCACAATTCCGGATTCCTTGCGAATGATCGTCTCCTCCCTCAAAGGTTTTTACATGCTCCATATGTCATTTATATTCCTTCTTAATATTATGTATGTAAATCAATTTTAAATGTTGCCATTTCGACAATTGAATTTTAATCATTGTGTATTTATTCTACAGAGTTATGGATCAACACAAAATGTCGAAAGATGAATGGGAACAGTCTATTACGACGTGGTGGCATGAACACCGTGGAATGCTTCGAGAAGACGCAATGATGGAGTATCTCAAAATCGCACAGGACTTGGAGATGTACGGCGTTAACTATTTTGAAATTCGCAATAAGAAAGGCACAGAGTTATGGCTCGGTGTTGATGCTCTTGGCCTCAACATATACGAAAAGGAAGATAAGTCAGTATTTTGTTTCATTTTAATTCTATCGCCTTATATTGTTAAGAATTATGATGTTCATTCTAATGTCTTTGTAGATTGACACCCAAAATTGGTTTTCCGTGGTCGGAAATTCGCAACATCTCGTTTAGCGAGCGCAAATTCATCATCAAACCGATAGACAAAAAAGCTCCAGATTTCGTTTTCTTTGCTCCGCGAGTACGCATCAACAAACGCATCCTCGCACTGTGCATGGGCAATCATGAGTTATATATGCGTCGGCGAAAACCGGACACAATTGATGTGCAACAGATGAAAACCCAGGCTCGCGATGAAAAGATCGCCAAGCAACAACAGAGGTTAGTTATTTTAAAATTAAATCCATCTTTGCACAATTAAATAGATATGCAAAATATACAATTTATTTTTTCTTTTATTAGA
Source organism: Arctopsyche grandis (assembly GCF_051622035.1). Taxonomy (NCBI): domain Eukaryota; kingdom Metazoa; phylum Arthropoda; class Insecta; order Trichoptera; family Hydropsychidae; genus Arctopsyche; species Arctopsyche grandis. The sequence goes on along the minus strand of NC_135355.1, from coordinate 20,268,663 downwards.
GAAAAATTACAATTAGAAATAGCTGCTAGAGAACGCGCTGAGCGTAAGCAACAAGAATATGAAGATCGCCTACGTAACCTTCAAGAAGAAATGGAAAGATCACAAGTATGTCTCATATTAATATTATCGAGGTTTATATTTGGTGCGATTGTTTCACATGTGTATGTATTTGTCTTTCAGGCCAATTTGATAGAAGCACAAGATATGATTAGAAGATTAGAGGAACAACTGAGACAGTTGCAAGCAGCTAAAGAAGAATTAGAAGCTAGACAGAATGAACTTCAAGCGATGATGACGCGTCTAGAAGAAACCAAGGTTTTTATTTATATAACTAACTTTAAAACACGATTAAAAATGTAAAATAGTTTTAACAAATACATATAAAAATATTTTCATTCTTCAGAATATGGAAGCTGCTGAAAGATTGAAATTAGAAGAGGAAATATTAGCTAAACAAGATGAAGTGCAACGTATTCAGCAAGAGGTAGAAGCCAAGGATACAGAAACCCGTCGTCTTCAAGATGAAGTTGAAGATGCTCGTCGCAAACAGGTAATATCGTATACCGGTATTTAGTTTTATTTCGAACGAATCTTTCGCATACTAATTGTTTAATTATATTTTAGAATGAAGTTGCTGCCGCTCTTTTAGCAGCAACTAGCACACCTAATCATCACCACGTTAGAGAAGAAGGTGATGAAGCTGAAGGTGAAGGTTCAGAAGAAGAATTGGCTAACGGAGGCGGAGGAGACCTCGTAGGTGCTGGAGATAACATTGTCGATCCAGTTGAAGATCGTCGAACTCTAGCAGAGCGTAATGAACGCATACACGATCAACTTAAGGTTATAATCTAATAAATTGTTTAATTGCTTTGCATATAATCGACAGTGTCTATAATTTAAGTTTCTATTTTGCAGGCTTTGAAACAAGACTTAGCTCAATCGAGAGACGAGACAAAAGAAACGGCCATGGACAAGATCCACAGAGAGAATGTTCGTCAGGGTCGAGACAAATACAAAACATTGCGGGAAATTCGAAAGGGCAACACGAAAAGACGTGTCGATCAATTTGAAAATATGTAGATCCGTCATTTTTAATTTTTACTCCATCCTTAATTTATATGTGTAGGCCTAAACCTCCTTCGTGTTTCTTATTCGATATTCTCCCACAAAGGTGCTCATTTTTATAAACATATAAAACTAAAAATAATTAAATATAAACCCAAAATTGTTTTTCCACTTTTTAAGGTTTTCTATTTAACATCATCAAAATGCGGTGCTTACAATTTGTACGATTTTGAAAAATTATGATATCTCATACAATTGCTTACGTTATAATTACAATCATCGTCATAAAATGTCCTGTTTTACTATCTTTTGATTGATGCAAACGCATATGAATGTAGAACGCGTGAATTGACCATTTAATAATGCATTTCATATTTAAATAATATTTAAACGTATTTCCTATTAATAGTGTTAAATGTAATCAAATACATGTGTAATTAATAACAATCCGTTTGGTGGTACTTTTCAGTGTGTTTTCGTATTTTTGATGAATTAAATTTTACATTACGTATGATCAAACATTTTGGGGAAAGGAGGGGGAGGAAGCAATGGCCAGAGAAATTTATTTTTTTAGGAAGGAACTTATATTTTTTTCACATAGAAAGTAAAACGTACGATAAGTATTATTTGTACTGTAATGTCCAGTTATATTTTTGTAAGAACACCCATAAACATTTAGATTTGTCCACACAGCAAGTGACTTACTCGACAAACGAAGCTTTTTTTAAATTGATATATGTATATTATTATCCCACTTCGTTTGTCTCTTATATGGTAGATAGAAAGGTTTACACTAGGCATAATAAAGCTGACCTATATTGTGAGTGGCCTTTTGTAAAGTTAAGAAGTTTATTGATTTTTACGTATGTATTAATATTGACTTAGTAGTATGACGTTCCGCAGTTCCATCTCGTGTTCTCACACTTTTCACAGTAATGTTAACGTCACGTATGTATGTATATAGTGAGATCCTAATTCATCCTATAAATAAAATCAATCAGGGTTTCACATATTCACATCAAATGTTGGGGAACAAGAATGAATAAATATTTTTGTATGTCTTAACTGCAGATTGGGCATTTTGGATCTAAACGGTATCCATCGTGTGATAAATAAATATAATATGTATATGTTTAAGACAAATTTATTACTCTTTCTTGTTTATTAACTTGATTTTTACTATATTTTTTTAGTATTATTTTGCACTGTATCTGATCTGCCAACAGTTAATAATAATTCAAGATATTTTAGCCGAATGATATTCTATCATTTGTTTGATGGAATCAAATCGTAATTCAATTTTTAATAAATTTACGAATGCATTTTTCATTTGTTTATGTATAATCAAATTCAGATTTCTTTATACTATTATTGTATTATTATTGCTACTGGGGTATAAACAATGTTGGTGTTTTCTTTTTTTTTTTTACTTACAACGGTTAATTATAGCTCTATGAAAATATATTCGCATAATTTGTAAAAAGAAAGATACTTTATAAACGGTCATTTTAATTTATTTTAAAAAGGCATTCCATGTTACTGTTTTAATTTTTTGTTATTTTGGTAGTATTATTATTGGCCTTATTATAAATTTATGTTTAGTGCCATTCAACTATTAACTCTCTCCAATTTTATTGTTTTGCCGGTCTGAGGTGGTGAATATGAACGTGGGTGCTTCCCTTACAATTTATTGTTGTAAATAAACCGTAGGACTATGCAATACAGTATTGATAGAGCCACTTAATGTTTTCTATTTTATTCTATATACCATGTTGCCTTTTCATTCTGAAAGGAAAAATATTTTCCAATAAAAAAAATAATTAAAAGAGATTCATTTTTTTTATTTTCGACACCCAATTCATATAAACAAATGACTTTAGTCATTTTAAAATTTAAATATATATTTTTATATAACTTTTTATCTATGACTAGCACAATCAATATATGTATCTAATATGTTTTAAAACATTTTATAACTCAATTGCTACATTGGCACAACTTTTTGTCAAAAACAAAATCACACAATTTGGGGACTAGACAAAACATTTAAAATACTGTGAAGTAAATAAAGACTACTGCAAGGAGATCTACTGCAGTTTCTTTCTTAAATAATATATAATGTGATTTATGTAAAGTAGATATTGTCAATGCAATTTGTATTCATTTTTCAATTGTTCTATTCTACTAAACTACCTAAAAACTTTCAAAATCAACCAAAAATTTAACTATTCTATTACAAAATATACACAACTACTTCTCACAACGCAAAGTCTCGCGATGGAAGACAAAGAAACTACAATACTAATGTAACTATTCGTCAAACCTCACCACTAGCTGATAAAAACTTCCATTACCATGAAAAACGCGATATTTAGGTATGAAAATTGAGTACTTCACATCTCATTACCCTGTCATAATATACACATATAAAATGGTTAAAATTATACATAAATCTGAATCAAACATCAACAGTGATAGTTAATCTTATAATAATATAAAATATTGATTATGTAATTTGTACAAAATATACTGAAGTGTCTCCAGAGACGACATCGTACGTTTCAAATAAATACATTATTATGGCCACGATATATCAGTCACGTCTTATATAATTATGACGAATTAAGTAAAATGAATTTACTTGTATTACAAACGTATAAAATATATGAATAAATGATTTTTAGTCGTTTAATACTGACAGTTCCTTTTTTGGTTATTTGTTTTTTGTCTTAAAAAATATTAATCATTTGTCGTATACCAGAAATGGACTCGTGAGTCCCTTATCACAACTCTGAAAATATACTGCTTTATGGATAAACCCATAACGCATCATAAATAAACGTGCCATTAATGGACTATGAATGTGGCATAAATTACTTGTCTCTTGTTCTGAGATAATCGAATAATTATAAACTAATACCAAGAGGCAAATCCTCAATTCAATTTTTTTTGTTGTGGTTAAGACAATATATATGTATATGTAATCTAATCACCAGCACAAATGCAAAATGGTATTTCTATTCGATATGGCTACCACATGACGTAAAATGACCGTCGACGTAAATTAAACAACGGCACTATGATATGAAGTAGATCCGGTATCATGAATCCAATATCGCGCACAACCTAAAATACAAACAATTATTTTTACAGCGTCGATATTATTGAGGTGAAAATAATTTATATTGTCTACCTGATGAGCGTGTCCTTCCCCTTGCAATACATTTAAGACAAACTGATCACGTGATGAAGCAATAACATGATACACACCAATCATCGATATCAGCATAGCTGGTAACAACGTTACTGAGTGCTCGAGACTAGACAACCACAGTACCACACATGTAGAAATCAATTCAGTGATCTGAAAATATTACTAACATTAGAATAAATTTTTTTATGATATGATACCACATTATCAATTATATTAGGAAATAACACAAAATTAAGAATTTCTTATAATATACACATGCATGCAAGTTTTGCTTCAATATTTCCTTTATACATACATATATATATGTATATATATCAGTGGCGGCTCGTCTATATGGGCTGCGGGGCTACAGCCCTCCCAGTATAGTACAAATCCATGCTATTTTTGTCGATCCATATGGGCTGCGGGGCTGCAGACCTTCCAGTATAGTACATATTCAAGCTATTTTTGTTTTCATTCGATCAACGGTTTGGTTACCGAGCTACTACAGCCTGAATACTCTCTGCAGCCCCCCCACTATGAAATCTCACGAGTCGCTACTGATATATATACTGATCACAATCACAATAAATAATTATTATCACATTTTATTCAATATTCAATCATAGTTACATTCACCTTCTTCAACTTGAATTCATTAACTAGAAGCAGTGCCAGTTTTAGGAAGGGGCTGGGTCGGGTGGTGACTGAGGGCGCTGAGTAAGTTAGGGCGCCACTCGATGCGCCAGAGGCGCTTTAAAATTTAAAATTAGAGCGCTAAAGGCCCTACAAAACTTTAGATTAGAGGGCCAAAGGCGCCTGCCTCTACTTTCTAAAGTGTAAACATGTTAACACTATATTCAGCTTCAATATATCGCTAGAAGTTGAACTGATTCGCGTGCAATTATTTTCCTTAAATAATACCTTATCTGACACACGATGGGAAGCGAAAATAGCAAGTGTCAAAGCAGTTCGTTATCAAATTGTTGACATCATGATGCTTTAATTACTTAATCTGAAACTAAAAGAAAGGATCTAGGTGTAGCTTATGAAGCAACGAAATTAACGTAAAATTAAAAGATTTCAGCTTTCTTGTTTCATTAATTGTTTGGTACGATATCCTTTTTCAGTGAAATTAATTTGTAATTCTTAGATATCTCATTAGTGTCAATGAAAGAAAAATTCGAACAGTTGAACAAATATTCAGAGACGTGGGGGTTTCTTGTATTTTGTAAACAATCTACCGGAAAGAGCCGATCTTCAAATTAAGCTCACGGTGGATTAAAAATCTGATATTATTATTAATGAACTTAGCGATTAATAAAATCCTTTTTTTCGAATAAAGTTCGAGGTAGAATGAATCCACTCACTGTATTCAATTTTATAAAACAGCATGATTTACAATAATTGTATCCAACCATTTGAGTTGCTATGCGAATATTGCTGACACTCTATCTACTGAAATTGATACCGCTGAAAATCTTGATTTTTCAGATTTTATTATAGATTTTGCTGAAAGAAAGGCTCAGAAAGTTGACTTCTGAATTATTATTATTTTTATTAATTTTTAACTCCACCTGGGGTTGGGAAATATTTTTAACCATTTCGCTGCCGGTCCCGAACCCGGAAAAAGAGGACAGTAACCCATTTTTTTTTTTTTCTAAGGGCGCTTAAAAAAAATGCCCATGGGAGCCATAGGGTGTAAGGCCGGCACTAACTAGAAGGATTACAAATATTGGAGAATGTTGAAGACTGCTGCTTTGAGGCATTTGGCAAAAAAGTAAAAATTCAAACTGGGAATTCTAGCATCGATAACAGTACTTTTACTTGAATCTACTCTATTTGACCGACTCGGTATACATATTTAAATTTCTCGTATGCTTGAACAGTAGTTTGTATACATATACACAATTTTTTTTTGTTTTGTATACATGTATGTAATATCTTTAATAAACGAAAAATATTTTGATCATTAATAGATTTTTAAACTGTTAAAACACCTAAAAACATATTCTAAGAATGTTTGAAAATCAATTCTTACTATATTTTGTATATTTTATGTTTACCTCGTAAAATAAACATTTCACGGTGTTATACATTTTTGTTCATATGTCGTTTATCCCTAATACCAAGCAGACGAGAAGTTTCGAAATTCCAAGAGTCAGTCAAACGCCAATCGATCAAACTAGGGGGCACCTCTTTTATATGGGCTAACTCGTATTAAATTTTGCCTTTTTCATCAATATTTTTAATATTTCTGGATACTTACTACCCATAATCCTATAAAACTTGAGAATTTTTTTATAAAAAATGTTATAAAAGTCCATTCCAAATCTATTTATACTAAAAAATTTTAATAGACCAGAAAATATTCAATGGAACATAAGAACAAATTATATACGGTAGCTTAAAAATATAAGGAATCTTACGATAAATTTCTAACTACAATACATACATATAAGCAGGCGCGGCTCGTGCATAGGAACTGCGGCGCTGCAGCACCCCCAGAAAAATTACAAAAAAATCGCATTTACAACTTGTATTTAGATATATTTGACATAATGATTATGTCAAATATCTAATCATTTTTATTTAAATTATATTCACAAGTTGTAAATGTATACAAATGTGATTTTTTTGTATTTTTCTGGGGGTGCTGCAGCGCCGCAGTTTCTATGCACGAGCCGCGCCTGCATATAAGTCTCTAAAATATGCAATTAGTACCGTGAAAATTAATTGATGATTCCACTGCGAATAGAATTCGTCATTGTAGTAATTAATATAAATCCACCACGAGTAATAATGTGAAAATAAAGAGCTGAAAAAGAGTAACGCCATGGAGCAACGTAAGCGAGCAGTGAGCCACAAGGATGCCAGCCATCGAACACACTCGTACAGTATCACAAGAAAGCCGGCAACCATCAACCATATTTTGAACGTGTTCTCAGTAGCATTGAAATAGAAGTGTTTATAAGATGCAATTCCAGACTCGTACGTTCCTAAAATTACACAAATTTTAGGAACGTAATTTCAAGACAAATGTGTACGTATTTCAATACATATATATATATATTAGATTACCTTTGAAGACTGTGTCCCAGCAAGAGCAGGTACACGTGCTCCTGTCAACTTGTCTGGAGTAGTTCTGCCAAAAAAGCCAGAGGCAGAAAACATGCAACGGTGGCAGTAAAGCGGCGACGGCAAATGCCAGGAGTCGAGGCGCCGCCCCCGCACATATTCGCCAAAGCAAGGGCGCCCCCCGAGAGGGACGAGAGGGGCGCCCCCCCGCCACAGGCAGCATCCCTCAGTCTATTTGCCTACCGTGCCTGCCGTGCCTAGTGCGCCTACGGACACCCAACAACCTTAAATCGCTGTCGACATATGTACTTATTCCTCTGTGAAAGAGTGGGGAGACTCCAAAATAGAACACGATTTCGCGCTCGAAAGACGCTCGGAAGCGGCGACTCCGCCCCCCATCTCGACCGAATGACAAGCGGCAGCAACCATCAGCTGTCACAGACACGCCTGTCTTGCCATCGCTTAGGATAGACATTCGAAAGAATTACATTTTTTGTTGCAATTTCAAGTCAAATAGTTTTGTACAATATTAGTAAAGGAAAACAGTGTAGTCGTTGGCCACTTGAATTTTTAACTTTGAAAAAATCAACTATCAAGAGCCTCTGAAAGCTTCTGATAGCAAGGCTTTGAACCGGAATAATTGCTATTTTTACATATCTCCTTTACGTTTCACGTGGTTTTTTGCCGGAACCGAACCGAACCGAACCGAATAAAGGTCTCTTCATACCTAGTCAGCACGTACCGACTTCAGCAGGTATCCGGCCGTACGAAAAGTATTCTTTGGTACATTTTGTATGGGTATATTCATATCAACCGTCACGTTTACGCTATGGCAGGCTTACAGCAGTACCCGACATTTCCTGTTCATACCTTACAGCAACATCCGTCAACGTATCGTATCCGTTTTTTTGGCCATCGTGGAAATATACACGCGAATTACGTGCCATGAGTCTGCCGCTTTGCTGTTTTGGACCAATTATCGATAGTGACAGTTGACAGCTGTTCAATATTTCGACATGGTTTTGGCGCAAATATTTTAAAAAATTTTAATTTTTTTACGGAAATATTTAAAAAAAATTTGTCCATCATCCACAAGCTCCTTATACAGTGTCCAAAACTCTCCTTCCGTTTTTCTATTTTTTAACATGGGATGCACATCAAAACGCCTCCGTGCTTTTTTATTGCCTTCTTGAGCTTCTTCTTCCAACAACAACGCGGTTATACATAATTTTTTGTTCGATAAACGCCGAAACATTTTTGCTGACTTGTATTCTGACGCGTAGCTACGAATGCACGTGTATGCATTCATATTGCAAGTACTCGACAATACGACGTAAGCAATATTGTGCCGTATCGTCATGGTCTGTAATGTATAAGTAAGCCGATTTTGCCTTGCACTCGGCCAAAGTGTTGTGAACGTGACGTGCTGCGACGTGTAGGTAGATATGAATAGAAATGTAAAAAATTACATATTTGAAACGGATTCGTGCAGTGCTGAAGCCGTGCAGTGCTGTTAAGTATGAACAGACCTTTACTCGTTCTTTCTCCATTTTTAAACGGTACAGGTATGTAAATCTGATATATTTTCAATTTTATAGCAAAGAAAATAATTTCACACAAAGTAATGTAGGCGGGGTACATGTGTGTTGACCGTATCCCGGCCTAACGAAACACTGTTGTGCTAGTTTTATAAAGTTTTATTGTTTGCCTATGGTTGTACAAAGGTATGGTATTTGTGGGCAAAAGTATGTCGTTCAGCGGTCTCTGGATATGGTAGAGTGTCGCTGGCTCGGCATTCAGCTATGTTCAGAAGGTCTCTGGATGCGGCAGTGTGTTGCTGGCTCGTTGTTCGGCTATGTTCGGAAGGTCTCTGGATACGGCAGTGTGTTGCTGGCTCGTCCGGCTGGTTGATCTTCCAAGTCCGCGTAGTGTAGTGGTGGCTGGTCAGGAGCTGTATGTTGACTGGTCTGCTGCTGTGTGTCGACGCTTGCTGCTGTGGGTCGACTGGCGTTGTTTGGGTTGTACCTCCTTTTATAGTTTACTAGCTGTATTACCCGGCTTCGCTCAGTGTTTATAATATAAACCGCTTAAACATGACTAAGCTAATTTAATTAAAAAAAAAAAAAAATTAAAAAAAAATTTAAAAATTTAAAAAAAAAAATAAAAAAAAAATAAAAAAAAAATAAAAAAAAAAATAAAAAAAAATAAAAAAAAAATCAAAAAAAAAATAAAAAAAAAATAAAAAAAAAATCAAAAAAAAATTTTTAAAAAATCAAAATTTTTTTTTGCCTTCTAGGGCTTCGCCCTCGGCGCCCCCCTGAGCCTTTGCCTTCTAGGGCTTCGCCCCTCCACGCCCCATGAGCAATTGCCGTTTAGGGCTTCGCCCCCATGATCAGTTGCCTTTTAGGGCTTCGCCCCTCCGCGCCCCCATGATTAAAAGCCGTCTAGGGCTTCGCCCCCCTAAGTTAATGCCTTTTAGGGCTTCGCCCCCCGCGCCCCAAAGATTAATTGCCGTTTAGGGCTTCGCCCCCCTTAGTTAATGCCTTTTAGGGCTTCGCCCCTCCGCACCCCCATGATTAAATGCCGTCTAGGGCTTCGCCCCCCTTAGTTAATGCCTTTTAGGGCTTCGCCCCCCGCGCCCCCAAGATTAATTGCCGTTTAGGGCTTCGCCCCCCTTAGTTAATGCCTTTTAGGGCTTCGCCCCTCCGCGCCCCCATGATTAAATGCCGTCTAAGGCTTCGCCCCCATGATCAGTTGCCTTTTAGGGCTTCGCCCCCCGCGCCCCCAAGATTAATTGCCGTTTAGGGCTTCGCCCCCCTTAGTTAATGCCTTTTAGGGCTTCGCCCCTCCGCGCCCCCATGATTAAATGCCGTCTAAGGCTTCGCCCCCATGATCAGTTGCCTTTTAGGGCTTCGCCCCTCCGCGCCCCCATGATTAATTGCCGTCTAGGGCTTCGCCCCCCTTAGTTAATGCCTATTAGGGCTTGCGCCCCATGAGGCTGGGCCCCCCGGGGCCCCACGGGGCTGCGCCCCTTGTGGCGCCCCCTTTTGAGCCTCATGGGGCTGCGCCCCATGAGGCTGGGCCCCCCGGGCCCCCTTCGGGGCCCCACGGGGCTGCGCCCCTTGTGGCGCCCCCTTTTGAGCCCCATGGGGCTGCGCCCCATGAGGCTGGGCCCCCCGCGCCCCCTTCGGGGCTTCACGGGGCTGCGCCCCTTGTGGCACCCCCTTTTGAGCCCCATGGGGCTGCGCCCCATGAGGCTAGGCCCCCCGGGCCCCCACGGGGCTGCGCCCCTTGTGGCGCCCCCTTTTGAGCCCCATGGGGCTGCGCCCCATGAGGCTGGGCCCCCCGGGCCCCCTTCGGGGCCCCACGGGGCTGCGCCCCTTGTGGCGCCCCCTTTTGAGCCTCATGGGGCTGCGCCCCATGAGGCTGGGCCCCCCGGGCCCCCTTCGGGGCCCCACGGGGCTGCGCCCCTTGTGGCGCCCCCTTTTGAGCCCCATGGGGCTGCGCCCCTTGTGGCACCCCCTTTTGAGCCCCATGGGGCTGCGCCCCATGAGGCTGGGCCCCACGGGGCTGCGCCCCTTGTGGCACCCCCTTTTGAGCCCCATGGGGCTGCGCCCCATGAGGCTGGGCCCCACGGGGCTGCGCCCCTTGTGGCGCCCCCTTTTGATCCCCATGGGGCTGCGCCCCATGAGGCTGGGGCCCCACGGGGCTGCGCCCCTTGTGGCGCCCCTGGCGGGGCCCCATTAAACTACTCGCCTTGCGCCCCCGCGGGGGTGAATCCATTGAATCGAAAAAAACAAATCGGCGCCCATGGATCGAAAAAAAAAAAATCGAATCACGTGTTCGATGACGTCACCGATCTACGGACGACGACGACGAAAACGAAGGATACATACATATATAAAAAGTCTCTTTCCAAATTATAGATTAGACTCTTTCCAAATTATAGATTAGATAGTGTAAGTACTCGACAATACGACGTAAGCAATATTGCGCCGTATCGTCATCGCTTGTAATGTATAAGTAAGCCGATTTTGCCTTGCACTCGGCCAAAGTGATGTAAGCGTGACGTGACCGCGACGTGTAGGTAGATATGAATAGAAATGTAATAAAATGACATATTTTAAACGGAGTCGTGCAGTGCTGAAGCCGTGCAGTGCTGTTAAGTATGAACAGACCTTAAAGGTCTGTTCATACCTATCCAGCACGACCCGTATCCTGCAGGTATCCTGCAAGTGCGGATAGTATTCTTGGTTTGGTGATTACTAGTCAAATGTGAACCGGTCGCTCTAGATCGGTCACACGTGATCACCCGTCACACTAAAACTGGTCACGAGAAAACTGGTCACACCCGAAAATTGGTCACGAAAAAACTGGTTAACCGATTTTAGGGTGTGACCAGTTTTCTTGTGACCAGTTTTAGTGTGACGGGTGATCACGTGTGACCGATCTAGAGCGACCGGTTGTCCTGTGACCGGTTCACATTTGACTAGTAATCACCGAACCATTTTTTTTGTATGTTTGAAACTATCTAAAAAATATATCCCACGTACAGCAAACCGCATCCCTCGCTGTGTGCTCGCGCCCTAAGAGTCGTAAACAATGTGTGCCGCGAATATCCAAAGGTTACGATGCTCTGGTGTACAGTAGGGTCTACGTGACGAGACAGAATGTTAAATGACAGAAAACGCAAATATCGGAAGACAAAGATCGAAAGATCAACAAAAAAAAAGTGTATGGTAAACGGTACATACTCACTTAATTTGCGCGAGCAGGATACAACAGGAACAAGAGGAATATGCCTTTCCTCCCGTATTCTGCGCGCGCACATTAATAATGGAGGAAAAGCCTGTTCCTCTTGTTCCTGTTTTATCCTGCTCGCGCAAATTAAGTGAGTATGTACCGTTTACCATGCACCATTTTTTTTTTTTGATCTTTCGACTTAAGATCTTTCGATTTTCGATCTTTGCCTTCCGATATTTGCGTTTTCTGTCATTTAACATTCCGGTACAGTATACATTATTATTAACGGTTGTTTATTATTATCGTAATTTCAGCGATTGGATTTATCACTTAAATATAAATGGCTACATTTATTCAATGGGGGCGGTTTACTGCAGCCTCTTAGAAATGTTATGTTGCCCCTAGGGCGGAGGGGCTCACACGGACTCCAGTTGAGAGGCACTGTTTAACATGCGCACTGGAGCGCGTGTATTGCCTTTAGAGTAGACCTGTCATATTCGGTTGCAAAAGCGCACGTGTTGCGCCAGAATTGTATGTGAATAGTGCACGATTTAGTAATCCCCCGTTGGCAAGGGCGTCGACCGAAACATGAAAGGCAAGTGCAAGTGGCAAGTGGCAATTGGCCCTCGAGCTGTGTGCTCATAATTCGGTATGTTTCCCACACTGTTCATTTGGCGCCAATCGCTGCTGCCATCGTCGCTGTCGCTGTCGCTGTCGTTCTCGCAGCTCCTAGCCGGCGGTCTTGCTTCGCTCGCACTGAGAGTCATTTCATATCCGATATCCAAGCCTCGTTTGGTCTTTGGTCTTCGTCAATCCTGAACCGGTTAACAGGTTTCTATTGCAAATTACTCCACTCAACAGAGAACCCTAGCTAACCTCTCCTCCTATTGGTTATTTGTGGGTGTCACTTTTCCCGCCAAATCTTACCAGAAAATGCCAACGCCCCAATTTACTTCAATCGAACCTAGAATAGAATAGAAATCAGTAATCCTATTATAATATACATTCAATGCCTTTATTGTGTATATTGAATGAGTGCCCTACTTTCCAACGGAGCTTCAGTTTAAGGTGACCGTTCTTACTAATTTTACCAGTACAATACTAGATTTTTTGGTACTTGTCCTGGTAAGTCGTGACATGAAACCAGTTCACTTTTTATCTAATAGATGGATAGAAATATTGCCAAATTAGTCAAAAACTATCTCTGTTAACCAAGAACAAATAAACCTGCCGAACAAATTTTTTCTTTGATAAACAAGTAAAGCGAAACTTAATGTTGATACTTTAAAATGTTTGCTAATCACCAAGTATAATATAATACATTTTCCCCCAAAAATGTATATACACAAGTAAACCTTTTTATTTTTTATATATAAACTAGCTGAACCCTGCATGCGTTGCAATGCCACAATAACGCATGCAATTCCCGTTCACATTTTTCGGAACAACGCAGCAAACACCCTGGTCGTGACGCGAAAACATTTGAAATTATAGCGAATGACACTCATTCCCGTTTGTTCCCGAATTTTTTTTCACAGTAATCTTCCCGGACATGCATACAACAAATCCTGAAAGTTCCGTCGTAATCGGCTGAGTGGTTTAGGAGCCCATTCGAGACACACAGACATTCATTTTTATATATATAGATGTGTCCATGATAATCTAATGTTCGTTATTATTATTTTTAAATATTCTGTTGAAAATGTTCTGGTCTTGAATTTGGAAAAATTTGTCGGCTTTAGTTTCGAGTGGAAATTGTTAATTTTGAGCTATTTCTGTTCAATTCAGCGTTATTTCTTATTGTATCGTATGCTTGCAGGACTTTCGTTAAAAACAATGGCACATTCTCTCATATCAGCAACAAGAAGTAGACCATTCACAGTCTTGGTCGAAGGTAATATTGGAAGCGGTAAAACGACGTATTTAGAACATTTTCGGCAATTTGAGGACATCACTTTGTTGACAGAACCCGTCGAAGCTTGGAGAAATCTCTCTGGATGGAATTTATTAGTATGCATAACTTTTAACTTAACATATAATGCTTAAAAAAGCAGAATGTGTTTGTACAAGTGAAATCGGCGATAGTACAACTCATTTTAAAAGCTTTTGATTTCGTATTAGCTTTAAATTTGCTTAAAAATAAAACCATAAAACTTTACCGATAAGAAATTTTAGGTGCACCTAACCATACGTTAAAACAAGTGGAATTTATGTATGTAGCATTAATTGCTTCAGCAATACTAATATTTACCAAAGCTATTTTTATTTGTTATAATGTTTAATTTTGGTTCAGCCAAATTACTTTTCCCGATTCAGTTTAAAACGGCTGCGGAGTCGTCTCCAATCTAAACTCTCACCTCAATTTTAAACATCAAACATTTTTTCAATGTGTAAGACCATTTCCGGTATAAGGTTACGGTCAATATTAGTGTCAGGGGTTTTCTGATGTTTACGACTCCAACTTTGCTATCAATATCAAAACTCCACAGTGACTTCGCAGTCCTAGTTTAAAACCAGTTCTTGTGTCTGAATTCTAAAAACTATCAATTTGAAGTACCACTGCAACAAAAATTTTTGTATTCAAATTTAATTTACTGTTTTAGGATTTAATGTATAAGAATCCCGAAAAATGGGCAATGCCATTTCAATCCTACGTTTCACTCACCATGCTTCTAATGCACACCAAAGAAATACCAACAAAAATTAAATTAATGGAAAGGTCCATATTCAGCGCAAGATATTGCTTTGTAGAAAATATGATCCAAAATAAAACCATGCATCCTGCTATGTCTTCAGTTTTGGACCAATGGTTTAACTATATTTTAACAGCCACAGACATACCAGTTGATCTTATAGGTAACTTTAAATATTCTTATTTTTAATAGTATTAATTAAATGTTAATTTTGTCATTTACAAATTTTCTTATTATTTAGTGTATTTAAAAACAACTCCTTCAATTGTTCACGAGAGAATAAGAAAGAGAGCTAGATCTGAAGAGCAGTGTGTTCCTCTTGCATATATCGAACAGTTGCATGAATTGCACGAAGATTGGCTGGTTCGTGGCAAAAGCTTCAGACGTCCTGCTCCAGTCAGTACTATAATTATTTTCACAATGTAATATTTATGTTTACTTTGTATATACATATTATGAATCAAAATTATTGAAATGTTTCCAGGTCTTAATATTAGATGCCGACCTGGATCTTACGCATATCAGTGAAGAATATAAAAGGTCTGAACATAAAATATTGCAAAATGCTGTAGAAGTTGTTATTAATTCGCCTACAAAGAGCCCAAAGCGATCTAACTCTGCTACGATTTCTACTCCAACTAAATCTGCCAAAGTAAAATTTAATTTGTAAGAATTTGAGTATAATTTTAAGTTATAATGTGTGTTAATAAATATATATTTTATACATGATAAATGAATGTAATATATCCATAATATATAGTAGACATTAATGCGTAACTAGATACATATTTTCTATGATTTAATTGTCAAAAATATCGAAAACAAATTTTTGTTACAATTCAAGATGATGTTAATCATGTGTTGTTGTTTGTACTAAAATTAAGAACACAGTGCAGTTTTTTTACAAACACAAACATAAAAATTGTCCTAGAATGAATTTCAGATTATTTGATTTATGGCTCAACATAAATCGATATGTATGTACATAGATCCTTTAAAAATGTCCAGGTTCAAGGAATTGTTTTCAACAATTTTACCTATGTACGTAGTAACGGTAGATGAAGTTTTGTGATCATGCGAAAATTTAACCTTTATATTTTTAGTTTAGTCACTGGCAAAACAAAATCACAAATTCATTTCAGGTCATTTTTAGTGTATATTTGTAAAAAGCTGCAGAACATTTTAAGACTAAATTCTTATCAATAATTTTTAGACTTGCATTTATACTTTATGCTAATCTACAATTAAATATATTAAGTGCATTATTCATATATATGAGACTAGATTTATTTTTTAAATTTAACATGAATTTTTATACTACTATGGGATCGAAGATGTTGATAATCTTCACTAAGTTTATGTAAATAATATAATATTTTTGTATGAAAGAATAATGACAAATAAAAGTATTTGCTGAGCATGGTTTTATAATTTCACTTGCATGGGTCTACCTCACGGCACCGAAAGTCAAAAGATCGAAAAAGCAAATATTGGAAGGCAAAGATCAAAAAAAAGGTTGCATGGTAAGCGGTACTATGAATATACATATAATATATATCAGTGGCATGCGGTGAAATTATCTCTTTTGTCATACAGCCTTGTTTAATGTGCGCGCGCAGATACGGGAGGAAAAGCCTGAAAATGGTCCTTAGGATCGTTTTGGTATATTTTATTTAAAAAAAATCAATACCACAGAGACTTGACAGGTTGCCCCAAAGCGTCAATGTGATTATAATACAAATAATAAAAATTATAAAAAAAAACATAAAAAATAATAAAAAAAAAACAAAAAAATAATAAAAATCAAGTAAAAAATATGTACACAAAATAAAAACAAAGAAATAAGATTGAAAAATTTATATCGTGCTATTTAGGATGTGTTCCACCAACTCAACATAACTGGCATCGAATATGTCCAAGTAATGTGCTAGTAAGTTAAGGAGTCGAACAGCTCTCGAGAGGGGGGAGTTCATGAGCACGTTTGATTTAGCCCTAATTGGCAAAAATATATCATGTTTTCTTAAAACTCTATGATTTTCCGGGGCCCAGAATTTTAGTTTCTCCAGGATAGCGGGATTGTGAATCTCCTCTAAGTAATTTTACGAAATGTTTCCCAAGAAATAAATCTCTTCTCTTTGCCAGGGAGTTGAAACCCAAAGATCCTGTGGCAACCCCAAAGGCTGGCCGTAAACGGAGGTGTTTTCGCCCCGAGGGCGGTCAGCGCGTCACGGGAAGCTATCTCTTCCCTTCGGACCTCGCAACCGACAACACCTCTCTCGTCTCCCACACTCGCTGTACCTGAACCAATAAACATTGTTTCCCGAAGCCGAACACCGCGTTTCAATCAATCGCCTGCTCTCCATAATCCCAAGACAAAGGCACTAGGGAACAGATATGGATAAAATCCAAATGTCTTCAGATATAAAAATCTAAGGAATTTCCTTTGGACTCGTTCCAACATTAGAGAGTAACGAAGTTGATAGGGAGACCATATAATGGAGCCAAACTCGAGCACACTGCGAACTAATGTACAATATAAGAGACGAATTGCAGTGAGCCCTAGTTCGGACGAATTACGGATTACGAATCCAAGGATTTTTGTTGCCCTATCACAGATATTCTCAATGTGAATGTTGAAACTCCAACTATTTTCGAAGACTATTCCCAGATCAGATATAAATAATTCTCTCTGAAGAAGAGAATCATGAAATTTATACGGATATTTAATAGGAGAACGAGAACGAGAGTAAGAAATGATCCGACACTTTAGGATATTGAAGGGAAGTTTATTAACATTAGCCCATTCATAAATAGAATTCAAATCCTCTTGTAAATAAAGAGCGTCAGGTAAATCAATTATTCTCTTATAGATTTTCAAGTCATCCGCATATAATAAAAATTTAGAATGGTGAATAGAAGATTGAATGTCGTTGATAAATATTAGGAATAATAAAGGGCCAAGATTTGATCCTTGGGGAATCCCAGTAGTGGCAACATACTCATAAGAAAAGCAACTCCCAAATTTAACGAATTGACGTCGATCCTGTAAATAAGAAATAAAAAGACTAACAAGATTATTAGTAAATCCAATAAAACTTAATTTACTAACTAAAATTTTATGATCAACTTTATCAAGCGCCTTCTCAAAATCAGTATATATTACATCCATTTGATAATTACAATCCAAAGTGCTGGTTATGTCACTAGAGAAACATAGCAAATTGGTAATAGCTGATCTGGCCGGACGAAAGCCATGCTGCTGATATATAATATCACTGTCAAGAAAGGATAAACACTACTACACATTTCAACGAAACTTATTTTTAGAACCTCTATTAAGGTCTGTTCATACCTAGTCAGCGCGTACCGACTTCAGCAGGTATCCGGCCGTACGAAAAGTATTCTTTGGTACATTTTGTATGGGTATATTCATATCAACCGTCACGTTTACGCTATGGCAGGCTTACAGCAGTACCCGACATTTCCTGTTCATACCTTACAGCAACATCCGTCAACGTATCGTATCCGTTTTTTTGGCCATCGTGGAAATATACACGCGAATTACGTGCCATGAGTCTGCCGCTTTACTGTTTTGGACCAATTATCGATAGTGACAGTTGACAGCTGTTCAATATTTCGACATGGTTTTGGCGCAAATATTTTAAAAAATTTTAATTTTTTTACGGAAATATTTAAAAAAAATTTGTCCATCATCCACAAGCTCCTTATACAGTGTCCAAAACTCTCCTTCCGTTTTTCTATTTTTTAACATGGGATGCACATCAAAACGCCTCCGTGCTTTTTTATTGCCTTCTTGAGCTTCTTCTTCCAACAACAACGCGGTTATACATAATTTTTTGTTCGATAAACGCCGAAACATTTTTGCTGACTTGTATTCTGACGCGTAGCTACGAATGCACGTGTATGCATTCATATTGCAAGTACTCGACAATACGACGTAAGCAATATTGTGCCGTATCGTCATGGTCTGTAATGTATAAGTAAGCCGATTTTGCCTTGCACTCGGCCAAAGTGTTGTGAACGTGACGTGCTGCGACGTGTAGGTAGATATGAATAGAAATGTAAAAAATTACATATTTGAAACGGATTCGTGCAGTGCTGAAGCCGTGCAGTGCTGTTAAGTATGAACAGACCTTTACTCGTTCTTTCTCCATTTTTAAACGGTACAGGTATGTAAATCTGATATATTTTCAATTTTATAGCAAAGAAAATAATTTCACACAAAGTAATGTAGGCGGGGTACATGTGTGTTGACCGTATCCCGGCCTAACGAAACACTGTTGTGCTAGTTTTATAAAGTTTTATTGTTTGCCTATGGTTGTACAAAGGTATGGTATTTGTGGGCAAAAGTATGTCGTTCAGCGGTCTCTGGATATGGTAGAGTGTCGCTGGCTCGGCATTCAGCTATGTTCAGAAGGTCTCTGGATGCGGCAGTGTGTTGCTGGCTCGTTGTTCGGCTATGTTCGGAAGGTCTCTGGATACGGCAGTGTGTTGCTGGCTCGTCCGGCTGGTTGATCTTCCAAGTCCGCGTAGTGTAGTGGTGGCTGGTCAGGAGCTGTATGTTGACTGGTCTGCTGCTGTGTGTCGACGCTTGCTGCTGTGGGTCGACTGGCGTTGTTTGGGTTGTACCTCCTTTTATAGTGTTTCTGGAATCACCTGATCGATGGTGGTGGTTTGTTGATGCGTAAGAGAGGAATTTGCTTTTGTCGAGGCGTAGAATTTTCTGGAACGATTGGCGCCGTTCCGCTCGATGTATTTTAATGGTGGCGGCGTGTTTCGACCGTTTTGGTTCCACTCGACTGGTAGGGGCGTTCCGCTTGAGTTTAATATAATGACTGCAGGTGTGTGTCGTCTGGGTTTCGTTCCGCTCGAGTATGAAGGGTGGATCATTCTCGAAGGATTTTGGCATCGTTCCGCTTGAGTTGGATTTGGTGCCGTTCCGCCTGAGTTTAATATAATGACTGCAGGTGTATGTCGTCTGGGTTTCGTTCCGCTCGAGTATGAAGGGTGGATCATTCTCGAAGGATTTTGGCATCGTTCCGCTTGAGTTGGATTTGGCGCCGTTCCGCCTGAGTTTAATATAATGACTGCAGGTGTATGTCGTCTGGGTTTCGTTCCGCTCGATGTAGTTTGTTGTTGCGGAATATTCTCGAATGTTTCGATGACGATGACGATGACGAGATTCCTACAGTAATTGAAAATAATTAATTAAACGGTTCGGTGATTACTAGTCAAATGTGAACCGGTCACAGGACAACCGGTCGCTCTTGATCGGTCACACATGATCACCTGTCACACCCTAAAATCGGACAACCAGTTTTCTCGTGACCGATTTTAGGGTGTGACCAGTTTTAGTGTGACGGGTGATCACGTGTGACCGATCTAGAGCGACCGGTTGTCCTGTGACTGGTTCCTTTACTATATAATTAATTAAAATTATAATGTGGCGGCTCGCTTATACGACATGGTCGAGTTTGGTTGCCTTCCTGCGAGTGGGGACCAACCCGGCTGGGTTCGGAGAGCCACTACTCACTCTGTCTTCAGCTGTCATATAATAAACACGTGCATTAACATGCCAGTCGTCTCATTCGTTCATCCCCATAATAAATTAATTATACAGTAAAGGAAAATACTATATAATTAATTTAAATTATTTGATAATTTTCTATTCATTTAGAGATGTCAACAGTAGTGTTTCAATTATTTAAGTTTGGGTTTTTTAAATTTAAATTTTTGTGTATTGAATAGAAAATATTTTTTTTGCTGAGTGGTAATACTAAATATGAAGGTGAAAATGACTTTATTATGGCAATACTGGGCTGTCAAATCAATTTTGACAGAAATAGTTTGGACTGGTCATGTAATTTTAGTGCAATCATATATTTAATTATATAATTATTTTCATAATGTTGAGTTTGAAAATATTACGGGGCGGTTTTTCTAAAATAAAAAAGAATGACTTATTGGAAAATTGTTTTTGCAATGCCAAAATACTTCATTATTCACAAAGTCAAACAGATTTTCCAACACAAGCCCGCGTGGTTATAGCGGGAGCCGGAATTGTCTCCAATTCAGTAGCATATCATTTAACAAAGCATGGGTTGAAAGATATTGTAGTTCTTGAACAAAACAAGATCGGTAGTGGCACATCAGATTTCGACGCCGGTGTTATAGGCGTGTTTAAACCTATAATTATGAGGAATATAATTCTTTACAGTATAGAACTATACAAACATTTGGATTCTTTGGGTTTCGACATTGAATTAAAGCAACCAGGTTGCATATATCTAGCACAAACAAGAGATAGAATAATTGCATTAAAAAGAAGAATGGCATATAATATACCGAACGGCCAACGGTGCGAATATATCACTCCCAGTGAAGTTAAGAACATCCATCCATATCTCCGTACAAATGATTTGGAAGGTGCAGTGTGGGTGCCGGATGATGCTGTTGCCAGTCCTAGAGCGATATGTTTTGCTCTGTGTCAACTTGCAAAAAACGAGGGCGTACAATACATCGAAAATTGTTCAATTAAAGAAGTGTGCACCAAAAATGATCAAGTCTATGGAGTGAAATCTGAAAAAGGATTCATCAATTGTGAGATATTTGTGAATTGCACTGGAATGTGGGCTCGAGATTTAGGTCTTCGTTGTAATCCTCAAGTATTGTACTATTATATTAAACGTATAATTTTAACATGCTCATATCTTAAATTTGCTTAAATGTACGCATATCTAACATCTTTCTTAGATTAGGTTTGTCTTAGTCAATATCTAATTAATTCTGTTCTTATAAGCATGCATAAGTATTTCATTATGTATTAAGTCCCTTGCTTACGCGATTAATTCATTCTGAAAGTTTTTGTGTAAGTGAAACTTTCATATAACAAATAACGACGTTTTAGAAATATTCTTTGAAACATTTACGTTTTTGCTGTAGTAGTAATTTGAATTTATAATCCCAAACATTCTCACCAAATAAGAGCATCGGCCTATCCTTTGAAACTATAAAACTTTGCATAGATATGTATGGAATTTGGATTTTTTTTCAATGTGACCCAGTTGCGTCCACATTGAAAATCTGTTTTGGAAAGTACATTTGTAATTATAGTTTTCTTTCTGCTAGACTATTGTTGTAATTCACCATGTTTACGCTTTAATTTTTTAAAAATAGAGTGATCAAATAGGGCACCATTTTTAAAGCTGCATACGTACGAATCCGGGTAAGTCAGGGACTTGGTATATTATGGTTCTTCTTCACAATGTTGTATTGTAAAATTATAATAAAGAAAACATAGTCTACATTGAAAAACTATAATAAATAAAATTACATGTTTATAGGTGAGGATACCTGCTTACCCCGCTGAACATTTTTGTGCATCTACCGATCAAATAGTTGATGAAAATCTACCTTATGTAAAAGATTACGATAGTCATACTTATGCTATTGAATGGAAACAAAGATTAAGAATTGGCTGGTTTGAAAAAGAAGCAAAACCTGCCTTTGGAAATGTGCGCGTACCTAGAGATTGGAAGAAACATTTGCAAGACGATTTTAAACATCTAAGTTGGTATTGAAGTTTACAAGTTTTTAAAGGGAAACTATTTAGATACATTTACCATTTAACAAGAACTTAATTACAGGACCACTATGGGAAAAAGCTGTACACCGAATACCAATGTTAAAAGATGCTTTATATACAAATGTTACTAACACTGCAGATAATTTCACTCCCGATGGCCGTTGGATTCTCGGAGAATCACCCGAGGTGAAAAATTATTTTGTCGCTTGCGGCATGAATGGAAATTCACTTCAAGGAAGTGGAGGAATTGGAAAAACCATAGCAGAATGGATAATAGACGGTAGACCTACTACTGATCTCATCCCTTTCAATATTGCCAGATTTTTAGATCTACATAATAACAGACAGTACTTACATCAGAGAACCAAAGAAATTGTTGGAAGGTAATATTAATGAGGTATCAATTAAAATAGGAAAATTTACAAGAAAAAAAATTAATTTTTATATGGTTTTTATTCCAGACATTATTCTATATTGTATCCCCATCAATGTGAATATAGATATGCTAGAAAGTTACGCTGTTCCCCTCTTTACAGTGTTTTAGAGAAAAGAGGAGCCGTATTTGGAATTAAAATGGGTTACGAAAGAGCGTTATATTTTGATACTGCCAATATCAGTAAGCATTATATTACTCACTTTATATGTACATATGTATTATTTTTTTATATCAATCTTGATTATTTAATTTAATTAAGATGATAAAAAACCACGTCAAATGCCCACGGGAAGTTTCTTCAAACCAAAATTTTTCAAATTCATGCTTAAAGAATACCACGCTTGTCGTTCTGGCGTTGGAATCATTGACATGTCCTCATTTTCCAAAATCAAAATTACGGTAAGTTCAAAATTATACATATATTGCTGATTGTTTTTACGATGCCGTTATATAAAACTATGTCATATTTAGTCCGTCAACGATGAAGCAACTGAATATTTGCAATATTTGTGTTCAAACGATATCGACATACCTGTCGGAGGTTTAGTACATACAGGAATGCAAAATGAAATTGGTGGTTATGAAAACGATTGTATGTTAGTCAGATTAGACACAAATTCCTATTTCATGGTATCTCCAACTAGTCAACAAACCAGGATATACGATTGGATGTCAAGAAATATCCCCAAAGATCGCTCTATTATGTTGAAAGATGTCACATCAATGTATACCGTCATAAACGTAGTTGGCCCAAAATCGCACAACTTAATATCGGAATTGTCCAGAT
Organism: Arctopsyche grandis; assembly: GCF_051622035.1. Taxonomy (NCBI): domain Eukaryota; kingdom Metazoa; phylum Arthropoda; class Insecta; order Trichoptera; family Hydropsychidae; genus Arctopsyche; species Arctopsyche grandis. Next base: position 20,245,062 of record NC_135355.1, on the reverse strand, counting down.
CTGACGTGAAAATTTCTCATTTCACTTACACATCATTGAACATCGGATATGCGTCGGATATTATGGTCATGGGTTTCACGCACACTGGAGAACCAGGATATTGCTTGTATGTGCCTTCAGAATATGCATTACACGTTTATGATAGATTAATGACGGTGAGTTGAGCTTACATACATGTTGGAAAAATTAAACTACGCCATATGTAGATTTCATTACATAAAATAATGCTACAGGTTGGTAGGGACTATGGAGCACGTGACGTTGGAACACTGACTCAAAGATTTATGAGAATCGAAAGATTTATACCTTTCTGGGCTGAAGAATTATCTAGCGAGGTGACACCGTACGAATCTGGTAACGGGTTTAGAGTTAAACTGAATGTAAGTCCTAATGATGCATATTGTACAAGATTTATGCAGTGTTACTGAAGTGTTTTTTAATTTTCAGAAAGGTAATTTTATAGGCAGAAGTGCGCTTCAAATACAAAAAGCAAGAGGTGTAACTAAAAAGTTAGTTATGTTTCGTTTATTCGATTTCGATGCAAATGGTGAAATTTGGCCATGGGGTGGTGAACCCATCTACAGAAATAACGAATATGTTGGATCGGTGACTTCCACGGGGTTAATTTTATTTTTTCGTCTATTTATTGTATTTATTTTCTTTCATTTCATTTTCAATTGGATCTTTGATTTTAGTTTCGGATTTACAACCAACAGTATAGTGTGTCTTGGTTTCATCAAAAAACGACACAATGGAATTAATCATATTGTAACTGAAGAATTCATAGTGGATAGCAACGCAAACTACGAGATTGATATTGCAGGAAAGAGATTTCCAATCTTGCCCTTCATACATCCACCCTATTTCCCGAGTCAACAGGATGGGATGACTAATGACTCACTTTCTTCTATTAGCATTACGAAAAAAATCGTTGATAAAATATAAAAATGTATGTCATAGTGAAAGTGTATTGCCAGTGAAGTTATAATTTTATTGACGTTTTAATGAAATCCTATCCGAAAACATTTTATCTGTTGAATCTACATACATACACATGTTGTAGCAAACATCTACTTACCTATGTATTATATATGTACTGGATCATCTGTTTGTGAAACAGTATCATTTTGTTAATAAAATTATATTTATACTAGTCAAAATATAACTTTACTAGGCAATACACATTTTGTTATGCTTGAACCGGATAGACTGAGTTGCTCTGTTCATAAAACTTCTCACCTTTATGTGTAGCAGTCCCAAATCTTTGAGATAGATGAGAATGTATCTTTTGTATTGAATTTACTTATCAATGTTCTTGACTAAACACATGAAATTTTTGAAACCTTCGTAAACTAGGGTTTTGTTATTTATAATTATTTCTGAACATATGCTATTCATATTGTGCCAGACAATAAAGATCTGAATTGTTTTTGTTGCTTGATGAAATATATTTTTATATGATTTTTGTTGTTGTGCCAATGAAATGTACATGTTACTATAAAATATACAAATGTTTTTTTATTATTATCTTAAGTCCCAACTTAACCATTCACTTCAACATATGGAAGCAACTATGTTTAAAGCCATAAATGCATTAGCATTTTTTTATGCCTCATTAGTCGGTCTCAAAATGATCTCTACGATACTATTTGCAGTCAATAAGAACTATAGACTATGGTCCGAAAATTCTGCATTTTTCGGAATCTTAATATTCCAGGGTACTTCCCTGTTCGTAATGCAACCAAACTACAGAATAATTGAAAAATTTCATTTACATGCGTGTTGAAAATCAACATGCTGAAACACCTTGTCTGTCAAGAGGGTTAATTCTAAAATTTAATAAGACAAATGCCTGAAGACTGACAAGTTATGATGTATGCACATATTGTTGAACATAAGAAAATAAATTTGTGTAAAATAATAAAGTTGGCACAATTAGTTCAGACATAAATGGCATATGTATTTTATTTCCCACATAATCGTTTAATATCCCAGTAATTTGCCATCAGAATGATCGTTCAGTGGAACACATCCATTTTAAATGTTTAACTTAATGAAATGTTCTACTTTGTATTTATTTAATTTAACAAAATAATGCATGATTTCTTGTTATTGTAAGATTCTGAATAGGAAAATGATAAATTAAAAGAAAAATATTCTTCAGGTTTCATATTTTTATATATCAATCATTATATATACGTTTTAACAAATCACTTCTTCTTTTTATCTTTAGGTGCTTTTGGTGCCTTTGTCGCTTTGTTAAGATCATCGGCGTTCTCAGCAGCTTCTTTTAGTTTCTTGGCCCGAATTCCAACAGTTTCAGCTTCGATACGAGACTATAAAATAAATTTAAATTAAGAAAATAAATGGCAAACTCGTATATATTTGTAAACAATCACAGGAAAAACTTAGTCAAATTCAATTATAACGAACTATTTCCAGAATCGAGGAAAATTACTTAAAAAAAACATTGATATCCAGTCTCATTAAATGAAACAAACTAATCTAATGGATCTAAAAGTTTATTATAACAAAATTTGACTGTATTTGGCTTCACACTTACCCGTTTGATGAATGCGTAAGCTTGGAATTTCTTTTCCTGTTCGGAAATTTCCCTAATCTTCTGGCGAGACTGAGGTTGAGTTACAGGCATGACGGTGCCCTTCAACTGGGTGGCGAGTTTGCACTCATCTTTAGTGGCTTCACCCCTGCGTACCTTCTTGCTACCCCTAGGGAATAGAATCTGTCTGCCACGGTATTCCTTGAGCCGTTGAACATTAACCTGTCGCGATTCCACAGATTTGTTACGACGGCGAGGATCAACCGCGATGCCGATGGCTCTGGCGAACGCGGGATACATGCTAGCCGACTGGAGTGAGAGAAAAATCAATTAGAATAATTTAGCAACATTTTCATTCGTTTCATTCATGATATTAACCTTAATTTCATCCAGAGTGAAACCTCGTCCGGCGCGCACTTTTTTGTGGTATTTGACAGAAGGGCACCTGACGATGGGCCTCAAAGGTCCAGCAGCTGGCCGAGGGAACACTGCGCGCGCTTTCTTGATTCTGTTCTGCTTCCGTCTATGTTTACGGGCAGGTTGGTTGAACCATGTTTTCACAAAGCGTTGCCAATCTTTGTGGAAATGCCCGTTAGGGATCATATTGTTTCCCTTCCCCATCTTGAACTAAAAATGACAAAAATCGACTTGGCATGACACATGTGCAATCAAATAATATTGTATTTATGTTTTTCAAGAAATTTCAAAAGGAATATTGGAATCGGGGTCGAATGGGATGACTCAGTACAGGAACAGGGATTTGAAGAATCGCCTCGACGACCGAAGACAGGAATCATACGAATGGTAGAATGGTAGTGTGTATCTGGAATTGTTATGAAGGAAGAGGCGAGGCGAGGCGAGGCGAGGAAGAGGTTGGGAAACGTGTGTTCGACGAGACGGGGGGGCGGGGGGCGGCGGGGCGGCGAGGCGACGGGGGCGCCGGGGGCGCCGGGGGCGGATTCTCACTTGGTGGCGCGGAGACCGGCGACTCGAAGGCAGATGTCAACGGATTCACGGAGACACGGCAGCGCCGGCAGACTCTCGCCACCGAAAGGCGGCTGCACTGGTCGCCACTACCAACCCACCCACCCGCCACACGACTACCTACAAAACAATACCAAATTGTAAATATTCATTTTAAATTGTATCACCCAGGGCTACGTTTAAATTTCAGTTCATCGTTAGACTGACCTACAAAAATTCGTCTTTCTGTTCAATTATTTTATTCAATACTAGTGGCCTGCGTGCACACACTTGTGCACTGGGTAAAAGCTTGCAATTCGAATCAACGGAAGCCGTCATTTGATCGGCCGACACAAACAAAAGAGTTATTATATACGATACCCACTGCCTGAATCGACGGAGCTTCGCGAATACTCAAAGCCCCCTCTTATGCTCACACTATGCCGCGTCTCTTTCCACGATATACGATTCCAAGGAGAAAAAAGAGACGGAGCAGGGTTAACGGACAGCACTTCACACACACGCATTGGACGATTATTAATAATCTTATGTACAAACGTAGGCAGGCTCGGCGAGAGGGGGGTACCAGCCGATGATAGTAACCAGAGCCCGGGTCATACTTTGAAAATTAAATTATGGCGAATGTTTATTACAAAAAAGTTAATAAACACGGAAAAATTTAAACAACTTCCACTTATAGAAAACAAAAAATAAAATTTCTTACGTATGTGCAATAAAAAAATTAAAAAAAAAAAACAGGGTCTGTAATTACTAGAGACCGGACCCATTTTGCTCCGTTCATTGTTATATTGTTCGCCGTGCATGGTTAATTTTTATGGTGAACATTTTTTTTTTTAATGAACAATGAACGGTGCAAAGTGGGTCCGGTCTCTAGTAATTACGATACTACATCAGGGCTCGGATTTACTCTTGGTGGCCAGTGGTGTCACCCCAATTTAGGAACAACCGGTTTAATAAAATAGTTTCTATTCCATAAAAATACATTGTTAGCATCTTACAAAGTTTCTTCTAGAATTGCGGTTATCCTGTTAGCGATTCACATTTAGGATGTTAGGATCACCAAGCTGATAATACAGTTGGAAGGAGAAACATTAAAAAAACTATTTGTTTTATTTTATGAAATAAAGATTTATTTAAAGAAATAAAGTGATTCGTTGATTACTGGTCACAAAATACTCGTCACAAAGTGATTAAAATCTCTATAACGGAACATCTGGCAGCCGAAAAGTCCATCCTATGATATGCACGAGAACTTGAGTGCCAAATATTGTGTACTAGTGTTGGGCCCGTTGATTTCAACGGCTGGTTTCGAAAAGGAATTGAAACTCGAATAAAAATAAAGTTAAAGATATTGAATCGACTGGTTTCGGAAAGAAATTGATGCACGTATTAAAAATTACAAATTACGTTTTGTGCATCGCCGACCCCCTGACACCTTTACCCCCAGCGCCCCAAATGTCTCCGGCACCCCAGAGCCTTTCCCCCTAGCGCCCCCGATGCCTCCGACACCCCGGTGATGAAACGAAAAAAATGAAGAAAAATTGTATGTGACGGACGATCAACCATCAACCAGTATGGGGAACCAATTTTTTTTTTCATATTTTTAATTTTTTCAGTTTTTTAATTTTTTTCATATTTTTCGGGGCTGGGGGCGAAGGCCTCGGGGTGTCGGAGGCGATGGGAGTAAAGGCGTCGGGGCGTCGGCGATGCACAAAACGTAATTCGTAATCACTTCGTAATTTGTAATTCGTGCAACAATTTCTTTCCGAAATCAGTCGATTCAATATCTTTAACTTTATTTTGATTCGAGTTTCAATTCCTTTTCGAAACCATCCGTTGAAATCAAATATATTTATCGACAGTTGGTTTTTATATATACATAGTACAGTATTCATGATTTTCATGGCAAAAATTGTCTTTGTGACCACGGCAATGTGACGAATAGTCCAATTACCTGGGGGGGGGCACCAAGATTAGATTTCTTCAAAAGGGAGGCCTGATAGCAATAAGTATGGAAATCACCGTAGTAACGAGATCTGGAGTGTCAGATATTTCGTATTCGCAATTTTCGTGGCAACGATTGTCGTTAACACTGTGGCGGCTCGCTTATACGACATGGTCGAGTTTGGTTGCCTTCCTGCGAGTGGGGACCAACCCGGCTGGGTTCGGAGAGCTACTACTCACTCTGTCTTCAGCTGTCATACAATAAACACGTGCATTAACATGCCAGTCGTCTCATTCGTTCATCCTCCATAACACTAGCGATATCTATGAAATTTTTCATATCCATTTTGCAACCTGTGGTTGCAATGTGAGAACTGAATATGGAAAATTTCGTACATATCGGTGTAGATTCGCTAGTGTTAAGAGGACTGAACAGCAGCGCCTTGTCCATATAAACGTACTTTACTTCTCCCTTCCCCAATTATGGCACTAGAGAAATTATTTTTTAATATTCTATGAATATTTACCATTGGGGTGCATCTATCGTTTTATTTTTTTGATTAATTATTTTTTATAGGAGCTAGGAGCCTAACCAAACATCTATAAAATCGCCTCTTTTTTACACCCACGAAACGAGTCCAGCGTGCTTATTTAACGGTCGATTTAAAGTCGATCAGTTTTGGAAAAGAAAATAGGAAAATACGAAACCTCGATTTTGTCAATTTAAAATACGTTTTATCTGGTCGAAGCGCAACTGTCGCATTCACTCAATATATATATTGATATATATATTATCGCATTCACTCAATATATATATCGAAGAAAGGAACGGTAACAAAATTAAGGTTTCGGGTGTACAGCCCTCTTAACGGTGCCATTGAGCAAAGAGCAAAGAGCCGATGGTCGTCAACGAGGGTGTTTCGGGCGACGGTGTGATGATAGCGCAGTAGAGCGCTGCCGTACCGACTGCGGGTGGCGGTGCCCCTGGCGACGGCGCGTGCTGACCGCCGGTGTCACTTTCGGCCGTAGATATCACCTCGTCACTGTCACCAGCAGCACCAGTCATGCGGGAGTCGCCGGCCGAGGCGGCCGAGTCGGTCGACCCGGCGGAGGGTGTCAGCGGTGTCGGAAGTGTCGGAAGTGGCGAGCCGGTCGCCGCGCCCATCAAGCCGCCCAAGAAGCGCAACAAAAAGCGCAAGAAGGGGGCGACAGCGGGCATGTTGGATGCGGCCACGTTCGCGGCCAACGGCCCCGCCGCCGCCGCCGTCGCCGAACACCTCAACATCAGCAAACTGCTCAACTTCGACCTGCGCTTGGCCATGGAGATGATGACGATGCAGCAGAATCGCAGCGGCGGCGGTAGTGGTGGTGGTGGTGGCGGTGGTGGTGGTGGCGGGGGTGGGGGTGGGGGTGGGGGGGCGGGCAAGAGGGAGAGCGCGTCGGCAGCGAAAAAGTACCAGTTCTGGTCGACGCAGCCGGTGCCGCGCATGGACGAGCTGGTGTCGGTGAGCGAGGCGATCGAGCCGGAGAAGAGCGTGGCGGAGATCCGCAGCGAGCCGTACAGCCTGCCCGAGGGCTTCCACTGGGAGACGCTGGAGCTGGAGCGGAGCGAAGTGCTGCGCGAGGTGTACACGCTGCTGAACGAGAACTACGTGGAGGACGACGACTGCATGTTCCGGTTCGACTACCAGCCGGCGTTCCTGGAGTGGGCGCTGCGGCCGCCGGGCTGGCGACGCGCGTGGCTCTGCGGCGTGCGCGTCTCCAAGTCCAACCGACTGGTGGGGTTCATCTCGGCGGTGCCGGCCGACCTGCGCATCTACGACCGCGTGCAGAAAGTCGTGGAGATCAACTTCCTGTGCGTGCACAAGAAGCTGCGGTCGAAGCGCGTGGCGCCCGTGCTGATCCGCGAGATCACGCGGCGCGTCAACCTGACGGGCGTGTTCCAGGGCGTGTACACGGCGGGCAAGGTGCTGCCCAAGCCCATCGCCACCTGCCGCTACTGGCACCGCTCGCTCAACCCCAAGAAGCTGATCGAGATCGAGTTCTCGCGCCTCTCCAAGAACATGACGATGCAGCGCACGCTCAAGCTGTACCGGCTGGCCGAGACGCCCAAGACGCCGGGCTTCCGGGCGATGCGCGCCGCCGACGTGGCCGCCGTCGTCCGGCTGCTCAACGACTACCTGAGCAAGTTCGACTTGGCGCCCGTCTTCTCCGAGCGCGACTTCCAGCACTGGTTCCTGCCCAAGACCGGCATCATAGACAGCTTCGTGGTGGCCGACGAGGACGGCGCCATCACCGACTTCGTCAGTTACTATTCGCTGCCGTCTACCATCATGAATCATCCCGTACACAAGACGCTGAAGGCCGCGTATTCTTTCTACAACGTCGCCACCGCGACGTCGTGGGTCGACCTGATGACCGACGCGTTGATATCGGCCAAGAACGCCGGCTTCGACGTGTTCAACGCTCTGGATTTGATGGACAATCAAGAGTTTTTGAATTCGCTAAAGTTTGGCATCGGCGATGGAGATCTGCAATACTATTTGTACAATTGGAGATGTCCCAGCATGGAACCGTGGAAGATCGGACTAGTTTTACAATAGTAGATCGCATTCCGCTTCCCTCTAACGTCCCTGTAACGCCCACTCCTCACACCAAGTTTGATGAAAAGCGCCGCAAGCGAGACGCTCAATTCCTAATCGAATTGAAATATTTTAAAATAATATTATTTTCTTTTTTTATTATCTATCGTGGAGATTTGCATTATTTTAAAAATATTTATGACATATTAAAAAAGCTGTTTTGTTTGATATCTACCTTTTATTTTGATATTGTTGTAATAATTATAGAGGTCTAGTCGTGATAATTTTGCACATTTGTAAAGTTGCCTTATTGTAGACTGTTGAGGCAAAATTATTTGAAGATATTTATATATATATGTATTTGTATTACTAGTTCTTTATTGCGATGGATTTTTAATGGGTGTAGACAAATTCAAAAATATTGTGTATATAATAAAATTTATATAAACCGACACGAGCTGACACTATCCAAACTGATAAACTTCAAGCTGATAAATTTAGATTTAGATATTCGAATCTAAATTTTGACGCCTCGTTGAATCTCGACTAAGATAAAACGATTACCTGCCACCACATTAAATTACAATAAATAAAATAAGACATTTAAATTTTCCTCGACAAATATATAATTACTCAAAAAGTCGTCTCGATTCCGTTATTTTATTTTAAATTAAATATAAAATTAAAACATTTCCATTCATTCTTTTGATATAAATTTTTTTACGTAGAAATTGACTAATGTTTTTTCCCCCTAATGTTTACTAAAATACAATTTTACACAATAACCAAGTTACCATCAATTTTGAAGATGAATTTTTTTGCAAATTCACTTTGCTGTCACAGGATAATCAATTATCAAATCGAGATTTTCAAACGCGACTAGGACACGTTATGTAAAAGATACTCGCTACATATGAATGTCACTGATTATCAAAGCATTATATATAATTTGCTGTTGTTTTTTTAAAAATAAGAATTTTCTAGTAGAAAAATGTATATTGAGGATTGCCTGTTATAATAAAAGCTTTTTCGGCAAAACATTTTTTTACATTATTATATAAATGCGTATTTATAACATTTTAAGGTACGTACGTCTAAATCAAAGCTTTAACTCTCTCCTAGCCAAAATCCATTAAATTAAATTTGCAGGCCATGTACACATATAAATAAAGTATCAACTTGTCGATATAAAATACTGCATATTATTGTGTACATAATTCAAAGCCAGGGAAACCTAAATTGAAGATGAATGTTTTATTTACTAGTACTGTGATTCTCATAACTGCAAAATTCACTACAATTGTCATTAATTCTCTATTTTCTGTAATAATATTCGGCGAAATGATTAATTTGTCGGTAAATATTGCAGTTTTTTTACATTGCTCCGCTTAAGAATTTCAGTGGATTGGTAATTTGAAATCACTATTGGATTGGTAATTACTATTGGAAACAGCTAATAGATTGGTAATTTGATACCACTAGTTCAGCTAGGGGGGGGGGGTTTATTAAAATAATTGTTGAATTGTGTTGGGGGCGCGCTGTACCCTTGAATAATGTGCTACATTTTTTTTAATATAATGTGATATATAACTGAACCTTGACATAGTATTATTTTTTGAAAAATGTGAAGTAAAATAGTGATGGTGAGCAGGTCACAAGATTGGCAACAATTGAACTCTAATATGTTATGTATATGGATGTTGGACTTTGTTTGTAATTTCTTGCTGAACGCAATTTTTCACTCCCTTTTATATAATTTCTCACGCGCTTGTGGTTTTTCAATTTTACGGGTGATACATTTATCTTTGTCGTCTATGTGAAAGATTGGGAAGGTTTCTACGAACTATATTGACTTTTTAATATAATCCTATCTATATTCCTTAATTAATATTTCTTATGTGAGTTGATGTTTCAAAAACGTTTAATGATACTAGTTTAATAATCGTTTGACTGACCCTCAACGTTACTGGTTTAGTGTTGAAGGTCAATGTACCTACCATGAATTAAATAAATGATTTTAAACATGTCAATTACACGTTTATTTTATTAATGCCCATTTCATTCTCATAAAGTTGAACCGTCCTCATTGATGTTCAAATTTGCAATTGGAGTACATACATACATACATACATTTCATAAATATATTGATTTATGAATTATTTTGAATTGCAAATTTGAATTCTTCACAAATTTCGTAACAAGAAGTATCGGAATCAACAGTTATTTCTTTTTAAGTTTGTCAGACGAGTATGAGTTTTTTTTATGTATATTATTGTGCCTGTTCAGCCTTTTTCGTCATTTCAGATTTTCCAGGGGGGGGGCAAAAGTTGGCCAATTTGTGGTTGTTTTCTATGAAAACTTTTTAAGAAGCTTCTAATCGACATTCAGGATTTGTAAGTTTCTGCTGATCTAAGCTTTTAATAAAAATGAGTAATATTTCATAAAATGACATGCACATTCATGACCTGGTCAAATCTAGGAGGGGGGGAGGCAAATCCCCCTCATGCCCCCGCCAAGAGACTTTCTTGCACAAGTATCTTTTGCATTGAAAGAGTTGGCCCAATATCAAAGTAGGGATGCCAAATTATTCGACTTTTTAAGTATTCGGTTAGTACGAGTATCTGCTTGGTTAAGAATTTATTGTTTGAGTTGAAAACTAGTTTTGCAAATTTCTTGTATCCATCCTTAGCCATACATACTCTTACTACTCGGGTACTAAAAAGTCAAGTAATTTGGCTTGTAATTAAAAGATTTATAATGTAATTGAATAATTTTACGCTTGATGAAACATTTTTTGATAAAATTTTGCCTATATATGTAAGTAAAGGTCATTTGTTTAAATAAAATCCTTTCAATGATATTACTTTCTGTGTTCTCACTATATACATATGTATGTATGTATTAAAGCAGTCTGAAATTAGAAATAAGAGAATGTCTTTTAGGCAAGATGTGCTATATAGCTGTAATCTTATGATTTCTAATGCTGGAATGTAAATTATTTATTTACAGACAATAGATGAAATTTTGTGATCATGCGAAAAGTCGAACTCGAGATTTTTACTGATTCAAACTTGGCATCGGTCACTGATCACGTTTTCATGATGTAAAAGAAATTTGTGTTTGTGTATTTTGGGAATTATTTGAACACTGTTAGTTCTGTTGGTTACTGAAATGCTTATCGATAGAACGTAAATTTTGAAATTGACCAGAAGTGGTACCTTCCCTTATAGATGTCATTTTGGATTGAATTATCTGTTAAACCGCTCAACAGATCACACTGAATTTTTTTTTACATGTACACAATAGAAATTATAAATTTTATATACTAGAATATGGTTCGGTGATTACTAGTCAAATGTGAACCGGTCACACGTGATCATCCGTCACACTAAAACTGGTCACACCCTAAAATTAAAAATTGGTCGAATTTTTGGGTGTGACCAGTTTTTTCGTGACCAATTTTCGGGTGTGACCAGTTTTAGAGTGTGACGGGTGATCACGTGTGACCGATCTAGAGCAACCGGTTGTCCTGTGACCGGTTCACATATGACTAGTAGTCCGTTTACCCTAGAATATATGTGAACGATAGCTTCAGCAGCTGAATGTGTGTGTGTGTGTCGTATGTATGGGGTGACCAGCGGCTGTGTGTGTGTGTGTGTCGTCGTCTCTCGTTCAGCTCGCTCTGGAGCAAGTGCTGGAACAGGGCGGGGTGGGAAATTAGACACGGCAAGTCAAGGTATCCTTGTTTATTAAGGAGCAGATGGTGAGCCGGGTAGTTTCTCGGGGCCTCTCGCCTCTCGCCTGTGTCCCTTTATGGCGGGGGCTGTGGATTAGTACGCTGGCTGGTCAGTCAAAGTAGATCAGCCACGCCAAGACCGTCTCGGCTGGCGGATGGCGGTCGTCTCGTTTGACAGATGAGCGCGCCTCGTAAAATGAGTGCGCGCCCGTAAGAGCCCAAAACACGGCCATGTGGGTTTTTTGGCTCGGACAATATGTGCTCTTCATGAGAAAATTCAAATATGTATAATCTTTGTATCAATGTGATGAAAATTAAACAAACTCATTAAATTTAATAAACCGGAAGTGGGATTTTTTCCTCTTACATAATTAAAAAAAAGTGACCACACGATTTTTACCGTATCAAGTTGAAAATTTACATTTTTTCTTTATGTACTCACTTAGAGTTGATAAGGTTTTGGTTAAAATTCGTAAACCGGAAGTAATAATTTTTTTAAAAGAGTATTTCACTATTTTATTTTGACCTTTTAAATTATTTCTATATTTTTGATATTTTATGTTTATAATATTTATATTAAGTAATAAAAAATTAAACAAAATCCGAGAACCTTACAATTGTCTTGTGTGTTCTGCAGAAAAAGTAAATTATATTCGTTGGTCATTTGGATTTGAAAATAAAAAACCTTTGAGTTCTCCATGGTGTTTCTGTTCACCACTAATTGATAGCAATTTATCAATATACCGTCGATTATTTTTAAGTGATCAAAAACTAGTTTTTTACTAACCTCTTCTTACTTTTTTCTTATCCATCTTGTATTCAAACAAAAATTTAAATAGCTATTGGCCTGGAATTCGTTGTTTTAGACTAATGTCAAAATTGTATAGGTTTGTCCGTGGATAATTTTGAGGCTGGTTTAGGTTAAGTTCAATTCTATTGCAATGCAATCGGCGCGTCCAGTTGCACGAGGCCTTTACAAATGGGTATTATTATATTGGACTTTGACAATTACATAACATTCAGTCATAGTTTTTATAATTATGTTCATCAAAAAATAATCCCAGCAAATATATTATTTATAAATTCACTACATAATTCAGGATAACTTAAATTTTACACAATTTAATTTAGTTTTCTTGATTGTTTTTATCTATCTTTAGACATGTTGCATGAATTGGGAAAATCATTGATATCTTGTATATGTATATCTTTAATTTATTTTGTTTAGGGAGAGAAATTGAATTCTGAAACAAAGATAAACATAGAGCGTTACTGGAAAGATTATGTATTGAATGCAAACAAAATTTCAGTTGAAAATGGGAAAAAATGTTATATTTTATCAATGTTCCCATATCCCTCTGGTAATTTACACATGGGGCATGTCAGAGTGTATGCAATATCCGATAGTATCGCCCGATTCAAGAAAATGATCGGAATGAACGTAATACATCCCATGGGTTGGGATGCTTTTGGATTGCCTGCCGAAAACGCTGCAATTGAAAGGGAAGTGCAACCATGCGACTGGACAAGGCAAAACATCAACAAAATGAAAGAACAATTGCTATGTCTCGGATGCGACTTTGATTGGGATAGAGAAATCAACACATCTGACGCTTCCTATTACAAATGGACTCAGTATTTATTTTTAGAACTTTATAATGCAGGCTTGGCATATAAAAAAGAAGTTCGTCAATGGTTTCCAATTACAATATTAAGTGTTTTTGTGCATGTGAAGTACATATATAAATGTATATTTTTAGGCTTTCGTCAATTGGGATCCAGTTGACCAGACGGTTCTAGCTGAAGAGCAGGTTGATGCTAGAGGACATTCGTGGCGCTCTGGAGCCAAAGTTGAAAAGAGACTTTTAAATCAATGGTTTATAAAAACCACACGTTTCGCTAAGCAGTTGTATGATGGTCTTGGTGATCCGGGACTATTAGGTTGGAAAGATATAATTCAATTACAAAAACATTGGATTGGGGAGTGTAATGGAATATCTATTGATTTTTCGTTATGTTATGATAAACAACCACTTCAATATATAAAAGTATTAACAGGCTGGACTGATAAGCCGGAATCTCTCTTGTGTGCAAAATTTTTGGCAGTACCTCACACAAGTTTCTTGAATAAAAAAGATTTAATATCTCAGGAAAATGACAATTTTAAAAGATTGTGGGTTACAGCAACCAATCCAATAACCAATGAAAACCTTCCGATTTTCATAACAAATCAAATCATGTTTGCTGAGGGTTGTAATGCGCACATAGGTTGTCCAGAACTGAATGAGACGGATGAGTATTTTGCATCTATTGCTTCTTTGCCAAATAACAATAAATCTTTTAATATCGCATCTGAAAGCCAGCTTAAAGTAATTCGACAAAAAGTTTGCGAAACAGCACAGTTAAAAAAAGTTGGTGGTTATTTAGTTAGTTCAAAATTAAAAGACTGGCTGATATCTCGACAAAGATATTGGGGTACACCAATACCGATAATATATTGCAAATCGTGTGGACAAAAACCCGTCACTTTTGAAAATCTTCCTGTAACGTTACCCCATATAAAGTTTGCTCAATCACTTAAAAAGGGCGAAGAATGGATCAGTACTCATTGTCCAGATTGTGGGCGAGATGCAATTAGGGAAACCGACACGATGGATACGTTTGTAGATTCTTCATGGTATTACTTCAGGTATTTGGATTCCGGAAATACCTCGGCTCCATTTTGTAGTGACCTTGCTTGGAAAAATATGCCTGTGGATTTGTATATTGGTGGAAAAGAACACGCAGTCTTACATCTATATTATGCGCGTTTTATAAGTCATTTTTTACATTCTATTGGAAAAACTCCAGAAAGTGAACCATTTCGAAGGCTTTTAGTTCAGGGAATGGTAAAAGGAAAATCATATAAAATTAAACACAGTCAAAAATATATTTCTGAAAGTGAAGTAAAAATAATTGACGAAAAGAAAGGTCTTGCTGTAACATTGGATGATAATCTCCCCGTGGAAATCAATTGGGAAAAAATGAGCAAATCTAAATACAATGGAGTCAACCCATCTGAAGTGTTTAGTGAATATGGATGTGATACTACTCGGCTCTTGATGTTAGCAGATGTTGCTCCAACTTCACATAGAAATTGGTCGACTCAAAGTACGGCATATCAAATATTTGTACATGCAGTTCGCTCTCAATATATTTTTGATTTACTACAATTAACATTTTGTATTTTTTAGCGTTTCCGGGGATATTAAATTGGCAACTTAAACTTTGGCAAATGATGAATGACTTAATTAAATCACGTAACGATGTCATAAATAGTGAAAAAATATTAAGTTCAGAGGAATTTAAAAAAAGTGAAATTGAATTATGGGAACAAAGAAATTTATATGTTGCAGAGACGACTTTTAATTATAATTTCACAAACCAATTAAGTGTAGCGATATCAAGAATGCAAACACTAACAAAATATATAAAAGTATTTTTTCTTTATGATAAAAATAAAACGTTATTTTAAATATGAATATTTTCACATCAGTTTTTATATATATTTTAGAAGGTAAAAAATGATTTCATAGGATTGAGTAGTGAATATGAACTAGCTCTTGCTGCCCAATTCTTAATGTTGGCCCCAATTGCTCCTCATTTTGCTTGTGAATTGTGGGCAGGTCTCATCAGTGCTGAAAAAAGAATTAATAAAACATCTCATCTAATTGATTGGGAAAAAAATATTCTCAATCAAAAATGGCCAGTTGTCGATCCAAATTATTCACTGGATGTGTTAATAATGGTTATATAAATCATTCATATTTATGAATCTATATATATTCACACAAATGTATTGATTAAGAGAATGTTATATTTTATGATTTTAGATTGGAGGAAAAAATGTAAACATAAAGATTTTACGTGACGAATTCAACAACTTAACAGAAGAAAAAGCCTTAGAGCTTGCTTTAAATGATTGTACTGTTCAATCCATTGTGAAAAAAAAAGGAGTCAAAGAAACTATGTTTCACTTGTATCCTAATTGTAGAGCAATTTTGAAAATTAGTTCTTCAGAAAAAATCAATATTTTTAAAGGAAGTGTGGAGAGTTCACTGTAATTATGGAAAATACAAGAGTATTAGACCAATTAAAGAAAATGTATGAAAATAATGTCATCTACGAATATTTAATTTAATTTTCATGTTAAAAGTAGATTGCTGATTTTCATAGACTTTTTCGTCGGAATATATATGTATAAATAGTGAAAAAATATTGACTATACTGTTATAAATAATTGCATATGTCTGTATTTATTAAAGTATGTATCTTCTGAAATATCAGGTCTTTTCTTATCATATGTTTATTTGTCAGTAAAGCAACTTGTTGAAATATAGTTTTATTGAAGTATTCTTTAAATGAACTTTTAGTTGTTTTCGTTTAATTTCTTTATAGAAAGTGAGAAGTAAAAAAATAAGTTGTTAAAAATAGTGATTTAATCTGAACAATATTGTGATAATTGGATTAAAAAATTTACTTATATTTGTCAAATTCTTGAAATCTGGGAGATGCAATTGTAAGAGTTAAATTCATTATTATTATTATATATGGTAACTGACCTGCAAAATTTATCTTTTTGTTTATTTGTATCCTCTGAAAATCTGGAATTCATTAAAAAAATTGCGAATAGCGTGGGAATTTTTAATATTAAACTAGGTGATAATCTAAGAGAAAGAATTTAGAACATTTATTCTACAAATTATATTTTGATAACCATTATTTGTGTTTATTATTAATATACAAACTCCATATTACATCATTGTACATTGCACAGCTAATATTATACTTACCAGTGACTTATATTTTGGGTTTTTAGCCCATGGATCGCAATTCTTCAAAAGAGGTATATAAATTGATACCAAATTTTTCTCAAGAAAAATCTGAAAGTCAACTTTATGATAATTTGTGATATTCTGCGCTTACAGATTATGTTATCTAAAATTCACTTTTTGCTTTCCTAAATCTAGTAGGGATTTCCCTTACATTCTCTTAAATAATAGGTTTTCAATGCTTTCATATGACATTAAACAACCATTAAGCCTCGAATTTTGAAAGCTGATTGCCCAAATATAATAAAAAATATGTTATTCAATTTTATAGAAAAGCCAATTTTAGCGTGTTTCATTATCTTTTGCATATACATATGACAGGGGTCACATAAAACAGAATCATTTAATATATAATAGGAAAAAGGTTTAACGAATCATCGCAATATTTATATTTATATAATGATATACATATTTTATTTAAGATATAGGTAAAATTTTGAAATATCTTATTTACAAAATATACCAACATAAAATAAACGATTGCGTCGCGACATGTACATATTTACTTTCACTAAAGCATAGGTCGAAATTTGAACGGTTTGTGCCGTTTACGTTAGGTCATTTCCGAATTACTCACATGTGTGATAAAAACAAACTCAATTGAGAACGTTTTAATTAATAAAAAATATTAATGCGTATAAATTAAAATCATTTACGATTTTTAAAAAGATAAATAGTGTGATTTCAAGCTTTTTAATAAATATAAGAAATTGCTTTTAAAAAATGAAAAACCAGCTCGGGCTTTGAAAAATACTAAGCCGGATCTCTATGGGGGCGTTTGAAAAATACTAAGCCGGATCTCTATGGGGGCGTTTGAAAAGGAAACGAATTTAAAATACTGGAAAAATGAATATTGGAATTTCACGCTACGAAATAAATAAAAAAAACTATCGATCGTCGGCAAAAAAAGATTGGATGGCGATAAAAATATTCGCGTTTGTAAATTGGGTGCAAAAATAGTGAGTAAATTTGGTTTAAAATTGCGAAGGCGTCGGCGATAATGGCGGTAAAAGTGAATGTAGTCGGAGCGAATATGAAGAGAGTGTCTATTTCGACGGCGGCGTGTTCCGGGATATATAAAGCGAGTGCGCCGCCATTCCGCGCCTCTGCCTGGCATGCGTCAGGTCCGCTCGCGTAGGGTTGTGTCTCCTCATGAAGTAGGTCACACAATCCTTCACGATTCCGTGAAATAATCTTTAAAAATACAAAAAAAATAATAAAATATAATAAAAAACCCCCAAAAAAATAGTAAAATCGTAAAATCGTACGGAAAACAGTAGATCGCGCGCGACAACGTGGGCCGGACAGCGGCCATCTTGTGCAGCGGGTGAGTCGCTGAGTCGGCGGGCGCTCGCACTCGCGCCACTTTCCCAGGATTGGCGTCACATTCACACCACTAGACTGTCCCGGCAGCCCTTCTTTCGACAGTGCGTCTCCGAGCCATGAACCCTGGCCCCCCTAACTATCCGATGGCGTCTCTCTACGTCGGTGATCTCCACTATGACATCAATGAAGCCATGCTCTTCGATAAGTTCTCCACGGCCGGCCCCGTGCTCTCCATTCGCGTTTGTCGTGACGTCACCAGCCGTCGCTCTCTAGGATATGCCTACGTCAACTTCCAGCAGCCAGCCGACGGTAATTATGCTCTCTCTCTCTCTCTTTCTCTCTTTCGCACTCGCACTCCATATGGCGCACCACGTGTTCTCATTGTGTGCGCCGCACGCCACACCCACTTGTCACAATTTTTGTGGCCACGTGTCGTTCTCCTCCCCTGTGTTTCCCAGTGTTTCGTCGACAAAAGAATCGCGTCATCGGACCTATTTCATCATCTTCCATTTCCCAAATCGAACGACCATCGCTCGATTACATTCTGTTTTGTCATGATCGACTTTCGTGTAATGGATGACGAACATTTGACAAAAATGTGATTACTGTAACTGCGTGTCTTTCTTTATCTAGCGCTCGGGCGCTTTCGATAATGAACACTGCGTGCGCGGTTTTTTTTATCGAAAGTTATCGCACTACATACATTCCACATTGACTGTACTGCTCCAAGCTTGTGTTCTTATACCTACACTTTTTTTTCTTCTTTTTTCAGCTGAGCGTGCATTAGATACAATGAATTTCGACATGATGAAAGGACGTCCAATTCGTATTATGTGGTCTCAACGCGATCCCTCGCTGAGAAGATCCGGCGTAGGAAATGTTTTTATTAAAAACCTAGACAAAAACATTGACAATAAAGCCATGTACGATACGTTCTCGGCTTTCGGTAACATATTAAGTTGTAAAGTAGCTCAAGACGAGACCAGCGCGTCTAAAGGGTACGGTTTCGTTCACTTCGAGACTGAAGAGGCCGCCAACAAGTCCATAGAGAAGGTCAACGGAATGCTTTTGAACGGCAAGAAGGTGTACGTAGGTAAATTCATCCCACGTAAAGAACGCGAAAAGGAATTGGGCGAGAGAGCCAAGCTCTTCACCAACGTGTACGTCAAGAATTTCGGTGAAGATGTGACCGATGAGATGTTGCGTGAGATGTTCGAGAAGTATGGTAGAATAACTAGCCACAAAGTTATGAGCAACGGAACCGGTACATCGCTAGGCTTTGGTTTTGTGGCTTTCGAAGATCCCGACGCTGCCGGTCAAGCCGTTCTAGAACTCAACGGTAAGGAGATAGTCGAGGGCAAACCTATGTACGTTGGTCGCGCTCAAAAGAAGACTGAGCGTCAAAAGGAACTGACACGTAAATTTGAGCAACTTAAAATTGAACGTCTCAGTAGATACCAGGGTGTTAATCTTTACGTTAAAAATCTTGACGATACTATTGACGATGAGCGCCTTCGTAAGGAATTCATGAGCTTTGGCACGATTACATCTGTCAAGGTCAGTTGGTTTTTTTTTTTTAAATTATTTTAATGATTTATTTCACTGTCGGTCAGACGATGGTTGTACATATTAAGAATTATTCTTTAATTGGTGTTTTTTTTCTTCTCTAGGTCATGTTGGAAGATGGACGTAGCAAAGGCTTCGGTTTCGTTTGTTTCAATTCACCGGAAGAGGCAACTAAGGCAGTTACCGAAATGAATGGACGTATTATGGGTAGCAAACCATTGTATGTGGCGTTGGCGCAGCGCAAGGAAGAGAGAAAAGCTCATCTGGCATCACAGTACATTCAGCGTATGTCTAATGTTCGCGTGCAACAAATGAGTATGGGTCAAATCTACCAAGCTGGTGGTGGCGGTGGCTATTTTGTCCCAACGATACCCCCCGCTCAACGGTTCTATGGACCGGCTCAAATGACTCCCATGCGTGCATCTCCACGCTGGCAAGCACAGCCCCCAGTCCGTCCTAATGCTCAGGCGACAGCACCTGCATACTCTAATATGCAGGGTACTTTCCGACCCACACCTCGTGCTCCTAATCAAGCTGCACTGCGTAATTCTTTGGCTGCTAGGCCGATTACTGGCCAGCAAGGTGCTGCTGCAGGAGTCAGGGCGCCCATGTCTGTCGCGACTGGAAGACCGGCTAGCTACAAATATACCGCGAACATGCGTAATCCTCCAGCGCCCCAACAAGCAGTTCACATCCAAGGCCAGGAGCCTCTGACTGCTTCTATGTTGGCTTCTGCACCGTTACAAGAGCAAAAGCAAATGTTGGGAGAGCGCTTATTCCCTCTCATCCAAAGGATGCACGCTGAATTGGCTGGTAAAATCACTGGTATGCTCTTGGAAATTGATAATTCTGAGTTGTTGCACATGTTAGAGCATGGCGAATCTCTCAAAGCCAAGGTGGAAGAGGCCATTGCTGTGTTACAAGCTCATCAAGCTAAACAACAAGCCACTAAGAAAGAATAAATATCACACGTAAACTTTTCGATTTTCAACAGTGGTTTTTAAACTCAAAATTTCGTATCCTATACATTTAACTGTTATCTGTATGCTAAAAATTGTAAAACTAATCAAAAAAAAGTAAAATACATCTTACATTTCACATAATATTTGTGTATGTAGGACACATTTTGGGTAATTGCGTACTATTGAATAATATCCCAACAAACTTCACCCAAATCAGATCTTCGACCATTTTCATTGTAGGATCTACATATGAAGAGTATTTGGGTTACTCAATAAAGCGTATTTACTCCATTTTCAAAAAAAAAAAAGAAACATCAAATATTTTAATATGACATACTAGTTTTTTATCTGAATTTTGAAGTATTTCAAAAAATTTACTTTAAAAACATTTTTTTACATATTAAAACTTAAAAAAGAAAACATTATATAAATGTTTTACTTCCTTTATTATTCACAAGAAGTATATTTCTGGACCACTTTGAAAATTTTTTACCATTATCAGTGTATTTTCTCTTTCTCCATATTCTGTTTATAATTTTACCATCTTTACTAATGTATGGACACTTGCAAGCAGTTAATAAATATTGGTTTAAAATTACCAAATGTATTATTTTTCCTTATTCTATAATCTATTAATGTTTATCACATACATACATATCGGATATGTCATTACATGTATCAATGTTCATATTTATGTTTACTTTATTTTTGATAGTTATGTACAAGAAATACATATTGAATGAAGTGTGACAATTATTGAAAACATTTCCTCGCTGCATTGAATAAAGATTTTAAAACAACGCTACATATTTCTATTGTAGTGGGTATGATATTTGAAATAATTGTTCATCTAATCAAATCATAGTTCAACATAAATATAACACTAAATAATTGTACTCGGATACATTAATGGATAAGACAAGTTATTTCCAGCATTTACATACAAGTAAATGTATATTTCCCAGGGATGAATATGAACGCATAGGATAGATCCGCACATGTATTTGGCCACTGGTAATGTATTGTAAGTAGAAGCAAGCAAATGTATAGATTTTATATATGGTGAGTATATTCAATATCAGGCTTGTGAAAATAATTTTTTAAATACATGAATTTGATGTATGATTTTAACTTATGTAAGTATGTAGTAACAGTAAATGAAATTTTGTGATCAACAATTAGTCCTATCGAACTGAAACTTAGTATCGGTTACCGAAATGCCAATCGATACGACGTAAATATTTTTCAAAATTTTGAGTTGACCGGAAATGGTACCCTATAGGTGTCCTTTTTCAAGTTTTTGAATTCAATTATCTCGCAAACTGCTAACCGAATCTGACTGAAAGTTTTTTACATATAATAGAAATTATAAATTTTATACCTTAATATTTTTACCTGAACCGGAAGTAGTACTTTTACTATAGAGTAGACAATTGAGGTTTTTCTCGGAAACCTTTAGGCGTATTGAAATGAGATTTCATATAGAAGTTTTATTTGAGATTTTGAACGTTTGATCCGAGATTTCCTAGAAGCTTAAGCTTAATACTAAGTAATATATATAAAATTTGGTGAGCACTCGTTAACCGGAAGTGGCAGTTTACTCTTGTTCGATTTTTCTTCCACTATTTTTTTCGACCTCTTAAATATGTGTGGTCTTCACAGGAAAATTCAAGTACATATAACACTTGTGTCAATGTGATGAAAATAAATAACAAAATCGATTCTGAACTAAGAAGAGGTTGGTAAAAAATCATCAAATTTGATAAACCGGAAGTGGAATTTTTTCTTAGAAAAGTCAAAAATGTTGTGACCACGAGTTTTTCCACGTTTAATGAACGTATCCGGCTGAAAAATTATATATATATTTTTTATGTACCAAGTCAGAGTTGATACGGTTTCAGTTAAAATTCGTAAACCCTTAATAGTTTTTCATTATATTTTGACCATTTAAATGATTTTAATCGTCATGATATTTTATTCTCATAATATGCATAGTGATATTGAATCAGAAAAAAAATTTCAACAAACTTAGACCACCAGAAGTTGAATTTTTGTCATACTGAAAATAATAAAAATGTGTGATTCCCTACATTAGCGCTCAAACGAGAACGTTCTCATCGGTTGATAATCGGTCTCCGTGACGGGCCCGAATGTGAAACGCCCGAAAACGAAAATATCGGAAGGCAAAGATCGAAAATCGAAAGGTAAAAAAAGGTGCATGGTAAACGGTACATACTCACTTAATTTGCGCGAGCAGGATACAACAGGAACAAGAGGAACAGGCTTTTCCTCCCGTATTAATGTGCGCGCGCAGAATACGAGAGGAAAAGCCTGTTCCTGTTGTATCCTGCTCGCGCAAATTAAATGAGCATGTACCGTTTACCATGCACCCTTTTTTTATCTTTCGACCTAAGATCTTTCGATTTTCGATCTTTGCCTTCCGATATTTGCGTTTTCGGGCGTTTCACATTCGGGCCCGTGTGTAGACCCGTTGATAATACATACATAGATAGTCATGGTTGGTCACATCTAGTGCTTCCAATTGCACCGGGATTGCGGTGCGGGATTGTAATATTATTACAATGATTTGAATTTTATAAGCTAAAAAAAAACAGCTTGAGTTCGAATCCGATTTACCACATGTCAACATTTTAGATCAAGGAGCTATTAGAAATATTTTAATTACTAGCAGAATCAGGCCAAATCAGATTCCATATTTTTTTACATTCTAGAAATATAATTACATTTTTTAAATTTAAATTTACGATTACATAATTTTTACATTCTTTAAGATTTTTGCAATTTCAGATTTTTGAGCAATTTTGCTTGTTCCACCTAATTGTTTCGTCCGTTTTAATTCATTTGATTAAACTAGAAACCTCCCACTTTGAATAAATTTTGATATTTTCGGTGGGCACGGTTTATTATGACTATATATAATCATTTATATTACCCAATTACAAAATATTTTAATCCGAAACATTACTTAAATTACGTGTTTTCCTTTCGTGACTAGAACAAAATGATTATGTAAGATATAATTTTAAAAAAATGGGATGTGACTAAGGCTTCCAATCCCGGGATCCCGGTATTTTCTGGTACCGTGAATTCCGGTGATGAAACTAGTCTGAATACTGGGATTACGGTGCTGGCAGAAATTTCTTTAAAAATATTATTTTTACAAAAATAATATGGGAAAAAACATAAAACAACATTATATAATGAATCATAGTCCATTTGTTTGCCACCCGTTTCGACGCCGGCTTGCCGTTTCCACGAAATGGTATGAACGGCCTGTATTGTGTCGCAGATATCTCAACAGCAATGATATTTGAAGCATATTTTAACTGATTCAAACTCAAGAATCGACCACTGATCACGTTTTCATGATCTTGAAAAAATGTGTGTGTGTATGTCTGTGTTTCTGTGCGAGTGTCATTGTGGTAAACGGACTACTAGTCATATGTGAACCAGTCACAGGACAACCGGTCACACTAAAACTGGTCACGAGAAAACTGGTCACACCCTAAAATCGGTTTTAGGGTGTGACCAGTTTTCTCGTGACCAGTTTTAGGGTGTGACCAGTTTTAGTGTGACGGGTGATCACGTGTGACCGATCTAGAGCGACCGGTTGTCCTGTGACCGGTTCACATTTGACTAGTAATCACCGAACCTATGTATGTACATACATACATATGTTCAATTATCGAATTTTGTTTTTTATCCTTCTTATATTCCTCAAATACGTAGATAAAGTCGTAGGTTGGTCACATTCGAATTTTTTACATAAAGTAAATGTAATTGGAGTTTTTTTTTTACATTAGGTGGATTGTTTCGATGAATAATTACTAGAGGGTACAAACTATTTGTAAAAAACGAATCAATGAATCAAAGCGATGTTTTTTACTATATTTAGTTACATTTTTGGATGTGTTTTATTTAATCTTAGAAATGTATGGATGCAAACCGAAAATTTAAAGAATGTAGCCAAACTCTCAAAATTAGTACGCCAATATGGGAATATTTTTTGTGTGAAACATCGGGAGTGCAATTGAACGTTTTCGAAATATGAAAACATACAATTGAACTCGTTTTTCTTATACATTTGATTAGCCGGTGCTGAAGTAACCTTCCGGGATTGGCAGCTCTAGTGTGTATATAGTGGTATATGGACAGGCATAGGCTTGTTGAGGCTTGCGAGTGATAGCAAGTGTAATGAAATAAAAGCGTGCGGTTGTCGTCTTGCATTCCCGCTCTGCACTCGACTCTCCCCAGTCCCCCCCCCCGCCCCCGCCCCCACCCCCGTGCGTAGCGGCCGTCGGTTGCCGCTGGTCGATCTATGGCTCGTCGGTGAGCGGTCAACGGTCAACTGTCAACGGCAAGCGGTCAGCGGTCACTGGTCAGCGGTCAACGGTCAACGGTGAGCGGTCAAGCTTTCGGCTATTACTTTTTGGGTTCCAGTCTTCGCCGTCGCCGCTTTTCCTTCCACTTTCGTCAACGACGAACGACGAACTGTTTGATTCGCGTTGGCGCCAATATTTGATGGTTTCCAAAAGGCCCTCATACTGTTCGTTCTCTGTTTGCCGGAAATTCGTACTCGGTTTCGGTTTCGATCGGGTCGGATGTTATCAAGTAGGGTGACGCGTGGCGCCCCACATTTCGCGCGCCCCACTTCGCTTGCTTTGTGTATTTTCACTTACCCGTTTGATTACGTTTGCCCAATTTTGACAATTGATTACAATGTCGAATGTGATCATTCGATCGTATCGATCATTTAGTAATGTCGGATAGCGTTCGTTTTCTTTCAAATATAATTCCGAATTCCATAGATAATAATTTTTGGAATTGATATGATATACGAGTCATATGATAATATTAAATTTCATTGAGGCTGTTTTTCATGTTTCAGGTTTCATGTTTTGTGAAATATGTTGTAGATAAAAAATGTAAAAATGTCACTTTTTCAAATTACCAACAGGTTGGATACATAGATATACAGTGTACTCTCGATTATCCGGTTTGGGGATTATCTATGCTTGAAAAATATGAATTAATTTTTTAAATTTTGTTCTTATATGACGCATTCCTGTCATGACAGGAATTACTCCCAAAGCGACAAATTAGTTGACTATTTTCGTACATACGTATTAACAATTTTTCAAACAAAACAGGACATAGAATACAATATAAACATCATTCATATTGAAAATATCAACATGAATCGCAAGATCACTGAGAAGATCAACTGCCTTATGAAGTCAATAGTGATTGTAAATCCAATGTTGAAAATTTTCAGGACTCCCTTTTTTATAAAATAGTTTAAACCATGAGTTGGCAATCTTTCAGACCTACATTATAAAAACTCCCAAATAAACTATTGTTATTTAGTCTATAAAAACAAAGCAATATAAAAAAATATATATTTATAAGAAATTCTGCAGAGTACACATATATAAAAAAAAAGATCCAAATACAGTAAGTATTATATGCTTACAAGCTTCTGGTAAAAAAAAGAGTAGGACAAATAGAGTAATTCCTGTCATGACTGTGTCTAATAAAGTAAAATAAAATAAATAACACTTTCTTCCTGACTATGCAAAAATGTTCAATGTAGTCTATTATTGGTATAAGTCGGTCATGAGTAAAATTGTTAATATTGAATCAAATGATATTACAGAAAATATTTGCCGAGATGTCGGAAAAAGAAGAGATAATAGCTGTTTTAAAAGGATTACTCATATCGGGCCATGGATCAGTTGTTATAACATTGAGACAATGTGACCGTAAGTATTAAATTACTTTTAATAATGAAATTATGTTTTACATTTTTTTTTTAGTTTAATTATATTCTGAATATTTTATAGGTGATTATAGAGAAGTGGTAGGATCGCCCATACCATATCAAAAATTAGGGTATGGTTCCTTGATAGAAATGTTTCAATCCATTCCTGGATTTCGGTTGTCCGAAGGATCAAAAGGGGAATGGCTTATAAACATGCTACCATCACAAGCTTCAAATAATATTGCCGATTTAGTTGCTAAACAAAAATCTTCGAAAAAACGATCAAACAAATTCTTTCAGCCACCTGTATTTCATTTTGTATAATATGTATTTCACATTTTTATTTTTAAACAAACATTTTATTTAAAGCGTTTGTGATATATTTTAGCAACAGAGACGGGTGAAAAATGATTCGTGGAAACCCAGTGTATCTTCAAATATATGGAAATACTCTAATTCTCAAGGAAGAGTAAGTCAGGCATATTTTAAACCCCAATCAAACTCACCCAAAAAAGTTGCTTCTTATCCGAAAGCACCTGCACCAGCGCCTGTGTCACCAGTGTTCGTGCCACCTGCCCCTGTCAAATCAAATGTAAAATAATATAATACCTTTTTCGGTTTGGTATATTTTTAAATGGTTTGAAAATTAATATTGTGTTTTTAGTTAAAAATAAATATTGAAAATAAGGTCCAGAATAAATTACCTAAAAGGGTTGTAGTAAATGATATACCAAATACTTCCATACCGCCATCGTCTTCACTAAGTGGATTAAGACCTGGAGACATATTAGCCAAAGCATCGACGAATTTAAACTATGAGGTAATTATAAAAATTGGTTTTATGACGAAATCCTGCCAAAAAATGAAAAATCATGTTTTTATGTTAAAAAATATGCAATTTTTTCATATTTTCAATTTTCGGTGTAGGGTTTTATCTTACCACATTTAAAATTGTATAGTTTTATTTGTAAAATTTTCGCATGGATGACAATTTTAGAACCCATCAAATTTTAAAAGCACTGTTCAAGGAAAATATATTGTGCGATCATCTGCTGCTGATAGAATGAGTGCTCTGAAAATAAAATTACAGAATGAACCAGTTAGTACTACATATTTTCTTTGATTATTCTAACATTAATTTGTTTTTGTAAAGTTGTTTTAATTTTAAGGCTATTCATGTTCCTGAAAAATCTCATGTTGATGAGCTAAGAGAAGAAATAAACAATCTAAAAGTCGATACTAATTATAAAGAAAATAAATCTCGTCTATCACGGTTGTGTAGATTATTGAAATTACCAGATCCTGTTATTAAAACTCACGAAAACATAAATAAACATCAGAATCCATCGACATTTGATTGCAGTGTTAAGGTAAATTGTGACATGCTTTACATATGTATACTGCGCGTATATTTACTTTATCTATGTAGATGAAGTTTTGTGATCATGCGAAAATTAGAATTCGAGATTTTTACTGATTCGAACTCGGAATCGATCACTGATCACATTTTCACGATCTAGAAACAATGTGTGTGTGTCTTTGTATTTTGGGGATTTTTTGAACCGGAAGTAGAACTTTTGTCTTGTGCACTTTTCCATACATTTGCGCTCAATTTGTATCGAAAATGCTGTCATAGCTATTAGTATTTCATAATGCTGCCGGTATGTGTGAATGTGTCTGTATGGTTCAATATCGAATTTTGTTTTGTAGCCTTCTTATATTCCTCAAATACATAGATAAAGTCATGGGTTGGTCACATCCGAATTTTTTTTTAATTCCTATTGAAAAATTCTCCATACAAAATGTAATAAAAAACCAAAGAGTGTGAAAGGGAACACTCGTATTCATGACACACGAAACAGATATATTTTCATACAAAAAAAAGGCTAATATGATCACCGCTCCTAATTTATGATTTTTTGCAATCGGTTCTGAAGATCTCCGATTCACCAGTCGTCTCTTATTGCATTATGCTTCAGGATAAGTTATCGGTGTGAATTATTGCTATTGCAATACAGGTAGTCCTCGACTTACGACGGTTCGCACTTACGACCGAAAAAAAAAATTTTTTTTATTAATTAATTATTTTTCAAAAATTGATAAATTTCAAGCGGATGTGAGTTATGAAAACGGGGAATTATCTTTCGGAAGAAATGAAACACCGCAGTAGTTTTAAAAATTAAGTTATGACTCATTCTTTTGGGATTTGTCACCAGTTGCACGACGGTAACAAACTCATACGGTCGTTACTGTTTGTTACATAACTGTTCGTTATTGTTTTGGGATGTTTATTTTCTCAATTTCGTGTTGATTAATGCTCAAATTTTTATTTATAAGAACATTTATAATGTGTGATCAAGAAATGGGATAATGACTGATAAAGAAACTCTTGTTAAAAAAAAGAGAAAGGTAATAGACTTAGAAATGAAACTTGAAGTGATAAAACAATATGATAGTGGTAAAAAAGTAATGGACTTGGTAAATAATTTGAAATTGTCACATTCAACGGTTTCCACTATTTTAAAAGATAAAGAAAAAAATCGTAAAGCCGTTAAAGGGTCCTTGTCAATCAAATCTAAAATAATAAATAAAAAACCTAAAGGAGGTATGTAAAAAAGACTCGGACCCATTCAACAAATGGAAAAATTACTAGTGATTTGGATCGATGACAAGATTGAAAAACGAATTCCATTGCGTCTCTTAAAGCTCATTATTTAAAAATTACATTTGCGCAAGGCATTGAAGTAATAGAAGTAGGAAAAACTTTTCAAGAATTTTGGAAAAATTATAATATCCTTCATGCTATAAGAAATATAGATAAGGTATGGACCCTTTAACGGCTTAAGAACTTACTTCAGCGTGTATGTACGGAATACGGAAAAAATTCACCAATCGATTTGAACCCGTTTCTCTTTGCATATACGAAAAAGAAAAAAATGTCGAGGATAATCATTTACAATTTGACGTAGATAACGAAGATATCAACCAAATTCTTGAAAATGATTCAGAAGATCTAACCAATGCAGAATTATTAGATCTTGAAACTCAACTGGTTGCAGAAGAGGATATTGATGAAAATGAATCAATCACATCTGCGGAACCGCTGAAAAAATTTGTATTGAAAGAAATGGCTGCTGCTTTTAATTTAATTAATCCAGGAATACAAAAGTTTGAAATGATGGACCCAGACAGTGAAAGATTTTCAAATGTGAACCGCAGGATTCAAGAAAATCTCGTATGCTACCAAGAAATATATAGAGATTAAAAATAGAATACTGTTCAAATAAAATTAGACACATTTTTCAAAAAAACTCATACAACTGTATCTCAAACTGAAGATGAAGAAATGGATTGTACTTATGTGATAAGTGATGAGGATGTATAATTTATAATTAATAAGTACGGATGATGTAGATGTTTAATTTTTTTTAAATTTAAATATGAATTCATTTGAATTACTGTATTAATAAAAGTAACTAAAATCACCGAAAAAAATATATAAATATATTCCTCGACTTACGACGGATTCGACTTACGACCGAGGTTCAGGAACGTATCTCCGTTGTAAGTCGAGGAATACCTGTAATTCACACCGATAACTTATCGGTATTGCCTTTGCTTGCGAAAGGGTCGTTTATTTTTTCGTCTTTTTTTGAATTTTTTGAACTAGTGAACTCCCAATGTAATTGTTCACCAGTTGCCACTGTGTAAAAATCTCTGGTTGTATGATAATTTATTTTGTTTATACGTATTTGTATGTACATATGTATAATACAATTTCTTGATAAATGTTTCAAATAATATTTTTTGTAGGTTGGTGTAAAATATTCCCATTCTACATATCCGAATTCATTGAGCACTTGTGAGCTTGCTGTGGAAACTGCGGCAAGTAAAGTATTGGAAATGCTTCACGGTGTTGCTCTAGAAAATAATTCCACTAAACCATCATCTTCACCATCAATTGCTGTTGAACGAATAGTTAAAATTGTTGCTGAACATCCAAATGGTTTGTGGGCCAGTGGAATACCAGATATATATATGTAAGAATATTTATGTATATGTATTCATTATTTTAAATGGATTACGTGATTTCTAGGTATATTTATATTGATTTATTTTTACTTAGAAATAAATTTGAAGAGACTTTACCTACAAATTGGCTAACCATGGCTGAATCTTCTTCCCAAATTCAAATAGAAAAAGGAGCCACTAGTATGCTCATGCTTTTTCCAGCTAGCGAAACGGTTAAATTAAATTTTACACATGTACATTATAACAATGGATTGGTTCATACATTGTCGATTTTTATAACTGGGATTTCTATTTTAGACTTTATTTTCCACTTCGTCGACTCCAAGTATAAGTGATGACGATTTAGGATTGTCTGACTCTATAGAAAGTCTTCAGTACCCCGAAGATTCTCAATGGAAAGTCTTTATAATGTCAGCAAATTCTACAGTTGAAATTTGGCTTAGAATAATTGGCGAACAATACAGCGTACATAATATCAAGTATATTTTATGTTAATATTATTCGTTATATATTTTATTTAATTTGAAGTATATTTTATAGGATGCTTTTGAAAGTTTGAATGCTGATATGGAATTATATTTCAACGATATCTCTAAACCAAGTAATAATATTGCTAAAGGAGGATGGTATGCTATAAAATGTGAAGATGGTTGGTTTCGAACCCAAGTTCTAGAAATAGATTTTTTAAATTGTAGCATTGTGTGCTTCTTGGTAGATACTGGTGATGAAGAAACTCACCAATTTAGTAACCTTTACGACTTACCTCAACAGTTTCTTAAAGTGGCTCCACAAGTACTTATTTTTTTTTATATAATCTTGTTCTATTGATAAAACTTTGTCATTCCTTTATATATTTAACCATTATTACTTTAGGCTATTCTTTGCCGCCTAGCTGGGCTCGAGGAGTATTCTATGGGTAAACTCGAAAAATTTAATCTAAGCGAAAAATTAGTAGGAAAAAGTTTGATTGCTGATGTACTTCAAACTCCTGAAGAGCTAATGAGTGGAGATGATCCTACAATTACAGTTGTATTATATGATACAAGCTCGAAAGATGACATAAATTTAAATAAAGAACTGTTATATGAATTGACCCAGAAAGCAAAATCTCCCCATCTTTCACAGGTAACTATTATGCATAATATAATATATACATACTCATGTACTTGTATGGTGCTATAAATTAGAAATTTTGTCTTGACATTTTATCTACCTGGACCTGTCCTAACTACCAAGTTGCAGGTCTTTTTTTGAATTTTCCTTAAAAAATTGAATATTCATCCAAAAAAAATTTTATATTTTTTATCTTGATATGTGATATTTTTAGGGTATTGTAGAAATTTATATCTGTGATGTAACTCCACGTGGAACAGTATTTGCTCAAATACACAATGAAAATTTCAAACTATTAAAAAAGATGTTAGGACAAGTTGTCATGGGTCCTTTTCCAAAAGAGACATTACAGGCATCTAGTCATTTACTTCTTAAACCAAATACTTATTATCTTGCAAAGAGTTCGTCTGGAGAGTGGTGATTAAATTTTCTGATCCAACCATAAAAGTTATATACATATGTAGTCAAATGTCAAATCCCAATTATATATTCTTTTCCATTTATAGGAGACGAGCCGTTTTGTATGATTCCATTCGCTCTCTTGCTGATGACTCATATGTAAATGTCAAATACATTGACTATGGAACTGTCGGAAAAGTTTCTGTTAAAGATTTATTGCTCTTGGAGCGCTTGTCTGTTGCTTTAAATTCTTATCCCGTTCAGGTACTTATTGTTTATTATTATTTATTTATTATGTTAAGTTAGTTTATCAATTATAGTTTTATATTTGTAGGTATTAGAATTGAAGTTGCATAATGTGACTGATTTAAATCCTGACAATTTAAGACGATTGAACGAACTTTTACCTCGAGACGTGCCTGTTATTTGCAAGTCCGTTGATGATGGTGTGGAATTATTTGTTAGAACTCAACCACATGATCCTTTATGTTGCGTTAATAAGGCAATTGATGTTGAGATTGAGATGGCTAAAAAGTATGTATGATTCATATTAATAAATAATTAGATGTGTTTATATTTATAATATTTTTTCTAATAATGTTTAAAAAGGATTAATACAGAGGTTCCCAATTCCGATCTCTTGATTGAATTGTCTAAAAAAAAAGAGAGAATATTCTCTAATTTCCAACTCAATCAGAGCATCAAGGAATCGCCAACTACCAAAGAGCCTATTCCAAAGTTTCAACTCCCTAAAAAAGGGTCACAATTCAATATTTTTGTTTCATTAGCAGTGAATCCATCAAATTTTACGGTTTGTAGACATGTTCACAATTTTAATTTAATGATAAAATATTTTTGTATTATTTGTATATATTTTTATATAGGTGCAACCATTGCAAGATCAAGATGAATTAGCAAAAATGATGGATGAGTTGCAATCCGTTGGTAAATCTCCAGAACTCACAGTCACACCTAAAATAGGTTGTGCTTATGCTGCTTATTATGATAAAGAAGATTATTGGTATAGGTAAATTGATTTATGTGCTATGTACGTATGTACCGTGCTAAAAATAAATCTGCTAGCCACTGCTGGACTCCAGCGTGCAGCTAAAGTGTGTCCAGTGTCTATGTCCAGTTAATGTTCAGTCAAAGTTAAAATAATTCTGCGAGGATAATTATTGTAATTAACTACAAAAATCTTATAATCGTGTTTTAAACGTGAAATACTATAAAATAAGTACTAGAAATGAATAAAATAACAGCTGTAACAGTCGTCATTCCGTCATTCACACATTGAACGTTGAGCGCAGCGTACTGAATGTCCTCTCTCTCTCTCTCTCTCGCATCTGTGAGGTATGTGTACAAGAGGCTTTCCGCCAAAATAATTATTTCTGTTGATATTGATCAATAATTTTATTATTAGAATCATTGAGTTTTTGAAGAGGAATTCATAAAATATGAAAACCTCGTATATTGTAAATTAAATGAAATCCTGGTCACTTTCTATACATTTATTTATGGAGAATATTTTCGGAGGAAGAAAATACGCCCCTTTCATTAGTACAAATCGTGACAGTGATATGCCTTCATGAGAAAATCAGTAAAAATTGTGTACACATGTATTATAAATGTTTGAGTCAATTTAAAAATATACTTTTACTATAGGGTATTCGTGCAAGGAATTGTATCTCGCGACATGGCATCTATATACTTCTGCGATTATGGAGATCTTCAAATGGTTGAAATTAGCAAACTCAGAGAACTTCCTTCTAATTTCAAAAAATTGCCTGCTCAGGCTCTCAAAGCTCGACTTCATGGTTTGTGTAATTTATTTTCAACATTATCAATATTTGTTATAACACAATTTGGAATAAAACTATTAATTTTTAATATATAGGAGTGTCACCAATCAATAGGGATTGGTTTGTTGAAGACTGTCTCCGCTTTCAAGATTTAGTAGTAGAAAAGAAGTTTGTGTCCATTATAGAGAATGTTGAGCGTGATCCACTACATACTAATGAATCTTTGTTGACGCTAAATCTCATTGATACATCGACAAATGACGATGTTTATATAAATAATGTGCTATGCAAGGAAAATCGTGCGAAAATGATGTAAGATAAATTTTGATCCTTTTAATACCCTGTGAATTTGTAATACGATGGCCATAAATACCTTGGGAAATGTCTATTTTTACTAACCTTTTCTTATTTTCAAAATAGATGGAATTTTATAATAGAGATTATCAATATTTTTCACGTTTTATTAAATGACTTTCTTATTAATCCAAAACAACACCACATTACTTCAAAAAATAAATCGTTTATGGATCATTTTAAAAAGTTGATGTTATAAAAGTTATTTCAGTTCTAAGAGTACTAAATAGGGTTAAAAATACTAATGTAGAAAATTTATACATACTTTTTTTAACCATCAGTTTTTATTATTTGTAATTTTATATGTATACATATCTCTAATATATAATTTCGAAACAGACTTTTTAAGTTTTGGGTTGTAGAATCCGTGTCGTTATCGAAAAAATGTAATTTTCTTTGACGACGATATCAAATTCGGTGGCGTTTTCGGTTTCGATTTCAATCTAGATTCCGGTTCCGGATTTCTTTTTCAGTTCCGAATCCCAATTTCTTTTTCAGTATTGGATCCCGATTCCTGTTTCAATTCTGGATCACGATTCCTGTTTCAATTCCGAATTCGGATTCCTTTTTCAGTACCGGATCAGGATTCCTGTTTCAGTTCCGGTTCCGGATTGCTGTTTTAGTTCCAATTCTGATTTCAGTTTCGATTCCCGGTTCCAATTCCCTTATATATAAAAAACCATTCGTTTCTGATAGGCTGTCGTCAAATATTATTTTTTTACTAGCCTCTTTTATATGTACTTCATTTCGATTCAAATAAATTTAATAAAAAAACATGAATGCTTACTATTAGATAAAGCGGTTTATATTACAAATACCGAGCGAAGGCAGGTAAAAACACTAGTAATTAATACCCTTTACACCGAAAATTTTAAAAACAGCCCAACAACAACCCATTGAAAAAATTATAGACACTTTAAATGTTTTAATGTCAAAATCGAAATCATCTAACAAAATTTTCTGAACTGTATTATATTGCAAAAAATAATGAGCCTTACTCAGACCATTTTGATTGATATTTGAAGTTAATTAGTATTTGATTTTTTTTTTATAAATATTTGAACTACCAATATTAGGATACATATTTTTTAAGTAACAAAAAAGCGGGGAGGGGGGGGCGTCTTAAAATTAAAACCGTCCTGATACTTTTTTATTTAGCACTACACCACTGAGTTTATCTGAAATTATTAACTGTATTTACAGTCTTAAATTTTATATGATTATGATTGATTTTTGTTTTTAGATAAATCTTGGGCTTACATTACTTCCTTGTGAGAATCTACATATATT
Source organism: Arctopsyche grandis (assembly GCF_051622035.1). Lineage (NCBI taxonomy): Eukaryota > Metazoa > Arthropoda > Insecta > Trichoptera > Hydropsychidae > Arctopsyche > Arctopsyche grandis. The sequence continues at coordinate 20,209,759 of NC_135355.1, read as the reverse complement.
CTTCATTTATTAATGAATAGTTATATTGAAGGTATATTGTATACTTAAATGTTATGTATTAAATTTATGCCCTTCCTATATATATGTATATATATATGTACATTTCATCCAGTACTATTAATATCCATACATACACGTAACCATAAAGTTAAAAGTTTCACCTTCTGCAACAATTTTAACTAGTTTTTCAATTTGCATACAATTTTAGTACATACATACATATCAGATATATGCTTTTAAAATATCTGGTTTAAATAGTGGGACATTTAAAATATCTGGTTTAAATAGTGGGTTTTAGTTAGTGGGACATAATATAAACCTTTGTGATTCAAATAGTTTTAAATTTTTCGAAGTGGTATAAATTACATCCCACCATGCAGCAAAAGATAAAAAAATGGGCCATTTTTGATACCGCTATGCTTCAAAGTGTAAATCAAATCCCATGTGGAGCCATGATAAACCAGTTTTAATTTAATAAACATATATGGAAATCTTGTGAGGGATTATAAGTTTTTTGGTATGTTTTAGTTGATGATTGTATTATATATCTCCTTGCATGATAAGTGATATTTTGTATTCCTAGTTGTAATTTAAGTATTATGACAGTACTTTTATATATTATTTTCGACTGTCATGAGATTTACCGCTAGATTTTGGTTTACTTATAAAAAAAATATCGAAATGTTATTTTTACAGATATTTTTTTAAAGGTGCTTAAATTGAATGAAGATTTTAAGAAGTGACGAAAATTTTTCACCTTTCATTGCAAATTTTTAAAGTAGGAATAAAAAAAACTGTTTCGTAGTTGTCAAAACGCAATACTTTTTAAAAGTTTATTAATGCAACAAAAGTATGTTGCCTTTATATTGGTTCAAATCGAAAATAATGGGTGTATAACAATGTTTTTTTTTTTTTTTTTCATGTTGGTATGTATATTTTTGTATTAAATTTTTTGAAAATCGAATGGCAATTCCTTTTTTGAAATTGAAATTTTTATGACTAAGTTAAATAGTTGGATAGTTGTTAAATTTGTAACATTAAGAAATTGGACTGAGAATTTAGCATCATTATATATGTTAGTTTTATAACATATGTGGCGGGCGGGTTCATTTTTATTAAAGATTAAAATGGAAGGGTTTACTAATTCAATCATTTTTTTAATTGCACAGATTTGTCGAATGATAAACAATTTTAGCCATATGCATAGGCATTTATTATTATTTATTCAAGAATTTCGAGAAGTTATGAAAAGATTTTTCAAATTTATTCATACATTAAATGAAATTAATATTTCATATTATTTTACTATAAATTAAACTTTTACTTTCTGGTGTAGTCGGTCACTTCCCCTTTCCATAATTTGTTTTTTTTTTCATTTTAAAATTTGCAAGAAAAATGTTTTCGGCTGTTATTTTTATAATTTGTTAAAAGTGAGGAAATTTTTTATTTTACTTTCGATTCGAGAATTGTTCCATTCCAAGGTTTTATTTAGTTCATAAATTTGGGATACCACATTTCGTTTTGCCCATTATTATTACTATATGTAGTTGTACCAAATATATTAATTAAAAATATAAGCGATAGAGTTAGTCTATCAATAATATTATTAACTGCTTAGTTTTATTTTCAATATTGAAATTTTATAAACATGTTCTTTTTTATTGTTTGAGTAATAAATATTTATTTTTTTTAAACATTTATTAAATAGAAGAAAAAAAATTAAAGTACCTTTATTATTATAATATATATACAAATATTATATTGTATTTACAATTATTACATCAAGGACAGCGCAAATTATGTGATACTTTTGAATACAGCTTATTGATAATCTGTGTAAATTTTTTCATTGTTTCACATTTATTTTCATGTAATCATAATCTGTTATTGGTGACATTATGTTTCCACGATTGAGTAAAGTTTGCGCTGTCCCACCGCTGTCAGAAAGTTCCCAGGTCTCGTCCTATCTGTCGCTCTTTGGCTGTGCGTTTTAATAGTACAACACACACCACAAGAAGCACGACTAAAGCCACCACCAGCCCCAATAGTGTGTACATGGCGTGACGAATTGTATCATTACCATCTGAAAAACCAATTTATATTATTCACGTGTGTAACTAAGCATTTTCATTATGTGTATATGAATTTTAAGCACCATATCCGATTTGTGTGTCTTGGAGAGTGCTACGCCCTTCCCTATCCGAGGTAAGATTCACCAGTCGTGGCAGAAATGTATTCCAATAAGCGGCTGGCCGTCGGCATAAATCAACGTTGATTCCATCGCCGATTTGTTGAATATGAGGATCTTGCTCTGTATAAACTCGCCATGCATCGTATTGCCTCTCAGGCATCGGGTATCTATATATGTACATATTTTAAATTTGTAATGAGTTTGACATTGGATTTCCAATTCTGCATCATTGGACTTACCCGAATTTGATGAACTCTGACCACATGATCCTCATTCGTTTACTGAGACGTTCTTCTTGTTGTGTGAAGCGTCTCCTCGCCAGCTGTTGGAACAGGGTTGGACCAAATAGATACGGTAAATCGGAACCGTGTGCTGCTCCTATAAACAAATACTGTTGAATTATTTTTGCACATGCTTATATACAATAGTTTTTCGTTTTATATATGAGCAGAATACCTGAGGTATTAGATTTTTTTCCATATAAATTAATACCTCCACCTTGGTTATATCTATAAAGATATAATGGTTGTGCAGATTTCGCAAGATATGTTATTAATTTAGCATACGGGGAGTCATATTGAGCTTCTGAAAATAACAGTTGTAGTTGTTGGAGCAATTCCCATGCATCACCCTCTTTAGCTTTGTCGATATATTCCCATTTAATTATTTCTCTTATATAGTGTGCATTATATCCGACGTTTAATTTGTAGAATGCCATTATGTTTGGTATGGCAGTATAATCTACATAGTGTCGAAGCTGGTGGTATCCTTGCCTGGCCAATTCTTCCCAATGCTCTGGAATTTATATTAGAATTTTATGCGTTATTCTAAAAATTAAATGGTAGGAACTTTATCATTATTACCTTTGGAGTCAGCGGCTTCTAAACTGGTAAGACCTGTCAACAAAGGAATTTGATGGAAGTTACCCGTTGATAGTGCTTCTTTTGGACTCAGTGGGAGGTATTGGTCGTTCTGTGCAAGAAATTTATCCACTACAGGCACCATAGTATCTGACCAATTACCGCTCTATATGGAACAGTGTGTATGAATTGAAGGATTATATTGCATATATGCAGACAATTTTGAAATAGATATAGGAACATACATATTGAAATGTGTATGTACATAAATGTACATTTATAAATTATGTAGTTAGTGCTGGTATTTTATAAACAAACAATTGAATTCAAAGTTAGTGCTAATTCAAAATCAAATTAAATATTTAATTTAAAGCTTTAGGAATAGTAGTTTTTTACACTGCAGTATAAAAAAAGAAATAAAGGTCTCTTATTCACATTCTAATAATTGTATTATGGTGCCTACGGACCAAACCAACGACGTCTTCTGGGCCAACTTTTAAAACCAGTAGCGTACAAAATATCGAAATAAAAATAAAATAAAAAAATTGAAATTAAATATCAAAATTAAGCTAAAGAGCGAGATTGAGCTAAAATTAGATCATCGTTGATGTTTTGAATTACAACAATGTTTTGAATTACGACGATACGCATTTACAACCAGAGAAATATTATAATTTCTCTGCTTACGAGCGAAAAAAAATCTTGTTATTATTTCTTAAAAGTCGTCACGATATGCTACTGTATTTCACAAAAAACCGTTGGTGTTGGTTGTCAGTGTTTTGTCAAAGGGTTTTTTTTTCTTTTGTCGAAATAAAATAAATAATCACATTATCCGATAAATTTTACCTCTGAGATGGATTTAATTATTTGATTTATTTCGACGAGAGAAACAATTGAAGAATAAAAAAATCTGTTTGATGTAACTGACAATAAGCTTCCATCGTTGGATCACCCATACTAATACATGATATATTCTCAGTAACTGTGCTTTACGGTGAAGTAAAAATAATAATTCTTTGATTTTTTTTCGATCTTAGTGCACATCTTAAGTCGAGGATTACCTGTATGTGATTGTTGATGATCTAATTTTAGGTCAATCTCGAAAATTTATTTAAATTGTGCATGTCCTGTTTTAACTTTCAATATTTTATTTTAATTTTAATATAATAATTATAATTTTATTTTGATATTTGAATTTAATTTTAATATAATAATAATAGTTTTAATTTTGATATTTAATTTCAATTTTTAAATTTATTTTTTTTTTCGATATTTTGTACGCTACTGGTTTAAAAAGTTGGCCCAGAGACCGTTCGTTGGTTTGGTTCGTACGCACCATTATATGATGATGTTTGTACGTATGTACATATGTACCTACATATACATACATATGTTCATAAAATATTTAAAAATTAAGTTTTATAAGATAAACTCTGAAATTTTGATTGTGACGTATATTGTGATACTTTTAAAATACAAAAACTTGAATAAGAATTGCATTTAGTTTTCCAAGGTACTTGTGTACACAAGATACTGTATAAACCGCTGTAGCCAGGGGAGGGTTGACTATAGAGGTCCCAGGCTCCCTAAATTAAAAAATATATATAATTTTGAGAATTAGGCCCTATACGCACTTGCGAATTTTTGTCGCGCGATCACTTAGTCGCAAAAATAGAACATGTGATCAAATAATCACAGGCATTTTATTTTCTATGGTTTCGATCACGCAATCGAACATCGCAAGTGCGTATGGAGCTTTAGCTTAGTGTATGAATGTTTCATTCGTTTCCAAATATCGAATATTGCTCTGGTACTTTTCGAATTAAAATGAGTCATGCAAAATGTAAAGGATCTTCTTTCTGCTTTCAACAGTAGTACTACATCGCGTTTATCGTGGTTGTGACTTTTTGGTGTTTTCAATTTCATTTCGGTTTTTGAAAATTGCATTTTCGTAAATATCATGTAGTGAATGCAAATTTTGCTGTTACTTGAAGAGAAGTAGGGAAATAATATTTTTTGGCATAAGATTAATTAAATGGATTACTCACATGTAACATGTACATATATACATATGTATCATGATGTGGAGATATCTAATGAACACTTTTTCGCTGAATCTCATGTCTTCAGTTGATTTTTTTTAAGTAATTGATATATTTATTGCTTGCCCGAAGGGTAAATGTCGCCCTTAGGCCGGTTTGGTTTTCATTGCGCTCCCCATTTTTATAAACAATAAATTTTATAAAAGGTACATGTGGAAGAATATGTATAAAAAAAACAAGATACAAGGAGACTAGGTGACGTCATACCGAGTCCCCTTATATCCTGCTCGCACACGTAAGTAAGGCTGTGTGATGAAAACAGGGAGATTTCTACGGTGCGATGCTGGTTTCAGCCTCCCATTTAAAAAAAACCCTGTCTACGGCCGTATGTATACGTATATAGAAACTGAATTTAATATAAGGCTTACTTGATATTGAGTTTTGAATGCTTTAAGAATGTCATCTGTATTTCTTTCACGTAGACATTGAACAATTTCTTTGGGGATATCAGAAAAACAACCTAAAATGGAAGCAATTGATTTGGAAGAGTGCCCCACATTTTTTTCTGTCCACACTGGTATTAAGCTTCCAGACATCATTATGGCTCTTGTAAATAGCGCTTAAAAATACAATTAATATTAAAGTATTTATTTAATATACGTACATTATATTCAATTCCCAATTGCAAGAGTCATAGGATGTTAATATTTGATCAATACGCCAACATTCATTCAACCATTGACCGAGTTCAATTTAGATTAAGAGTGAAATATATCTCTATGACTCTTACGATCATAGAATTTGCTAGATTAAAGTCACATACATTTAGTTCTTGGTGAGACCATATGATATAGTACGCTGGTTGCTCCAGCCGAATGGCCTAATAGGGTTACCGAGCTGGGGTCTCCTCCGAATTTCACAATATTTTCCTTGATCCACAGCATTGCAAAGTATTGGTCGAGTATACCTAGATTTCCTCTTGCGTCTGCAGAATCCAAACAGAAGAATCCAAAGATGTTAAGGCGATAGTTGGCACTGACGACAACTAGCCCTTCTGCAGCCAGATCTTCGCCTGATAATTGCAAGGGGGAGTCGTCGCTGAACGATTCACTGTGTAGCACCAGCACTACCGGCAACTTGCCGAAACGTTGCGCGTTCTATAAGATTATTATTCCATAAAAAAATGCTATTTATATAATGTACATACATAAGTATATTTTATAGATGCAGTTTTGAGTGTACTTCAGGAACCCATATGTTTAAGTAGAGACAATCTTCGCTCCTCTGTTTGCCCACAGCACGTTGTACGCCTCCTAGTTGAAGACAAGGTGGTCCGAAATCTTGAGCGTCTAGTGTACGTTTCCATCCTTTATGCTTTTCAGGTGCCTGAAAAATATTGTGTTTTAGTATTCTAGTAGTTCGTTTGTTTATAGGTGATTGTTTTAAAATATTTATTTACTGAAAATCTCAATCGACCAATTGGTGGAGCTGCATACGGTATTCCGAGAAAAGCATTGATGGATATCCTCGAAGATTCAGGAAATATCTTCACCTATTATATATTATAACATCAAAAGTCGTCATACAAGTACTAATAGCTAGCGATCCAGCTGACTTGATTAATTAACAGACTAACACAGCTGGATAGGGTATTTAGGAAAGTAGGACTACAAATTAATGTAGATAAGATTAAATTAATGTATAATAAATATTGCATGCCTGATAGTATTACATTAGACAATAAGACACTAGAATTAGTTAAAAAGTCCAGTAATAAAGAAGAGGAATCATTTCGTATGAGAGACATGAAATTAGGGTGGAGTGCATTTGGACGAACGACTGCAGTTTTCGAATCAAAATGTCACTCTGCCTGAGGAAAATGATCTTCAATCAGTGTGTCCTGCCAGTGATGACGTATGGATGTGAAACTTGGGCAGTGACCGCAAAATGCTGCATAAGGTCCAGTGCACTCAAAGAAGTATGGAACGCTACATGCTAGGCATAACGAGGATATATAGAAAACGAAATACGTGGGTTAGAAATATGATTAAGGTGGTTGATGTAATGGTGAGGGTAGAGAGATTGAAATGGCAATGGGCAGGTCCCGTAGCTAGAAGAACGGACGATAATTGGACGAAAGATATGCTCTAATGGTACTCGAGAGAATGTAAAAGGTCAAGGCTGCAAGGAAGGCCCCAGGGGAGATGTGTGGATGAAGTCACAAAAATGTGTGGGATGAGATGGATGAGAGTTTCCCAAAACAGAGACGAATGGAAATATATTAGAGAGACCTTCATCCAGCAGTGGATGGTGAACAGCTGTAAATGATGATGATGATGATGTCATATAAATATATACACATATACATCAATGAAAAATATACTAAAAGAAAATTTACATTTTGTAAAGAAGCATTCGGTTTTGCGGAAAAATTTTGATTTCATTGATTTTTCAATGAGCACAAATCTCAAGAAAGTTTTTAAATCTGAAGATATATCTATACATAGTATGTAAAGTAGGGTTTCATTTATCAAAACTTTCACTCCAATGTACATATACATTATTTTTAAAACAACTAGCCAAATGTCGTTGGTGCAGGTGAAACCGCAGGTAAAAAAAAATGAACTTTTTCGAACTCGTTAAAACTGTCTACAACGTGAGTTTAAATACCATGAGATACATTTAATTCATCCGCTGTAGGAAGACACTTGGGTAAAACGTACATGCTGTCTCTTTTACTGCCTCTCGAGTAATAGCATTTTGTATAGATAGGGTGAAAAGAACAGCATGTGCGTTTTAGTGTCTTCCTACAGCCAATGGATTATAATATACAAAAATTTGATGGCGCTAAATTGAGTTTCTGCCTGATAGACGAACAAACAAAATGATATTAAGAAACTTACCCCAACGACAGCCCCCTGGTTGAGTATCACTGTTGGTTCTTGAGCACACGCACTTCTAGTGATTAAAATTAAATACACGCCGCAAAATATTCGTCTCATTTTCCTGAAAATTATTTTCAATTCAGCGGTTTAATTGTGGACGAGGTCGTTTAATCGTAGCCGAGATAATTACCGAATTTCAACGAACGTTCGATGAAAGCGACATCGTTTTGCGAGGGATGTCCTTTTTGTTTCTCACACATCCGAAATACGTCGCATACCATGAAATGGTATACGAACAAACGATTGTATTGTTTTAGAATTAGCGGTTTTTTTTATTGTGGTTGTCGTGTCGTGCTGATACGTGTGCGTTGCGTCGCGTCTCGCTCAGGAATAATGGCGTGCGCTAGTCCACTTCCTGCCGTCCATTGTCGTCCACTTCCGGTCCGATCCGCTCAGGGACGCCACGACCACCACAGCGTTACTCTTTCGGTTACGCGCAATTACCGACACCTAAAATGACTCCAAAGCCATGACAAACAAACCACCTGGACGAAGAACATGAAGATTTAATTGCATAATTCACGCCGCGTCCAGAAGATTTACGTCCAGTGAGTTTTCGTCCATCCGGATGATCTCGATTGTATACGGACAAGAGCATTAGGGTTATGGTCACGTTTTTATGTAAAACGGAAGTTAAAATTTGCTTCGGCAAAGTGCACAATATCCATATGAATCAATTGATTTGATGACATCAATTTGTTTGTAACAGTGGAAGTGTTTTTGAAAATATATTAATTTATTATTTCTCATTGTTTTTGTTTTTCGAACGATATATTATAAGAAAATGCGATTCTTAAATATATTTTCTTTTAAGTTGGATGTACATATGTATGTACATACATATTCTTTAATTAGATTTCTATTATGGTTTCATTTCAGCTCGATTGCTCATTTTTTCATTCGAAAGTTCCACGGAAAAATTATATTACTTATTTCTATGCCAGTTTCTATTTCTTAACTTAGAGGCTAATTAAAGTAAGTATATTTGATCAATATTTTCTTTCCTTTCATAAATAAAATTATAACATACTTAGAGCACAAAGCTGTATTTTTTTTGGGTTTTCACCGGATTAGTTTTCATAATTACAAAGTTTTTTACAAAGCTTATTACTTTGAAAAAAATAAGCATATTTTTACAACATACTTATATGTTGAATAATATTTATGTACGTATGAACATACATATATTGTTGGAAATAATTGATTTACCATTCCCAAACCTCTAGAAACAATAAGTTATGTATGCAATTGAAAACTAAATTATAAGAATATTAGAAGTCAATTTCTCATACAAGTATTTTCTAGATATACCTACATATGTATGTATATGTATGTACATATTCGTGAAAGTGATGTGACATGCATGGGTGGTTTAAGTGATTATGTCTTAAAATGAGTTGAGTTTTATATGGATTTTTCCGCGATTGATTTTAATGATACTTTTTTGTTAAATATTTGCTATCAAATAAAAATTATTATAGGAAAGAAAAGAAAAAACTTTCTAAACGCATTTTTTATTTGAGTCGTTTCCAACAACACAACATGATTTTTTTGTTGTTGATTGATTACATACTAAACGCCATTATGACAATATGACCAGCATGTTTGTTGTCAATATACCGCTATATCACACATGCCGGTGATGTTTATTGTAATGATTCGTTGTTTCCGCTATCAGTGCGCAAGTTTTAGCGATGTCACTTTCCCTGGTATTTGCAAATGTGCTAATAATAGTGTATAACACGTATACATATATGTATATAGGTAATAAAAAAGTTCATAAATGTAAATAGGAGAAACTTAGATAGGATGGAAACTTATATATGTAGAAGGGAGAAAAATTTTCAATATGTTGAATAGATGAACGAGCGGTCGAATTTCAAACCCCCATTAGCAAATCTTTTTACAATTTCATCATCAAATGTGGTTATGTCACACTTTATGAACATTGCAAGAGTTCAGTAACATGCAGTCAAAATGTTTTCATCCTCAATGAGTTGGTTCAACATCCAGGATGACTCTTTCGATTGTTTCAAAAGGAAACCTTTTTTTGTTCCAGTTCCACTGGTTTATCTGTAAGAATCTCTTTGTAAAATTATTGTTGACTAGTTTGCAACGTAAATTTTGGTCAAGGTCATTGGCGGATTCATATTATTTTATAAAATAGATTCATAAATTTAAAATAATAAAAAAATGTTATATATGTATAATAAATACAATGTGTACATATTGTACATGCATATGTACATAAAATAAAATAAAATTAAAATAGTTATATATTTGTACATACTTACAATGTGTATATTTATGTAACTGACTATATGTATGTAAATTAAATTTCCAAGAAGAAATGAAAAATTCGTGTATTAATTTATGAAATTTTATTATGTAGATCAGCGGCTCCCAATTTTTTTTGACTCGCGTACCACTTGGTAGTACATTACGCTCAATTTTACCACCATAGAAAAATGATTGTATTTCATGAAATTTATTATTGCAAGTGTAATTATATAGTACTGGTTGGTTTAGTCAGCTTCATTTAATATTTGTAATATAAACAGTTTAAACATGGCGAATCTTATAGTAAATATTCATTTCGTTTTTTTTTTATTAAATTACACTTCTCCCTTCCTCAATTGTGGTACTAGAGAAATTATTTTTTAATATGCTATGGATAACCACCATAGGCATGTTTTTGTGGTGCTATTTTTTTGATTAGTTATTACTTTTTTTTTATAGGAGCTAGGAGCCGCCAAACATCTATAAAATCGCCTCTTTTTTACACTCACGAAAAGAGTCCAGCGTGCTTATTTAACGGTTGATTTTTTAAAAAATACAAGCACACAAACAGAAAACATCTTTCACATACCGACGATGATTTTTTTTAAATTGGTCCAGTTTCGCAGGGGAAAACTGGAGAATACGAAACCTCGATTTTGTCGATTTAAAATACGTATTATCTGGTCAAAGCGCAACTCTCGCATTCACTCAATATATATATATATATATATATATATATATATATATATATATATATATATATATATATATATATATATATATATATATATATATATATATATATATATATATATATACACCAGCAGTCACATAAAACGGAACGCTTGTGAATTTTACGACTTCGAGGCCATTAAAGGATTATCCCTTTATGTGTAGGGTTTTTAACGACCAAATATTCTAAATATGATTGTTTTCTAAGATTTGAGTTCAGTTTAGTGTGGGTTTTCGAGGAGAAAGCATAAAATTCGAATTTTAACACGTCAACATGAAAAAACGAGCTCAGTTATCATTGCAGAAGAGCGTAAAAATCGCGACATTGGCGAGTTCAGGATTTTCCTTTCGGTCAATTTCCAAGAAAATGGGATGTTCTATATCGACTGTTTCGAGAATACTGATAAAAAAAAAGAGAATCTGGAAGTTTTGATCCTAAGGGGACCGAACTGAAAAGATGCACATCGGAGAGGCAAGACCGTGTAATAACCAGATTATCTTTACAGCAGCGATTCAAAACTGCTGTAGAAATAAGAACAGATGTATCTTCACAATTTTCCATGGAAATCAGCGACTCAACAGTAAGAAGGCGACTCAGAGAAGCTGGACTTTACGGTTGGAAAGCTGCAAAAAAACCACTACTAACCAAGAGAATGAAAAACAATCGATTGGAATAGGCGAAAGCACATGAAAATTGGAGTCCATCAGATTGGCAACGAGTGATACTTTCCGACGAATCAAAGTTTAACGTCTATAGTCCTGATGGTTTTCCGTATATCCGAAGGAAAGTTGGCGAAAGGTATAATGAAAATTGTACCCTTAAAACTGTTAAGCATCCTCCAAGTCAAAATGGTCTGGGGATGCTTTTCGTACCATAGCATTGGACAATTGGAGTTTCTACAAGGTGCCATCGATGGAAAAAAATATAAAAAAATTTTAGAAGAAAGCTTTGTCCCATCGATGGAAAACCACCTTTCATATACCGATGATATAATTTTTCAAGATGACTCTGCCCCTTGTCATCGAGCTAAATTGGTGAGTATTCATTTTATTTGATAGCATTGAATATAAATTATAAAATTTCAATCAAAAAACTGATTTTTTTTTTTTACTTTTTTTTAGGTTCGGGACTATTTACAAGAAATGGGTGTAAAGACACTACCATGGCCTGGCAATAGTCCCGATTTAAATCCAATCGAAAATTTATGGATGGGTATCAAGTACAGGATAAGGAAGAACAATGTTACTACTCTTAAATCGTTGAAAGAAATAATAGAAAAGATATGGTACGAAGACTTCCCAATCGAAAATTTAAAAACTTTAGTAGATTCCATGCCAAACCGAATAAAATAAGTTATAAAATCGAAAGGAGTCGATACAAAATATTAATTTCTTTTTTATAAGTTGTAAATAATAATATGTGACTGTAATAAAATTAAAAATGTATATGTATAGTGTTATTTTCATTTCAAATTTCATTTAACCGTGAAGTCAACGCACGGTCGTAAAATCTGCCCTCCATTAAATTTCTCCCCAACTCATTTTTGTCACCTTTTTTTTTCACGTTTGGTATTACACGAATGCACTATGGTACAACCTATCATTTAAATGACTTTCGGTTTTGTTTTTATATAAGATTACCGAAATTTCACGCAAAAACATGTTTCGCTTAAGCGTTCCGTTTTATGTGACTGCTGCTGTATATATATATATATATATATATATTGTCGCATTCAATCAATATATACATTCATTCAATATATATACCGAAGAAAGGAACGGCAACAAAATTATGGTTTCGGGTATACACCCCTCTTAACCAGTTCTCTCGGAGAAAAGCGGTATCGATTGCCGGATTTTCAATCATCGACTATACATATTGACGTCGACTATGATTAATTAAGATAATGTTTATTAATTATATAAAAAATATTTCTATTTTTATGAATGTCCGCCATTATTGATTTTTTTTCGCGTACCACCAAGTGTTACGCGTACATGGGTTGGGAGCCGCTGATGTAGATGAATATATGCATATACATACATACATATTATTTTAAAGGCGTACACGTATTTAGATTACGGAAAAGAATCTCGTCAGAAAACTTTAGATAAGTGATTTTAGAAATATATTATCTGAGAATAAAGCTCAATAGAGAGAATTACTTTCAGAGTTTTCAGGTTTGAACCTTAACAGAATTGATTATCACTTCATTAATACGAGATTAATTTAAATAAATTGTTCATTTTGTAAAACCATGCTAGATCAAAACTTCGTAAAAAACGTCCGTGTAAATTGATGAATAAAATATTCATATTTGTACATACATACATATATTTATGTAAAATTAAAATAGTTTCATTTTTATTAAAAAGATGTCTCTTTCAATTAGGTACGTATACCAAACGTAGCATAAATAGCGAAGTTTCAAACCATAACCACACTGTTTTGCTGGTTTGCCACACGCGCTCAAACATATTATATTTTATATATATGTATATATAATATTTTATTATTTTAGATTACCTTCAATTAAAAAGCCTGTTCTATATTAATTGTTGTTTTTATGTTTTTAAATGATATTGTTTGAATTTGTTCGAAAGCAATAGATTTTTTTATTTCGCTTCAGCTACAACACAATTTCAGTATTTCTCATTACAAATAGATGTCATAAGACGTTTTGAACAGGCAGCATACTAGAATAATGTATTTCACTTTGTAAGGATATAGCCACAGGGTTGAAATTTATTAAACGGGTTTATGACGACGAATCATGCAGATGTATGTACACGTGCATGTACATATGTACATATTTATGTACATTTGATATCGCTATAGATATGATGTATGTACATATGTCTGTCTGTAGATAAGAGAAAATCGGAACTCTTTTTGAGCCATGTTTTTGGCTTCCATTTTATTATGTTAAAATAGTAATTTCTATGCACGCCACTGAAATATATTCAGGGTGGAAATATTGCCAAAGGGGATATGTTGCTTAAGCGAAAGATGAACGGTTTGAGATGAATGACGTTCAATTTCGCTCCGATTATAATAACGGAATAACTGACCAGTATGAAGTCGATAATTGCCTTACGTTAATAAGTAGGTACGTATACTAATAATGAGTACGGAGTAAGTATTAATGAAAATAAACTATATTAGCAATGACGTAATACCATTTAACTATACAAATGTAATCTATTTTCACGAAGGCGTTTCTTTTGCATTCGATCTATTTATTTACATGTACTTCACTGACTACTAAAAGTTATACAAAAATTAAATTCTAGTTCAATTGGGCAGGTTTTCGTTGCATATAAATGCATATACATATACAATAATAAAAATCTCGCAAAAAAAAGCATTTGCTGAGCAATATTTGGGCGGTTTTCTGTACGGCAATTTTCCTGTGCCACAAATTATCGTGCGCCAGGAGATCCGCGCGCGCGATTTTCGTAGCGGGGGCTATCCTGGTAGCGATTTACATTTGTAAAAATATGCATATGTAAAAAAAACGCTTGATCTATGCCAGACCAAAATCATCCCCTGGAATGTTTCCGGTAATATATTTTCCTTTTACTGATATAGGTTTGACAGGGAACGAAAACGGTGATTCTCATATTTGAACAAATGAAACTTGTCGAAATTATAATATCGTAGCAATGATCTGAAGGAATGCTCTTCCCAGCTGGAAGCCACGAGGACGTACATGATGTACGATTCAGTATTTTCGCCCTTAGTTGACTCCAAAACCGTTACTATGTCACATAAACATTGAATCGACTACCATTAATGTATTCTTTGAAATTTTTCGAGGGAGAAAACACCATCGTGAAATAAAAATACTTAACATTCGATTGGCTCAGATTTTTAACATGTTTTTGTTTTTATTTTAACTGTAACAGTTTTGTTTTGAAACAATTTACGATCTATAAATAGTACACGAGATTTTAAAATCCGCGGAGAGGCAGTGAAAATAAGCCGATGAGAAGGAGAAGGAGGATCAATGCGCAAATAAGCCACTTTCGTAGAGCAGTTTCTTCGGCAAATATAGTGAGACGCCGTTATCCAGATTTATTCGCTGACTATGAAAAAAGAATCCGGCTCGTCTGGCATCCAATTCCGGACAAATATCGTCACCGTCACACCCTCCTTTCCCCTTTGTCCTTACTTCCGGTCGGGGGAATAATCTAAAAAAGCCGACGTGCAAATTGCGCGCCTCTCTTTCGGGAAAAGCGTCGGGAAAACTTGCCCGCGTCCCGAATAAGGAAAACAAATTCGTTCTTTCCTTTACCTCCATCGCTTTCTCCTTCTCTATCCATTCGCTTTCCACACGTCCGAGCTGGCTTGATTCGCACTTTCCTCGTGGAAAAACTCCATAGGGACGCGACCCCCGTTTGACTTTTCCCTATTAATATAAACAAAGACCCGCGAAAACTCCAGTGGAAGTAAAAATGCGTGACCTATTGTATGTACATATGTATGTTTCGATATTAATGAGTTTATTTGTATCTAATGAATAATGATACATATGTACAGTAGTGGTCAATGAAAGGTTTCCAGCCACCGAAAAGGGACAAAAGCAGGTATAACTTTTTTTGGACACTTGGGAAAATAAACTTTTACGATGAAATAGAATCCCTTTCTTTCATTTTTGTTTCAGTTGACCGTGGATTTCTGTGGAAGCTTTAACATCGTTTGAAGTAATTTCGCAAACAACATGCCGAGCGCGAAAAAAAAAATGATGCAGTCATATCGTCATAACGCGGAAAAAATATGATGCAGTCATATCTGTGTACTCAAATTTATCAAGAAATCTGGAAATTCAGGGTCCCTGGAAAGGAAACAAGGATCAGGAAAGCCCAGACAGACCGACTCCTCTGAGGATCAACTTTTGAAACGACTTCGTCTACAAGATCGATTTAAAAGTACTGTGAAAATTAGATCGGAGTTCAGTTTAAAGCCACTGGAAAATAAACCAGTGTCGAAACTGTATGTCGTCGGCTTCAAGAATTCAGTTTAGTCGCGAAGATACCAGCGAAGATACCAGCGAATATACCAGCGAAAAAACCGTTATTGTCGAAAAAAGCGCATCTGTAACGACTAAATTGGACCAGAAGATTTATTAATTGGGTGGAATCGGACTGGAGACGTGTCATCTTTTTAGACGAAAGCAAGTTCAATTTATTCGGGTCCGATGGCATCCAGTATGTCAGACGATGATTAGTTGAACGTTTGAGTGACGAGTGTATTCAGTCGACGCACATACTGGTATTTGGCCTGAAAAGCTGGCCATAAATCAAAAATGTAAAACTTCACAAATTGTGTTTATGTTGGTATCACTAAGTAGATATATATATATATATATATATATATATATATATATATATATATATATATATATATATATATATATATATACATATGTGACATTACACTGCGGAGCCTTTTCATTAGCCAAATGCAATCGTAGTCGAAACTTACCATTCGTGTGATGGTCCGTACGCACCAAACCAACGACGATTTTGGGCCAACTTTTAAAACCAGTAGCGTACAAAATATCGAAATAAAAATTAAATAAAAAAATTGAAATTAAATGTCAAAATTAAGCTAACGAGCGAGATTGAGCTAAAATTAGATCATCGTTGATGTTTTGAATTACAACAATGTTTTGAATTACGACGATACGCATTACAACCAGAGAAATATTATAATTTCTCTGATTACGAGCGAAAAAAACCTTGTTGTTATTTCTTATTAAAAGTCGTCACGATATACTACTGTGTTTCCGCCGTCGACATTTAACAAAAAAACTGTCGGTGATTTGTCAAAGGGTTTTTTTTTATTTCGTCGAAATAAAATTAATAATCACACATTATCCGATAAATTTTACCTCTGAGATGGATTTAATTATTTGATTTATTTCGACGAGAGAAACAATTGAAGACATTATCCGATAAAATTTACCTCTGAAATGATTTAATTAATTGATTTATTTCGACGAGAGAAACAATTGAAGACTAAAAAAATTTCGTTTGATAAACCGACAACGTGCCGGGTTGGGACCATCGCTCGGTCACCCATACTAACACATGATATATTCTCAGTAACTGCGCATTACGGGGAAGTAAAAATAATAATTCTTTGATTTTTTTTCGATCTTAGTGCGTATCTTCGCAAGTCAAAACATCTTTGACAAACAAAAGTCGAGGATTACCTGTATGTGATTGTTGATGATCTAATTTTAGGTCAATCTCGAAAATTTATTTAAATTGGGCATGTTCTGTTTTAACTTTCAATATTTTATTTTAAATTTACTATATTGATTATAATTTTATTTTGATATTTGAATTTAATTTTAATATAATAATAATATTTTTAATTTTGATATTTAATTTAAAATTTTAAAATTTAAATTTTATTTCGATATTTTGTACGCTACTGGTTTTATCCTGCTGGTTAAAACGTTGGACCAAAATCGTCGTTGGTTTGGTCCTTACGCAGCATGATACGTTTGTTTTTGTTCGCGGCATCCTATTGTTAAACAACATTTCCTTTTAATTGTTTTTACGTTGAAAGTTTTTTTTGTGGAAGAACTTAGTATGGAAATTGAAGAACAAGGTATGTACACTAGATTAAACTACATTTTATTCCTTTTAAAATCTTATTTTACATGCTTCAACCTGTCAAAATTACTATTTACCCTTTTTTGTACAAATTGATGAGTGGGGTCTTATGTACATACATACATTACCAAAGTTAAGATAAGGCCGGATAGAGTAATAGAAAATCATTGAGAATTTTATGCCATACGAATACTTCCAACATGTATGCATATTTTCAAATATCTGGCGCTAACCTTCTTCTAATGGTCCGTACGCACCAAACCAACGACGATTTTGGGCCAACTTTTAAAACCAGTAGCGTACAAAATATCGAAATAAAAATTAAATAAAAAAATTGAAATTAAATATCAAAATTAAGCTAACGAGTGAGATTGAGCTAAAATTAGATCATCGTTGATGTTTTGAATTACAACAATGTTTTGAATTACGACAAAACGCATTACAACCATTGAAATATTATAATTACGAGCGAAAAAAACCTTGTTATTGTTTCTTATAAGTCGTCACGATACACTACTGTGTTTCCCCCTTCGGAAATATTTAACCAACGAAGATTTTGGGCCAACTTTTAAAACCAGTAGCGTACAAAATATCGAAATAAAAATGAAATTAAAAAATTTTAATTAAATATCAAAATTAAGCTAACGAGCGAGATTGAGCTAAAATTAGATCATCGTTGATGTTTTGAATTACAACAATGTTTTGAATTACGACAAAACGCATTACAACCAGAGAAATATTATAATTACGAGCGAAAAAAACCTTGTTATTGTTTCTTATAAGTCGTCACGATACACTACTGTGTTTCCCCCTTCGGAAATATTTAACCAACGAAGATATTGGGCCAACTTTTAAAACCAGTAGCGTACAAAATATCGAAATAAAAATGAAATAAAAAAAATTTAAATTAAATATCAAAATTAAGCTAACGAGCGAGATTGAGCTAAAATGAGATCATCGTTGATGTTTTGAATTACAACAATGTTTTGAATTACGACGATATTTTTTTTATTTTTTATTTATTTATTTAACATATTAGCCACAGTGACATTACAGAGATCTCCAACGCGTCGCTGTGGCCGGTCATTCAGTAATAATAACATGATAACAGTAATAATAACTTATAATAATAACAATATTAACACAACATCATTAAAATCATAAAATCATAAAAAAAAGAAAAAATATAGATAAAGTAATAACAATCATTAATATTTATAATAGGCAAAATCAACCACTGGCATTCCTCAACAACCACTCAACCAGATTAGTATATTTTATATTGAAGAGGTCAATTTCACCAGAAATCCTGTTAAGCAGATATATCGCTCTAGATATAGGAGCCGTTGACAACATATTTGTGCGAGCCACAGGAGGAACAAACAAATCACGATTTCTCAAGTCCCTGAATTTACAAGGTGCATTAAACCTAAATTCCTTTAGAACCTGACGATTGTGTATTATCCCATTCAACAGCTTAAAAAAGTGTCTTCCCAGTAACATATTCCGACGAGACTCCAATGAGTTGAAACCTAACGCCCCTAATAGGAATGCACTAGGATATAGCCAAGGATAATAACCACACTGTTTCAAATAAAGATATCTGAGAAACCGTTTTTGGATTCTCTCAATCTTCAATGAATGAGTTATATGGGTAGGATTCCATATAATAGAAGAAAATTCTAGAATACTACGTACTAAAGATTCATAAAGAATTTTAAGCACCAACGTACTCTGGAAAGGTTTGCTAACTCTTAGTAAGAATCCCAGCATTTTTGTTGCACGCAAACAAATATTGTCTATGTGTCGTTTAAATTGAAAATTATTCGAGAACAAGACCCCCAAATCACAAAATTCATCTACAAACTTTAATTCAAAACCACTTAGGCGATATGGATAAATCAAGCGATTTGAAGATCTTGTCACATTGAGAACACAGCATTTTTGAATGCTAAAAAATAATTTATTATCGACAGACCAACTTGACAGCGCATCTAAGTCCAATTGGAGAAGGGCTGCGTCACTATGAGACTTAACTGTCTTAAAAAGCTTAAGGTCATCGGCGAATAAAAGATAGTCTGAATACTTAATTATTTTTGAGATGTCATTAATGTAAATTAAAAAGAATCATGCACAGAGTCGTCAAGCCAGGTTTCCGTTAGTACCAGGATGTCAGCACATTGAATAGCCGAGTTAGAACCTAATTCATCCAGTTTAGATTTAAGACCTCGTACATTTTGATAGAAAATGCTTATATTATGCATTACAACCAGAGAAATATTATAATTACGAGCGAAAAAAACCTTGTTATTGTTTCTTATAAGTCGTCACGATACATCAATGTGTTTCGCCGTCGATGAAATATTTAACAAAAAAAATGTCGGTGATTTGTCAAAGGGTTTTTTTTTCTTTCGTCGAAATAAAATTAATAATCACACATTATCCGATAAATTTTACCTCTGAGATGGATTTAATTATTTGATTTATTTCGACGAGAGAAACAATTGAAGACATTATCCGATAAAATTTACCTCTGAAATGATTTAATTAATTGATTTAATTCGACGAGAGAAACAATTGAAGACAAAAAAATTTCCTTTGATAAAACCGACAGCGTCTCGGGTTGAAGAGATCGAAGACGTCACCCATACTTACACATAATATATGCTCAGTAGCTGCGCATTACGGGGAAGTAAAAATAATAATTCTTTGATTTTTTTTTCGATCTTAGTGCGCATCTACGTAAGTCAAAGCATCTTCGACAAACAAAAGTCGAGGATTATCTGTATGTGATTGTTGATGATCTAATTTTAGGTCAATCTCGAAAATTTATTTAAATTGGGCATGTTCTGTTTTAACTTTCAATATTTTATTTTAATTTTAATATATTGATTATGATTTTATTTTGATATTTGAATTTAATTTTAATATAATAATAATATTTTTAATTTTGATATTTAATTTCAATTTTTAAATTTAATTTTTATTTCGATATTTTGTACGCTACTGGTTTAATCCTGCTGGTTAAATCGTTGGACCAAATTCGTCGTTGGTTTGGTCCGTACGCAGCATAAGCTGAGTGACTTATTTTAATACCTAAGCAAAGAAGCGAGTACTACATTATTGTAAGCAAATCTTGCGATAAAATAATACATCCACAAGTATGGATATTTGCAAACATTAGTCGTAAACCCGTCATTTCTTATGCAGTGGCATTAAATATTTACGGGTACAAATTTAATGTTTAATAATAAAAATTATTATAATAGAGAATTCTCGATTTGGCATTTTTCTCGAGAAATGAGAATTCTCAATTTGCCATTTTTCTCGAGCAATTATCGAGAAGACTTTGCATTCTGATATTTGCGTTTTCTGTAATTTAATATTCTGTCAAATCACGGACACCGTGTAGATAGATATAGCTAGAAAAATTTAGTTGTGACGTAATTTTTATCCATCGTTGTGTTACGCAACCGGAAGAATTATAAAGTGACGACAAAAATGCGAGGCTTTGAAATGCAAATTTTCATACTCCGGAGAGAAAGCGTTGGGCGAAAATTGAAATCGCACAGCGAGCAAATCCTTCAAATGTTAATTTAATATCTTAATGAATTTTTAAACTGGAATATGAATGTTCATACATAAATAATATGATAATATAGGAAAAATTTAAAATTCAATTATGTTATATTGCCATCATCTTCAACTTAATTTGGTTCATTTCCGTAATTATGTAATAATATATACATACATACATATGTAGTGCTCGTAAGTCGAACTGAAAAAAACATTTCAGACAGATTTCCAAATGAAATATTGATGATGGCAATGAAGAAACTTTTGAATTCATCATTTATACTTTGTGTAGATAAACGTTGTGTAGATTTTAATTCCATAGAAATTAAAATCTACACAACATACGAATTTATTTTATTAGAAACTCGAATAAATATTTTAGAATATAAATCAATATGTGATACTTCTAAAGCAGAAAAAAAAATTGTATTGAAAAACTGAATCCAAAATAAGTTTTTCTGCGAAAGCCGAATGCGGTATTCTCATCACGGTTTTCCGGGTCTTTTTCCGGCGGCAGTCTTCATTGCAGAATTTTCCAGAAGGAGGGCGCCATGTGCGACCGCAGCACGCTCTCCTGTATAAATTTCAATAGGACACCACTAACAGAATTTTCATTTTTTGCGCAAATTTCCATATAAAAAAGAAGCATCTGTCATACGTTACTGTGTCGTATACACATACAATTTAAAATGGTCTCTGAGGCTTTACCACAAAGCTCAAAGTAAAACCAATGAGGATTTTACCTTGAATGCCTTCTCTCGAATTTAATTAAAGGAAAGCTCGTCTGAATCTCCCATACTTGGATGCCGGGCAGACCCCAAAGTTTGTATAATCGATTGGATAACAGAGATTAGGGGCAAAGTGAAATAAACGTACATATGTGCATGTACATACGCGGGGAATGAGGATTAATTGCACATACAAATACAATGCACTTGG
The DNA here is from genome assembly GCF_051622035.1 of Arctopsyche grandis. Lineage (NCBI taxonomy): Eukaryota > Metazoa > Arthropoda > Insecta > Trichoptera > Hydropsychidae > Arctopsyche > Arctopsyche grandis. The sequence goes on along the minus strand of NC_135355.1, from coordinate 20,187,564 downwards.
GGAAGCATTACCCAAGAACTAGAATATAAGTGAGAATATTTTCGTTTATACATACATACATACAAACATTCGTGGCTTGATGCAATTTATTCTCAACAGCTGTTGAAGTGTCGGGAGCTTTCCCATTCGGAGTAAGCCCGTTGTTTTCGCAAGGTTGCATAATGCATTACCACATTGTTTCACTTCAGTCGTAAATGGTTCAGGATTTAAACGCTAGTTCTGCTAGGTAAGTGAGCCTAGTATACATATTTCTTGGTCAAATATAATATGATAGTTAATGTTGGCGAATGAGTGTGAAATAATTGCGAAGCTGTGTTAAAAAAAAATGATTTCAAGAATATTTAAACTTAAAAGTTTCGCAGAAAAAGAAGGCTCAATTTGTAAAAAGTTTCCCTCCGACAAACGTTAAAGTTTTATCATACGCTCTTTTTTTGGCTTTTTGGAGTTTTTATTAGATTTTGGTTGACATCTGGCGTATTAATAGTAATTGTTCAAATTTCTAAGTTATGAATACACATTTTCAGATCACGCTTCAAACGGCTTCAGACCACGCTTCAAAACAGGCTTTATTTTTGCATCATGAATAATGAAAAAATATATTTTCTTTAATCATATAATTTAATAGAATATTATGTATTCTTTCGTAAATGAATTATATATAATTATATATAATTATATATATATATATATATATATATATATATATATATATATATATATATATATATATATATATATATATATACATATATATATATATATATATATATATATATATATATATATATATATATATATATATATATATATATATATATATATATATATATATATATTTACAACATTGTATGCGAAATTGACTCACTGAATAATTATAAATAGTTTTAACAAAAATGCTCAGTGAATGTATAAATGCCACCTCGGCGCTGGGAGACGCCGGGGGCGCAGGGGCCGTATTCTGGTATACATATACTTTTGAAAGATACTTAGTATATATGTTTGTTTGTTCGTGGCAGTCAATTTACTAAAAAAATAAATGAATATTCAAATAAATTTATATAAAATAAAGATATTCAAATAAATTAAATAACATGTTTACTATAAGATTAGTCGTGTTTAAGCGGTTGATATTACAAATACCGAGCGAAGCCGGGTAAAACCACTAGTTATATAAAGACGGCAATCTGTGTGTGTGTCCTAACGCTAGCCGAACATAATGATGAATCGATAAAAAGCCTAAACCTCGTATAAATTCTCATTAAGAGTCGAACCAGCGAACCCTCACACGAATACAAATATCCTCTTATACCTGAGTTCAGAGACTTCAGTGAGTTCAGAGAGTTCAGGTATACCTGAGTTCAGAGACCTTTTTTTTAAAAACATTTATTGAAATGTTTTGTTCTCGACATATAAAAATATGTAATTATAATCATTTTATTTAGCGAGGTTTTGAACCATTTTTTTTTATTTTTATATTAAATAATTTAATATATATATTTTTAATTAAAGTTAATTACATTTTAACGATATTTGAAAAATAAAATGAATTTCGAAATATACCAGCTCGGGTTTCGAAACCCGTGAAGACCAATGATCTAACAGCGAACCACAGCCGCTCTCAGAGAAGGTGTTATAAATGACACATATAATGCAACCAGGTTTTTCGACCTACATATATTATTGTTCAAGGTTGCGAGGTCAATGACCGAAGTTTTTTTATAATTGATTTCGTTTATAACACGACCAAATATTTACGTTACCCTCTTGACTAAAAACATTTTCACGAATGTGTTCATTTAAGAGTAAATACAAATAATTTTATTTAGCAAGGTTTTTACCTTTTTGCTATATTAAATTTAAAATTAATTTTTGTTATATAAATGTTTAAATTTTTGTTATGTTAAAATCTAATTAATTATTATTAATATTAAATTAATAATATTTTAACGATATTAGGAAAAAAAGAGGCCAGCGCATGGAACACAACCAGTTTATTTATATACATATAACATAAAACTTTAATTTAATTCGTGTTTAATTTAATTCTTTCCGAAACCACCCGTTATAATCAACAGGCCCAAAACTAGTAAAATATTATGTGATTCGTTATTAAATTCAGATTGAGCGAAACTGCGAACAATAGTCGAATACTTCAATTATAATCGCATCGTTTGACTCGCTGGGCGTTGCGAGGAAGAAGTCTAGCCGAAATCATTTGCTGCCAACTAAAAGAGAGTATTTTATATTGCGACGAGGGGTAATTATTAAGCAGCAAAATTGGATAGACGGGAGATACTGGAGAATGAGAAAGAAAGCCGAAGAAAGGTGGGGGTGTGTGTCGTCGACGCGAAATTGGCTTTTCACTCGAATCACCAAATCAGCAAAATACGAGGCTCTTCCTTTTTTCAACCCTCCCCTCCCTTGCAAAATGTACAGCTTTGAAATTATACGGGAAAATGTGAGAAAGTCGGGGAAACCGACTGACTACCCTTGTTTGCTGCAATCAAGACGAAAGCGTAATTGAACGAGAAAACGTAATAATTACGCAAGTTGTAATTTGTCTATAAATATAGCAATTCACACACGAATTTTATTAAATGTAAATTGATTTTATTGTGATTAAATATTGATAATATATATAAACTAGTTTTATGCCCGTTGAAATTTCAACGGGTGCTTTCACTTGATACATGATTTAAAATAAAGTTACAATATGAATAGTAATAATTAATCGGAATCGGAACTGTAAAAGAAATCGAGAATCGGTTATGCCAATCGAAAGTCATGGGTTGGTCACATCCGAATTTTTACTTTATCTATGTACGTAGTTTTATTTAACGTCCCCTTGATACTACGATAATTTTCCACCAGGTCCATCGATGGAAATCTAAAATTCGCGTTTTTCGCTCCGTACTTGTTATATGTACATGCACATAAATACTTGGCTTCACACGAGACTTGAAATCCGAACGTTGCAGGTAGATTGAAACACGAATGTAATTACTTTGTGACGCTAGAACTGTAGTATGTACATATGCACATACATAGTATGTATGTATTTTGCGGTGTAGATTTAGACGCCGCGCAGTTTAGAAGCTTGGGCCGTAAGGGTTTTCTTAATAAATCTAATTAGTGGTGCAAACTTGGCCCCTCTAGCAGGCGCCTCGGATCAGCAAAAGCATGTAATTAAGCGGATAGCCTTTTCGTTCGGTAGATATGTATATATTTTTGAGAACGAATTGCTGGTAGATACTCGTACATTCTAAGCTCTTGTAGAATTCCGTTTCACAGATGCATTTCCTATTTTTGAGATTGCTTCCTAACAACATCTTATTGAAATTGTTTCGATTTCCGCGTGTCGCTTCATTTCACACAAGCTATCGTGTTTTGGAGTTGGTGACTCATATTAATCTGCTACAAATATATAATATAATTATTGAGAATAGTTTTATTAAATGTGTCACATAGTGAAGTTGTTCTGACCGCTTAACTTTTAAAATTAATTCTATCAGCTTCGCGGCTTACACTTTACGGCTAAGCGCAAAACACCAGCTTCGAATCGGTTTATTTTGGTCCATTCTGAATAAACACGCGTCGAATTGTGCCTACAAATTTAGAATTTAGCTTTGAATTTCGTGTATTAAATTAAATGTGTATTATAATTTTATTTAATTTGTACAATTTTGTCAACTTATATAAATAATTTTTATCAACTTAAAAAAATTTATTTTTTTATTTTCTTTTCTACTTTTCTAATTCTCAATGGTCAAGTAAAGATGGTTTACAATTACAAGAACAATTTATATAATTCCATAGCACATTTTGGACAATTTAGTAGATAAGTTTAACTGGTTTTAATTTAAGTTCCACGATATTATTAAACATATATGTAGGTATATTTTGATAAGTAATGTCGTTTATATTTGGATTATTTGGAAAGAATTTGTTGTATAAAATATCTCAATTTGATATATCGAATAAAAAAAAAGTAAACTAGTAATTTTTTTGATTTTTAATTTTAAAGAGAAAAAAATTGGTAACTAAGAATGAAATATAAATAGTATTTTTGATATTAACATTATGGTTTTGATTATAGTTTGATTGCGTTCTGCATTGATAAAAATATGTACAATGTATGTATATATTAAATAGCGATTTTAATCATCAAGTGTACCCCAGAGGGTGACAATTTTTTCCACTCAGTCGAACATCCATTGCAGCGCACATTCCAAATTACCATTCAGTAGATTTACGAAATGGATAGCGCCCGAGGACAAGTGCGAATTCCCACGGATATCCAGTTTAAATGTTTAAAAAATAACGTAAATCCATCCGGCCGCTGGGAAATTCTCAAGAGGAGACATCCAACGGGGCAAAATAAATTTTAATTTTACGTTCATTTCAAAACCAACACTTTTATCGATGACGGTTATTATATAAGGTACTCGCTCATTTTATTTTCTTTGTACATCTAAGATAGCAAATACTTTCTCATTAATTGAACCATTTTTACAAGGCTTTTCTATGTTTCATTATTTTATTGAATTCAGTACTCCAATAGTGTTTAAAATACTTATACAATTATTATACTTCTGACGTTGGAATTTCAAACAGTTAAACCTTGTTACATTCCTTTATTTTTAAACACTCCTGTCAAAAAGCCAGGACCCCACTTTAACTTTGACTCAGACTGTACAAATCAAATCAATGTGGCCAATTTGTGTGGGTTTTTCTTTGGAAATTGCAATGAAATGAAAGCTGTATTATGTCTATGTAGGTGAAATGTTTAAGGCCAGTATAATTTTTAAATGAATCGGAAAGATGTCTAAAAAAAATCTGTGGTGATATTCTAGCGATGGTGGCACCACCACCGAGTTGTCGTCTGCTACTGAAATTCATGCGATAACCTTTTCCGTTCGCCCTGGAAATAAAGTTATCGTCGAGTTGCCGGCTGCGGTGGCTTCAGTTCAAGTGGGTGGGTGGCTGGATAAGGACAGGCTTCTCAATTTCCCGTTGGCATTTTCGAACTCAAAACAAAAAGAAAAGAGGAATGGAAGTCGCCGTGGAACACTTGCGAACTAAAATCCCATATCCTCATCTCGAGCGGCAGCCGCCGTGTCATGGGAAATGCATAAGGCGAGGTTTACGCGTACCTTCTTATACATTTTACATATGTACATATATACATATGTATATATAGACACAACTAAAATACATATACAATACAGAGCAAACTCGCTACCGAACAACACTTAAACGATATTCAATATCTTCGCATAATGTTCCAAGTATAGGTTACACAAGTGTGGAGCGTGTCGCCACTTTCAGCTGCTCTATATTCATGCAGACATTTGCACACATACATACATACATATGTACATGTCTGATACAGAAGTTCCTCCTGTTTGAAAGAAATTTTCCTTTATCGCTATAATAAAAATAACAAAATATGTTTCTTATACATATGTGGCATAAACAAGAAATTTCAAATACGTCAATTGAATTCCTGGTTCTCATTTTTTTTCAGTGCACGGAAAAAGCATTAGAATCGCTGTATATTTTGAATAAAAAACGGGCTCATTTCATTGAACGGGAAATGACGCTCTCGTAAATAAAGTAAAAATTGTTTGTTAAACTTAGTAATCATGTATGTATACGATATATCAATAGTTGTTTTTATGTGATTTCATGAAATAATGAGCACTTGCAATAACAGTAAATTGGAAATGTTTTAATCAATTGATGGCTTTGTACATATGTGTATACGATCTTTAAATGCTTTAATTGTTATCTTAGCATTAAGTCTAGTTACATATTTATCAATATTGTAACGCGACGTTCTCCCCATAGTCTCATAGCGCAACACTCGCGCTTTATTTCGAGTGGCCACACAGGAAAAAGCCTTATAGGCGCGCGCGCATGTAGAGCGCCCTCTCTCTACCGCCAGCCGTTGTCGAAGAAAGATCTCTCCTGTGCACGTCTCCAGGGGGAGACGGGGCCCAGAGATCCACCACCAGTGCTGAAGAACCGCTGTGAGGTCGAGTGTAGCATCACTCTCTCCCCTGAGTTCCAGCACAACGTCCCCTGTATTCCTCACGCCGTTTCCGGAGAAACATCCAGCCGTGAGAGGACAAACCAGAGGACCGCAGAGCCAGCTTCCCGACCACGAGGAATCTGTTATCAACGAGATGATTTGCAGTCAGGAACCTCGCCGACTATATATATATATAACTGTATCCCAAGGTTAGTCCACGTTTCCATATAACCCGACCCTTGGAAGAACGACTTATCCGCCCTCTGCATCACCACCGCGAGATCAGATAAGCGCGCGTAAATACGTTCGTTACAATATTCATATCGATATTTTTTTAAATTTTCAGTATTAAATCAATCTTACTAACGGTGAATTTCTAGTGTCAGCACGTTGAATATAAAGAATTGATGGAACAGAAAAGGCCGCAGTAAGCAATTGTGCGAACATTAATTGCGATGTCGAAAGGAGTTTTCTCATCCCAATAATCGAGTATGTTTTACTTTACACATTTATTTTTCGACATTGAAAAAATAATCTGTTAGCACAATTTGCTTTCTTATGATGTATACAATTTGTTAGAGGGGTAAACTTTGTCGATAAAAAAACAGTTGTCGTGGTTAGAGCGAGGGTCATTGGCTTTGTGAAAACTAGACGTGGAAAAACTTGAGTACTTAGATATGTAGGTTTTTGTGTCTCTGCAGTAACCTTTTAGCACTGAATAAAAAAAAACTTCTTTAAGTTTAATACGATGCAATAGGACTGGTTTCATGACACAAATGTTTTCCTTCACATGTCGCACACAAATGTATCAGTGATATACATACATATGTACATAAATTATAGTTATGAACATATCCAGTTCATGTTATTTAATGGTTTTAGGTTCTTAAAACGGTTTTAAAATGTTTGCATATTGCGTATGCAAAAAACGTTCCCTGTTTTTCTATGGGAAGTATGCTGAAGCACTTTCAAGTCTTCTTTGTTCGTTTATAAAAAAATATAAAAAATAGAAATAGTGTATACATACATTGTGTATATGTACGTTATATTGCGTCTGTAGGAGGAGAGGTACAGCACGAACAAAATTAAGCGTGAAAACCCAGGTTGCCGGAGTCGAAAACGGAATCGGGATGGATGATAAAGTAGACGGAAAATTGTTCGTATTGCTGCAACCTTTTGAAAACGTTCCTTTTTCTCTGAAGAATAATACCTACTTGAGATATATGTACATATGTATGTAAAATGCAGCGGCGCTAGTTCACTTCATTTCGAATTCAACGGACCGAGTTGAATATGCTGAAAAATACTGATAAAATCTCTGATACGCGTGTTCAACGATATAAAGATACTTATGTATGTATGTACATACATTCGTCGACTGCAAATGCAATTGTTCCTCTAAGGAAACAAATCTGTTCCATTATTGTCATATTTTTATGCAAAAAGAGCCTGTATTAGTTAATCAATATAATTAATGCATTAGTTTCACTAAGATACTTGCTTTTACCACCGTACAAACCATTTGAAATTATTTTTTTGTCAGTTACCAAAAATTACATTTCTTACCTATTTTTTAATACAGATTGATTTGTATTCGTAAGCAAACACCCCTACTGAGGCATTTATTGATATTTAAATAAAATAATTATACCAAATTTTTATATGAATGAAAGCTTTTATTTATTTATTTTTTTTGTTGCCAGATATTGACTGGCGATTTTCTACCGCGTGATTCAGTGTAGAATTTTATATGTAGATCTTGTGTTAATTTGCAATTGATATTGTATTTTATAGATACTAACATATTTTCGAAATTTATTTCGGCTTCAAACACTTCAATGATATTTCACTTCACTTCGTTGAAATATTATAACATTTAAAATAACAACTAATTTTGTGGTCAGTTAATCAGTAATAATTAACTTTTCATAAATTTTATCAGTTTGATTAGTAAATACTATTAATCGGATTCATTAAAATAGCTATTCTAAATTAGAAAATCACTCACCTTATAGGGCAACAGAACTATTTATATATATAAGTCAAATAGCAAAACAACCGTTAAAATTAACTGACCATTTAATTTAATTACCTAGAGCTAAATATCAACCGTTGGATTTTTTTTCATATGTATGTTTGTAGTTACATACATATGTACATACATAAATATTCCAACATATGTATTATACAACATACAATTCATTATATATGTATATTATTAGACTGCAGGCTTATGATTGCAAAATAAGTACATACAATTAACTGATCGTTTATTATAATTGATAACCGTTTTTCTAGTAATCTAATGAACATTTGTTTTATTTATTGACCATTGATTATATCAACTATTTGTTATGATAAAGTATTACCTAACTTTATTTAACCAATTAAATACACCTTATTTACAACATTGTATGCGAAATTGACTCACTGAATAATTATAAATAGTTTTAACAAAAATGCTCAGTGAAATTGATAAATAATTGATTGTTTATAAATAATTGATGAGAACTTGTCTTTAATTTTTTTTTTCACGGATGAAATTCGACGAATGATCTGTCGGGTTTCGTGGGACGGTATAATCTGAATTATTTATTGTTCCGAAATGACGAAAAAGTCGTCGTACTTTTTTATGATAGGTGTTATATAGGGATTGCACTTTACCGTTTTTAAATTTCATAAAGCGGTAAACGGTATATGATTTTTCCTGCTACCGATATACCGGTATTTAACCGGTAAATGAAAATATGGGTTTTTCGTGGATTACATAACTGTAAATTTGGTTACTTTTCATAAAAACGTTAGCCTAGATTGAAATTTAAGTAATTAAAAATAAATATAAAGTGAATAGCACCGCAGAAAAGACCGCAAGGAAGATGGGTGAACGAAATTAGGAAAATGTGCGGAATGAGATGGATGAGTGTTGCGCAAAACAGAGACGAGTGGAAGCGTGTTGGAGAGGCCTTCATCCAGCAGTGGATGGCGAATGGCTGTAAATGATGATGATGATGATGATGATGATATATATATATATATATATATATATATATATATATATATATATATATATATATATATATATATATATATATATATATATATATATTTGTATATATAAATACATTTAAATACATTCGTAATAATAAATATATTTTATTTTTTATTTTTAACTAATTATATTAATTTATTTAAAATTTCAACCATTTGGGTCAGTTTGGGTCACAATTGAAACAACCATCTGATGACATTTATTTACATTTGGATGGTCTGTGAGGTCAGTGAATTTATCAATATTTGAAATTGCCACATTTAAAACTGAAAATAAATAAATTCCAGACAACCTCATCCACAATACGCGATTTGCATCGGGTTTTAATGTAATACTATGCAATAATATGACTATATGTGTATGTACTTATTTCGCGATATTAGTTTTAGGTAATAACCTGTAAATTTTAAAATTTACCGGAATTTACTTATGGCGAAGTTTTGGCGATTTATCGGTAAACCGGTATACCGGTATTGGAATCCCTAGTTTTATGGTGTGGGCGAGGTAGGTGAAAAGGATACACAGCTTCTCGACTGTACTTTCACTTGGAAATAGATGAACAAACAATTGAACAAACTAAAATAACATTTTCGCTGTGGCAAAACAAACACGCACGAGTTTGGGCTAATGAATGTACAATTTATACACTCCGTTAGCGAGGAGGTCTTTGGTTGGCCAGATTTAGCAGCGCACCGGCGGAAGGAAACAATAATGCGCAGATTATTTACGGTCCATTTATGAGTAGAAGGTTTAGCGGGTAATTTGCCAGCCACCGAATCGCGTGATGGCGTATTGAGGATATCTTCCCTTTCAACTTTCATCCAAAGTATAAAAATTTATGAAGCGTGGGAAAGTGAAAGTCTGCGGTTTCAACTTGCTCGTATATCTTCGTTGACATTATCCAATATTAAAAGTTTCGGCCGATAAATTCGACAAATAGACAGTTATGTACTCTTCTTGAAACTATATTTCTTTCCAGTCAACTTGACAGAATCTTTTATTCAGAACGTAACTTCTACATATAATAGCGATGCCCATTAATTTATTATTGAATCTGTTTGGTTTTCTTTATACACTAAGTATACTGTATTTCTTGTAGTAGTTTTAAATTTTACAATGTCAAAAATTATCCTGTTTGAAAGCCTTTATTATGAAAATAATAGTTGAACTCTAGGATTCTAAATAAATTCTTCAAAATCAATTGGTCGAAATTGAATTCATCGAAGCGAGTAACTCGAATATTTATGGAAGCGTGAGCCATTCGAATGACACATTTTTCGAACTTCAAAATTCCCAAATAACGAATTATTATTATGACAGATGGATGGCCTTTTTGTATTGATAATTTCAAGTTTCTTTAAAACATAAAAATATTATCGGGGTGTTGCGTTTTTCCATTTACACTATCAATGTTTTATCCCTTTGAATGCTGACCAACGCTGATCGGTGTTTTGCCAACAAGTCTATGGGCCTGGAAAATTCCGATAAGTAAACAAGAATATTACCTGCTAAGCCATTCCAGGTAGTATTGAAAAAAAAATGCATTGAACATGGGTCGTGTAATCCGTGTCATTCATTTGTCAATATGTATTAAGACTGGTTAGCACCGGATTTCCGAATATATAACCATAGCAGAATTTCCCGATGGAAATCCCTAACTGCTGAGTACTTTATATTGTGGCTTGGCATTTATATCGGGAACGTAACATTTTAATAACAATGAAGAAGATGGAACTAGTTTTTGAAAAATACCTTCATTAATATACTTATTTTGTTTATTTTATATTGTTGCAAGATATATTAAAGAGTCTCAAGAACACACCTTTACAAAACTCGAAATCCTCAGGGGCATAATTTCGAGTAGTGATCTAGGGTTTGTTGGTTTAGTTATAATTATTATACCTGCTTTCTATTGGATTTCTAAATAATTCTAGTTGGAAATGTTGGCAAAATTTTCAGCGTAGCGGGCTTTCAACAGAAAAGACGTCAGCACTCAAAGGGTTATATGAAGTATCAATAGAACGAGTTTTGTGATTGTGTGAAAATTCGGCCTCGAGGTTTTGACTGATCTGGAGTCAGAGTCGATTACTGATCACGTTTTCTAAAAAAATGTGTAAATGGTTGCTATAAAACATAGTTGAAAAAGGTAATAACTACAAAATTAAATATTTTTTTCAATTTACAGAAATCGTTGCATTTATCATCAAGTGAGATATCCTTTTGTAAGGCAATAAGTTTGAAATTATGTATATGCCTACGATGCCATCTGTTATTATCTCGTCGAAAATTATTACCACAGGTTTTAAATTTGGCTAACAAAATGTATTCAAACAATCCGGACAATATGTCTTTCGAATAACTGCATTTTGAAAAAACGTCATAGTAGTGTAGCATTCGGTGAATTGCTTTCGAAAAGTTTACCGGATACCGAACTCGAGTACGTATGTATGAGCTTTATTACACTGAGTAACAAAGTAATCACGTTTTTTACTTAGCGGAGCGGAAACTTATCAATCTTTACCAAGTTTGACCCACTGAATTTGAATACATATGACAATATTTTTTGTTGGCTTACTTTTGTTTCAAATCTGTGCAATTTTTACATATTTTTGCTTTTTACAGTCTTTAATTCAAAATCTAGTATTTTTGTGCCAAAAGTAAGTATTGGAATCAATAGTCAGATATTTTTTTTCTATTGATTGTTATATTTTATTGCTTTGAAATACTTATATTGAATTATCTAGAGAATTTTAAAAGTTTTTTAGAGATTTAAGAGATGTTGCTGTTTGAGTTTAAACTCTTTGTTTATGGATATTTTTTCTATAATTTTGCATTTATAATGCTTTAATTTAAAACATTATAAAGAAGTTACAAAAAAAATAAATTTCAAATTTTATAAACGGCAGAACAGAGTTAATATCAATAGTATCCCAAATGCATACATACATACGTATATACAAAATTGTAACCAAGGATACTGGAAATCGATTCGGATTTCACAATAATCCATGTCTGACCAGCGCACTATATAAATTCTTCAAATCGGGGTTGGAACCAGGATTTGAACTCGGAATCTCTCAGTCGGTAATAGTGAAATATACAATTTACATGTAGATGCATACATACATATATACATACATATGTGCATAGGTGGGTCAAAATTTGCTGTGGTTTTGTCCACTTAGCTGCATTAATATTGAGCGCTGCGGCTTATAATTGCGTCAGATCGAAATGCATTAGAAGCGGAACATCAGCGGCTAAAGCTGAGAACCGCACATAGGACCAAATTTGCACGGGTAATCTCATTGATTGAGAACCTGGCTTGGCTTAAATTTTGCGGTACACGTATTCTCTTGTATATGTATAATATATCGAATTTTGATTGAAGTGATTGTTGCATGTTCAATATTGCAGTACGTAGACCTCATGGTGCATACGCCTCATAAATTAACTCCAATTAGTGGCGTGTACTTGGTACTATACTTAATACGTGTTTCTTTCCAATTATTTATTGATTGAGTAGATTAATTAGAAATATATGCGTCAAATTTTCTCAGAACTCTTCTTTCTCGTTTGATCAATGCTGAGCGTCGAGGTCACTTTTATCATTTGGAATTCGGTGAACGATCTGATTCCACTCCTCCCGGTCCTATGCCAAGTTGAAGTGAGGGACGATCTCGTCAGTTCTTTAATTTGGTCTGACCATCTTGTGGGAGACCGTCCTTGTGCTCGTCGTCCCTCTAGTATTCTGGTGACTACCAGCAATTCTAGACTCTCCACATTCTTCCTGGCAACATGGCCAAAGTAGAAAGTAACATTTTTTCTTAATTTTTGGAGAGTATAATAAAAATATAAAAGAATAATAAAAATCTCGTAATAAAAAGCATTTGCTGAGCAATATTTGGGCAGTTTTCTTACAAAAATTCTCCTGTACGACGAAGGCCGCGCGCGCGATTTTCCTAGCGGAGGCTATCCTGGTTACCGATTCACATTTGGGATGTAATCACTGAACCAAATCCCACAAACAAAATTCACAAAGGCCCGCATCACGAATGGAATATCGGAATGGTCTATTGGACGCACGAGGAAATCGCTATAATAATATTTACATAAATATATATATATATATATATATATATTTTTTTTTTTATTACTTCATACCAGGAAAGCATTACAGGTAAACCCCAATGCGCCTTCCTGGCCAATTACAAACAATACAGCATTTTTTTATTATATATATATATATATATATATATATATATATATATATATATATATATATATATATATATATATATATATATATATATATATATATTTGCATTTGATTAAGAATAATTTTGTTAAAAAAATGTCACATAGATGACCTTATCTTGCATTGATTTTAATGGCAAGAAGCAGACACTTGTATACTACGTAGTTAAAAGGTTAACTTGTTTGAATGTCAAGCGACTGCAGTGACCCATTCCGTCGGAGAATCGCATTCGTCGGAGTATCAGGAAATGTACCCCCTGGATACATATCCCCGGTCAAAACCCCCCTGGACATTAACACCCCCGTGCAAAAAATCCCCTGAAATATAGCCTTCGCCATGGATAAAAATATTTTACAAAAATTAACAGTATCATCTATAATAAAAAGTTAGTATCAATACTAATTTATTTCAGTCAGAAAAATACAATTCGGATAATACTTCAAAAACACCAACAACTTCATATATCGGAACAAATGCGAGAGCTGGTATTTTTAGAAATTTTAGCTCAAAATCGGAATATTCTTGGTAATGTCGTTGCATCCCATTCTTTATAATTTTTCGATAGATGTTTTGACTTAGATGAAACCAACATCCTGAGAAACTTCTTTCTAAGCTGTATATAACCGCCAATTAAAAGTCAACCATGATGCTGGTTGGACTCAAATTGGCATTCAATATATTTAATATCTCGAACAGTTTAATGCAAGTATCCTGTCTTGTTTTGTAGTAAAACATAAAGACAAGAAATGGGTTGGTCAAGAATAAGAGCATGAATCGTGTATAGTTGAAAAATAACGCAGGAGTAGTTTTGAAATTACCATCCGGGAACCAGTGCGATATTATGTATGTCTTAACAGTCGGAGGCTGTCACATGTTCCAAAGATTAATATTCGATTGCTATCCTCTCGGCTGGAATCATTTAAAATTATTAATTGTTTATTACTATTTTTAGATAATTTTTATTCATGGCGGGGGTTATTGTTCAAGGTTTTTTTGCACGGGGGGTTAATAATGTCCAGGGACTTTTTGAACGAGCGTTTTGGAACGGAGGTATGTGTCTGGGGGGTATGTGTTCTAGAACCTCGCATTTGTTGCATTGTCGCATATTCATATTGTAGAAATGTAATAAATTATGTATTACATTTCTCGGAGCATAACGGACAAAGCCCGACTAATAATACATCGCGGTTCATCAAAGATATTTGTTCAAATAACAAAAAAGATATTATAGATTCCAAACTATCATTTAGTGAACATATTAACCATATTGTCACTAAAGCATATAAATTCTTGGGATTTATTTGCCGAGTTGCGAAGCCTTTATGAATCCCCATACTCTGGTTCTGCTCTATTACAGTTTGGTTCGCAGTAATATGGAGTATGCCTCAATCATATGGTCTCCTTATTACCAAACTCACATTGAGCATTTAGAGACAATTCAGAAGCGTTTTTTACGCCATTTATCATATAAGACTGGTCTTAAAAAACTGTAACCATCTTGTAATGACAGACTTTCTTTTTTCCATATTGCAAGTTTGTCTCGGCGCAGAAGGGTTTCTGATTTAATTTTATACAAGATTGCTAATGGTACTCTTGACATATCTGTTTTAAATGAGATTAACTTTAACGTTAATGCCCGATTCACCAGATGCACAAATCTTTTTTATCCACCAATTTGTCAAAACAACACTTCTTTCAATAGTGCAATCGTTCGTATATGCCGTCTTTACGATAGCTTAGATTATTGTCCCGACCTCTTTAGTGACTCTTTTAGTATTTTTAGGACAAAAGTGAAGAAAATAATCTGTGGTTGATTTGCTTCTTCACCTTCATTGTCTTTCTTTTTTTTAACTTTATCTGTTTCTTTTTTTTAAATCTTGATGTTTTTGTAATTTTACTTTTTTATATTACCATGTGGTGCTCACTGTAAATTAGTGCTTCCAATCCCGGAAGGTTACTTCAGCACCGGTATTGAGGTGCTAGGAATTTCAGATTCCGGGATCCCGGTGTTAGCACCGGGATTTCAAACGGGTTTTCATATTTCATAAACGTTCAATTGCATTTTGAAAAACTCTCCCTATGTTTCACGCAAAAAATACTCCCATATTGGCGTACTAATTTTAAGAGTTTGGCTACATTTTTTAAATTTTCGGTTCGCATCCATAAATTTCTAAGATTTGTCAATTTGTAAAACACATCCGACAATGTAAGTAAATAAAGCACTTCTGGTTGACGGATGCTTACCAACTTTTATACATAACTTGGTAAAATTTCAGTTCAATAAATTAAAGGATTTCTTAGAAAAACATAAAAAACCTTAATTCTCTAAATTAAAAGTACTACTTTCGGTTTAGAAAACAATATTGGGGTATAATATTAATAATTTTTATTACAAGTAAGAAATTTCAGTCCGATTTGATGAGTGGTTTGGGAGATAATTTTAATTCAAAAATTTGAAAAAAAATTACGGTGTATCGATAAAAATTTCAGTAACTAATACTAAGTTTCAGTTCGATAGGACGAACAGTGTTCAAAAAATCCCCAAAACACAGAAACATAGACACACACACATTTTTTCTAGATCACAAAAACGTGATCAGTGGTCGATTCTGAGTTTGAATCAGTTAAAATATGCTTCAAATATCATTGCGGTTGAGCACAATATCTGCGAAACAATACAGGCCGTTCATACCATTTCGCGGAAACGGCAAGCCGGCGTCGAAATGGGTGGCAAACAAATGGACTATGAATGTCATTGTTCATCCCACCATTGTTCATTATATAATGTTGTTTTATGTTTTTTTTCATATTATTTTTGTAAAAATAATATTTTTAAAAAAAATTCTGCCAGCACCGTAATCCCGGTATTCAGACTAGTTTCAGCACCGGGATTCACGGTACCAGAAAACACCGGGATCCCGGGATTGGAAGCCTTACTGTAAATGGAATATTATATTTTTTAATATTATACTTTCTTTTTATATTTTATTCTGTATGTGTGCCTATTTAAATTAATAAATAAATAAATAAAAAATTATTAGTTTATCCCAACTAGAAAATTCTCTCCCGTTTCGTAGATCACGGCCTCGTCGCCGTTGTCGTCGTAAAGCCGAGTGGGTGAACAAATGATTTCATGATTATTTACGTATGAACAAAAAAAATATATTCTGAATATTGGATATCCTGGCCTGGTCAAATTCAGTAACTTTTGCAAGATAAAGAAGTAAACTCGTGTTAACTTAAATTTCTTTATTAAAAACAATATACACTAGTGTTGTGCCCGTTGATTTCAACGAGTGGTTTCGAAAAGGAATTGAAACACGAATAAAAATAAAGTTAAAGAAATTGAAACGACTGGTTTCGGAAAGAAATTGATGCTCGAATTAGACTTTACGAAGTACAAATTATGAAGTGATTACGAACTACGTTTTGTACATCGCCGACGCCCCGACGCCTTCACCCCCAGCGCCCCCGATGCCTCCGGCACCCCCGGGCCTTCGCCCCCGGCGCCCCCAGCTACACCGACACCCCGGCTCCTCCAACGCTCCGGGGCCATCGCCCCCGGCTTTTCCGACGCCCCGGAGCTTTCGCCCCCAACGCCTCCAGCGCGTCCGACACCCTAGAGCCTTCGCCTTCGGCTTCGGCCCCCAACGCCTCCAGCGCGTCCGACACCCTAGAGCCTTCGCCTTCGGCTTCGGCCCCCAACGCCTTCGGCGTCCCCGGCTCTTCCGACGCCCCGGGGCCTTCGCCCCCAACGCCTCCGGCGCGTCTGACACCTCAGAGCCTTCGTCTTCGGCTTCGGCCCCCAACGCCTTCGGCGTCCCCGGCACCTCCGACGACCCGGAGCCTTCGCTAACAGCGCCCCTGACGCCTCCGGCACCCCCAACCCTGTTAATGTCTTTACACCAAATTCCTGCAAATAAACCCGAACCTAAAAAAAAGTAACAAAAGTATTTCAGTATTTTGACCGAAATATTATTAATTACATTCAATACCAATAAATAAAATTAATACTCACTAATTTAGCTCGATGACAAGGGGCAGAGTCATCTTGGAATATGACATCATCAGAATTTGAAAGATGGTTTTCCATTGATTGGATAAAACTTTCTTCTAGAATTTTTTTATATGCTATTCCGTTAATGGAACCTTGCAGAAACTGTATTCCACCAATTCCATAATAAGAAAAACATCCCCAAACCATGTGGCTTGGGGGATGCTTCACTGTTTTCATGGTACATTTTTGGTCGAATCTTTCTCCAACTTTTCTTCGAACATACGGAAAACCATCGGAGCTGAAGAGGTTGAATTTCAACTCATCAGAAAATATCACTTGTCGCCAATCCGATGTCGTCCAGTTTTTGTGGTATTTCGACCACTCTAATCGATTTTTCACCATTTTCTTCGTAAGTAATGGTTTTTTCGCAGGTTTCCGAGCTTACAGTCCAGCTTCTCTGAGTCGTCTTCTTAAGGTTAATTGAAAATTGATCCGAGATCTCTTTTCTTATCTCTACAGCAGTTTTGAACCGTTTCCGTAAAGATACTTGAGTTATCAGGCGATCTTGTCTTTCGTATGTGCATCTTTTCAGTCCTGTCCCCTTCTTACGATCAAAAAATCCAAAATCCTTTTTCTTTTTCATTATTCTTGACACAGTAGATACAGAACGTCCCATTTGTTGAGAAATTGATTGCAATGAATGTCCATAGTCTGCCAAAGCCGCGATTTTTATATTCTCCTCCAATGATAGTTGAGTGTATTTTTGCATGGTATTTTTATTTTCAACGATTTCGATCCGTAAACCTCGAAAGCTCACACTAAACTGAACTCAAATCGTAGAAAACAATCATATGTAAAAGACCCGATCGTTAAAAACCACACACCTAAAGGGACAATATTTTTACTGCCCAAAAATCGTAAAATCACAAGTGTTCCGGTTTCCGAAACCACGACGGTATATAGAGACATTTTAAAAAGCTCTCACAGAAAAAATCATCCCAAATTCCATACATTATTACCTATTATGTACCTCCTTTTCCATATACAATTTAAGTCTATATTTTACGGTTTTTTTTTATGTTATATACATATAATGTTATATGTTTAATTTTTATTTCATGTATGACAGCATTACTTTTTTAAAATGAAACTAATTTTTAACGTTCATTTTATGTGTTGGTATAGTTTATTGTTGCATTTAATTAATTTCATTCATTTCACTGTATTTATGTATATAAATTAATATGAAATATATTTTTATTAATTAGCAACGATATTAATTGAAATACCCACATTACTTTTTTTTTACATATTTTGAAATTTTTTTTTTACTAAAATGGGTCAAGGGGGGGGGCGGATTTTCAAATTTGCACCGGAGCCCGGATTTCCTCTCTAAGGCCCTGTGTATGTATAGTTAACCATACACAAATGTAAATATGTAATACAGAAATCAGTTGCCACTTCTATAGGTGCCACACATATAAGGGGAGGTACCATTTCCGGTCAACCTAAAAATTTGAAAATAATTTATGTCGTGTTTATAAGAATTTCAGTAACCGATAATAAGTTTCAGTTTGATAGGCCAAACGGTATTCAAAAAATCACCAAAATACACAATCATACACACATTTTTTCTAGATCATGAAAACGTGAAAAGTGATCGAAGAAGTCAAAATCTCGAGTTTGAATTTTCGCATGATTCCAAAATTGTCTGAGGGCGCCATTGGGTGAAAGGCCGGCACTACATACATATGTATGTACGTATTTCACACGCTTTCCGTTTCCTGTCTTTCCTCATTATGCCAATCATACAGCTTTCCATACTTTTGAGTTTGTGTAGCGACATGGCGTTTAATGTCCAAGTTTCACATCCATACATATCCATAAAACACATTGATCGAAGATCTTTTTCTTCAGGCAAAGTGGCATTTTTGATTCCACATATAAATGTATCATATTTATATTAATTATGCATTTATTTTATTTATTTTATTTATTTTATTTATTTTATTTATTTTATTTATTTTATTTATTTTATTTATTTTATTTATTTTATTTATTTTATTTATTTTATTTATTTTATTTATTTTATTTATTTTATTTATTTTATTTATTTTATTTATTTTATTTATTTTATTTATTTTATTTATTTTATTTATTTTATTTATTTTATTTATTTTATTCTAAACAGACCATTGTGCCATAACAGGAATTCCTAAAGCGCCACAATGGTCAAAAAATATAACACAAAAAAAACCAAAATAACAATTAAACATAAATTAATACATAACGAAAATAATATACTCATCAATTATACATAAAAAAAATACATTTGAACATAAACATAAATACATCCATACATAACATAAAAAATAGCATTTAATAATAACAGATAAAGTAAAAATATCAAATAAATATAGCATAAGGAATGCCTTGCACCTACAGCCAGATTCAATAAATATGTAAGAAACAACTACAAATACAAAACATCCCTGTAAGGCCCAAATGGAAGAGAGTTATCAAAATTTCACTCATAAATCACAATCAATCATGAAAACAATGATGAGCGCAGACTACCAGATAAATGGGTTAGAGTAATTTCCGACAATTTACGTTCACTAAGGTGGAAAATATCACATTCAGTCTCGGCAGCAACGATTTCATTAAGAAGTCGAATAGCTCTTGGAATAGGGGCCATTCTAAAAAGGACTGTGCGGGCAGGAGGTACAGCCAGCAAATGATGATGTCTACCACGCACATTAGAGACATTAAGTCCCAACTGCTCCAGCAACAACGGGCATGACGTATTACCACGTAAGAGCAGGAGAACGAAACGAATTAATGAGAAGTTTCTCCGAAGTTCAAGGGAATTATACCCAAGCATGCCCAAAAGGAAAGGAGTGGGGTAGAGATATGGGTAATACCCATATTATTTCCTATATAGGAAACGAAGAAATGCTTTTTGCACTTTCTCAATCATCAGAGAGTAATTTGCTTCATGCGGATTCCACACAATCGCATTATACTCTAGCTTACTTCTCACAAGCGAATTGAAAAGCAAGCGAGAAGACAAAGGATTGGAGAATAATCTTGCATATCTCAAAACAAATCCAAGTCGACGAAAGGAAACGTCAGCGACTTTCTTGATATGGTTGTGAAAGGTGAGTTGAGGATCAAAAGTGATACCCAAATCGACCATATATTCCACACGCTTCAACAAGACGGATCTAATGGAATATCCGTGACGATAGAGCGAATGTGCACGTCCATAGCTCATAATTGTACATTTGTTTAAATTAAGTTCAAGGCCTAAACTAGAACTGAACTCCAAGACAGCGTCAATATCAGCTTGAAGGAGAGAGGCTTGCCTCTCATCCTTGACAGCAAAAAATAATTTAACGTCGTCAGCAAACAAGAGACATGATGCATTACATAAAACTCTAGGGAGGTTATTAATAAGAATTGTAAATAGTAATGGGCCTAAAGTGGACCCCTGAGTAACACCAGATCGAGTAAAAAATGAAGGAGATTCATAAAGACCATATCTAACAAATTGCTTTCTATCACTAAGATAAGAAGCAAAGAATTTAAGAAGACGCTTTGAAAAACCCACTTCAGCTAACCTGATCAAAAGAGCGTCATTATTGACTTGATCAAAGTCTTTACGAAAGTCAAAGTAGGCTACATCAACTTGCTGACCAACGTCAACTTTAGACATGATCAAATGTGTGAAGCAGGCGAGATTAGTGGTAGTGGAACGACATGGTGTAAAACCATGTTGCTCATCACACAATAATCTTTTAAACTGCGTAAGAATCAAACGGTGAAGGATGATGTCAAAAATCTTGGGAATAGCCGAGATAATAACAATAGGTCAATAATTTTCAACCTCATTTTTAGAGCCACTCTTATGAATAGGAATGACTCTAGATAATTTCCAGAAGCAATAATAAGGTTAAAAATAAACTGAAGAGGCTCTAAAAGCGAATTACAACATGCCTTTAATACGTAATTATAATATTACATGAAAAAAATTGTATTACGAGCAGTTCTGTTCGGTGTAATTCTGAAATATAAAATTAAATATTTGATTTAAAATCGTATAAAAAACATTTCTAATTAATATGCATGATTATATGTAATTGCAAAATCTGATAATAATTCATCGTCAAATATATATTTTTTTTTTAGATTTGGTAATTTTTCGTACTTCTCGGGAGCTCGTACTGTTTTTTCGGCAGAAAAATTCTACGTCGATTGTCGTCGAGTATTCAGTCGAGCTAGGACTCTTGGCGCGCCTAGTATAGTTTAGAACTTTAAAGATAATATTATACTATTAATAGCCATACTATTAATTTCTATAACTGTTGGCACTGAAGTTGTGTTTAAATTTTCACAACGGCGCGTTATCTGTCAATGGTGAAATTGTCGCGTTATACAAAAGGTCAGATAGCACAGGGTCAAGTTTCCCTATTAAGGGAGGTTGGCGGGAGAGGGGGTAGAACGAGGACAACGCAACGTCTCCATCATGTCCCTGCAACTCACCCACCCCTTCATTATAATTATTTGGTTTGTGTGTGTCTCTTTGAGGCACGTTTGAATGTAATTGCGTGCTTTGTGTCGGCCTTCCCTTATCACCGGCGGCCAATCTACACCCGGGGAACAAAGCGCAATATTGCCGGGCGGCCATTTATCCCCTTCCCTACGTCCGTTATCAATCATCCTTGGCCCGTATGCTGCCATAATCCTCACTAGGACGATAACAAATTGTACATATATTTTTTTTATTTTATTTTAATTTTTATAAAAACCTATATTTCCCTCTTTCCTTCTCAACTCTTTCTTTAAACCATTAAAATAAAAATTGTATCCATTATCACACGATAGTATAACACGTATACACATATACATACAGGTGTACATGTATTAAATGCTTATTCCTCTATTTTGTGGACACAAAATGTATTATTTAGTATTATGATTTTCAGCAGGCATCTACTATGTACAGTCACACACGCGCGCGCGCGTCCCTTGATTTAAGCGGTAGATACGGTCCACGAAAATTTGTGTAAATCGAGATACTGAACTTAAGAATTTAAGTTATTATTACTCATATAATATAGATAATACAATACTGAGAGGTTAAAAAAAAACCTAAAATAAATAAATATATGTAAAATGTACCAAATAATACTTTCCGTGCTTGTTGGCTACGTGCAGTGGCCAGTAGGTGAATTGATTTTAAAACAACGCTGCGCAATCACTTCTCTCAAAAAATTGATTTGCGTAAAATGGAAAGTATTGTTTTTCTCCTTGTTTTTCCAAAATTTTTTTTTTCGCAAAAAAATATTATATAAATATACATACAATATATTCATTTTAGAGCAATATTTAAATATTTTGTTACATAATTAATTTTACATGTTCCTGAAAAAAATCGCTTTTGCTAATCATAATTATTTTTAAATAACTGTAAAATGCTATATAATAATATTAATTAATTAATTATAAAGAGAATTTGCCAAATCTCAGTATGTGCCAACAGAGCTGTATGATTATGTATCTTTGTATTTTTATCTGTGTATATACATATGTACATATACATATATATTTTTATTTTTCTCATCTCCCATTGCGGCGCATTACGGACTTCTGTAATACCACAATGGTCCAAACTTAAACTTAAATAATAATTTAAATAATAGATCTTTATATTATCTAATAGAATTTTATTTTTATTTTCAAAAAACATTATTTTTATTTATATATAAAAACATATATTTATTTTTATTTCAAAAAAATACGGGCGCCAAATTAAATATTTGCCAAAGGCACCAAAAAAATTGCTACGGCTCTGGGTAGAATACAAATAACACAGAAATAATAGGACCGCGAATATGAATTCAAGGTTAGGTATTCAAACATAATCTCCGTACTATGATTTATTGAAAGGCAATAATGATTTATGGATATTGAACAGTAGTAATAAAACCGTATATTCAGAAGTTTCGTAATAAAGCCATACATCAAACGGAAGTTGTGCCATATCTTTTCGTGCACAGTAACAAAGTGCTTTGGGCCGAGAGCACCCAAGGATTAAAAAAAACAAAAGCAATATTAAATTGTCTCGGGGAAAACGCGGGAAAGCAAGCTTTCGTGGCGAGAGTCGCGCTTTTAATTAAAACCGCTCGTATGAGTAATAGTCCTGCGCGATAAACAATGCCATTAATTCGAAAGTGGAACAATGAATGGGTCACCTGTTAATACGGACCAACAAAAACGCGTTCATTAACGTCTGCTAGGTCGAAATAAACCCTGCGAAACGCCACTAAACGCCGTACTAATTTCACACCGTGCATTCTAATTAAAACGGAATTCTGGAGTCTGTTCCAGTGAGCCGGACGCATTTTTCTACGGCAGTCGACATTCCCAAACACTCGTTAATTTCTATAGTGGGGTGTATTTAGCCCCGCGTTGGTCGAATGCGGCGGAAATTCACTTGAGCTAACTGCCACCATTAGTTGTCTTCACCTAGTGTTGTGGCACTGTGTACGGGTACATACTACGTGAAGAAGTACATTCAGTGGCGGACTATCGAACAGCAAAATTGGCACATATCTGTGGCCTCTAAATATGTACATACATATAAGGGGCCTCCAAATCGTTCTGAGAAAAATTATAATTCGGAAATTCCTATGCATTTTTCCATAAAATATTGGAATTTACGACTACTTTTTTATGTAAAGTACAAAGCTTTGCGATAATTGCTCTCGCCGTCGTAGATTCTTTGGCCTTTCTAGATAAATTTCACTGCTACAAAAAAATTAGCTAACTAATTACATAAAATGTAATTAACTAATTACATAAAATGTCGCTAACTTTACATAAAAATGCCAAAATATCGGAACAACTTGAAGAACAGTCTTCTGAAAGAACTGAACAGCAGCTCCCTGAAAGGAACGACGACCAACCTCTTGAAAGGGCCAAAAATCAGCCCTGTAGAAGAACGGATGAGCAGCTCTCTGAAAGGAACGAAGACCAACCACTGGAAAGGATCGCAAAGCAGCCCTGTAGAAGAAATGATGACCCCTTTGGAAAAATTAATAAGCAGCATCCTAAAACGTCTGAAGAACAGACTCCTGAAAGGACTGAAGAACAGTTTTCTGAAAAAGAAAATGAGGAAGAAAGTAAAGGTGAAAATGATACTGTAATGGCTTTTAATGATTATCCTATGGATTTAACATTGTGGCCAGAGCATACATACATACATATGTATATCTGAAAAAATGATTCATTTTTTTTAATAAATAAACCGTGCCATACTGGAGACGTAAAAAAAAATAAAAGTACAGTATACAGAGAGAAACCGAACATATTATAGAAATATCTCTGAATCAAATTTTAATTGTGTAAAAGCAAATAATCCTATTCAGGTGCGTTATATTATTTTGATTTTTCTTCCAAATTTGTATTTTTTTTTTTTCATGAATGACTCGACGATAGAATATTTTTAAAGAATAAATATTACGCGATAGACGTCTAGAGCAGAGGCTGTTTTTGCTTTAAAATCAAAATATTAAAGAAGCTCTTATTAAAATTAGTACGTCCGTATTTTAAAAACCTATGGAAAAACTGGAGGCAAAAAAATTGGAAGTTTATTTCGATTAATATGAGACTGGATTACTAACTACATACTTTGTGGGATAAATTGTTACAGCGCATCAATGCTACAAAAAAATTATTACAAAATATGCAGCACAATTTGTTGTTCAGAACAAGATTGATAAACTCCCTTTCAGAATTTATTCAAAATACGAGAAATGAATTCAGTGAAATTGAAAAAGATGCTAACATTCTTACTGAAAATCATAAATACAAAGACACTAGAAGTAAAAAATGAAAATTGCAATTTGGAGAGATATGCGATGAAGTTAATTTTAGTCAAAAAGAAAGCTTTATAATAAATATTCATAACATTATCTGCGATGCATTAATTTCAGAAGAATTAAAAAGGATATGATAGTTTACTTAAATATTTTCAATTACTTTTTAATTTTGAAACAAGTCAAATATGTTGAAAAAATAATTTCAAAATATAAAATTGATAATGACACATCAAAAGCGAAAATATTACGAATCCTGTCGATAATTATAAATTATTAATTGGAGGTTTAAAAACAAATTATTAATTGTTTCAACGTTTCCAAATGTTGAAAAAATTTTAAGAATATTTCTAACGCTTCCTATAAGCAATGCAAATGGCGAACGTTCGTTTTCAGTTTTAAAACGAGTTAAAAATAGTTTAAGGAATTCGTTACATCAAAACAATTTAAATAATTTATCGATGATGTTTATTGAAAGTGATGGGGTGCATTTATTAGATTATGATAAAATTTTAAATTTGCGGCATCAAAAGCTCGAAAAGTACCAATTTAAAATAGTAGTTTTTTTTTTGTTTGTATAGAAACAACTTCGACTGCATGAGCTTCGTTGCTGTTGTTGCTGAGAACTCATGAGTTTCCGTCAAATCGTCGACAACTCATAGAAAATCATTTAAGACAATGGAGTTTTCTTATATGGGATAATTTTCTTATAATGTTTTCCTTTTTTTCTTGATTGCTTGTATAAGTTTGTAAATAGATGTTTGTTTATATAATTGTATAATATATAATTTTTTGTTTGTATAAGTTTGTAAATAGATTTATATTATTTAATA
Source organism: Arctopsyche grandis (assembly GCF_051622035.1). Classification (NCBI taxonomy): domain Eukaryota; kingdom Metazoa; phylum Arthropoda; class Insecta; order Trichoptera; family Hydropsychidae; genus Arctopsyche; species Arctopsyche grandis. Next base: position 20,161,513 of record NC_135355.1, on the reverse strand, counting down.
AACAAAATACAAAATAACACACGTTTTTTTATGTACATACATACATACCTACATTTCACAATTGAAAAAAAAAGTTACTTTATGATAAGTGGGGGGGGGCTCTAAATTACGTTGCGCCTGTGGCCTCCGAAACGTTTAATCCGCCACTGAGTACATTAAGACTTTTTAATATCTTTGTGAATGGTTCTACACTAAGAATGCTCATTCTCTCATGAGGTTGCCTGTATCATATATAATATAATATCGCTATTCTGTCTGTCTGCCTGAGATAACGCTCGCCGTACTATTATAGTCGTTTCGATTTGAAATACATGTACATATATATGTATGTACGTTACAGCTAAACCACTACCAAAACGTATATACGAATACAACGACAAAATAAAAGACTTCTATATGAGCCGTCTAGTTTCAAAACCAGATAAGATCCATTATTTTCAATTTTCATTTTATGTTATTTTTGTTAGGTCAAAATACGGATCCATATGTTGGCCAAGTAAGAAAGTTCAAAGCAATTTACATCCTATTGAATTACTTAGCTAAAGTCAAGGTTTGTTTCAAAATCAGATAAGTCTCGTAGTTATTGGTCAAAAGTGAAAATACAGTCAAGGATGTAAACATCTATGACCAGTTTATATAAAATATTTAAAAAAATAAAAATAAAAATTAAGCTAGTTATAAGTTTTTCCTTGTTCCTGAAAAATTTCTAAAAACTGACTTATCTGGTTTTGAAACTAGACGGCTCATATATACCATTTGCTACCAATGTTTCCTCTTGGCAGAGAATTTACCGCCATTTATTGAAAATTTATTTAATTTTTACATAGACATACATACAAACGTGTGTACGTACATATGTGTCAGTGGCGCAGCGAAAGGTGGGGTGGGGGGGGGGGGTGTAGTGGATTTGGACCCCCCCTTAGCGACGGGCATTTTTACCATCTTAATTGATATAAAAAATTGGGTGATTGAATAAATGCACCCAAGATTTCCGCACTCTCGAGGCATCCAAACTTTCAAAAAGTGCTCAAGAAGAACTAACGCAATAGAATTCCACAAAAAAGCGTCAAGAGGTATTTGTATGTAATTCGAGGGTGCTGACCAGAGATCTCGAAACTGCGCCACTGTTGAGTGCGTTTGGGTGCATTCTTCCGGGAAGCAAAAAAATTGGGAAAAAAAAAATTTTCAAAAAAATACACGGTCTAGAGATCTTTGCTGGTCTGCTAAATTTTCAGCAACTAGTGCCGTGTCATCAGCATGTCTTATATTGGTGATCGCCTCGCCATCCACCTTGATACCCTCCTTCTTGGAGAGCATCATGGAAGATGGATTCGTTGTAGGTGTTAAAAAGAGTAGGTGATAGGATGCATCCTTGCCGCTCTATAGGAAGATCTTCAATGTGTGATTCATTAATAGAGGTAGGATCGGAAGCGTGCTTTTTCAAGGAAACAGGGCGCTTTGGTTCTATTTTCCAGGGAACAGGGAAAACTACAAAGCTAGAGAGCACAAAAAAAAAGTTAATCATAAAAATGAACAAAGCAAGGCGAACAATGAACAATTAACTGCGCAAAGTTGGTCCGCTCTTTATTCATTAGTAGAGGTAGGACCGGAAGCGTGCCGTTGAACAAAAAATGGGACCGAACGACAAAAAAATAGGAGTTATGGGGACCGAACTAGGCAACTACTTAATATTTTTCACAGAATTATTATAATTTATAAAATTCTTCTATTTCTTACTCTCGCTCCTAGCCTCTCCCGCACAATAACTTCATATGTTTATTTGACACGTGTTTAACCATTTGATCCCGGTCAGTTAATATTATATTTGTTTATCATGGTATCAATGTATGATATTTTAGATATATAAAGGAGATAAATTAATATATAGATATTTTGATATTTATACATATAAGTACAATATACATACAATGTATGTACATACAAAAACATATCTACTTATCATAAAAATTAGGCAAAGTTAAGATCATAGATTTCCGCATCACCCAGGAGGTACTATGAATGCTTTACCTTTTTTGTGGAAGGTTCCCAAGAGGACTATAACCATCAATACTACATATAACATGTACAATATTTATTCTAAAATGAATTCATATTTAAATTTAAAAAAATTAAACATCTACATCATCCGTACTTATTAATTATAAATTATACATCCTCATCACTTATCACATAAGTACAATTCATTTCTTCATCTTCAGTATCCTGTTTTTTTTCTCTATATATTTCTTCGTAGCATGTGAGATTTTCTTGAATCCTGCGGTTCACATTTGAAAATCTTTCACTGTCTGGGTCCATTATTTCAAACTTTTGTATTCCTTGATTAATTAAATTAAAAATAAATTTTTTGTCAGCGGTTCCGAAGATGTGATTGATTCATTTTCATCAATATCCTCTTCTGCAACCATTTGAGTTTCAAGATCTAATATTTCTGCATTGGTTAGATCTTCTGAATCATTTTCAAGAATTTGGTTGATTTTTTATTTTTTTATTTATTTTTTTTTTGGTGCCATCTTATCGATTCCCGATAAATCATCACCAGCGATATCGTTGCTCTTCAGATCATGTACGGGCACTACGGAATCATCACTCCATCCCCAAAATTTTGAATTGGGCTTCTGAATCTCTCACATTCAGAACACCAATTCGTGAGGCTTTTTTCGCTTTAAACTCCTCTGTTGGTGAGTTGTGTCCAATAGCTGCAACGCTTCTATGTTAGGGTGACGGTGCAGTCTCAACTCGTGCCTCCCGGCGCATTCTCGGATGACTTCTTTTACTTTTTTGATTTTATGGTCCTTGTGGATCTCTTAATTTGACGAATCGATATGCATCGGTGATAATCCTCAAAAACTGGTTTTGACATCTTTGCATTTTTTCGATATTGGATGGCTTACTGCATCCCCACAGTTGTATGCCATATGTCCATATTGGCTTCACGATTGCCTGGTATTTCAGTTTTTTGCATTGTAGGTCTAATTTGGAGTGTCTTCCTATTAGCCAATGCATTTCCCTTTGTTTCATTCGAATCTGTTCTATTTTTTTTTTAATGTGATGCCTCCACGTAAGCTTTGAGTCAAGATGCAGTCCTAAATATTTGGCTGACAAAGCTTGTGGAACTTGGATTCCGTTTATGAAAGTCTGAGTGCTGACACTATTTCGTCGCAGTGTAAATGTGACCTGCATTGATTTTAGCTCGTTGAGTTTCATTTTCCAGTCCTTGGTCCATTTGCTGATCTTGTCCAGTGCACGCTGCAGGCGTTCAAATGCTTCCTGCGACTCGCTCGATGACATAATGACTGTGTCATTTGCAAATGTTCCAATGAATGTCTCTTCGCTTGTCGGAATGTCAGCAGTGTATATCAGGTAGAGTATAGGCCCTATTACGCTTCCCTGTGGTACTCCTGCAGAGGCTGTGAAAAAATTAGAGAATGCAACTCTGAATTTGCGTCCGGATAAGTATGATTCCAGTAATTTGACATAATTTCCAGGTAATGACTTGCTGATTTTGTGGATAAGTCCTTCGTGCCATACCCTGTCGAAGGCCTGTGAGACATCAAGAAATACAGCCGGACAATACTTTTTTTCCTCTAGCGATTGCTCTATTTTTGAAATAACACGGTGCACTTGATCGATGGTAGAATGTTTCGACCTAAATCCAAATTGGAAGTCGGGAACATCGATTAAGGGCTTGAGTCTTTTTAATAATAGTTTTTCGAATAGCTTAGAGATCGCAGGCAACAAGGATATTGGTCTGTATGATGTTACTTGTTCGGGTGACTTTTCTGGTTTCTTCAACATTATGATTTGAGCAGTTTTGAAGCACTCTGGCACATGCTTGAGCCGGAAACATGCATTGTATAAGTATGTTAGCATGATAATAGCCTTTTTCGAAAGTTCCTTGAATAGTCCCGGTGAGATTTCGTCAATTCCAGGTGCCTTTTTAGGATTTATATTGTCATCTATTTCTTTAGCTACTTCCATAGGGGTGACAGTTTTGATTAGTTGCTGTGGTTGATACATTGGTGTGTAATCAGCATCAGATTGAATGTTGTGTGGTTGGAATACTGTCTCTAAGTGTTGTGCAAACAGCTCAGCTTTTTCTTTGTTGCTTCTTATCCACTCTCCTTGCGCATTTTTCAGAGGTGGTATTTGTAGAATTGGTCGTTTGAATTTCCTAGTTGCTTTCCATAGTGAATGATTTTTATCAGCTGCAGGGCCCAAACCTTCCAAATATTTTTCAAAACAATTTTGTTTGTGCTCTTTAATAAGTCGGTTAACTTTGTTACTTATGTGGTTAAATTCTCTTTTGTCTGCAATATTTCTGGTTCTATGCCATATTCGTCTTGTTCTACATCTTTCTTTAATCAATTTTCTAATTTCCATGGGGGTAATTAATGATTTGGTCTGGTTTTTCTTTTGGTACAGGTGTAGCTTCTTTCGCAGCCTCTCGTACAGAGTCAATAAAATTTTGAGTGTGTAGTTCGAGATCTTCTATAGTTTTAAGTTTCACTATTAAATTTATTGATTGGTCTAGTTTTTTTCTGAACATATCCCAGTTAGTGCGTTTATTTGTCAGGTTCTGTCTCCTTATTCTTTTAATTACCAGTGTGCTCAGTGTCATCAGCACTGGTGTGTGATCAGAAGTAAGGTCCTCTATTCCTTCGACCTCAATGTGGTTTGGGGCAATTCCTTTGGATATAAAAAAGTCAATTAAATCTGGTACCTTTTTACTGTCGGTCGGCCAGAAGGTTGGTTTTTGTGAGGAATGATACTCGCACGAGGAGCTCTGAATCGCGTATAGAAGGTTGTTTCCTTTACCAGGAGTTATAAGTCGTGATCCCCAAGCTGTATGTTTAACGTTGTAGTCTCCTCCAATAATAAATCTTGGCCCAAGGGAATTAAAGATGTTTATAAATTGGTATTTTGTGATCGTATGCTTTGGAGGACAATATGCTGCAGCAATATTTAAGTCAGCATTGCCATATTTAATTGTGATGATAGTAGCTTGCATGAATGGTTCTCTGATATATTTTTGTTCGAAGTGCTGGATATTTTTTTTGATTAAAATAGCAGTACCACCGCGAGCTCATTCACTAGGATGTGTTGTCCAGTAAGCTGAGTATCCATTTATCTTTATGTAACTTCTTTGTGAAAAGTGTGTTTCTGATATTAGTGCTAGATCGATGTTGTTTGTCTTTAAAAACACTTCAAGTTCATGGACTCTCTGATTGAGTCCGTTTGCACTCCATGTTAATATGCGTAGGGAATTATCTGTCATTTTTATTATGTTTACTTGGTGATTTCCAATGATTTTCAATTTTTTCCACTATGGTTATGAGCCAGTTGAATTGTTGTTTTATTTCAGTTTGAAAGTCACATAGCAACTGCATCATGCCACCGATGGTAGGTTCAGTTGATTTATTTTTCTGCCCGATATCTTGTTTGCTTTTTTCTGCTTGGGACTTAGCTGCTTCACTATATGTTTTGTCCGCAGTTGTTTGTTTATCAACAACTTCAATTTGATTTTGTTGTACGCGTTGCGTTACTGTTACCTTTTTGGGTTGTGATGCTTTTATCTTTTTTTTATAGACCTCATACCCCCTGTAGCTAGCTGGATGTCCTTGCTGGCCACACAGGGCACAAGTTGGGGGAACATTTTTCTGCTTGTTGCATTTTGTTGTGTGATGGTCTGCGGCACATTTGACGCATTTAGGTTGTCGATTGCAAAAATTTTTTGTATGCCCAAGTTGTTGACAGTTTGTACACTGAGGGATGTCTTTTACTTTCATTGGTGGTTCAATTGTTACTCTGCAATGTAGAAGTTCTTTGATACCATATACTTCTTTGCAGTTTTCTTTTGGCACCAGGTATACAAAAAAAAGTGGGAAATGTTTTATTTGTCTTTCACCATCGGTTGTAACTTTCTTGATGATATTTGCCACATTGGCCACTTCATGTCCTTTATCTTTGAAAGAATCTTTTATCTCATTAACGTCTGTTGATGGCGGTAAACCTCTAACAACCACTCTATAGCACCTTTCATTCTTGAGTTGATAGGTGTGGTACTAGTGATTTTGATACTATTATTAGAAATTAATTTAAATTGACATTGAATGGGTGGTGTTTCTGTTGTTGATAATATATGAGCTCTAAACTTATTGAAGTCAATAACATTGCTCACATAAATAGGCGGTGGAAGTGGTTGTTTGTTAGGTTTATTGGTTTGCTGTTTTTGTGTTTATTTCAGCTTATTTTGCGGGAAAGATAATACTTTATCTATTTTTCTTTTTTTACTACTTTTCTCTGCATTTTGGCTAAGTTCATTTTCAAGTTCTTCTTCATCTGTGTGGTAGTCTTTATTCATATTGACAAGACTTTTGCTCCTATTTAGAATAGATGTAGAAGGCCTGGATTTTTTTTCCATTATTTCAATTCTTTTCTTTAAATCGGTTATAGTTATCTCATATTGTTTGCATCTGATTTCATATTGTTGGCATAGATGTGTAAGTTGATCATACGGATCGTACTGCTGCGCCAGTGGCACTGGATTATCTGTGTTCATTTTTCAGAACGGGTGCAAAACTGCGCCGCGCCGGTAACAGCGCGGCAACAGTTTGATTTTGTTGTTGTATATTCACTTATTATATTATATTATTGCAACTTTAAATTTTATTATAATAATTATTATATATTTATAAAATTTATAAATGTTATATCGAACGCGATAAGGCGATAACGCACATCGACCGATTGCAACCGTGTACAGCGACGAACTATAATACAATAAGTCTTCGTTATCTACGTCAAATTGTAGACGTTCACTAAATTGTACGATTAGGCTAGTAATATCCTCGACATTTTTTTCTTTTTCGTATATGCAAAGAGAAACGGGTTCAAATCAATTGGTGATTTTTTTCCATATTCCGTACATATATGCAGAAGTAACATCTTAAACCGTTAAAGGGTCCATCCCTTATCTATATTTCTTATAGCATGAAAGATATTATAATTTTTCCAAAATTCTTGAAAAGTTTTTCCATGCCTTGCGTTAATGTAATTTTTAAATAATGAGCTTTAAGAGACGCAATGGAATTCGCTTTTCAATCTTGTCATCGATCCAAATCACTAGTAATTTTTCCAATTGTTGAATGGGTCCGAGTCTTTTTTTATTTATTATTTCAGATTTGATTGACAAGGACCCTTTAACGGCTTTACGAATTTGTTCTTTATCTTTTAAAATAGTGGAGACCGTTGAATGTGACAATTTCAAATTATTTGCCAAGTCAATCATTTTTTTAACACTATCAGATTGTTTTATCACTTCAAGTTACATTTCTAAGTCTATCACCTTTCTCTTTTTTTTAACAAGAGTTTCTTTATCAGTCATTATCACGTTTTTTTATCGCACATTATAAATGTTCTTATATATAAAAATTTGAGCACTAATCAACACGAAATTGAGAAAATAAACATCCTAAAACAATACCGAACAGTTATGTAACAAACAGTAACGACCGTATGAGTTTGTTACCGTCGTGCGATTGGTGACGAATCCCAAAAGAATGAGTCATAACTTAATTTTTAAAACTACTGCGATGTTTCATTTCTTCCGAATGGAAATTCCCCGTTTTCATAAATCACATCCGCTTGAGATTTATCAATAAATTTTTGAAAAATAATTAATTAATAAAAAATATATTATTTTTTTTCGGTCGTGAGGACTACCTGTATAGGTATTATTTGGATATAGCAAATAATTCATCACTTGAGTTACATATGTACATACATATAATATAATCTATTATACTATAATACAGAACTATTTTCGTAATACACTATTAAATATTGTTCTAAATTTTGTATGGTCATACGTCGACGCCTATCATTAAAAATCCATTTTAAAAGAGAAAACGATCGACCGACGTTGTGGGAGAGTACTTAAAATATGTGAAATGTCGTATTGTATTAATATTTTCAGTTTTAGAGCAATTTATTTGTTTTAATTTTAGAAGATTTGATATGTTGTTTATGGTCTTAATTCCCGGATTTTTCTCCAAAACGCTCTTTATACACAAATAAATTTAAAAAATGAGAGTAAAAAAAGTATGAAACGGAGGAATCAATCGGTTTTGGCAACAAAACATCAAAATACGGGCAATTGAACGATTTTATTTATAATGCAATTTAAATTTATGATTTTTATGAAGAAATTATTGAATTTTAATTTATTATTGAATTGACTTAATATAATTAGAGACTCTAGTTGACACATGCCGTAAAACTATTAATAAAAGAAAATAATAAAATTCGAAGTCGGAGTCAGTTGATTTTTTTTCAACTCCGACTCTGACTCCGCTTGAAATGCTCCAACAACATGACTCCGACTCTGACTCTGACTCCGTTTCCTGGTATTCTTGGACATTTCCATATTGCTGAAAATTCTAGCAACACTTCCGGTGATTATTTGAAGCTTTTCCACACGACGACTAAAAATATATTTCAAAAATACGATGTCCGAAAATCGGCTAAATGACCTTGCTTTATTAAACATTTATTGGAATATAAATGTAAGTGCATAAAAATTCTTAGATATGTTAACAAACAAAGACGCAAATATTGTATGTGTGAATTTCATACTTTTTAAAAGTATTATTTACTTTATTCGTATTTTTTTTGAGCATACATACGTATTTCCATTATTTTTATATGCTGTAATTTTATATTAATTAAATAAAGATTATAAAAATTATTTATCTTTTTTATTCATGACAAAATCCTCTCCCCTTGACAAAATCTTGGCTATGCCACTGATGTACATATGTATACATATATGTATGTACCTATTTTTATACAGTATTCTTCAAACTTTTATTTTATTTTTGATTTTAAACATAATGGCACACATACAGAATAAAAATGTAATAAAAGAGAAACCGAGCGGAAAAAAAGAGTATAAGAGAAAATATTTAAATTCCTATGATGGGGTTTCTTGAATGAATAAGTGCGCGTGCGTACGCTCAGTAATCGTACGCACACTCAATATCTGCAGCGTAGGTATACTCAATATCTGTACGTATGTACATATGTGCGTTCGCTCAGTATTTTAGCGGCGCGTACGTAGTATGTACACTACTTACAAATCGCATTAAAGTTTGAAAAACACTGTATCTCGATTGAAGCTTTGTATGTCCAAGTATGTACATACATATGTGTTTGACAGACTATTGACTGAATGGACACTTGGCTGACGAAAACTAGGCCGAAAAATAAGAATGTCAGAAAAATATTAAAATAATATCATCTCATATATTTATGTACATGTACATATGTCTTCGCATGTCATACATATATTTTCTTAATTACCTATCATATAAATAGGTTTGTAAATTTAGCAAAAAAAAAATATTATTAAAAATTTAAAGTAAACGGTAATAGCTGTATGTATGTACGTAATATATACGGTGCTAAGTTTAATGTGCAAAATAAGCTAAACGGGAACGTGTTTAGATATATTACAATATAGCAGTGCGACCGTGTAACTTGAAATTTCCATAATGAAATAACTTTTAAGATAAACTACTGGGAAGCGTTGCGCGACGGCAATAAGAACTCTTCACTAGACGAGTAGCACCAAAAGGCTATCCGAGAAGTCGAACTTAAATTTCTCATTACTGCAACTCGGCAAAAAATTTCGAAAAATAATCATTCTAGTACGTTTTCAGTGTGTGTGTCTACGCATTATATTACGTGTACGAGAACGTTGAAATATTTAAAAATATATATATATATATATATATAAAAAATATATATATACATATATAAATATATATATATATATATGGAGTTCGGTCTTTCGTGTCATGTGAGGAGGACGTGCTTCTGCGTTCCTCCCGCTATTACTCGCTTAAACCCGGCTATTGCACGAAATTTAACTTAACCATCTAATCACTTATTTTACTAATTGCATCCTAGTATAATTTAAGTGTAAAAATAAACAGCAAATCGGTCGTAAAAAGCGGTTTTATATCAGTTATTTCGAAAAATTTTGTGCTAATTTTTGTGTCAAATCGGTGTCAAACGAGATACATCTCCCTACCTGAATACAAAAAAAGGGTCCTTCGCCAGCCAAGTCGGTCCCACAGAAGCAATAAATCTTCCACATAATTGCTTCCAGCCAAAAATCTTTAACGAACTTTACTTAATAGAATAATAGCAAACAGAAACGGTGTTTCCCAACTGTCTATCAGTTCTTTTTCATATTTAAATTATATTAAAGTAATTCGTGTAATTTTATATACTTTACTAAAGTTATTATTAAAATATTAAATTGCAAACCGCACTCACATATATAAATCCGTTGTCTCCAAAGAGGCGTCTCACGATAAAGATCTGTAAAAAAGTAGTATAACAATTGCTAATCTATTATTATCATAACTAACTACTTTCACTTACAAAGTAACCCTGTTAAATGGCATGTAATAACTCATAAGTGATCCAAGTGATACCTAGGATGACTATATGTCAAAGCTGACCACAGAGAAGAGTTTATGGCGGTAAGAACTCACTCCTTGAATGGAAATCTCTCTCAAGTACCGCCTTTTTCTCAACACATCTTGGATAAATGCGAGAAAAATAATATCCAAACCTCCAACAAGGTAAGAGTGACGATGGATGATAGCTTAGCTAATAGAAACCTGTATTTAGCCACGTACAATGTAAGAACGTTATCGAGTGAAGGAAGTGTGCTTGCATTAGAGAATGAACTAGAAAGTATCAAATGGGATTTAGTAGGACTTAGCGAAGTAAGACGAAAACAGGAAAACCAAATAATCCTAAAAAGTGGTAACTGTCTCTACTGGAGAGGGCTACCAAATGGTAGAATAGGAGGAGTAGGGTTTCTTATCAATAAGAGAATAGAAAGAAATATTATAGAAATAAACGACATATCGGAACGTATATGCTATGTAGTATTAAGAATCTCGAGCAGGTACACTTGTCAAATCTTCCAAGTGTACGCCCCCACATCTAGCCACCCAGACGAGGAAATAGAAGACTTCTACGAAAAACTACAGGGCGCATACGATAATAGCCGCCACCACTTTAAAATAATCATGGGCGACTTTAACGCAAAAATAGGACAAAAGGCAAACACAGAAAGAGCAGTAGGCAATTTTGGTACCGGCCAAAGAAACGACAGAGGCGATCGCCTCATAGAATTCGCAGAACACAACAGGCTCTTCATCACTAATTCATTTTTCAGGAAAAACACCAACAATAAGTGGACTTGGGAGAGTCCTAAAGGAGACAGAAACGAGATCGATTTCATCCTAACAAATGCCCTGCACTCCGTTAAAGACGTTAGTGTTTTAAGTAAAGTAGATATAGGCAGCGATCACAGATTAGTCCGTGCCAAGATGGCCATTAATATAAATTGCGAACGTAGGAAATTAATAAAAGGATGCAGTAACTCTCCAGATTTCGCTCAACTAAGGTCTAGGAAAAAGGAATTCGAACTCGAACTTGGAAATCGATACGGGAAATTAAACCCAGAAGCAGACATCGAGGAATTGAACACTGTAATTAGTTCGGTTCTAACCTCAACAGGTAAGAAATTAGGTGGTTTCAGGAAACAGATTAAATTTAGCAAAATTTCAGCGGAAACAAAAAACCTAATTAAGCATAAAAGGAATTTAGATAGGGATAATAATAAGCAAGAATACAATCTAGTAAATAAGGAAATTAAGAAGAGAATAGTCAGGGATGTCAGGGATTTTAACAGCAAGCTAATAGAAAATACCATTAAGAATAACCGTAGCCTGAAAAAGTGCAAACAGGATCTTTTCTTAGGCAAAAACCAAATGATCGCAATCAGATCAGAGAGCGGAGTAATAATTAGGAATAGAGAAGAAATCATAGACAGAGTTTACACGTTCTATGCAAAACTATACGAGAACGACAACGGCCAATTCCCCACTCTGGAATCGACACACGGCCAAAGGGTTCCTGCAGTATTGCCTAGCGAAGTAGAGGCCGCGCTAAAAACTGCAAAGAATGGTAAAACCCCAGGGGAAGATAATATTCCCATCGACTTACTAAAATGTGGCGGCCCCCCCCTAATTAATATCTTAGCTAGGCTTTTCAGCAAATGCATCCAGAACCAAGCTATACCAGAAGGATGGAATAACGCAACTATCATTTTAATACACAAAAAAGGCGACAAAAGCGATATCAAGAACTACCGACCCATTAGTCTACTTTCAGCGGTCTACAAGCTCTTCACGAAGGTTATTACAGAAAGGCTGAAGAATATCCTCGACGAGAACCAACCTATAGAGCAGGCAGGGTTTAGGGCAAATTTCAGCACAATGGACCACCTCCAAGTAGTTGGCGAACTAATCGAGCGCGCCAACGAATATCAACGGCCACTGTGCCTAGGTTTCGTCGATTATGAGAAAGCCTTCGATACAGTTAGTCATAATGCAGTACTTAACGCTCTAAAAACACAGGGAGTGCCGGAACCCTATGTGGGACTGTTAGCTACAATATATAAGAATGCCACAGCTTCAGTTAAAATTTTTTCAGGTACAGATAGATTTAGCATAGGAAAAGGAGTAAGACAAGGAGATACAATCTCGCCCAAGTTATTCAATGCGGTGCTTGAGGGAGTTTTCAGGAAATTGGATTGGGATACAGCCGGAGTAAGCATCAATGGTCGCTTTTTGAGTCACCTTCGGTTCGCAGACGATATAGTTTTAGTAGCTCGTGATTCAGCTGACCTACTTATCAGACTAACACAGCTGGACAGGGAAAGTAGAAAAGTAGGATTAAAAATTAACGTAGATAAGACTAAACTAATGTTCAATAGTTATTGCATGCCTGATAGCATCCCCTTAGATGATAAACCAGTAGAAGTAGTAAATAATTATTTATATTTAGGTCAAATAATTGACATGTCTGGTAGTAAAAATGAAGAGATAAAGAGACGTATGAAATTGGGGTGGAGTGCATTTGGACGGATGAATGCTGTTTTTAAATCAAAAATGCCACTCTGCCTGAAGAAAAGGATCTTTGATCAATGCGTTTTGCCAGTGATGACGTATGGATGTGAAACTTGGACACTGAACGCCAAGATGCAAAATAAAATCCAATGCACTCAAAGAAGTATGGAACGCTGTATGCTTGGCATAACGAGGAAAGACAGGAAGCGGAACACGTGGGTGAGGAATATGACAAGGGTAGTGGACATAGTGGATAGAGTGAAGAGATTGAAATGGCAATGGGCGGGTCACGTAGCTAGGAGGATGGACGAAAGGTGGACAAAAGAAGTGCTTGAATGGTACCCGAGAGAAGGCAAAAGAGTAAAAGGAAGACCGCAAGGAAGATGGGTGAACGAAATTAGGAAAATGTGCGGAATGAGATGGATGAGTGTTGCGCAAAACAGAGACGAGTGGAAGCGTGTTGGAGAGGCCTTCATCCAGCAGTGGATGGCGAATGGCTGTAAATGATGATGATGATGATATATATATATATATATATATATATATATATATATATATATATATCATCATCATCATTTACAGCCATTCGCCATCCACTGCTGGATGAAGGCCTCTCCAACACGCTTCCACTCGTCTCTGTTTTGCGCAACACTCATCCATCTCATTCCGCACATTTTCCTAATTTCGTTCACCCATCTTCCTTGCGGTCTTCCTTTTACTCTTTTGCCTTCTCTCGGGTACCATTCAAGCACTTCTTTTGTCCACCTTTCGTCCATCCTCCTAGCTACGTGACCCGCCCATTGCCATTTCAATCTCTTCACTCTATCCACTATGTCCACTACCCTTGTCATATTTCTCACCCACGTGTTCCGCTTCCTGTCTTTCCTCGTTATGCCAAGCATACAGCGTTCCATACTTCTTTGAGTGCATTGGATTTTATTTTGCATCTTGGCGTTCAGTGTCCAAGTTTCACATCCATACGTCATCACTGGCAAAACGCATTGATCAAAGATCCTTTTCTTCAGGCAGAGTGGCATTTTTGATTTAAAAACAGCATTCATCCGTCCAAATGCACTCCACCCCAATTTCATACGTCTCTTTATCTCTTCATTTTTACTACCAGACATGTCAATTATTTGACCTAAATATAAATAATTATTTACTACTTCTACTGGTTTATCATCTAAGGGGATGCTATCAGGCATGCAATAACTATTGAACATTAGTTTAGTCTTATCTACGTTAATTTTTAATCCTACTTTTCTACTTTCCCTGTCCAGCTGTGTTAGTCTGATAAGTAGGTCAGCTGAATCACGAGCTACTAAAACTATATCGTCTGCGAACCGAAGGTGACTCAAAAAGCGACCATTGATGCTTACTCCGGCTGTATCCCAATCCAATTTCCTGAAAACTCCCTCAAGCACCGCGTTGAATAACTTGGGCGAGATTGTATCTCCTTGTCTTACTCCTTTTCCTATGCTAAATCTATCTGTACCTGAAAAAATTTTAACTGAAGCTGTGGCATTCTTATATATTGTAGCTAACAGTCCCACATAGGGTTCCGGCACTCCCTGTGTTTTTAGAGCGTTAAGTACTGCATTATGACTAACTGTATCGAAGGCTTTCTCATAATCGACGAAACCTAGGCACAGTGGCCGTTGATATTCGTTGGCGCGCTCGATTAGTTCGCCAACTACTTGGAGGTGGTCCATTGTGCTGAAATTTGCCCTAAACCCTGCCTGCTCTATAGGTTGGTTCTCGTCGAGGATATTCTTCAGCCTTTCTGTAATAACCTTCGTGAAGAGCTTGTAGACCGCTGAAAGTAGACTAATGGGTCGGTAGTTCTTGATATCGCTTTTGTCGCCTTTTTTGTGTATTAAAATGATAGTTGCGTTATTCCATCCTTCTGGTATAGCTTGGTTCTGGATGCATTTGCTGAAAAGCCTAGCTAAGATATTAATTAGGGGGGGGCCGCCACATTTTAGTAAGTCGATGGGAATATTATCTTCCCCTGGGGTTTTACCATTCTTTGCAGTTTTTAGCGCGGCCTCTACTTCGCTAGGCAATACTGCAGGAACCCTTTGGCCGTGTGTCGATTCCAGAGTGGGGAATTGGCCGTTGTCGTTCTCGTATAGTTTTGCATAGAACGTGTAAACTCTGTCTATGATTTCTTCTCTATTCCTAATTATTACTCCGCTCTCTGATCTGATTGCGATCATTTGGTTTTTGCCTAAGAAAAGATCCTGTTTGCACTTTTTCAGGCTACGGTTATTCTTAATGGTATTTTCTATTAGCTTGCTGTTAAAATCCCTGACATCCCTGACTATTCTCTTCTTAATTTCCTTATTTACTAGATTGTATTCTTGCTTATTATTATCCCTATCTAAATTCCTTTTATGCTTAATTAGGTTTTTTGTTTCCGCTGAAATTTTGCTAAATTTAATCTGTTTCCTGAAACCACCTAATTTCTTACCTGTTGAGGTTAGAACCGAACTAATTACAGTGTTCAATTCCTCGATGTCTGCTTCTGGGTTTAATTTCCCGTATCGATTTCCAAGTTCGAGTTCGAATTCCTTTTTCCTAGACCTTAGTTGAGCGAAATCTGGAGAGTTACTGCATCCTTTTATTAATTTCCTACGTTCGCAATTTATATTAATGGCCATCTTGGCACGGACTAATCTGTGATCGCTGCCTATATCTACTTTACTTAAAACACTAACGTCTTTAACGGAGTGCAGGGCATTTGTTAGGATGAAATCGATCTCGTTTCTGTCTCCTTTAGGACTCTCCCAAGTCCACTTATTGTTGGTGTTTTTCCTGAAAAATGAATTAGTGATGAAGAGCCTGTTGTGTTCTGCGAATTCTATGAGGCGATCGCCTCTGTCGTTTCTTTGGCCGGTACCAAAATTGCCTACTGCTCTTTCTGTGTTTGCCTTTTGTCCTATTTTTGCGTTAAAGTCGCCCATGATTATTTTAAAGTGGTGGCGGCTATTATCGTATGCGCCCTGTAGTTTTTCGTAGAAGTCTTCTATTTCCTCGTCTGGGTGGCTAGATGTGGGGGCGTACACTTGGAAGATTTGACAAGTGTACCTGCTCGAGATTCTTAATACTACATAGCATATACGTTCCGATATGTCGTTTATTTCTATAATATTTCTTTCTATTCTCTTATTGATAAGAAACCCTACTCCTCCTATTCTACCATTTGGTAGCCCTCTCCAGTAGAGACAGTTACCACTTTTTAGGATTATTTGGTTTTCCTGTTTTCGTCTTACTTCGCTAAGTCCTACTAAATCCCATTTGATACTTTCTAGTTCATTCTCTAATGCAAGCACACTTCCTTCACTCGATAACGTTCTTACATTGTACGTGGCTAAATACAGGTTTCTATTAGCTAAGCTATCATCCATCGTCACTCTTACCTTGTTGGAGGTTTGGATATTATTTTTCTCGCATTTATCCAAGATGTGTTGAGAAAAAGGCGGTACTTGAGAGAGATTTCCATTCAAGGAGTGAGTTCTTACCGCCATAAACTCTTCTCTGTGGTCAGCTTTGACATATAGTCATCCTAGGTATCACTTGGATCACTTATGAGTTATTACATGCCATTTAACAGGGTTACTTTGTAAGTGAAAGTAGTTAGTTATGATAATAATAGATTAGCAATTGTTATACTACTTTTTTACAGATCTTTATCGTGAGACGCCTCTTTGGAGACAACGGATTTATATATGTGAGTGCGGTTTGCAATTTAATATTTTAATAATAACTTTAGTAAAGTATATAAAATTACACGAATTACTTTAATATAATTTAAATATGAAAAAGAACTGATAGACAGTTGGGAAACACCGTTTCTGTTTGCTATTATTCTATTAAGTAAAGTTCGTTAAAGATTTTTGGCTGGAAGCAATTATGTGGAAGATTTATTGCTTCTGTGGGACCGACTTGGCTGGCGAAGGACCCTTTTTTTGTATTCAGGTAGGGAGATGTATCTCGTTTGACACCGATTTGACACAAAAATTAGCACAAAATTTTTCGAAATAACTGATATAAAACCGCTTTTTACGACCGATTTGCTGTTTATTTTTACACTTAAATTATACTAGGATGCAATTAGTAAAATAAGTGATTAGATGGTTAAGTTAAATTTCGTGCAATAGCCGGGTTTAAGCGAGTAATAGCGGGAGGAACGCAGAAGCACGTCCTCCTCACATGACACGAAAGACCGAACTCATATATATATATATATATATATATATATATATATATGTTTACAATATAATATACTTTGTATATAGCGTGCTAAGAGAGATTTATATACTTTTAGGCGAATGTCTGAAAGAGTTGGGATAACTGTTAGGCGCGGTAACTAGGATTCGGAAATATTTAAAGGGACTTCTGTAGCCCTTCGAGATTATTCGAACGAGAACGAAGATAAATAGTGGAAAAAGCTAGTAAAGTATTGATTTTCGTAAGTGTCTTTGAGTCAGAAACGACTTTTGTTCAAAGTAATTTCGCTACATTTTATGGGATGTCCTATCTATGTATGTGTGTATGTAAAAATGTGTAGATACATACATATAATATATACCATATATATTTTCATATGTATGAACGTACATATGAAAATAACATATACAAATTTATTCGAAAAAATCATGTATTAGCAACATTTTTGACTTTTCGAGTAGGAAAAAGTCCCACTTACTGTTTATAAAATCTATTAATTACTTTATCTTGTACATACGCACATATTTATTTTTTTATTTAATTATTTAATTAATTTATCCGATACATAACAATTATAAAAGCTTTAAGCACATTTTCTCAGCAGATTAAATATTTCATTAATATGGATTACAAATCTGATTATTAAATTTAATTTATGGATTACTAAATTTAATTTATGTAATTACATATTTGATACTCTCTTATAACTATTGAAATGGGCAAGAAAATTTCCTACAGAAAAAAAACATTACAAGCGCATTCTTGATAGTAAAAGGCACATTTTTAGGAGGGATTAATGAGGGATAAATGACCATATGAAGTACGGGTCTACCTCGCGGGCCCGAATGTGTAACGCCCGAAAACGCAAATATCGGAAGGCAAAGATCGAAAATCGAAAGTATTCTGCCGTAAGAACCTTATTCTGCGCGCGCACATTAATACGGGAGGAAAAGCCTGTTCCTCTTGTTCCTGTTGTATCCTGATCGCGCAAATTAAGTGAGTATGTACCGTTTACCATGCATCTTTTTTTATCTTTCGACTTAATGTCTTTCGATTTTTGATCTTCGCCTTCGATCTTCGAATAGAAATTGGATACGGCAATAAAAATTGTTGAAAAAGTATTACAATATCACAAAAGATTACAGGGAAAAAGCATTACAGTTTTTAGAGATAAAATTGCATGTTTTGATAAAAAAATACAATATTGGATTTCATCAGTTGAATCCAATAATTTTGATTGTTTTCTTGCCTTACATGAATTTTTGAATGAATAAAATTTTGATGTACAAAGACGAGTTTCCGAAGTATTTTTAGAACACCTATGAATATTCTCGGAGAACGAGAATATACCGATAATATTCTCCAAAAGATTATTCGTCGAGAGTTTTCTTTTTCTTGGTTATAAAAAAAATCTAGATAGTTTATTAGCTTTTTAGATGATTATAGAATATTTTCAAGACCTAATCGGAGTAAGAGGACTTTCTCGAATGTCTGAGAGCATTTTGAATGACATTTTTTCATTCTGACGACACTCAATGGGTCATTTCGCCATTTTAATGAACGTTTTCCGCGAAATTCTCACTGGAATGCAATGCTTATTAACTCTGGAAGCACAAATTTTGCATGATTTTGGGTATTTTAATTGTTATTTCACATCAGTACGTACTTTTAAAACACAAACATAATATGAGAACGTAAATTTTTAAGTTTACAAACGATAAAAATTTGTAAATAAACAATGCGAGTTACCATTAACACTAAAATATCAGTTGGCTTTTTTTTTGCTTCAAGATCTTTAAATAAGTTGCTTTGAGTTTTTCTCCGAAATCATTAAATCTTTTAACACTAACTACATAATAGGCGTAACATTTCTGTTGTTTCGCCAACTGCTCAAAAGTCACATTTGCTTACCTTCTCTCTGTACATATGGAATGCAAAATGTTAAAAATTATTATTAATTAGTTTTTTGCATTACTTAATTAATTTTATTCGTGTCTTCCCTCATCTTACCGTTCGCATGAATTTATCCATTTTTTGAAATTGCAACGGAATAGTATAAAAGCCCTCCAGACGCTCTAAAAAAGAATATTCTCGAAAATTCTCGGTTTGGAGAATATTCTCCAAAAGATTATTACCGTGAATAATTGGAGATAATTCAAACATCGCTAACCTTATCACATTGAAACGTATCGATGAATGAAATGCCAATCGTTATATGTAATTTTATTTTTCAAAATTTTAGATTGACTTGAAGTGGTACCTCCCCTTAGAGGTTGTGATTTCTCGACTTTTTTTGATTCTCGAGATTCGAGAATCTCCTTTTCTCGAAATATTTGAATCTCGAGATTTGAGAATCTTATTATCTCGAAATATTTGAATCTCGAGAATTCGAGATTTTCTTTTTTTGTTTCTCGAGATTCTTGAGAATTCTCGAGAAAGTATAATTTTTTTTTAGCACAATGGTGGCCGCTGACTCATATTTGCATCATGTTGGTGTCAACGTTTAGTGGCCGCTGATGCATATATAATTCACGACCGCGCGAACTGCTTCAGTCCACTGATATATTTTTGTATTACATTTTCGTCAATCGTTTGTGGTCGATGATACAATTATGTTTCATTTTTTATTTTATATTAGATTTATTTTCTTTTTATTTTAATCTATATATCAATATACATAAAAATCAATGTCTGTCTGTCTGTCTGTCTCGAATAGGCTCCTAAACTAAAGAACTGATTACGATGAAACTTTCAGGATTTGTTGTATGCATGTCCGAAAAGAAATCTGTGAAAAAAAATTCCGTTCCCAAAAACGGGAACGGCAACGGGAAAAACGGGAATGAGTGTCATTGCAACGCAATAATTTCGTAATTTGCGTAAACAAAATTCGTTAAGTGTTCCTATAGATACAGAACCATCGATTTTTTCCATTTTTTTTTATTTTATTTTATTTATATGCATGTACATGCGAATATATATAAGTTTTTTTAAATTATTTTTTAAAAAATTGTGCCGGCCCCTGGTGACGTTCAAGAGTTTAACCGCGCGGCCGCTATAGTGTTAATATAGTGAATTGATTTTTTAGCATATAAACTTGACAACACACAAAAATCAAAAGGACACAGACACTACATATGTATATTATATCAGGTGTTTACAACTTTATTAAAGACATGACGAAAGAAAGATATAAAGAGATACAGTAGAACAGCGTTTCCCAACTTATGGTACGCGTACCACTTGGTGGTACGCGGTTGATGGTTGGTGGTACGCGAAAAAAAATCAGTAATGGCGGACATGCAGGAATGAATGATTAAAATCATACAAATAGAAATTTTTTTTATATCTAATATATAATTTCGAAAAAGACTTTGTAAGTTTGTATCTTTGTTTGGGAACTTTGAAAAAAAAAATTTTTCCATGGCGATAATTCAATTGGTTGTATATTATATTTTTTCGATTAAAATAAATTTAATAAAAAAACAAATGAATATTTACTATTAGATTCGCCATTTTTAAGCTGTTTATATTACAAATACTGAGCGAAGCCGGGTAAAACAACTAGTAATTAATAAACTTTATCTTAATTAGTCATCGTTGACGTCAATATGTACAGTCGATGATCGAAAATCTGGCAATCGATACTCAGATCCGGCATGGATTTTGGAGTGCAGTTTTAAATTTACCGCGTTCACGCTCCAATAAATAAATAACTGATACTTGAGAATAGTATAATAATCTTTAATATTGCAGATAAAATTGAAAGTACATATGATTAGAAAATTAGATTTTTGGAATTTATGTATCGAAAATGATCAAATTGAAGTATTTGAAACTTTACATAATTTCTTTTCTGAAAACAAGAGTCGTATGTCTCGAGATATACGTGAAAAAATAATTGAAGTACAAGGATCTCAATAAATTTATTTTGTAAGGAGATTTAATAAAACATATTATATTTACTTTGTAATTGTGTGTGTTTACTAAAACAATCAATAATATTTTTACTATCAATAATAGAAGCATGACAAGATAGTAGATAAAAATATTAAACTTTGAGCATATTATAATTGTGAATCCGCGAAAAATTTTTTTTCCATAAAATTTCTTTACCAAAACAGATCTACATACATATTGCGTGTATCCTGTCTTCACATTCCTTACAATGCAAATACTATATGTAATAATTACATGAAATACAATCATTTTTATATGGTGGTACAATTAAGTGTTATGTACTACCAAGTGGTACGCGAGTCAAAAAAGGTTGGGAAACGCTGCAATAGAACATTGAATAGAAAAAAAAGTAAAATTACATAAAAAATATATTATAAAATAAGGCATGAAAAGAAAATAAAAATATACAAAAGTAATTTAAAATAGTAAAAATAACAATATGTAAAAAAGAATTTTATAAAATTCCCAGTGTTGGTTCCCGGCTTTGCACATGTTTTTGTGACCGGACAAATAATAAAAATACTGACCATCTATGCATATTAAAATACTGACTATAAATTGATTAATATCTAAGGAACAAATACTCGAATAAATAAATGATAAATCAAAAATCTTTGTTTTATGTGTGTTAAGTGGGGTCATATTGTCAATGAAAATATATTTTCACTAGCGTTTTAGTGATATCATAACCGAATACTTTCGCACTAGTGACTAGTACCTACATGCACATATGTACATATATGTAACTTAAAAATGGTCCGATTTCGTTGTAACATGTGTATATCTACTTATATGATGACCGAATAATAACTTACCGGACAAATAATAAAAATACTGACCATCTATATATATTACAATACTTCACAAAATTATTTACGAGTTAACAAGTAAACGAATCAGTCAGTTTATTGAGTAAAAACATGTAGTGATAAATTAAGAATATTCTCGATATTTTTGAGATTCTAATAAACGATTTCTCGAGATACGAGAATCTCGAATTTTAATAATAAAATATTCTCGAGAAATGAGAATCTCGAAATTTTACAATAAAATATTCTCGAGAAACGAGAATCAAAATTTCTCGAGAATTCTCGAGAAATCTCGAGACGAGATTTCTCAATCACGACCTCTACCTCCCCTTATATAATTGTTCTATACAGGGCTTTTTTCCCATGTGATGCGGTGGAACGGCGTTCAGGCACCTTTTTGTCTCAGCATTTTTATGTTTCAAACGAATATTCTGTATAATATAATTTTAATATAATCTTTTCCAATCAAAACTTGACGAGAAGTGAGTTCCGGCACCTTTTTTTTCAAAAAAAAGCCTTCTTTATATGTAATAGTTTTTGGATACAATTTGATAATAAACCGTTCAATGAAATGGGGCTGAAAGTTTTTTACGTATGAGAGGCATGATGAATTTCATTATGAACATTATTTATTAAAAATATTTTATCTCAAACAGAAGTGGCAATTTTAATCTAAAGTTTTGAGATAATTTTGTGTATACAATATGTATTTCTCCGAGACTTATCGGTGAATTGAGCTGAAATTTCATATGTAAAAGTTTTAACTTAATATAAAGTAAACTATTAAATTTGCTGACGATCTGTCATCTGGAGTGGCAGCTTACTATCGTATTTTCTTCTACTATATTTCGACCTTTAAATATGTGAATTCTTCATGAGAAAATTTCAGTAAAATCCTTGTATCAATACTATGAAAAAAAAAATGATAAACCGGAAGTGATACTTTTCCTATTAGAAAAGTTTTTCGATTTTTTCCACACCACTGAACGTACCGAACCGAAAATTTATATTTGTGTTTTTTATCTACTAACTTAGAGTTGATAAGGTTTTGGTTGGAATTCCTATATCGGAATTGGTAATTTTTTTTAAAACAATGTTTCATTATTTTATTTTGGCCTTTTAATCCTTTGAGTACTGATGTCTTTTCTGTTGAAAGTTCGCCACGCTGAAAATTTCGCCAAAATTTCCAACTAGAATTATTTAGAAATCCAATAAAAAGCAGGTCTAAAAACCCTAGAACCACCACTCTAGATAACTATCGCCGAGGATTTTGAGCTTTGTAAAGGTGTGTTTATACTCTAATATATCTTGCAACAATATCCAATAAACAAAAAAAGTCTATTAATGAATGTATTTTTCCAAAACTAGTTCTATCATCTTCATTGTTGTTAAAATGCAATGCTCACAATTTAAATGCCAAGCCACAATCTAAAATACTCGGCAGTTAGGTATTTCCATCGAGAAATTCTGCTATGGTTATAAATTCAGAAATTCCGGTGTCAACCAGTTTTTATAAACATTGACACGGATTACACGACCCATGTTCAATGCAATTTTTTTCAATGCTACCTGGAATGGCTTAACAGGTAGTATTCTTGTTTATTTCATACATACTCAAAAAAACAATGCCGGTAGGCGTATATCAGACTGATGGGCTTGTTGGCAAAACGCCGATTGGCGTCGGTTAACGATTGTAAATGCATTGTTAAAGGTTTGCCGAACCTTTTTTACAAAGCATTTACAACAATTGAACAATAGGCGGCACGTTTCCGGCCCCTTCAGATTCCGACCTCTACTTATCATAGTTGCCATTGAATTCCACCTCGTTTTTACAGCCAATAATCATTTCAATTTTTTATTTTCTTTTTTCATTATGATTTCTTGTAAAAATGTATATTTCGCCGGTGACTTCTTAAATATTTGTATTATTTTTCTGATGTTTTCTAAAATTTCATAGAGATCATTATCGATCGAAAAAGTGATTTTCTTCAAACATTTCCGTATTTAACGAATAAAAAAATATTCCGAATAAAAATCTGTTTCTTCACACGTAGACATTTCATCTTCTTCATTATATTCATTTTCATCACAATTTTCCTCTATATATATATATATGTTTTTCATTTTCTTCATAATCGTCGGCTTCTTCGTCATCACTCTTTTCATGTTGATTTTGTGTATTTAGTTCATAAAAAAATATATACACGAATGATATTCGAATAGTTGATGAAATATTCGAATAACGAATGGCTGAAAAATCAGACGAATAATTCGAATACTCGAATATTCAATTGGGATCCCTAGTCAGCATTCAAAGGGTTAAAATACTCTATATTTTATTCTTATGACTAGAAGTAGGACAGGAAGTGTGATTTTTCCAGGAAACAGGGCAAACTACAAAGCTAGAGAGCATAAAAAAGGTTCACCATAAAAATGAACAAAGCACGACGAACAATGAACAATGAACGGCGCAAAGTTGGTCCGCTCTATACAAGTTATGACTAGAGTAAGGACCCAAAACGCGCTGCTTATTGTTCAATTGTTGTAAATGCTTTGTAAAAAAGGTTCGGCAAACCTTTAACAATGCATTTACAACATTTGAACAATGAACGGCACCCAGGTTATCCGGACTTAAGTTATGACACGTATGATGATGTTAAGAAATAAAAGTTTTTGAACAAAATCCTACAACCGCAAGTTGGATTTTTGACTTGTGTTCGAATTTGTTTTGATTTTGATTTTTAAATGCTTTTTATTATAACGAAATTATGTTCACAATACATCTTATATCTATTTTAATAGCTAATGATCTACTGATCATTTTCTATTTTACAATTTAATTTAATTTGGTTAGTAATCATAGTATAGGTATATTAGCTACAGAAGGCGCGTACACAGTACTCACACAAATGCATTTTTCATATACAGGCTGTTGAAAGAAACACGCTAATATTTATATATTTTATTTCAACCGATTGTGTATATTATATTATTCTAATGTTAATCTACAGCAGTGGTTCTCAGGCGAAATTTTACCGTGGCCGCACAGGTGATAATAGTAGTCCCATGGAAATGTTTGGTGGCCACAAATTTAATCAAATAAATTAAAGTTACAAAAAAATGGTTCAATTTATTCATAAAATAAAAGAAATTTTAACATTTTGGTATCTATTTATTTAATAATAATGCAATGGAAATTGCTCAATACTCCTTTCTTCCAGTGCAAGCCGCATTGCTGCTTCTAAGTTTGCGTCTGTTAGCTGGTTTCTAAATTTGTTTTTAATATAGTGCATTACACTGAATGATCTTTCGCAATATACGGTAGTGGGAAAAATAGACAATATTAATAAAACAATTGTTGCCAAATCTTTATATTGGTTTCATTGTCAACGTATATTTCCGACCAAAATTTTTGAACCGAAATATTATTAAAATGGTTATTAAGTACTTGATCGTGACTAATTTCTAATAATGCATATTTTACGTTAGCCCAGTTAATTAATCTCAATACTGAAAATTATTTTAATCTATTTTGTAGTACTAGGAAATTTTCATTTTTCATCATAATAAAAGGGGAAGATACAAAAGAAACGGTTTTAAAAAAAATTTATCAAGTTCCAGATTCAGAGATTTAAGACACTCTGTTATTTTAAGTTTAAATTTAAATTTTGAAGTTTTTTCTGTCATCTTATCTATGAAATCACTAACAGAAGATAAAATTGAAAAATTGTTATTTTCAACTTCTGTCACAAGGCTTTTCGCTATATTTTTTAGTTTGTCAATGATGAGCATGTTATATTATTAGCATTTCTATTATTAGCATACATAGCATTTCTATTATGGTAAAGTTAGATTTTTGTAGTTGTTTATTAATCGAACTAATGTGCGGCAAAAAATCCTTTAGGAATAAAATCGACCCTTTTATATAATTACTTTGAAGCTTTTCACTTAAATATTTATGATTTACGGCCAAAGCAGATATAACATAATCATTTAATTCACAAAGACGTTGAACAATGTTATCAAAACTTAGCCATCTAATATGATTGTAATTGAGCAATATATTGTGTTTTTCACCGTTGATTTCTCATATAGAACTAAACATGTTCGACAATTTACTACTGGTATTAATTGCATTTAATACTTTTCTCACAGTTAACTACATCTTCCATGCATTTAATAACAGATTTACTAACTAGTACTTCTTGATGCACAATGCAATGCATACGAAATATTTCGTTTTCACAGTCTTCGTTAAATAAATTTAATACAACCCTTTTGTGACTCTAATGACCTCACTCCCATGTGTGCAAGTCAATTTCTTATTGTTCTGCATATTATTGAGAACACATTACAGATCATATTCGCGTGGAAAGAATTTTGAGGTGTTTGTTTTTTGTTGAATACAAGTCAGATGTATTCAACAAAATTCAAAATATTTTTAATTTTGCAAAAAATTTTTAAAATATATTTAATTTTTTTTTAATATTAGTATTATTTACTATTAAGTCGCTGGTGGCCGCAGTAAAATCCTCTAGTGGCCGCACTTGAGAACCACTGATCTACAGCATAATAGGAAAAAGAGCTCAAAAACCTATTTACAATCCTTATAAATGTTCATAATACATCTAATACATAATATTAATTAAATCTCTCTAAAGTCGATGACTTAAAGCAGATTGTGTTTAGATAATCTGTGTTTATACCTGAAGGGTATAGACATTTTGTTGTAATCACCGAGACTCTTCACAAGTGTGTTAGTATGGTTATTAGTGATTCTGTCATAGAATCTACTGGTTAGTTTGTTTATAATGTCATGGAATATTATATATGGCATGCAGTTTTTTCAAGTTAGTATATATGGGTGTATTATAAATTATTTTTAGGGATTTATTTTGTATTACTTGGAGCTTGGAAAGATTGGTATTCGAGGCGTTATTCAATACAGGTGAAGCATAGGTTAATAATGGTAATATGAGTGCGCGATATAATTTTATTTTATTTTGAGTTGATAAAGAACTATGGCGATTAAATATTGGATATATTGAGGATATACCCCGCATCGCCTTGCATTTCGCTGCCTCAATGTGAGGTGCCCATCTCATTCTTTTATCGAACGTTACTCCTAAATATTTTATTACTGACTGCCATTTCAGACTTTCTCCAGAGGGGATTTTCAGATCTGAACTTGGCTAATGCTTTCTAACACTAAAGAATATGGCGTCTGTTTTGGTTTGATTAATTTGAATTTTCCACTTAGTGAAGTGTTCAGTCATTGTTTTAATTGCAAATTCAAGATATTTAAGAATAGTGTCTGGTTGTTTGTTACTTGTGAAGCAAGCGGTATCATCTGCATATAGGGTGTTATTTATATACATGTGACAGTTTTTTGGAATAGGTATGTCATTTATATATATGGAGAGTGGGCCAAGCAAGCTCCCCTGCGGAACGCCAGCTGTGATTATTTTTGGAGAAGATAATTCGTTATTTACGCTAACCACTAGCTTTCTACGAGTTAGGTACGATTTGATGATGAGAATTAGGTAGTTTGGTATTTTGTTAATAAATACCAAATGCTTATGAATGAGTCCATCGTGCCAAACCGTGTCGAAGGCCTTTTCTATGTCGAGACATACCATTCCGGTACTTCTCTTCATATTAAAGTTCTTAATCACGTGTTAAGTTAGTCTTGTTAGTTGTTGGGTCGTGGAATGTCCAGTCGAACTTGTTTCTAAAATGTTGCACATATACAATATTTGGAGTTCGGTCTTTCGTGTCATGCGGGGAAGACGTGCTTCTGCGTTCTTCCCGCTATTACTCGCTTAAACCCGGCTATTGCACGAAATTTAATCTAAAAATTTAACCATCTAATCACTTATTTTACTAATTGCATCCTAGTATAATTTAAGTGTAAAAATAAACAGACGATCGGCCGTTAACAGCGTTTTTAATATCAGTGATTGCGAAAAATTTTGTGTTAATTTTGTGTCAGTTACAAAAGCGTATACGAACGAGATACATCTCCCTACCTGAATACAAAAAAAATAAGGGTCGCCAGTCAAAATTCGGTCCCACAGAAGCAATAAATCTTCCACATAATTGCTTTCAGACAAAAAAAAATTTTTAACGAACTTTACTTAATAGAATAATAGCAAACAGAAACGGTGTTTCCCAACTGTCTAATAGTTCTTTTTCATATTTAATTTATATTAAAGTAATTCGTGTAATTTTATATTCTTTACTAAATTTATTATTAAAATATTAAATTGCAAACTGCACTCACATATATAAATCCGTTGTCTCCAAAGAGGCGTCTCACGATAAAGATCTGTAAAAAAGTAGTATAACAATTGCTAATCTATTATTATCATAACTAACTACTTTCACTTACAAAGTAACCCTGTTAAATGGCATGTAATAACTCATAAGTGATCCAAGTGATACCTAGGATGACTATCTGTCAAAGCTGACCACAGAGAAGAGTCTATGGCGGTAAGAACTCACTCCTTGAATGGAAATCTCTCTCAAGTACCGCCTTTTTCTCAACACATCTTGGATAAATGCGAGAAAAATAATATCCAAACCTCCAACAAGGTAAGAGTGACGATGGATGATAGCTTAGCTAATAGAAACCTGTATTTAGCCACGTACAATGTAAGAACGTTATCGAGTGAAGGAAGTGTGCTTGCATTAGAGAATGAATTAGAAAATATCAAATGGGATATAATAGGACTTAGTGAAGTAAGACGAAAACAGCAAAACCAAATAATCCTAAAAAGTGGTAACTGTCTCTACTGGAGAGGGCTACCAAATGGTAGAATAGGAGGAGTAGGGTTTCTTATCAATAAGAGAATAGAAAGAAATATTATAGAAATAAGCGACATATCGGAACGTATATGCTATATAGTATTAAGAATCTCGAGCAGGTACACTTGTCAAATCTTCCAAGTGTACGCCCCCACATCTAGCCACCCAGACGAGGAAATAGAAGACTTCTACGAAAAAATACAGGACGCATACGATAATAGCCGTCACCACTTTAAAATAATCATGGGCGACTTTAACGCAAAAATAGGACAAAAGGCAAATACTGAAAGAGCAGTAGGCAATTTTGGTACCGGCCAAAGAAACGACAGAGGCGATCGCCTCATAGAATTCGCAGAACACAACAGGCTCTTTATCACTAATTCATTTTTCAGGAAAAACACCAACAATAAGTGGACTTGGGAGAGTCCTAAAGGAGACAGAAACGAGATCGATTTCATCCTAACAAATGCCCTGCACTCCGTTAAAGACGTTAGTGTTTTAAGTAAAGTAGATATAGGTAGCGATCACAGATTAGTCCGTGCCAAGATGGCCATTAATATAAATTGCGAACGTAGGAAATTAATAAAAGGATGCAGTAACTCTCCAGATTTCGCTCAACTAAGGTCTAGGAAAAAGGAATTCGAACTCGAACTTGGAAATCGATACGGGAAATTAAACCCAGAAGCAGACATCGAGGAATTGAACACTGTAATTAGTTCGGTTCTAACCTCAACAGGTAAGAAATTAGGTGGATTCAGGAAACAGATTAAATTAAGCAAAATTTCAGCGGAAACAAAAAACCTAATTAAGCATAAAAGGAATTTAGATAGGGATAATAATAAGCAAGAATAAAATCTAGTAAATAAGGAAATTAAAAAGAGAATAGTCAGGGATGTCAGGGATTTTAACAGCAAGCTAATAGAAAATACCATTAAGAATAACCGTAGCCTGAAAAAGTGCAAACAGGATCTTTTCTTAGGCAAAAACCAAATGATCGCAATCAGATCAGAGAGCGGAGTAATAATTAGGAATAGAGAAGAAATCATAGACAGAGTTTACACGTTCTATGCAAAACTATACGAGAACGACAACGGCCAATTCCCCGCTCTGGAATCGACACACGGCCAAAGGGTTCCTGCAGTATTGCCTAGCGAAGTAGAGGCCGCGCTAAAAACTGCAAAGAACGGTAAAACCCCAGGGGAAGATAATATTCCCATTGACTTACTAAAATGTGGCGGCCCCCCCCTAATTAATATCTTAGCTAGGCTTTTCAGCAAATGCATCCAGAACCAAGTTATACCAGAAGGATGGAATAACGCAACTATCATTTTAATACACAAAAAAGGCGACAAAAGCGATATCAAGAACTACCGACCCATTAGTCTACTTTCAGCGGTCTACAAGCTCTTCACGAAGGTTATTACAGAAAGGCTGAAGAATATCCTCGACGAGAACCAACCTATAGAGCAGGCAGGGTTTAGGGCAAATTTCAGCACAATGGACCACCTCCAAGTAGTTGGCGAACTAATCGAGCGCGCCAACGAATATCAACGGCCATTGTGCCTAGGTTTCGTCGATTATGAGAAAGCCTTCGATACAGTTAGTCATAATGCAGTACTTAACGCTCTAAAAACACAGGGAGTGCCGGAACCCTATGTGGGACTGTTAGCTGCAATATATAAGAATGCCACAGCTTCGGTTAAAATTTTTTCAGGTACAGATAGATTTAGCATAGGAAAAGGAGTAAGACAAGGAGATACAATCTCGCCCAAGTTATTCAATGCGGTGCTTGAGGGAGTTTTCAGGAAATTGGATTGGGATACAGCCGGAGTAAGCATCAATGGTCGCTTTTTGAGTCACCTTCGGTTCGCAGACGATATAGTTTTAGTAGCTCGTGATTCAGCTGACCTACTTATCAGACTAACACAGCTGGACAGGGAAAGTAGAAAAGTAGGATTAAAAATTAACGTAGATAAGACTAAACTAATGTTCAATAGTTATTGCATGCCTGATAGCATCCCCTTAGATGATAAACCAGTAGAAGTAGTAAATAATTATTTATATTTAGGTCAAATAATTGACATGTCTGGTAGTAAAAATGAAGAGATAAAGAGACGTATGAAATTAGGGTGGAGTGCATTTGGACGGATGAATGCTGTTTTTAAATCAAAAATGCCACTCTGCCTGAAGAAAAGGATCTTTGATCAATGCGTTTTGCCAGTGATGACGTATGGATGTGAAACTTGGACACTGAACGCCAAGATGCAAAATAAAATCCAATGCACTCAAAGAAGTATGGAACGCTGTATGCTTGGCATAACGAGGAAAGACAGGAAGCGGAACACGTGGGTGAGAAATATGACAAGGGTAGTGGACATAGTGGATAGAGTGAAGAGATTGAAATGGCAATGGGCGGGTCACGTAGCTAGGAGGATGGACGAAAGGTGGACAAAAGAAGTGCTTGAATGGTACCCGAGAGAAGGCAAAAGAGTAAAAGGAAGACCGCAAGGAAGATGGGTGAACGAAATTAGGAAAATGTGCGGAATGAGATGGATGAGTGTTGCGCAAAACAGAGACGAGTGGAAGCGTGTTGGAGAGGCCTTCATCCAGCAGTGGATGGCGAATGGCTGTAAATGATGATGATGATGATACAATATTTATTTATTTTTGAAAAATCTAACAATTTAAATAACAAGAACGCAAAAGTTAACCATCTATACAATTTTATTATCGAATTTTGTTTTTATGTATGTATATATTTGTAATATTCCTCAAATACATGACAAAATCATGGATTGGCGTGGAGGCATTCGAATTTACATCAGAGCACAACAGCGAGTGGGGAACGAATGCGCGGATGGTGTGGAGGCGCGTGCGCGTAACCATGGCGACGGTTGTGGGTGCGGGGCGAGGGGAGTGGGTCGCGTGGTGGGGGAGCACGAGCGGATTGGAATGGAATAGTTTAGTCAGTCGTCAGTTCGACAGTCGCGGCGCGGCGGCGCGGCGACCGGCCGGCGCCGCCAACTGCATTGCACTGCGCGCTCAGTCGCACTCGCGACTCGCGACTCGTGACTCGTGACTCGCGAGCCATGCAGGCCAAAAAGCGCTACCTGCTCCTAGTGGCGTCGTGCGCGTTCCTCGCGTGCGCGTACTTCGGGGGGTACCGCGCGCGAGGGGCGGGGGGGCGCGCGTCGGGCGAGGGGGCGGCGGGGGCGCGCGCTTTCTGGCGGGGGGGGGCGGAGGAGGAGGAGCGGGGGCGTCGGCGACGGCCGTCGCTGCGGCCGCTGTCGCCAGCGTCGTGCCGCATGGACACGTGCTTCGAGGCGAGCAAGTGCCGCGGCGAGCTGGCCGTGTACGTGTACCCGTCGGAAGGGCCCGCGTCGCCGTCGTACCGCAAAGTGCTGTCGGCGCTGCGGCAGTCGCGCTACGCCACGGACGACCCGTCGAGGGCGTGCCTGTTCGTGCTCGGAATAGACACCCTGGACCGCGACCCGCTCTCGCCCGACTTCGTGCACAACGTGCCGCAGCGGCTGCAGCGGCTGCCCTTCTGGAACGGCGGCCGCAACCACGTCGTGTTCAACCTGTACTCGGGCACGTGGCCCGAGTACTCGGAGGAGGGCCTCGGGTTCGACGCCGGGTATGCGATCCTGGCCCGCGCCAGCGCCTCCGTGTCCCGCTTCCGGCCGCTCTTCGACATTTCGCTGCCGCTCTTCCACAAGCAGCACCCTGAGAAGGGCGGCGAGCCGGGCGCCGCCGTCGACAACAATTTCCCGGCCGACAAGAGGTATTTGCTCGCGTTCAAGGGGAAACGCTATGTGCACGGCATCGGCAGCGAGACGCGCAACTCCCTCTGGCATTTGCACAACGAGAGGGACCTGGTGCTGGTGACCACTTGCCGCCACGGCAAGTCTTGGCGCAACATGAAGGACGAGCGCTGCGACGAGGACAACCGCGAATATGACAGGTCAGTTCGGTCCCCCGACCCCAAGTCCTGAGCTCTCGTGATACTCTTTCTGTCCTCTTGCTCGCCGTCTGTCACTTTGACGTTTGCGGGCGATCGCAGCGCCGCGTGCGCCCGCCGCTTGAAACGCCACTCGCTTTATTTACGTGCGATCGTCGTTTGTTTTCGTGAAGCGAAGCATTTCAATTTTTTTTTTATTTTCAAATTTCGATTTATATTTATTTCCTCTAGGTTTTGTTTTTATTTTAATTTGATTATTTTTTGTACTATATTTATTTTTGTTGAAATTTTAAAAATTTAAGTTGAAGTTGAAATTTTATACATATGTATATATTAAGAGGGCTGGACACCAGTGCCTTGTCCATACAAACGTATTAGACTTCTCCCTTCCTCAATTATGGCACACGCGATAAAAATTATGAAATAATATAATATATAACAAAAAAAAACTTCCTTCCTAGGTTATTTGCCAAGTATTTGTTCATAATATAATAATAAACAATGATAACCAATGATAACCAATGATTTAGATGACAATTGACGATATAATTGAAAATAAAGTGCGTTCAGAAACATAAGAAAGAACCAATAATTAATAATGAAAATAAAAACTATAATATATACATAGGTAGAATTGATAGAGTGCGTAAAGATAGACGTATAAGCTTACATGCATAGGTAAACATAGACATATGTATATAAATGAACATGCATTAGTAATTATAAATAAAGATATAGAATTATTGTTCAAATAATAATCATTGATGGCAGCAAATGAATTTGAATATATGTATATTAATAAAGTGAAATATGGAATTAATTAGTTTGTATTCTTTAATAATAATATTTATAATAAGATAATAATTAGTAATAGAAATGAAATTACAGTTATAAATAGAGCAAAAAGTATGGAAGAAAATACAGTAAAAAATATAGTAAAAAATGTAATTGCATGCATAAGTATGTATATGTAATTATAAATGAAGATATAGAATTAATTATTTATTTATTTATTTGGAAAATTTACAGTTTATTAAGTTACATAGATTGATAGTAAAAAAACATAATTATGTTAAGTAAACCATTAATAATTTTCACATATAGGTAAAAAAAAGAAAAAAAAGAAAAGCTCAAACATTTAAAATAAGAAACAAAAATGATAATAGAGTAAGATAGTTAGAGAAAACAAAAAGAAAAAAAATAGAAATAAAAGTATAATAAAAATATCCAAATAATAAGAATAATAATATGATAAAAATTATGAAATAATAAAAATAATATAATATATAACAAAAAACGCAAAGACAAAATAAATACATCAAAATAAAAATTCATAATCACAATCGTAAATTTTCAATAAAATTAATCATCGAAAAACAAATTTGCAATAATCACTCTAGCTTGTATAGCATTAATATTAAATAAGTCAAACATAGAAATTATTGATGATAGTAATTGAATTGAAATAAGTATTAGTAAAATAAAATATGGAATTAATTAGTGTATATTATTTGATAATAATATTTATATTAAAATAATAATTATTAATAAAATTGAAAATGTAGTAAAAAATATAGTAGAGAGAGTGGTGAGAAATATAGCAAAAAATATAGTGGAGAATACATATACATATATATATATATACATATATATATATATATATATATATATATATATATATATATATATATATATATATATATATATATATATATATATATATATATATATATATATATATATATATATATATATATATATATATATATATATATATGTGTATATATGTGTGTATATATATATATATATATATATATATATATATATATATATATTTGTATATAAGTAATACACGGTTCGCATTATTATGTTTTTATTTTACCTTTGAAGTAGTGGATCGTTTGGTAGAAAACCACTCGTCAGTGTTCGAAAAATTGAAAGAATTTCGTAGATACTTTCTTGAGGTTCTTCTGCAGAGTTACGAGGATTTTCCTATCTCTTTTAGACAGGCCGTCTACAGTGTGGCCTGAGGCGATTACCCTCTCGATGTACGAGCAATCTTCTTCATCCACGTACACATCCATTTAAATGTCTGTATGTACATACATCCATCCACGTATCGTTACTTTTGCCGATTGGGTCCTTTGTACAACATTCCAAAGGGCGAGATTCTTTTGTGAGAATTGGCTCCTGGCCAAACATTCTCATATTTGCTTATTTTTTTGTAGCTCGAATCGATTTTCTGAAAAAATGATCCGTAAACTGTTAGCGTTGAAATTTGCCAGAGGTGCGAAATAGGCGCGTTGAATATAATGAATGCCCACGCAGATAAATATCATCGAATTTTCTCGACCTTTCAAGACAACCACTCAACCCGATTCGGTGATAGGTTCGAGTGGCTCCTCGAATTATAAGATATCATCTTTGCGAATTTAGGAATATCTCGATATAAATTTTATGTTGGCGCCAAAAAAAAAGTTTTTTATTGAACTGAAAAATCTTCATCTAATTAATTCTGAATAATAAGTTTTTCATCACCAGTAAACGTACATATGTACGTATGCATGATTATCTTTGCTGTGTTGTGGTGGAATATATTATTCATAAGTGATTTAATTTCAGACTTCACTACAAATAAAGGAAATTGAATATGATATATGGTGAAGGTTGATGATTATTTCTTGTTTACTTGACAAAAGCCGTGTTCGTCTTTGACCCTCAGGGTTCAGCTCGGCTCTTAGCTCATATATGAAGGGAAGATATTCCACTCATGTTTAATCACCCTTCCTCTAGAATTCTCTTTTCCTTCTCTGTGTCGTAACAAGAAATGTCTGGCCGGAGATTATATAATATACATATGTGGAGTAGGCGTATACATACATACATATATGTACATACATACATATGTATGTATGTACATATATGTAAATCTGTGTATGCTTGTAAAGTAAAATGCTTATCGAATATTGAAATATTGTGATTAAAATAATAAAAGAATATTAAAAGTAACAAAAAAAAAATAAACAAACTTCACTATTAAATGAGTTGAATTGCAAAATACTTTTATTAAACCGAATGTAATAAAGAGCTCGATCCTTGGATCAACGTTATGGACAGTGGTGTAGTGCTAAATAAAAAAGAACCAGGTCGGTGTTTAATTTTTACGACCCCCACCCCCCGCCTTTTTCCTTACTAAACAAAAGTTGTATCCTAATATTGTTAGTTCAAATATTTGTAAAAAAAATCAAATAATAATTAACAAATATTCTTCTCTGGAAGTTTTTATATTTTATAAAAACTTCCATAATTCATCCTCTTCAACATCTTTAATTTTACAAAACCCGCATTTGTGTGTCAACAGCAAAATTTGCTTGTAGCAATGCTAAAACCATATACATAAATATGTATACATATGTCAAAAAACTATCAAATTTTAACATGTGAATTTTGAGATGACTATTCATTTAAGCTGAGTTCCCTCATTTTATCTATCCTCAAGTGCGTATGGTCAATAGTTAAAAGAATGTTTTCTTTCGAAGTTTTGGGTGGTTTTAGATAAAAAAGCCAATAAATTTCATTACACGTCTTTTATGTTTTGAGTGTGCTCAGATTACTATTCGATTGTGGTCATCGAGTGTTAGAACGAGAGTCTGCCCACAATATTTGGAATACAACATTTTATATGAAATTTTAGTCAAAATATTTTTTTATTGTACTCAAAAAACAATATTTATTGAGTACAATAAAAGGGCGCCGGAGGCGTCCGGAGCTCTGGGGGCGAAAGCCCCGGGGCGCCGGGGTGCCGGAGGTATCGGGGACGTTGGGGGGGTAGGCCCCGGAGTGCCGAAGGCATCGGTTGCGCTGGGGGCGAAGGCCCCGGGGTGCCGAAGGCATCGAGGGCGCTGGGGGCAAAGGCGCCGGGGCGTCGGCGACGCACAAAACGTAATTCGTAATTCGTATTCACTTCGTAATTTGTCATTCGTAATTTCTAATTCGTGCATCAATTTCTTTCCGAAACCAGTCGATTCAATATCTTTAACTTTATTTTTAGTCGAGTTTCAATTCCTTTCGAAACCACCCGTTGAAATTAACGGGCCCAACACTAGTTTTAGATAGTTTTAAACATATATAAAAAACGTGGCATACCTGGCACGTATACCATGACCGTCCGGCCGGCCGAACGATCGGTACGCCCCGCCCTTTTAGACCTTTTTTCGGTCAAATTGTATGGTTTTATTTATCCTTGCTTGACAGTGATCGATAACGGTTTTAATAAATATAGGAGAACATGTCAATGTACCACCACATACCGCATACCACGCTGTGTAATTTCGCCCTTACTGTCGTTGAAGAAACCCGAGTGATACTTTTCGAATTGATTGGGAATCGGAACTGAAATTGGGAATCGGGAATCGGAATGGGAACTAAAATTGGAATCGGAACTGAAATTGGAATCGGGAATCGGAGTTTAAATCAAAATTGGAATCGTAATCGAAATTGGAACTGAAATAGGGATCCGGATCTGGATCTGAAATTAAAACTAAAAATCAAAACAAATATGCAAACATCCCGCCTATGTCTATGTCTGCCATCTTCAACTACATATGTCTGCCTATGATATATTCTTATAGATATATATTTTTAATATGCGAAAAATCTATTAGAAAAATACCTATTTGTTAAATACAATTTTTTTTTTATAATCAAATAAGAAAGTATGCTATATAACAGGTACGACTTTACATGGACACAAAGAATGCGCGGATTGAAAAATAATAAATATTTAGCATTAAAGAAATATATGTATTTTTATGTAGAATTATATAAAATATCAATAACGATCAGTCGGACGTCCCAACACGGGGCCCCTCAAGTAGTCCGGGCCCTGGAACTTTAACCCCAGCTTCCTCTCCCTCTCGGCGGCCCTGTACATATGTACATACCAGTAGCGTGCTGTGTAAATCTCCCTGTTTTTATTTTATCACACATCCTCACTTATACGCGAGCAGAATACATGGGGACTTGGTATGACGTCATCTAGTCCTCTTATATCCAGCTCGCACGCGCGTAAGGGCGAAATCATCGACAAGTACTCCTATATTTCTTGAAATCGTTATCGATCACTGTCAAGGAAGTATAAATAAAACCATACAATTTGACCGAAAAAGGTCTAAAGGGGCGGGGCGTACCGGTCGTTTGGCCGGCCGGATGGACGGTCGTGGTATACGTGCCAGGTATGCCACATTTTTTATATATGTTTAAAACTATCTAAAAAAAACGTCCTACATACCGCGCTGTGTGATTTCGCCCCAAGTAAGACTGTGCGATGAAAATGGGGATATTTTCGCGACACGCCTCTTGTACACACATATTCCTATTTGGATTCTTTGTATTCTAATGGTATTGTAATTTTTTTCCTTTCAATACCTAGATTTACATTCTATGCTTCATTTATGTGCAAAATATGCATATATTTGCACCCTGGCGAGAAAAATGATACAATTAAACTACTGTAAAACACGGTTCCCGGAAGGATGCACCCAAATGCACTCAATTGTGGCGCAATTTCGAGAAATCGTAATTTTAAAAGGCGTTCAAGAAGAACTCGCGTAAAAGAATTCCAAAAAAAAAGGGTTAACACCCTCGGATAACATAAAAGTACACTTTGATGCTTGTTTGTGGAATTCTATTGCGTTAAGGGGGCTACAGACGCTCTGGAATATCGGGCGGTATGTCTTGCGGCGACCGATGTCGACGCAGACCGTAGTTTGTGTATGAAAATTCACCGTCGGGTGGAAGCGCATTCAGTACGCCGCACGTATTTCAGATCTACCGAAAGAAATATCTCACGGTCTACCGCCCGATATTCCAGAGCTTCTGTAGCCCCCTTTAGTTGTTCTTAGGCACCTTTTGAAAGCTTGAATGTCTCAAGAGTGCGGCACTCTTGGGTGCATTTATTCGATCACCGTGAAGTATATGTACATATTACTATGTACACCGTGAACATATGTACATAGTAATGTTTGAATTTCTAACTTGACTAAAATTATCGACCTGTATAGTTTGGCGATACTATTAAGAAACACAATAAAATGCTATTGTTTTATCTCTACAGAAATGAGTTGGATTATTTTACAGTAGCCCTTGCCTTACATTTATTTTCGATGCGTTGCAAACGATCGACAAGCGCCAGACAGACTGAACCACAGATTAACGACACGTGTACCTTATGCGTGCGCACTGCTCGCACTTACACTAAGCGAAATCTACCCGAAGTCCCGACATACCTACCCTGTATACGTTCTGTGCTTCTGATACTTTAGTTTCGAATTTTGCCTTATTAAACTCGCCAAAAAGATCCAACTCAATTTTAATAATTACCATTTTAATAATTGCATCTGTGCACATCGAAAGGTTACTCGTCATCTGATGTGCAATCTATCATTCGTGAAGTCGAGAATTGCGTTTAAAGCAGCCATCCAGTTAATCTGTGGTTCAGTCTGTCTGGCGCTTGTCGATCGTTTGCACCAAACCCCATTTGTTTTATATGCGTCAAAAATGTCTAGTTTTCTGCCCTCGCATTTCTTTTTCACAGATATTTTTTCCCTACAAGGAATATATTATTTGCGTGTGTGGAACGACGGTAGTCTCTTCTACACTTCTAGTGATTTTACGACGCGGGATGACAAATACCCTTTGTATATTTTTGTGACGTTTTAGTGAATTTATGGCGACGTTTCTGATTCTGTTATCCAGTCAAATTCCGCTAAGTGGAGACGTTTTACGCCGCGATATAACCCATGCGAGTTTTGCGTAAGCTTCCCCAAGAGCGGATCCGTCATTCTCGCCTATTTTCATCTCTAAATTGAGGAAACAGAAACGAAAGAAATAATTCATAACTTTGTGACCCGATGACGTACGTGTTGTATGCGTGCACATATGTACATATATGTATGTGTAATGCTGGGTAATTGGACTATTCGTCACATTGGGGTGGTCACAAAGACAATTTTTGCCATGAAAATCGCGAATACACAATATTTGGCACTCAAGTTCTCGTTACTATGATAGTTATCGTTAGTATGATGGACTTTTCGGCTGCCAAATGTTCCGATATAGAGATTTTATTGACTTTGTGACCAGTAATCACCGAACCGTAATGCTGGATGTACAAATTTTTGGTTCGCAAGACCACATGGTTTGGAATTCCCTAATCTATTTAGTTGTACAAAAAAAATCATGAAGTTGAGGGTGTCGAAATATTATCCGTGTGGATTGTATTATATTATTTTTGTAGGATTTTTCAATTTACATATTATTTCTTTGTCTTTCAGATTAATTTCGGCATATGTAATTGTGAATAACACTGTTCGACAAACGACGACTTTTAAAATGTTTCAGAGACGGGATATGACTTTTCTTATAGATCTATGCCCAGTGAACACGAATCTGGTAATAAAAAGTGTTGATTGGCTCGAGATTCGGAGATATATGTGTTTTTTAAATCGCGCGATTTTTCTATATCTTGGTGTTGTTCGGTCGATTTCTCAAAATCTGTTAATTTTCTGTTCAAAATGAATATTGGAATCTAGAGTCGAGTATTTTATCTTTCATTTGTAGTACTTTTCAGCTTTCAAATCTCTCTAAGTAGTCGTCCAGTTCAAATCAAAAGTCAAAATTACGTATTTTCATTTGTGATTTTTTTGCCACTGTTAATACTATATTATATTGAGTATTTTCTATTGAAAAATGTTTATTAGGATAGTATTCTGGCCACACTATTTTTTGATTTCGTTTAAAAGGGTTAATTGGATGTGTGAATTTTAAACCGGTAAAATTGTGACCAAAAACTTCGTATTAGTAGAGCACAAATTTGTGTTGTGTGCGCTGCATCATTGAAAGCTGCATCATGTGCGTCATTGTATACAACGATATAGTGGTCACAAACTTTTTTCAATGTGTTTTTAAATAATTTTGTAATGAAATAATTAGAAGGATTTGAATTTAATAATATATTTATCAGAACACTATCCTAATAAACATGTTTTAATAGAAAATACTCAATATAATATACATAGTATTAACAGTGGGAAAAAATCACAAGTGAAAATACGTAATTTTGACTTTTGATTTGAACTGGACGACTACTTAGAGAGATTTGAAAGCTGACAAGTACTACAAATGAAAGATAAAATACCCGACTCTAGATTCTAATATTCATTTTGAACAGAAAATTAACGACACCAAGATATAGAAAAATCGCGCGGTTTAAAAAACACATATATCTCCGAATCTCGAGCCAATCAACACTTTTTATTACCAGATTCGTGTTCACTGGGCATAGATCTGTAAGAAAAGTTATATCCCGTCTCTGAAACATTTTTCGTGTCGAACAGTGTAATCGATGTTCCTTCTCATTTCACGGGAAATTATAACTTTTCTTATGCAATGCTTGTTTAACCGAAATAGACTTGAAATATTTTCGCTATTTCTATTTCACGTAATTTTGTATGTACGTACATATGTACATGTATTATTTTCACAAACTAAAGAAATAATATACACAAAAGAAAATTCTCATATTGTTTTCTATCATATTAAATATATTCCCAAAATATTGTTTTAAATTTTGTCATACATGCGTCGGTTTCATATTGAAATTTAATTCCAGGGTTGATATAGCGTATTGTTCGCTAGGGTGTGTACGTAATAAATACACATTTCGTGTTTCGTCGCACGAGACAGGTGATTTACGTCGGATAATAAATAGGTAATCTTTTGTAATGTCTCTTCGCGGTAATATATCTCACGGTATTGTTGCGGCGTTTGCCATTTTCGCCGGATAATTTTGAACCATCTTTCATTAAGCGAACGAGACGGGTCAAGGACCACTGAAAGGACGAAGAGAAGGGGAAGGATAAAAAAACTTTTTTTTTTACATACATATGTACATACATATATATATATATATATATATATATATATATATATATATATATATATATATATATATATATATATATATATATATATATATATATATATATATACATCACATTACATATATTTTTTCTTTTATAAGACATTCCCTTCTTTGTTGTTTTTTATAATTTTTAATTATTATTATTATTATTATTTGTATATATATATATATATATATATATATATATATATATATATATATATATATATATATATATATATATATATCATCATCATCATCATCATCATTTACAGCCACTCGCCATCCACTGCTGGATGAAGGCCTCTCCAACACGCTTCCACCCGTCTCTGTTTTGCGCAACACTCATCCATCTCACCCCGTACATTTTCCTAATTTCGTTCACCCATCTTCCTTGCGGTCTTCCTTTTACCCTTTTGCATTCTCTCGGGTACCATTCAAGCAATTCTTTTGTCCACCTTTCGTCCATCCTCCTAGCTACGTGACCCGCCCATTGCCATTTCAATCTCTTCACTCTATCCACTATGTCCACTACTCTTGTCATACTTCTCACCCACGTGTTCCGCTTTCTGTCTTTTATCGTTATGCCAAGCATACAGCGCTCCATACTTCTTTGAGTGCATTGGATTTTATGTAGCATCTTGGTGTTCAGTGTCCAAGTTTCACATCCATACGTCATCACTGGCAAAACGCATTGATCAAAGATCTTTTTCTTCAGGCAGAGTGGCATTTTTGATTTAAAAACAGCATTCATCCGTCCAAATGCACTCCATCCTAATTTCATACGTCTCTTTATCTCTTCATCTTTTTTACCAGACATGTCAATTATTTGACCTAAATATAAATAATTATTTACTACTTCTACTGGTTTATCATCTAATGGGATGCTATCAGGCATGCAATACCTATTGAACATTAGTTTGGTCTTATCTACGTTAATTTTTAATCCTACTTTTCTACTTTCCCTGTCCAGCTGTGTTAGTCTGTTAAGTAGGTCAGCTGAATCACGAGCTATTAAAACTATATCGTCTGCGAACCGAAGGTGACTCAAGAAGCGACCGTTGATGCTTACTCCGGCTTTGTCCCATTCCAAGTTCCTGAAAACTCCCTCAAGCACCGCATTGAATAACTTGGGCGAGATTGTATCTCCTTGTCTTACTCCTTTTCTTATGCTAAATCTATCTGTACCTGAAAAAATTTTAACCGAAGCTGTGGCATTCTTATATATTGCAGCTAACAGCCCCACATAGGGTTCCGGTACTCCCTGTGTTTGTAGAGCGTTAAGTACTGCATTGTGGCTCACTGTATCGAAGGCTTTCTCATAATCGACGAAACCTAGGCACAATGGCTGTTGATATTCGTTGGCGCGTTCGATTAGTTCGCCAACTACTTGGAGGTGGTCCATTGTACTGAAATTTGCCCTAAATCCTGCCTGTTCTATAGGTTGGTTCTCGTCGAGGATATTCTTCAGCCTTTCTGTAATAACCTTCGTGAAGAGCTTGTAGACCGCTGAAAGTAAACTAATGGGTCGGTAGTTCTTGATATCGCTTTTATCACCTTTTTTGTGTATTAAGATGATAGTTGCGTTATTCCATCCTTCTGGTATAGCTTGGTTCTGGATGCATTTGCTGAAAAGCCTAGCTAAGATATTATTTAGGGGGGAGCCGCCACATTTTAGTAAGTCAATGGGAATATTATCTTCCCCTGGGGTTTTACCGTTCTTTGCAGTTTTTAGCGCGGCCTCTACTTCGCTAGGCAATACTGCAGGAACCCTTTGGCCGTTTGTCGATTCCAGAGCGGGGGATTGGCCGTTGTCGTTCTCGTATAGTTTTGCATAGAACGTGTAAACTCTGTCTATGATTTCTTCTCTATTCCTAATTATTACTCCGCTCTCTGATCTGATTGCGATCATTTGGTTTTTGCCTAAGAAAAGATCCTGTTTGCACTTTTTCAGGCTACGATATATATATATATATATATATATATATATATATATATATATATATATATATATATATATATATATATATATATATATATATATATATATATATATATATATATATATATCTATATATATATATCTATATATGTACTTTTGTCGCCCTTGACTCAATAGGCGAAAAAGATGATTTGCCATGCGTTGGGAGGCTTAATTTGTACTCGGTTGCGTGTCCAATGTATTAAGGCATCTCGTACACATTCACACTTAGTGCTGTGGAAGCTTCTGGTCATTGTTAATGTCGTATATTACTTAAAAAGCTACCCACCTCCTCATCTACTTCATACTCTCAAATAGGCCGCTTTCATTTACACGAGTGGTTTTGGATGATAAGTGAATTCTCACCACTCTTCATACCTATGTGGTTCAATGTACATATGTACCTATAGATATATATGTACATAGTTCCACTTCGTTTAAAGGTTGTCTTTTTTTAGAAGCTGCTCTGAAATAAGCTTTTCGATGTCACCTTTAGACATTTGTCGTATTTTTGGATTTCGTATAAAGTATATATTTATATTCTGTTTAATTTTAGAGAATAATCCATAGATATATGATATACATAGATGCGCCCTCACGGACATTTTTGGTCGGAGATCTTGTCGCCACTTGCGGGGGGTTTAACTAGCGGGGAAGTTGGGACCGCCCAACAGTGGTAGGCATTGGTATGCAACCAGTTTATGTATATATATACTAGGGTTTCTGATTTCCCGGACTTTTTCGATTCCCGGGACACGGGACGGAGCCCGGGACCGTTCCCGGGATTCCTGGGATCCCGGGACAGATATAAAAAAAACCATTTTTTTTTCAATTTTATATATTTTTTATTAATAAAAACAATATTTATTTATTTACAAAATATAAATAAAAGTAAACAATACATAATACATCTATA
This sequence comes from Arctopsyche grandis, assembly GCF_051622035.1. Classification (NCBI taxonomy): domain Eukaryota; kingdom Metazoa; phylum Arthropoda; class Insecta; order Trichoptera; family Hydropsychidae; genus Arctopsyche; species Arctopsyche grandis. Next base: position 20,116,871 of record NC_135355.1, on the reverse strand, counting down.
AACTGGAAAAAATGTAATTATAAAAGGAAACTTATTTAAAGTAGCTTCTTAAGAATACTAAAATATTTAAATGAGAATCCGAAAGCCTATTTCTAGATTTGGTACAAAAATTTTCAGCAATGGAAAAAACTTCCAGCAATGGTCAAAGTTGGTTTTATTGTTAAAAGGGACGAAAATTTTTTTTTTAAATTATCGGTATATTAATTACTAGCCTCTTCTTACTTCACTAAAGATTTTTTTAAGTCGAGGCTATTTTTATTTACGTTATTTTGTATATTTGTCTTTGATAACTCCTTATTTAATTCTTCATTCATCGTCAAACACACAATTGTTTCATCTTCATCCGAATCTAAAAGAGTTTCTTCCATTGTGGAATCGTCAATATAAGAAGGATATACTCGCTTCATAATAGTTTCACCGTAGGATATACAAATGTACATTCGCTTTTATTACAACATTGAAAGAATGTTTTGCTCGGTATAAAATTAGAATTATTTAAAATTTGTGTTAAAAAATCAGTTTTAGGCTTCTTTCTTCGATTTTAATTTTCAATTATCAGAATAATTCATCGGTAAGTTCAAGTCCTTCTTTATTTCCCTTCCAAGATTTATTATTTCCCTTCGTTATTACATCGTGAAAATGTTGTATATTTTCAAGATTTTTTTAAATCCAATTCCCGGGATTTTAGATAAAACTTCCCGGGACACGGGACAACAAAAATTCCGTGAATTCCCGGGAATGTTTGTCCCGGGTCGACCCGGGTCAGAAACCCTGATATGTACATGCACTGAAGTTTTATTTTATTTATAACTTTATTTTACTGGACACTCCGCGTGTATGTTACTATAATAAAACCATAATTAACTATTACAATATATAAACATTAGTAACTTCCACAAGAATGCATTTAATAACACCTGTGGCAGAGGTTGTCGACCGCTGTTCCATTAGTGCATAGAATCGCGCCGATATTTCATTATATGTTAAAATACTACTATAATTGAAGACATTATATATTAATTCTTACATATGTATGCTATGTGATGCCATCCGCCTTTTTATGTTTTCTTGAGTAATTGTAACACAATTTCACTGAACACGTTGGCATTTTCGAAAAATGTTATTCTATATCTACGACCTTCCCACTCAATAGCTACTGAGAGTTGGACCGTGCACTAGTTTGTGCATGGGTTTACAGGGTGACCGGCTTACAGTGTAAGGGCGCATCTATGGTATTATATATCAATGGAATAATTTAATTATGTATGCCAAATAGGATTGCTCCGGTGGGCGAGTGTGTGAAAAAACAGATTCAAAAACGATTCTAAGATAATAAATCAATTTGGTTAAACTTTTATGGTGTGTTTGTTGTTATACATATATGCGTTTAACCAGAAGTGTTATATTTTACAATTCGTTTGAGATTACTATAATAAATTTAGATGGGAGGTAAGACGTTGGGAGGGGTGAGGCAGTGGAAGTAGCCTGTTGCCATTAAGTTCTTCGAGGCTATCTTCGACGAAGCTTTAGCGATTTTCATGTAGCCTTTAATTTATGTAATGGTCCTCGTAAAAATACAAATTAGGCTGGAGCCTGCCTGTTAACAGAATCTCCTCTCTTCCGCCCGTATCCTGATTTGTCAGGTGGATGGGTGGACAAGCTACAGCTCGTTTATCTCGAACAAACCCCTCCCACCTCATACCACCATACCGAAATCCCTCCCACGGTGCCGAATTAATGTATTCCCGTCATGGAAATACTTCGTTTCGGCAATAATTAATTTGTACCGAGAAAATATCCATCAGGGGAGGCTTGTTAAGGTGTGTTTACCCTTATATTCGCGTTCGGCACTTTGAACCCTCAGCGGAAATATACATATTTTATCATAAACCTTGAAAATCAAACAAAATATACGCGGAGGTACTATTTATTTGGTATCAGTTTTTTTTTTCAATTTTTAACTAATTTGAATTTAGCATTTAGCATAGCAGAATTTTAACTAATTTGAATTAAATATATATATATATATATATATATATATATATATATATATATATATTTATATATATATATATATATATATATTTATATATTTATATTAATATACATATATATATATATATATATATATATATATATATATATATATATATATATATATATATATATATATATATATATATATATATTTTAATAATTCCATGTTGGATTTTCTATTAACAAATTTAGATTATCAGAATATTATTATTTCAAATTCAGTTGATTCCTTGGTTCCTGAAGACAGCTATCATCCTGCTCTTGATATTCATTTAAAATTAACTATAACTTATTCCTCACTTCGTTTAATAAATAACTGTCTTAATACCTCTGTCCTAAATGGATGGTTATTTACAAATGTTGATTTCAAATATTTAAATGATATTCTTTGTAATTGTTAATGGGAGCGAGTTTATGAGTGCAAAGATGTTAATTTGGCCCTCTCTAATTTCTATGACATTATATATTCTATTTTTAATGATTGTTTTCGGTTGAAAGGATTAGTGACGAGTAAAAGGATTTATCCGCCTTGGTTTACTAAAGAAATTATTAATCTCTTAAAAAGTAAATATCAAACACATAAACTCTGGAAGAAATCGATCAATCCTCTTATCTTAAATAATTTCCGTATTTTACGTACGGAAATTAAGAAATTAATTAATAATGCATATAATGTTTATGTAGCTGATTGTGAAAGTTCCATAGTTAAAAACCCTAAGAAATTCTGGAACTTCATCAATTCTAAACGTGTAAATCGTGTAAAGTCGACCATTATGTACAATGATTCTGGATTGTTAGAGGGTGATCAAAACATTGCTAATGGATTTGTCGACTTTTTTAAATCAGTTTTCAATAATCCTACTGATTCCATGGAACCTACCAATGACTCGGAATTTACTTTCCCCACTTTAGCGATTAATCATCTTGACTCTTCCGATCTGAAATATGGCTTTCTAAAGTTAAAAAATATTTATTCTTCCGGTCCTGACCCTATCCCTAATTACATCCTAAAAGGATGTGAGGTTAGTCTCTTAGAACCTTTAAAATTCATTTTTAATTTAATTCTAAGGAACTCTTCATTCCCCAATTTATGGAAATGCTCTAAAGTAACTCCTATTCATAAGAAGGACGATAAATCTTGTGTAAGGAACTACAGACCAATAACTATCTTGTCAGCGCCAGCCAAAATGTTTGAGGTAATATTACACAGATACATTTTTAATCACTTTCAAAGTATGCTCATTGATCAGCAGCATGGCTTTCGTCCGGCCAGATCAGCTATTACCAACTTGTTATGTTTCTCTAATGACATAACCAGCACTTTGGATTGTAATAATCAAATGGATGTAATATATACTGATTTTGAGAAGGCGTTTGATAAAGTTGATCATAAAATTTTGGTTAGTAAATTAAGTTTTATTGGATTTACTTATAATCTTGTTGGTCTTTTTATTTCTTATTTACAGGATCGACGTCAATTCGTTAAGTTTGGGAGTTGCTTTTCTTATGAGTATGTTGCCACTTCTGGGATTCCCCAAGGATCAAATCTTGGCCCTTTATTATTCCTAATATTTATCAACGATATTCAATCTTCTATTCACCATTCTAAATTTTTATTATATGCGGATGACTTAAAAATCTATAAGAGAATAATTGATTTACCTGACGCTCTTTATTTGCAAGAGGATTTGAATTCTATTTATGAATGGGCTAATGTTAATAAACTTCCCTTCAATATCCTAAAGTGTCGGGTCATTTCTTACTCTCGTTCTCGTTCTCCTATTAAATATCCGTATAAATTTCATGATTCTCTTCTTCAGAGAGAATTATTTATATCTGATCTGGGAATAGTCTTCGAAAATAGTTGGAGTTTCAACATTCACATTGAGAATATCTGTGATAGGGCAACAAAAATCCTTGGATTCGTAATCCGTAATTCGTCCGAACTAGGGCTCACTGCCATTCGTCTCTTATATTCTACATTAGTTCGCAGTGTGCTCGAGTTTGGCTCCATTATATGGTCTCCCTATCAACTTCGTTACTCTCTAATGTTGGAACGAGTCCAAAGGAAATTCCTTAGATTTTTATATCTGAAGACATTTGGATTTTACAACACTTTGGGTTTCAACTCCCTGGCAAAGAGAAGAGATTTATTTCTTGGGAAACATTTCGTAAAATTACTTAGAGGAGAGATTCACAATCCCACTATCCTGGAGAAACTAAAATTCTGGGCCCCGGAAAATCGTAGAGTTTTAAGAAAACATGATATATTTTTACCAATTAGGGCTAAATCAAACGTGCTCATGAACTCCCCCCTCTCGAGAGCTGTTCGACTCCTTAACTTACTGGCACATTACTTGGACCTATTCGATGTCAGTTATGTTGAGTTGGTGGAACACATCCTAAATAGCACGATATAAATTTTACAATCTTATTTCTTTGTTTTTATTTTGTGAAAATATTTTTTACTTGATTTTTAATTTTTTTTTTTTTATTTATGATTTTTATTATTTTTTTTATGATGTTTTTTTTGTAATTTTCATGATTTTTATTATTTGTATTAAAATCACATTGACGCTTTGGGGCAACCTGTCAAGTCTCTGTGGTATTGATTTTTTAAAATAAAATAAAATAAAATAAAATAAAATAAAATAAAATAACAATGGTTACTTGCATACATATGTATGTGCATATTACAGATATCTGTAATTTTAAGTACAAATTGTCATTTGTATATGTATTCGAGAAGAGGAACGTATCGGCACTATGTGCTGTACATACATACATAAGTATGTAAATAGGAGTCGGTAGCAATTATTTTCGGCGACAATCGTAGCAGTTTGTCAGTCGGCTTCGTCTTGGTGGTGACGTTTTAACCCTTTCGCACCCTCCTACTCTGTGGTCGCTAGCCTAACGACACGTGTGGCTGACGTGTCCCCATATACATACATATTATACAAAGTCGGGCTAGTATGCTTTCAACAGTTCAAGAAATATCTCACGCAATTATCACTCGACATCGTCAAAATCTATCTTCTTTTCGACATAATATATAAGGGTCTACCTCACGGCACCGAAGGTCACAAGATCGAAAAAAAAAAAAAAAAAAAAAAAAAATATATATATATATATATATATATATATATATATTTTTTTTATTTTTTTTTTTTTCGATCTTGTGACCTTCGGTGCCGTGAGGTAGACCCTTATATATTATATATATATATATATATATATATATATATATATATATATATATATATATATATATATATATATATATATATATATATATATATATATATATATATATATATATATATATATATATATATATATATATATATATATATATATATATATATATATAAATATAGGATCCGGATGTGAAGGATTCCAAATGAAACGCTGATCAAGTCAGAACTATGTATTTATTAACACATGTTATCTTCGGGCTCGTTCTCCAACAAGTGACCATAACAACACGCATCCGGTCTTTCCCATGCATACCACACACACTTTATCCCTAGCAGTTTGGCAAACCATACATACGGCTCGGCTCGTTTAAAAATTATTCCTACATTTCGGTCATTCCTGACTGTCATTCGCCCTCGGATGACATTATTTGTCTTTTATATTTTTACAGCATTTCATCTCACATTCTTTTACATTTCATCTTCTACTCTATACAATGTATCATCTTACATTCTTTTAAAACATTTCCTCTATCATCCTCAACAATGTTTCATCTCACATTCTTTTACATTTCATCTTCCACTCTATACAATGTATCATCTTACATTCTTTTAAAACATTTCCTCTATCATCCTCAACAATGTTTAATCTTCCATTACATAAAATCATCTTATATTCTTCTAAACATGCTTTCAATTGTCACAATTACAATTTAAATCACCATTACAATCATCATCACAACTACATTTCAATACACTTATACGTCAATCATTTTACAATTTACATAACAATTACAATTATAACAAATTAATCGTTACACATTTCACTACAAATCAATTTTTCATTTCAACATAATTCAATCTTCAATAAAGTTACACATAAATCATTACAATTAAAGTTACACATAAATCATCACAATTACAATTTGAAATTATTTCAAGCAATACAAAACAGAAAGGTATCACAATTACAATTTAAAATTATTACAAGCAATACAAAACATTAAAATCAATACCTTTACAATGACAAGTTAAATCTTTACATCGGAAACAATCACATTTTAAAACATTACTAGAATTACATTTCAATACAGTTATCTTATATTCTTCTAAGCATGTAACCAAATTAAAACATTATTCAATGTACAAAGCACTTCCCAAAAAATACTAGAATAAGCAATAAAACATTACACCTTTCAATCATCAAATTACAAGTAAGGCTTAACTAAAAACCCTCCAGATATTTCACTTATTCTCTAATTCAAAAACGCACACTTCACTTCCATCGGTACAACTTAAATACTATCCAATGCCCGTGGCGATTCTCTGTGACCGTCCGATGAATCTGCCGTCACCCCACAGATTTTCTGCTAGTAATTTACCATAAATGAAGTCAACACATATTGGTTCTGGCTCACTGATACATCCAGTAAGTCTTTTCTCAATCCATGGTTCTATTTTCTTTTCCATTGAAGTAACATCAATCCGACTACGACCGAGCTTGAAAGTGAATACAGTGTCTTTTGGTGTTGAAATTTTGACTGGGTCCCTTAATCCTTCTTGTGATTTAGCCATATCTTTCTCTTTGTCTTTATGTTTCTCCTTTTCTTTATTCTCATCTTCAGAATTCCTCAAATGACTATAATCCTTAGATCCTTTTCCAAATTGATCATCGGGTGGTTCATCTGTATTTGAAGACGGTATGTCTCCGTAGTCCCAAAGTCTTCCTCTTTGCAAACCATCACCGTCCATACTTCCATCAGCCAGGTTCACACCTCCATCAGCCATGTTCGCATCGTCCTCTTCATTATTGGAAACAATGAGTTCTCTTTGAGCAGACATCTCTCGTGAAGCCCGTTGCTGCAAAGGTCTTTTGTGACATTTAAATTGTCTTTTACATGCCTGTTGCCACACTTCCTTACGATCCCTCATCTCTTGCTCTTTTTTTCTCCTCGGCAGACTCCGTTCTAAGTTAACCTTCATCAAAACACACGGTTTATTAACAAATTTCACAACGGATTCTGTTATGGGGCTACCCAACAGGGCGGCACCCGGGATACTGACTTCTTTTCTTATTTCTTCTTGTATTGGAATACTGACTGGTTCTCTTATTTCTTCTTGTGATTTAGTCATATCTGTTTCACCCGTGTCTAGTCGCACTGAAGAAGCGTCTAAAGTAGTTTGAGACGGCGATGCTGCAGGCTGTGTACCATTTGACATCTTTGGTGTTTCACCGGCCCCACTTGAATCGGAGTCAATGGGCTCTGCTTGAGCAAGCATTTCTCGTTCTTCAAAGACGAGCTCTTCGTCATCCCACTGGAACTCTTCTATCAGCTTCTGCTTAAGGATAGTCCATGATCTAATTATCCCTTCTGAATCCAGGAACATTCTCGCTGTTCCTACGCAATATACTCTCCCGTAGACCAGTTGCTGCAGGGGCGTCCAGTGGAAGAACTTCGCAAATTCTTCCATGTGCTCAATCCACTGGCTGATTGGCACACCGCCGATCCCCTTAAACCGTGGCGCGTAAGTCTCGAATTTGTCTCTGTCAAAATATGGCACTTCGTCTTCTTCTTCCTCTTCATCCTCGTCGTCATCATCTTCGTCTAAGTCCGCGAACCTCTGCATCTCCACGACAGTTAGCCGACGTACAACTGACGCTGACAATGGCGTTATCGTCTTGGATATCATCATTGTTGTGTGGCCTTTATGCTCATACGCGTTCTCGTCATCGCGCGCGCGTCCTTAACCTCAACTGTCAAAACTCCGCGTCGTCGTCTGACCGCACCTGGCTGTCACTGGAATGTCTTCAGGCATCCCGGACAAAGCCCCCAAATATAGGATCCGGATGTGAAGGATTCCAAGTGAAAAGCAGATTAAGTCAGAACTATGTATTTATTAACACATGTTATCTTCGGGCTCGTTCTCCAACAAGTGACCATAACAACACGCAACCGGTCTTTCCCATGCATACCACACACACTTTATCCCTAGCAGTTTGGCAAACCATACATACGGCTCGGCTCGTTTAAAAATCATTCCTACATATATATATATATATATATATATATATATATATATATATATATATATATATATATATATATATATATATATATATATATATATATATATATATATATATATATATATATATATATATATATATATATATATATATATATATATATGTATGTATGTATAATATATGGATATGAGTTGCATGCGGTGAAATTCTCTCTTTTTGTCATACAGCCTTGTTTAATGTGCGCGCGCAGGATACGGGAGAAAAAGCCTGTTCCTCTTGTATCCTGCTGGCGCAAATTAAGTGAGGGTGTATGACGGGGGGAGAGAGAGTTTTACCGCACGCCACTGATATATATACTAACCTTTTTTCATATGTATGCATGGTAAACGAACATTTTCGATTTTTTGACTGTCGGTGCGGTGACGATGACTCAATATATACTAACCAGATATGTGTATACAAATTTGACAAGCTTTGTACTAGCTTCATTTGGTTAGTGTAATATTACAAAGTATAAAAGTACGAAAGTAGAATAGATATCGCCTTTTATTTTAGTTAATACTTGACGGTCCTTAACGTTTAAATTAGATTGAATTAATATATTAGATTTAGATATATTATCCGATAAAGGTTTTTGATTTGACGTATTTTACTTGATTTTTTTAGTTTTGACGGTTTTCTGCGCTCAATGCGGTTCAGCGCGATGCCATTGTCGCCAATGAGCCGAGCACGTCATGACGATGTGTCGTTGAAATTCTCGTCGGTTTGCGGTTAGGGGTGATAATTAAAACTTTGCTTGCAACACGCGCCCCCCGTCTACTAATTACATTATTAAAACTACTTTTGACAAGAAAACTTCTATGTGAATGGATGCGAAAAACTCAAACTTTGATCGTAAAGGTTAATTTTTAACGAGAAGCTTTGTACGAGATTAGTACAAACTCGCGTCTCACTTTTATCACCTCGAGTTTTGTCCATATCGACTATATTCTGCGACGTGCTCCACCTCTTCAAATCGTTTCGTTAAAAAGTAAGAAGAGGTTAGTAAAAAGAACAATGGGACTCAGAAGGCGTATAGGGAAGAATTTGAATTAAATCCGAGTCTTAAAATTCAAATAGTGTTTGTTTATTCCTTTAACTTTGGTTATTGCGACGAATGCCACCTACTCAATAAAAAATTATGATATTATATAAATGTTTCTAATTTATCAGGAAAGCGCATTGGCGTTTATCTGTTAGGCTTTCCTGGTATACATACATGTACATATATGAATAAAATAAAAATAATATATACATATACAGTGAGCGACAAAAATAGGTACGCACATAGATTTCGGACAAACAGCGCGAAACAAACCTCTCTACCTGCCGTAAACAATGAGACCCCAACCTTTTTTTTTTTACACAACTCTGTGTAACCGTTGGTTCAAAGATTTACAAAGCTGATGGTCAATTCCCTATTTAGTTTCGCGTTAACTTTGGTTGCAATAGCATCGCATCGGAAAAATGTCGTCCGCACGCCAAATGTCGACCGATGAAAAAGCGGTAATTTTGGCTCTTACGAAAGAGCGAATCGCGTATCGAGACATTGCTCGTCGGGTGGGGTTCAGTGAAGGTTCTGTGAGAAAATTCATCAAAAAATACAGTGATACAGGATTATTAACAAGGGCTCCAGGATCTGGAAGGAAGTAAAAATTGATGGAACGTGAAAATCGTGTCATAAAACGTGCTGCTCTTCAAGATCAATTTATTACTGCTTCTAAAATCAGGGATGAGGTTTACACTTCATCATCCACAGCAGTACATACCCGTATGATCCAAAGGAAGCTGAATAAATTAGGGTTTAGAGCGATCAAATTCGCGAAAAAGCCACTTCTGGCGGTTTCAATGAAGAAAAAGCAGTTGAAATGGGCCAAGGACAAGAAGAATTGGATATCAGAGGACTGGTACAGGGTGGTTTTTTCAGATGAATCTAATTGGAATCTTATTGGATCAGATGGGAAGACCACAGTTCGCCGTAGAAGTGGAGTATGTTTTCACGCAAGTTGTGTTTCGCGACCGCGAAGCATTCCCCGTATGTCATGATATGGGGGTGCATTACAGGATATGGAATAAGGGCGCTAGAGTTCGTCCAAAGGTCCATGAATGCCATCCAATACGAAAACACGATACGGGAACGTGTTTTACCCACCATCGAAGCACTCATAGAATTCGTCGCTGAACCAATATTTCAGGACGAATCTGCACCCTGATATCGGGCTCGTTCTGTAAGTTATCAAACCGTTTTTCTATCTTTAATTTGTTTTTTTATGTGGTAAATATCATCGACTTGTTTTAGATAACCAATTATAAAAGAAGTTTGGGAATTAAATCCCTTACCTGGCCCGGGAACAGTCCAGACCTGAACATTATCGAAAATTTATGGGCGATTTTGAAGAGGAAAGTAAAAGCCTGCAATCCAAAAACGCTTCAAGAGCTGGAAAACATAATAACGGAGGCATGGGAAAAGGATATTTCCCCAAATGTTATAAAAAAATTGTTTTATTCTATGCCCAGAAGAATTGAGGCAGTAATCAAAAACAAAGGGGGAATTACTAAATATTAAGCTTTATTTTATTTATATATTATTGTTTTATGTATATATTATTAATAGGAAACATTTAAAAAATGTATACCGTGAAAACCGCTTTAAATTAAATTAAAAACTCCCGAAGAACTGCCAATACTTTTTTCCCAAATTTGTCCATTTCGTAAATAATTCCAATATCTCAATAAATACATCAATATAATTAATAATTTGTCTTGTTTTATTATCTTAATGATCCTAGTCATGATTTCAGAAACTTTTAAATGAAAAATATTGCGATATATACGAATAAAATGAAATTTTGCTACTGCGTACCTATTTTTGTCGCTCACTGTACATACAATTTTGTATTAAATTATTGTTGCGTAGGGGTGGGTGGAGGAACCAAGTAAAAGGCCAAAGTCGTTTCACAGCATTTATTGATGATTAAGGAGATACACGCACTGCCAGTGCTCCGTCCGGAATGTCTTGATATGGTCTAAGTACCTCCTTATAAAGGACAGGTCGCTCAGGGTATCTTCGACGTCCGGTTACTTCCCCATTGTCACGTACTCGGATATGCAGTCGCACGCTTTCGCGTTGTCAGTTCTAAGAACTCCACGGGCCGTTACCGCCGCTAAGTGCATTCGGGGGTCTCTCATTGTTAGCCGACTTGAACTTGAAGCCTGGAGATAATCCTCGAAACCAATTATAACGGCGGCTCCTTTTAGCATACGCTACATTATCATTTATAAAAATGCGACGTGGTGATAGTATTTGGTAGATGCCTACTTTTAATGAAGTTTGTAAATGTTAACACCTTACCGCCCGCTTTGACGCGTGGATTGTTTTCACCCATGTCCGGAAATGTGCGCGACTATTTTCACCAGAATCCGGGCCGATTTCAGTTTCAATAGAAAAAAAGCCTTTTTTGTGCATTTGATTACTTCTAGAATAATGATCGTATTGTAGTGATATTTTGAAACAGTGTTCATTATATCACTCTGCAAACATCTAAAAATTAAAACCAGGGATTTTAAACTGGAGTACGCGAATGAATGTTGAAAAATAATAAATTACGTAAATGTCATCCGAATAGCCTTTGAATATAAAAATAGCATAAAACTGAAGTTTGTAGTAGTGGACAGTAATAGACAGACCATGGTAAATCAAAATTCCAAAAATGTGAAGAATAAAATCATTTTTCACACATTTGAAAATGAGACAATTTGTGATTACTTCGGAATAATAGTTGCTTAGGATAATGTTTAAATAGGAAATTTGGGTTTAATTTAAATTAACTATAAAGTATAAGTATATTTTTTTAGTATCCCAAATCAACTAGTGAATCCTTGAGAACAGTATCATCTGTGTTTTAAATTTTTTAAAGATCCAGTGTTTCTTTAACTTGCATTTTTGTAAAGCGATATTTTGGTTTTAAAAAAGGCAACTATTTTTAAGAGGTCATAAAATTTATTTTCCAAGAATTATTCTCAAACTGTATTTTTTATGTAAATACATTAACAATTTTGATTCGGTGATTCTCTAACTTTTTTATTTAAAAAATACTCTTTAGCCATTAATAATTACGAGACGACATTTAATTTTTTTTTGTAAATTGCGAAAGTTCAAGACCAAGATGTCAAAATAATAATGTTAAACTCGGTGTTTCTCAAAGATTAAGTATTAATCTTGAAAAAGTATGGTTAGAGTTAGACAACACCAGCATCCAACATACCCCAGAAGTGATACCAGAATACCCCAGAAGTGATACCAGCATACCCCAGAAGTGAGTGAGCTGGTTGAACGTACAAACCATATTTTTAATTACTTACATTCATACTCACCAATGATGAATCCCACTGAAGAAGTTGCAATATTTAAAATATGATTAAATATTGACTAGGGTAACCAGCCTTTTTTTATACAAAAAATATTGTTACGTACACTCGGATTAGGCCGAGTAGCATCCCAGAGACTGTGTGACCGTTATAATTGGTTTCGAGGATTATCTCCCCCGAATGCACTTAGCGGGAGTAGCGGTAACTCGGGGTCGCATTCCGGTAGAGTTCTCAGAACCCTCAGCGTTAGCGTGGGACATCTAGTACGTGACCATAACAATAGGCAAGCAAATCGGACGTTGGAGATGCCCTGAGAGACCTATCCGTTATAAGGCGGTACTTAGGCGATATCAAGACATTCTGGACGGAGCACTGCCAGTGCGTGTATCTCCTTAATCACCAATAAATGCTGTGAAACGACTTTGGCCTTTTACTTGGATCCTCCACCCACCCCTACGCAACAAAATTTTCAAGTTGTAAATAAAATCTAAAAATATTCTCATTGTTTTTATGCTATGGCCTATGAATGATGACAAAATTTAAAATAAAATAATTTTTTAAGGTAATTTAAGGTAACCATCCTTTTTATACAACATTTTTTTTTAAGCGAGAAAACATCTACAAATATTCCCATCTTCTTTATGATTAAAATTTAAAATACTATAAATTTTGATTAGGGTAACCAGGCTTTTTTATACAGCAAAATTTTTGTAGTGAGATTAAAATCGAAAAATATTCCCATCGTCCCTATGCAAAATTTAAAATAAAATAGATTTTTTGACTAGGGCAACCAACCTTGTTATACAACAATTTTTTTTTAAGTCAGAAAACATCTCAAAATATTCCCATCATCTTTATGATTAAAATTTAATATACTATAAATTTTATTAGGGTAACCAGCCTTTTTTATACAACGAATTTTTTTAATTGACAAAATAATCTAATTTATTTTGAAAATCTATTTTATTTTAAATTTTGTAAAAGAACGGTGGGAATATTTTAATATTTTTTTTTGTTGTATAAATAAGGCTGGTTACTGTAGTCAAAAAATTATAGTATTTTATTTTAAATTTTAGAATAATTGAAAGCATTTAAACGATGGGAATATTTTTGGATTTTTTCTCACTTAAAGTTAAACATACATACATTATTAACTGTATCTTGATTTGATCTAATTTTATTTTAAAATTATTAAATATTCAAATTTTTTAAAAAATAATTTTTTAACAACGATATACAAATTTTAAAATTTAAATTAAGTTTATTTATTTTTTAAATTAAAATAATAATAAATTGTCATTAAACATTACTTAAATATTATATTGATTGTTTTTTCACATTAAAAATTGTTGTTTGAAAAGATTAGTAAGCCCTGTCTCAAAAATAATATTTTAAGCTTGCAATATTTATAGAATTAAGACTTTTAAATTTTATTTCCAACTCGAAAAAAACTTTTGTATAAAAAGCCTGGTTACCCTAGTCAAAAAATTATCATATTTTTATTTTGCAATAATTTATATCACAGAGATGATGGTAATATTTTTAGATGTTTTCTACCTTTAAAAAAAATGTTATATAAAAAGTTTGGTTACCCTACTCCAAAAAACTATTTTATTTTAAATTTTGTCATCATTTATAGTATCAAAACTATAGGAATATGTTAAAATTTTATTTTCAACTTGAAGAAATTTTTTGAAGAAAAAAAGGCTGGTTACCCTAGTCAAAATATTATTATATTTGAAATTTGGCAATAATTTATATCACAGAGATGATTGTAATATTTTTAGATGTTTTCTAGCTTTAAAAAAAACGTTATATAAAAAGTTTGGTTACCCTACTCCAAAAAACTATTTTATTTTATATATAAAAAAAGTAAATCAAGATTTTCAGATGACCTTTAACCGATGATGAGATCATCTCAGCGTTAAAATAAATACATATAGATATACATACACACATATAGATATGTATGCATACATATATGTATGGGAATTTGCTTTTGTGTGCGTGTATGTACACAAAGCGCAAGCTAATTTTATTCACGTATATACGCGTGAGTGGACAGTAAAGTGTTAATATTATACTATTTTACCACAGGTATGATATAATTTTTGACACTTCTCTTACTATTCGTTTAATTATGGAGATACGAACGCATTTGCTGTTGGTCTTGCATATCTTTTCTAAATATCATCTCACTATTTTTTTTAGAAGATTATTGACAACGCTTTAATACAAGTAAAATGTTTGCGTTAATGAATCATATATATATTTTTACAAGGCTCTTCTAAGGTTGCTTTACTGTGAGAAAAAAAAACACTTACAACACTTGCTGTGAAAAAAAATCTGCTAGCCTCTGTGCTGTTTAAAATGAGTGTTAAAAGTAAAAATAATGCAAAATCTGTGAGGTTAATTATTGTAATTAGCTATAAAAATAATTTTATCGTGTATTAAACGTCGAGTAATATAAAATAAGTGTAAAAAATTAAAAAAAAATTGCCAAAGTGGAGCCGTTATTCCAAGATGAAACTAATTATTTCGTTGATATTGATCAACGTTTTTATTTCGTAATAACATAATTCAAATCATAGTGGTTTTGATGAGGAAAACATAAAATATGAAGACCCTCCATTCAAAATATTTGGAGAAAGAAAATAAATTGTAAGTCCTGTTCAGTCGCTATCCATCATAGTGCATGCAGCAATTGTTAATGGGTAATATATGTATGTAAATATTTTTTTTCAAATTGTATAAACATAATTATAAAGCGTATTTCGAAATGTTTATTTTTATCGAAAATTGTGCCATGGTATTTTACGTGATTTATTTTCACACAAAGTTTGAAAATTTTCGGTTCGGCTATATATGTATGTATGTACACTATAAGACTTTACAAACATTGCGAAACAATTTATGGGGCATAATAGATCGAAATGGATTTTCCACGTAACGGATAACCCGAGTCTATGGTGGCGCGCGTATATCTATAATTGTTTTCCTTCATTTCCTGCGCACATTATCCTAAGCATTTCCTGCCATTTTTCAACCGTCAAAATCCAATTTCGGGTTTGACACGCGCTCTAAACTGAAAGGAAATGAAAATGTGTCGTTTATTTTCAATTTATTCATTAACAATACTTTTAGGCATTATTGGCGCGAGCGCTTGTTAGTGTAATAAATTCGTCGTACCTAAACGCGGGTTGGTTTATTACTTTATTTTATTTGGGCTCATTACTTATAGGGGTTGATGCTCGTTAAATAGTCAAATAAATGCATGGGACATCCCCACCACGCCCTTGCGTAAAATGGGTGCCAAAATTATTATTATTATTTTTATTTAAATTCGGGTGGTAAGGGGGGTTGAAATTCTTGTATTGACGATTTCGGACGAACGGGGTAAAAACGGCGCACACTTTGTTTTATGGCGTTTTTATGCCGATTTTACGAGGCGTAACCGCACCGAATGTATTTTGGGCTTTTAACGATCTTCAACCTATATGTACATCCGTTAGTGTACTTTCTCTATATGTTTCAGTTGAAAATGTGGATTGGATATTAACAGTGAAGTGCCTCATTCTTTTCTAATGCTAGTCGCAGTCGGTTTTATCTGGAAAAAAATCTTAATTTTCTCATTTTTAAGTGCATCCTCGACTGTCGAATGATGTCGAATAAAGGAGGATTACGCAGTTTGGTAAAACGTAAAATTGAAATATCGGTCTTTTATGTATGACTTTTGCACGTACTTTTGGTAGAGTTGGTGTTGTGCTTTGATATTTTTATGATTCGCATAACTGAAATCTCGTTGAATAAACCATCGTTTCGTTCGATGAAAAATCCCAAATGTGTACATATATGTATGGTGTGGATCGCCGTTTAAATACATTATTTATTCCTTAAATTTTTTATATTTCGAAAATCGCTATTATTTTTAATTACTAATTATTTTATACGTTGGCAAGATAATCGATCTTACTATAATTTTTCAAGTTGGAGTTGGAGCCGAATCATAAGATAAAGTCAGAGTCGGTAAATTTTGAACAGACTCCAAAGCCCTGCTAATAACAGACACGAAAAATGGTTCAGAGACGAGATATGACTTTTCTTATAGATCTATGCCCAGTAAACACGAATTCTTGTGGATTAATAACAAAAATTCTATTGATAACTGGCTTACCTCGATAAAATAAACGAAGAGTCGAAATATGATTATGAGTGGAATTTTATTTAATTCTCATATAAAGACAATTTAATATATAATAAAATTTAATTTAATTTTTCAATTAATAAAATAAAATAAAATATTATCCCTATTAATTCGATTCAGATTCGTCTATATACGAGTAAATACTAGTACGAGTTTTTAGCTCGCAATTTTACCGATCTACAATTCAGCACACTTCCAATTAACCCTTTTAAACGAAAACAAAAAATAGTGTGGCCAAAGTACTATCCCAATAAACATGTTTCAATAGAAAATACTCAATATAAAATAGTATTAACAGTGGGAAAAAATCCCAAGTGAAAATACGCACTACAAATGAAAGATAAAATACCCGACTATAGATTCCAATATTCATTTTGAACAGTAAATTGACAGATTTCGAGACGTCGACCGAACAACACCAAGATATAGAATTCGAAGATATAGAAGATATATTCAAAGATATAGAATTCGAACTCGGCGTCTGCGCCCCCTAGGGGGCGGAGCTTTAGGGCTTTGCCCTTGGCGCCTACGCCCCCGGGAACTTTCAATCGGAAAAAAGCGAATTATTTATTCGATGACGTCAGAACAATAGACTGTCGACTATTAAGTAAATTGACGAAAAATACGTACATACATAAATACAAACTTTAGTGTTTTATATAGTAGATATAGTAATGTATTGATTGCACTTTGTACGCTGTGCATAAAAACGCCATTAGGCAATTGGAAGATAAATAACAGACATGTTACCCAGTTGGATCACGTTCATTGCGTGATAATGCAGTTTGGCGGTAAACTGCTATGCAAATGTTTGCGACGCGGGTGAATCTTGATTGTGTTGTTGATACAAAAGCTATACGCTTATTGTGTGTGGATCGCGATCCGTGTTTGCGTTGCACTCCACGCGCATTCCGCGCGGATTGCCTTTAAATCTTGTCTTTGTCCTTTACGATGACGGTTACGATGTATTTCCATCGTCGTCACGGGATTTATGTAGTAGGTTTCAGGCTGGTGATGATTGTCGCCAGTTTATTTTTGTGCCGGCGTTATTTCATACATCTAAAATGATGCGGTCCGTTGTAATTTTGTTTTCGTCTCTGCTACGAAATCGCATCTCCTTCGTATCGTTTTTCGCCGCCATTATCTTTCGTATAAAACTTATGAAATACGGTTATTGTGCCAGTGATGGGTTCAACCTTTTTTCCTTCACGTCTTCTCTCAAATATTAAATGCGAAAGCCTGGCGGCGCGATAAGAAACCTATTCTGAATCTCGAAACAACTTTGATCCTTTAATCTAATTTGAGCGGCTAACAACTTTTAATCTGCAACAGTGAAAACTTTCAGAACAAAACTCAAACGCAAACAATACACTGTTCAATACTGCCGTACTTTCGTACAATTACATATATTTGGTGGCTTTTTGCACATTCGCCTTGGTGTTATTGCTTTTTCGATAATACCGTCGGCACGAACTATATTTCACCTCCCCCTAAACAGGGGTTGACAAGTAGTTTTTATTATTACGAATCGCTGGGATAAAGGAACTTTGATAACGATAAGGATGATTGATGGTATCATCCCATCATTTGTCCAGGACGTGGAAAAAGGTATGGCGGTAGGCGAGCGGAAAGTACAATTCACCTTCATGAAGCAATATGCTTCTGAATTTTTTCTTATTTGCTTATTTACATTATTTTATTATTTGTTTTAATTTTTTCCCGGCAACTAGATCTGTTTAAGCTACATACATATATGTACATACATGTGGTTCTGTGTTATCATTAGAGGTAGGATAGTCACAGTGCTATCCATTGTTCCATTGTTGTAAATCCTTTGTAAAAAAGGTTCGGCAAACCTTTAACAATGCATTTACAACCTTTGAACAATACGCGGTACCTTCTGGGTCCGGTGACTAGTTATCATTGTGATTCTTGTATTTTATGCCGGATTCCTTTATGTGTATATTCACTATAAAGAAGAGAAGGTACATCGAAATCGCCCTGCGGGCCCATAAAGCCTTACATAAAAGCGAAAGTATACGATCTAAAAAAAAACCTGAATTTCGATCCCTTCACAATCAATTTGTTTTAACGCTTGACATAATACCCTTTTTACGTGTCGTTAATGACGCGTCTAGGTTATTCATCAGTGTACGTACATATATGTACGTTTCAGTTTGGTTGTATGTCTAGCTATTTATTTGTGGCTTTTATCCCTTTTTTGGTGGTCTTTTGATCTTACGCTCTGTTCTTTGCAATTTGGGAGTTTTCCTCGGTGCTTTCACCCTAGTTTTCCCCGGCAATTAACCGGTCGCTCGAGCTCGTTCGTCTTTAACTGCGCGAATTGTCGAAAGGCAAATTATATAATATTTTGTACGAGGAAGTTGTTGCGGTCGCGAAGCTCTTTCCTTTCCCGGGAGGATGTCTAGAGGGGTTGAATTATGCTAAATTATATATATTAAATTAAATTATGTATGTGTGTATGTATGTATGTATGTAGTATATTTTGAACCTGCGGAGTCTTCAGTCACTCGTAAATGATACGACTTACACAAGGTTTGTTGTTGTGCACACCAACCGAACGGATATATATATATATATATATATATATATATATATATATATATATATATATATATATATATATATATATATATATATATATATATATATATATATATATATATATATATATATATATATATATATATATATATATATAATGTTATGCCAAGCATACAGCGTTCCATACTTCTTTGAGTGCATTGGATTTTATTTTGCATCTTGGCGTTCAGTGTCCAAGTTTCACATCCATACGTCATCACTGGCAAAACGCATTGATCAAAGATCATTTTCTTCAGGCAGAGTGGCATTTTTGATTTAAAAACAGCATTCATCCGTCCAAATGCACTCCACCCTAATTTCATACGTCTCTTTATCTCTTCATTTTTACTACCAGACATGTCAATTATTTGACCTAAATATAAATAATTATTTACTACTTCTACTGGTTTATCATCTAAGGGGATGCTATCAGGCATGCAATAACTATTGAACATTAGTTTAGTCTTATCTACGTTAATTTTTAATCCTACTTTTCTACTTTCCCTGTCCAGCTGTGTTAGTCTGATAAGTAGGTCAGCTGAATCACGAGCTACTAAAACTATATCGTCTGCGAACCGAAGGTGACTCAAAAAGCGACCATTGATGCTTACTCCGGCTGTATCCCAATCCAATTTCCTGAAAACTCCCTCAAGCACCGCATTGAATAACTTGGGCGAGATTGTATCTCCTTGTCTTACTCCTTTTCCTATGCTAAATCTATCTGTACCTGAAAAAATTTTAACCGAAGCTGTGGCATTCTTATATATTGCAGCTAACAGTCCCACATAGGGTTCCGGCACTCCCTGTGTTTTTAGAGCGTTAAGTACTGCATTATGACTAACTGTATCGAAGGCTTTCTCATAATCGACGAAACCTAGGCACAATGGCCGTTGATATTCGTTGGCGCGCTCGATTAGTTCGCCAACTACTTGGAGGTGGTCCATTGTGCTGAAATTTGCCCTAAACCCTGCCTGCTCTATAGGTTGGTTCTCGTCGAGGATATTTTTCAGCCTTTCTGTAATAACCTTCGTGAAGAGCTTGTAGACCGCTGAAAGTAGACTAATGGGTCGGTAGTTCTTGATATCGCTTTTGTCGCCTTTTTTGTGTATTAAAATGATAGTTGCGTTATTCCATCCTTCTGGTATAGCTTGGTTCTGGATGCATTTGCTGAAAAGCCTAGCTAAGATATTAATTAGGGGGGGGCCGCCACATTTTAGTAAGTCAATGGGAATATTATCTTCCCCTGGGGTTTTACCGTTCTTTGCAGTTTTTAGCGCGGCCTCTACTTCGCTAGGCAATACTGCAGGAACCCTTTGGCCGTGTGTCGATTCCAGAGCGGGGAATTGGCCGTTGTCGTTCTCGTATAGTTTTGCATAGAACGTGTAAACTCTGTCTATGATTTCTTCTCTATTCCTAATTATTACTCCGCTCTCTGATCTGATTGCGATCATTTGGTTTTTGCCTAAGAAAAGATCCTGTTTGCACTTTTTCAGGCTACGGTTATTCTTAATGGTATTTTCTATTAGCTTGCTGTTAAAATCCCTGACATCCCTGACTATTCTCTTTTTAATTTCCTTATTTACTAGATTGTATTCTTGCTTATTATTATCCCTATCTAAATTCCTTTTATGCTTAATTAGGTTTTTTGTTTCCGCTGAAATTTTGCTTAATTTAATCTGTTTCCTGAATCCACCTAATTTCTTACCTGTTGAGGTTAGAACCGAACTAATTACAGTGTTCAATTCCTCGATGTCTGCTTCTGGGTTTAATTTCCCGTATCGATTTCCAAGTTCGAGTTCGAATTCCTTTTTCCTAGACCTTAGTTGAGCGAAATCTGGAGAGTTACTGCATCCTTTTATTAATTTCCTACGTTCGCAATTTATATTAATGGCCATCTTGGCACGGACTAATCTGTGATCGCTACCTATATCTACTTTACTTAAAACACTAACGTCTTTAACGGAGTGCAGGGCATTTGTTAGGATGAAATCGATCTCGTTTCTGTCTCCTTTAGGACTCTCCCAAGTCCACTTATTGTTGGTGTTTTTCCTGAAAAATGAATTAGTGATAAAGAGCCTGTTGTGTTCTGCGAATTCTATGAGGCGATCGCCTCTGTCGTTTCTTTGGCCGGTACCAAAATTGCCTACTGCTCTTTCTGTATTTGCCTTTTGTCCTATTTTTGCGTTAAAGTCGCCCATGATTATTTTAAAGTGGTGACGGCTATTATCGTATGCGCCCTGTATTTTTTCGTAGAAGTCTTCTATTTCCTCGTCTGGGTGGCTAGATGTGGGGGCGTACACTTGGAAGATTTGACAAGTGTACCTGCTCGAGATTCTTAATACTATATAGCATATACGTTCCGATATGTCGCTTATTTCTATAATATTTCTTTCTATTCTCTTATTGATAAGAAACCCTACTCCTCCTATTCTACCATTTGGTAGCCCTCTCCAGTAGAGACAGTTACCACTTTTTAGGATTATTTGGTTTTGCTGTTTTCGTCTTACTTCACTAAGTCCTACTATATCCCATTTGATATTTTCTAATTCATTCTCTAATGCAAGCACACTTCCTTCACTCGATAACGTTCTTACATTGTACGTGGCTAAATACAGGTTTCTATTAGCTAAGCTATCATCCATCGTCACTCTTACCTTGTTGGAGGTTTGGATATTATTTTTCTCGCATTTATCCAAGATGTGTTGAGAAAAAGGCGGTACTTGAGAGAGATTTCCATTCAAGGAGTGAGTTCTTACCGCCATAGACTCTTCTCTGTGGTCAGCTTTGACAGATAGTCATCCTAGGTATCACTTGGATCACTTATGAGTTATTACATGCCATTTAACAGGGTTACTTTGTAAGTGAAAGTAGTTAGTTATGATAATAATATATTAGCAATTGTTATACTACTTTTTTATAGATCTTTATCGTGAGACGCCTCTTTGGAGACAACGGATTTATATATGTGAGTGCGGTTTGCAATTTAATATTTTAATAATAACTTTAGTAAAGAATATAAAATTACACGAATTACTTTAATATAATTTAAATATGAAAAAGAACTGATAGACAGTTGGGAAACACCGTTTCTGTTTGCTATTATTCTATTAAGTAAAGTTCGTTAAAGATTTTTGGCTGGAAGCAATTACATATGTGGAAGATTTATTGCTTCTGTGGGACCGACTGAAGGACCCTTTTTTTGTATTCAGGTAAGGAGATGTATCTCGTTCGTATATTCTTTTGCTCAGATTTGACACAAAAATTAGCACAAAATTTTTCGAAATAACTGATATAAAACCGCTTTTTACGACCGATTTGCTGTTTATTTTTACACTTAAATATATATATATATATATATATATATATATATATATATATATATATATATATATATATTTTTTTTTTTATTTTTATTTTTATTTTTATTTAATTTACACCAAGAAGGCCTAACAGGTAATCCCAATGCACCTTCCTGGCCAAAGACAATTATATAAACATATGTACACCATCCATATATACACAAATTCTTACACGTATACACAAATACACATACATACATTCATAAATATAAAAATACACATATATACATATACATACATACACACCTTCACATATATATGTATATATATTCACATATACATACATACACATATACATATACACATACACATACATTACATACATCCATAAACATACAAATATTATACATGCATATACACATAAACACATAAATACACATAAATAAAGATAAATTACTCATATATATATAAATAAAAAATAGCATACATATATAAATAAAGATAAAACCAACATACATACACATTATGCTAAATAATAAAATTACAAAATGAAAACAACATGTGTAAATATGTATGTAGCTAGAAGTCATTTAAAATATGCTGCCTGACAGAACTGTATAATGAAGTAAAAACATCAAGGCTCCCAGAAAGCAGGTTAAATAGTCGAATGGCTCTTGAAAGGGGTGAGTCATCAAGCACATTAGTTCTGGCCCGAATAGGCAGGAATAGAGTTCTGGAGCGAGATTCTCTCAGTTTCTCAGGTACTCTAAGTTTAAGATTACACAGAACTTCAGGAAGATGACATTCACCCCTTAGAATTTTTAGAAAAAGCTTACCAAGATGATTGTTTCTACGTGAAGCTAAGGAGTCAAAGCCCAAGGAGCCCATGACAAACTTACTGGGAAATAAGAAATAATAAATAAGTATATATATATATATATATATATATATATATATATATATATATATATATATATATATATATATATATATATATATATATATATATATATATATATATATATATGTATATATATCATACTATGTATGTATATTTTAATACATGCATATGTATATAGTTTTATAATAAGTTTTTTTTTACTTTTTTAATTTGTAATTTTCTTTAAATGAACTAATTATGCTTTTTCGTGCTATATTTACATATAGCACGAAAGTTCGACCTCGTAAAGCAATTATTTTATTTTTTATTTAATTTACACTAAGAAGGCCTAACAGCCAACGCGATTAACCCTAATTAAACGCGACCAAAGCATTTTCTCCCGAAGAATGACTCCTTATTAATTTATGCCCGTAATTTCAATTTTATGTTTGTATGAATAATAAGAGGAAACAAAACGAATTAAATATTTGAGCTATTTTATCAATACTTACATATATATATGCATTACACACACACAAATTGTAAGGAGTTTATTAAATAGGGAAATGAAATTTGAAAATTTCAAAATGTTACTTTGAGCAAGGATAAATTATGTACAATCATACCTAGCCATATGCTTGTACATAGCTTTTTGGACTCGAAAGCAACCTTGATCCCTAAATAACTCATTGACATTTGGGTTAATCGCTAGAGTAATTTCCGAAATGAGCTATTTCCAGTTTCGCATAGTTTGTACTCAACAAACGCTTTTTCTTTGGTGTTGACTAATTAAATGAATTTTAAACCCACCCACGCTTGTTTCAAGATTTTTTTTATATTTTGGATTTAATAATAAATAAATAAATAAAATAAAATAAAATAAATAATAAAATAATAAATAAAATAAAATAATAAATAAAATAATAAATAATTTAATAATAATAAATTTGTGATTTAATAATAAATAATTTTTAAATAAACACATTATTTTTGAATTTATTGGAATGTATAAACTCCTAAAATTTATTAATGAGTTCGCTTCGTTTTTATTTGATTGTATATTAAAGGTAATTTTGGGCTAAACACTGTAATTTAAGGTTAATTAAAGTCTCCCGACAAACAATGGTACTTCGAATGAGTAATGAATATTACAATATTTTCTTTAGCGTAAAAGGGTAAAGGATTGGGCAGGTTTACCGCGGAAAACAAGCAGTATCTCGTGGTCCTATGCACAAATTTATATGTACCTATACATACATATATACATATGTACATGTGTTCGAGCCTAAAGCTAAAAATTTAAAGTGACCGAGTGAAAATGCGGTCGGGAAAATTCTCATTTGCCAACGGAGGTGTAATTTTCTTTGTCTCGCGTCCAATGTGAACACGTACTAATTGCTTTTTTTTTGTTTTCGCGTTTCCACGCAGATGAATATCGTGAAAATTACGCGCATGTGTATTATTCACTTGGTATATTTTATTTCTATGCTAAATTCGTATTTACATGTGCATGTACATATATTTACCTAGCGACGCCTCGCGACGGGTACTTGTGAACATTATTCGTTCACCGAATAATGTTCAATGTTTGATAATAGCGATGATAAAAATGATTACGTATAATAATAATATTATATAATGTATTGTAATAATGACCTAATATCCTCGATATGAACTAATTAAATTAATGAGTAAAATGATGCACTGCGCTTTGTTAATCATATAGATTAAACATCAAGTCTGAGCTTATAGTTTGCATGGTTATTATATATCACTTTAAATTATAGCATCCGCATTCAGGGTTGCCAACACCCACACCTAGAAATTTCAAATTAATATAATATTTATTTGTGGAGTGATATCATCGAACTATGTATGTTTCTTCTTCAGTAAATTGTTTTCAAAAATATACGTGTTCAAAATTTAAATAACATTTTTTAGTCAAT
Organism: Arctopsyche grandis; assembly: GCF_051622035.1. Taxonomy (NCBI): domain Eukaryota; kingdom Metazoa; phylum Arthropoda; class Insecta; order Trichoptera; family Hydropsychidae; genus Arctopsyche; species Arctopsyche grandis. The sequence goes on along the minus strand of NC_135355.1, from coordinate 20,091,272 downwards.
TATTATTCTTTTTAAATATTTTACGTCATTAATTTCGACAACAACGTATAATTATTTGAAAATAGTATTGTATTTAATAAATACAAAAGATATAATAAATGTCGGAAATACATACATACATATGTATGTAATATGTAGAGGTAGGGCCGGAAGCGTGCTGTTTATTGTTCAATTGTTGTAAATCCTTTGTAAAAAAGGTTCGGCAAACCTTTAACAATGCATTTACAACATTTGAACAATATACAGCCCCCTCAGGGTCCGGGCTTTAGTAATATGTATGTATGTACATATGTACAGGTTTAATAGAAATGTACTCATCAGTTTAAGACGCGCAAAAGTATGCATATTTTTTTAATTCCTAAACTATAAAAACGTAAATACTCTTATTTATGTAATATTATTTATTAAAAACTCAAAAACAAATAAATAGCTCAAGAAAAAACCAGCATTATAATGTAAATAATTTTCTAAAAATAAATTATAACAACGAAATTAAATAAAAACAAAGAAAAAACCTTAAAATAATAAAAAAAATAAACTTCCAAATTTGAGTTAAAATAAATTAAAAGCTGACGAAAATTCTAAGCTTTTCTCATGGTTTTAATTATTTGCTAAGCCGCTAAATAAATTAGACTGCAATTTTTTTTACATATAATAGGTATTATGAATTACATAAACTATGTAGTATTATTATTATATGTATTATTTATTATTTTTTAAGAATTCCTCATGATATGTCTATTCCAACTTAAGTTGCTTACAAATTTCAAAAATGGAATTTTTGGATGTACCCTCATATATATGTACATTTTATTTTTATTTTTTACATATATACCAGGAAGGCCTTACAGGTAAATCCAAATGCACCTTCCTGGCCAATTACAAATTACAATTATAATTACAAATGCAGCATTTTTATTACAAGTCGTTGAATTACGATACACTGAAAAACTCGCAAATGAACGAGATATCTATGAATTGTACATAAATTTTATTGTACATTAATCATACTTCAAATAGTGGTGACATAGTAGGTAGGAAGGATTTTTAGCCAATTTTTTTTCCGGGAACCGTTTCAACAATGAAATCAGAGAAAATTGGCAAACTCTGATAGGAAACGATCAACCTGGAGTCAGAAATCCAGGTCTGACCAACAGCATACTCTGAAAAATTCATTTTCATTCGAGGCCCTGGCCCAGGGATCGAACCCGGCGCCTTCTTGACGCTAAGCAGAAGCTTAACGACCGAGCTATGCTTCTGGCTAATAATTTTTATAATTGTGACTATGCAAATAACTTGTTTTCCACAAAATTTCTTAGCAAAACAGATCCATTGCGTCGGTCTCCGTGACGAGACAAAATGTTAAATTACAGAAAACACATATCGGAAGGCAAAGATCGAAAATCGAAAGATCTTAAGTCGAAAGATCAAAAAAAAAATGGTGCATGGTAAACGGTACATACTCACTTAATTTGCGCGTGCAGGATACAACAGGAACAAGTGGAACAGGCTTTTCCTCCCGTATTAATGTGCGTGCGCAGAATACGGGAGGAAAAGCATGTTCCTCTTGTTCCTGTTGTATCCTGCTCGCGCAAATTATGTATAAGTATGTACGTGAGTATGTACCGTTTACCATGCACCATTTTTTTGTTGATCTTTCGACTTAAGATCTTTCGATTTTCGATCTTTGCCTCCCGATATTTGTGTTTTCTGTAATTTAACATTCTGTCTCGTCACGTAGACCCCCATTGCGTCTACCCTATCTTCAAATTTCATGCAAATACTATATGCCGGATTTTCGATCATCGACTGTACATATTGACGTCGACTATGATTAATTAAGATAATGTTTATTAATTATATAAAAAATATTTGTATTTTTATGATTGTAAATCATTAATTCCTGAATGTCCGCCATTATTGATTTTTTTTCGCGTACCACCAACCATCAAACGCGTACCACAGGTTGGGAACCGCTGAATTACATACTTATATTATAAAATTATGTTGTAATTATAATATAATCAAATATACCTAATTACATATGTATATGTACATATATATATATATATATATATATATATATATATATATATATATATATATATATATATATATATATATATATATATATATATATATATATATATATATATATATATATATATATATATGTATGTATGTACGATTATTGCGTTCGATGTATGTACATATGTACCTATATACATACATATATGTATATATACGGTGCGCTTTGTTCTACCAACTTGTACTAGCAATATCTCGAGACTCGCTTTTTCAACTTTTCGTCCGCTTTAACAGGAGTTTGTATGTATATTGTATATGAAAATGTTTGTTGTATACAGGTATGTATACATTAAAATACGAGACATATTGTGATTATTCATAGATTTTTAAGCTATTAACACACATTTAAAAATCAATTCTTACTACATTTTTTAATAGTTGATGTTTATCTTGTATAATAAGTAATTCACTAAACAAAACATTTTCATATTGTATGTTTTTTTTATAAATACAAACTCGACGAAGAAATACACCGAAAAACTTGGGAAAACAAGTCTTGAGATATTGCAAGTTGGTGGATCGCGGTATGTACGTATACATAAGTATGTATATTCATACACATGTATATTTATGCATTATCTAGAAATACCTGGTGAGGTTGTCAGTTTGTATGGGGTCGTAATGAATTATCAATGTTGTCGGACGCTCTTAAGTCCATCGATAAGCGGGGCTAAACCTTTGGCACGCGGGGATTATTTTTGATTCGGGAGGGTCTGGCACAGTGGAGCGTTCAGATTTACGATAGCCGTAGCTTTATTTTATTTACGGTCGGGCATTGCTGTTAATCCGCCGCTAGGTTGTGCTGTCGTGTTTGGTGACTCGTGCGACATCCGTTTCCGGTATTGGGGCTCGAGACTCGACGAGACCCTCGCGGTACGGCACAGTTCCTATAACGCCGGAACCGGGTATTCACGGGAAACCTAATATCCTACTTGACACTATTCGATGCTTGGTCTACATTGGTATGCCCATTGGTCGGTTTTAAATCTGAAAATATAATATCAAGTGCTAAGCCCGCTTCCCATCTAACGAACGCACGCGAACATTCGTGGGTGTTGTTGCGTTTTCGCTCGTTGGGCGGGTATGCCGCTTTATTCCGTTTAAAATAAAATTGATACATATGTAGATTAGCGTTTTGCGTAGATCAGCCTCCTTCGAGCTCCGGAACAATTCAAGGGAGTTATAAGTCAAAAATCAACTTTTAGGGAGGAATAGCGATCTCTAGGGAAGCCACATCCAGAATAAAATAGTAAAAAGATTTAATCTAAATAAAGATTATTTCTTGATAAGCACTGTAATGGCGAGTGCATTTCCATAGATTTAAGAGAGAGTATACTTTTTTTCAATTGTTGGGAGGAGAGGTACAGAAAAATATAACATTCAAAAGGGTGGGGGCACAAGTTCAAAAAGGTAGATGAATGATTAATTTTCAGAATTTCTTTGTTTGCGCTAATCACCCGATCTCGCGTTCCCACCAAAAAATGCTGGTTTACTATAATAAAAAACTTCAGATGTTACCGACCCATGACTTTATCTATGTATTTGAGAAACATAAGGAGGTCACAAAACAAAATTCTATATTAAGTAGATATTCACACATACCGGCAGCATTGTGAAATACTAATGCTATGATAGCATTTTCGATATAAATTGAGCGTAAATGTATGGAAACTTGCACAAGAAAAAAGTTCTACTTCCGGTTGTCGTATTTTGATCAATTTTTTTTTCTTAATTAAAATCACTATCAGTATTATACGCAATAAATATCAAGAAAATAAAAATAATTTAAAAGGTCAAAATAAAATAATGAAATATTGTTTAAAAAAAATACTACTTCTGGTTTACGAATTCTGACCAAAACCTTATCAGCTCTAAGTTAGTACATAATAAACACAAATATAAATTTTCAGCTTGATACGTTTAGGGCTGTGGACAGAATCGTGGCTACAACATTTTTGACCTTTCTAAGAGGAAAAAAGCCCACTTCTGGTTTATATAATTGTGATTTTTTTGTTTTTATCACATTGATACAAAAATAACACTTGAATTTTTTCGTGAAGAGCACACATGTTTAAGGGGTCGAAAGAAATAGTGGTAGAAAAATCGAACAAGAGTAAGCTGCCACTTCCGGTTGACGGATGTTATAAAATTATAAAATTATATACGTTAATAAATTTTATAAAATTGGACGTTATAAAATTTATAATTTCTATTACATGTAAAATAAAGTAAAAATATGAGTCCAATTCAGTTAGCGGTTTGGGAGATAATTGAATTCAAAAACTTACAAAAAACGGGACACCTATGAGGGGAGTTACCATTAACGGTCAACTTAAAAATTTGAAAAAAATTCACGTCGTGTCGATAAGAATTTCAGTAACCGATACTAAATTTCAGTTCGATAGGACTAACGGTGTTCAAAAACTCCCCAAAATACACAGACAGACACACACACAGGACATACATTTTTTCTAGATCATGAAAACGTGATCAGTGATCGATTTTGAGTGCGAATCAGTCAAGTTCTCGAGTTCCAATTTTCGCGTGATCACAAAACTTCATGTATTGTTACTATGTAAATAGTTTTTTTCTTTATCTATGCACTGCAACTAGCACTAGCAATCTAATCATATATATAAAGACGGTAATCTGTGTGTGTGTGTGTGTGTGTGTGTGTGTGTGTGTGTGTGTGTGTGTGTGTGTGTGTGTGTGTGTGTGTGTGTGTGTGTGTGTGTGTGTGTGTGTGTGTGTGTGTGTGTGTGTGTGTGTGTGTGTGTGTGTGTGTGTGTGTGTGTGTGTGTGTGTGTGTGTGTGTGTGTGTGTGTGTGTGTGTGTGTGTGTGTGTGTGTGTGTGTGTGTGTGTGTGTGTGTGTGTGTGTGTGTGTGTGTGTGTGTGTGTGTGTGTGTGTGTGTGTGTATGTGTCCTAACGCTCGCCGATCATAATGAACGAATCGATAAAAATCGATAAATACTATATATAAAAACGGACTGTCGCTAAATATATTTGTACTAGTATTGGGCCCGTTGATTTCAACGGGTGGTTTCGAAAAGGAATTGAAACTCGAATAAAAATAAAGTTAAAGATATTGAATCGACTGGTTTCGGAAAGAAATTGATGCACGAATGACAAATTACGAAGTGATTACGGATTACGTTTTGTGCATCGCCGACCCCCCGACGCCTTTGCCCCCAGCGCCCCCGATGCCTCCGTCGCTCCGGGGCCTTCGGCCCCAGCGCCGCCGACGCCTCCGGCGCCCCCAGCGCCCCCGATGCCTTCGGCACCCCGGGGGCTTTGCCCCCAGCACCCCCGATGCCTTCAGCACCCCGGGAGCTTCGCCCCTAGCGCCCCCGATGCCTTCGGCATCCCGGGGGCCACACCCCCAGCGCCGCCGACGCCTCCGGCGCCCCCAGCGCCCCGATGCCTTCGGCACCCCGGGGGCTTCGCCCCCAGCACCCCCGATGCCTTCGACACCCCGGAGGCTTCGCCCCCAGCGCCCCCGATGCCTTCGTCATCCCGGGGGCACCGCCCCCAGCGCCGCCCGCAGCGCCGCCGACGCCTCCGGCGCCCCCGCGCCCCCAGTGCCCCGATGCCTTTGGCACCCCGGGGGCTTCGCCCCCAGCGCCCCCGGAGCATTTTTTCAGTTTTTTCATTTTTTTCATTTTTTTCAGTTTTTTCATTTTTTTCATTTTTTCAGTTTTTTCATTTTTTTCATTTTTTCAGTTTTTCAGTTTCCCAGTTTTTTCAGGCCCCGGGGTGCTGAAGGCATCGGGGGCGCTGGGTGCGGTGCGGCCGCCGGAGGCGTCGGCGATGCACAAAATGTAATTCGTAATTCGTAATCACTTCGTAATTTGTCATTCGTAATTCGTGCATCAATTTCTTTCCGAAACCAGTCGATTCAATATCTTTAACTTTATTTTTATTCGAGTTTCAATTCCTTTTCGAAACCACCCGTTGAAATCAACGGGTCCAACACTAGTATATTATAATTATCAAATAATTCTGTTTCACGACGCGATATTTCTACTAGCATATAGAAAGAGTTAATTCGTCGACTTGGACTTTGCAGTGAATATGCATTGCAAATGGATGAATCTACAGAAGTAAAAATCCTGTTTGTGAAAAAAATTAGCTCGCAAAATTAGTATTGCCGTAATTCATTTGTTTTTTTTCAATATACATAATTATAACTGTTCAAACATTTTTTTCTTGTATTGATTATGAAAATGGAAAAATTTCGAGGTCAGACTAGTGGTTGTACGAATAAGATAGACGACGGCCTACAAAGGAAATGTCAGAATTTTTTATTCCTGCAAAATTGTGTGCAAAATTACGTACATACACTTAGTACATACATGTACATACTATATTAATATGCTTTTAACATATTATGTACATACATATCTGACTTTATCAAAATGAGATTCAACATCAAAATATTTACGTACATACACCTCACTCAATGATTAACATTGAGTGAGGTGTATGTATAATATTTTGATGTTGAATCTCATTTTGATAAAGTCAGATATGTATGTACATAATATGTTAAAAGCATATTAATGACAACTATCGCGTAATATAGGGGCGTGTGTTTTCGTAAAACCATATGCATTATGATATTAAATTTCATTTGCTTATCGATTTTATTTTTTTCATGTCGGTGGTGATTTACTTCGCATATTTAGGTCGAAAAATTGTATGCCAATATTGTGTGTTCCGTTGTAGGATCCGTTTTCACATAGAATATTGCCTCATTGTGTTCCAACTTATTTCTGCCATAGTACTTTCCGATTTACGATTTCTTTTACTTATCAGTGCTTGTCAACTGACCTAAATTTAAATATAATCGTCTGTTTACACCTTTCAAATGCCATCTTTACCTGTTTTGAAATTATTTCACTTTGATATGCAGATTATTAGGTCATAGGTAACACAGTTTGCACGCGTACCAGTATTAGTACCTACATGTATATACATATATATGTCAAACAAGTCACCAAACAAACGTCTGTTATTTGAAATTCCGGTATATTGACCGGCATGATGAGATGGATTCTTTAAAGCACGACTTGATATTATATTTGATACCTTAATGCGATTGCAAGATTATTATAAAACCAATGTCTTATTTATTGACAGTAATGAAAACGTATTTGCTGCAGTATATACATACATACATAGCAATATAAGACATACATATGTCGCATATTGCTAATTGATAATCGACGTGTTACAGATTTTAATAGCGTTAACGTTGACATTGATGTATAATCCTTTGGTACAATAAATTGTAGTAAATTAATACACATCAAAGGGCTAATCTATTGAAATTTTCGATGTGAAAATAAAATAATACTATGATATTGTTGCGTAGGGGTAGGTTCAGGATCCAAATGAAAGGGCAAAGTCGCTTCACAGCATTTATTCAACGATTCGGGAGGTCCTCACGAAAACACCGCTCACCCCAGAATAATCTGATCTACCGTGTGTACCTCCTTATAAAAGACAAGTTGCCCAGCACAGCTTCCCCGATCCATTAATGTGTCTATTGTTTAGGCACGTAAAGGTCTACCGTGGCGAGTCTATCGTCTACCCACGCACTCGCCCAGGTTTGTGAGAACTCGAGCGTATCCTTTGTTCGGGAGTCCCGTTAGTCTAATCTGGGGTCTCTATTGTTCACCCACGAATGCACTTAGACACTGGATACTGTCTCTCATGCTCCCACGTTATCTCCCATTTTGATGTTATTTAGTAAATATATGACGGAAGAAATCAGTCAGGCTTTTATGACATTATTTGATTAATGCAATATTAAATATTGTTTTGTCAATTTATTGTATTGAATTCATTATAATATATATTTTTTGTTTCAGGTAAATGATTATTTATATCCCGTTCAGCTATTGGCAGATTTGATTTAACTGCTATTTATTCATGTAAGTGGAGTGTTTGATTTGCTTCAAATTCCATATTTGATCTTATACATATAATATTATATTTACATAAAAGGTGAACAAAATGTATTGTTTTAATACATTTTGTATATTTTCAAAGTACGTATAAACCCTTGTGAAAGCTTAGAAGATTTGGTTTAATGGATATCGTTTAAGAAAAGCTTGATGTTTTCTCATAAATGTATATAAAAAGTTATGATTCACATTTTTTTTAGGAGATAACCACGTTAATGTTGAAGTAACGCTATATATGCTACCTATACGAATATGTAATATTCGTGGTTGAAAAGATAAAATAAAGGAGGTATGTAAAAAGGTTTTCTTTGGTATAGCTTCAGTTAAACTGATTTCATTTTCTTTAAACCGATGAGATAATTAAATCAGTTAATTTAGCTACATTTGATGTTAATGAAATTGTCGTGAGCTACTTTTCCGTTGAGTTGTGAATTAAATTTCACTATCGTAACACCTGAAGGGAAATATTATATGTATTACCTTTGTGATTCACCTGAATAAATTTGCTGCAAAATTTTCCATTTAACCAGTCTTTATATAATACATTGTCATGTTTTGTCGTTCTGTGTCATCCATGTTTTAACAGTGTTCAATTTTAAATGAGATTATGTGTATTTATGATCGCATTTCGTTTACGTAACCATAATTCTCAATTTGTATATATTAATGCGAATAAATTGTCCGTCATAATGTAGTTCCGTTAAGCCCGATGTCAAATCGATTTTATATTATAAGTAGATGTAGGATAGTCACAGTACTATCCATTGTTCCATTGTTGTAAATCCTTTGTAAAAAAGGTTCGGCAGATCTTTAACAATGCATTTACAACCTTTGAACAATACACGGCACCTTCTGGGTCCGGTGACTAATTATAAGACGGGTGACGATTATAACTAGAGGTAGGACCGGCAGCTTGCTTTTTCCAGGAAACAGGGCGTTTTGGGTCTATTTTCCAGGAAACAGGGCAAATTACAAAGCTAGAGAGCATAAAAAAGAAGTTCATCATAAAAAATGAACTAAGCACGACGAACAATGAACAATGAACGGCTTGGTTGGTCAGCTCTTTAATTATAACTAAGGAACGGACACTAGTTTTCTCATTATTATGGGAAGGTCCGCAAAAATCTACGGAAAAATCAGTATCCGGAATAGTAAGGGCCGTGAAAATCTTTCCGCAGGTTCGTGTCCGGAAAAATAGTGTACGGAAAAATCCAAGCATCATTGTTCGAAATTTGTATACATAGTTATACTTCGACGCCGGCTTATCACTAAAGATCGAAATTATGGGTGAATTTTTAAATACATATGTATGTACATATGTATATGCATATATTTCTACATAGTTAAATTGTCAATTGTATTTGTTTTCAATTTTAGATTATCTCAATGTGCGCATGTTGAAATGGGATCCCTAATTACATATAGCACAATATAGGAATTCACTGATATCTAGAGGTAGGACCGGAAGCGCGCCGTCTATTGTTCCATTATTGTAAATGCTTTAAAAAAGGTTCGGCAAACCTTTAACAATGCATTTACAACTTGTGAACAATGAACAGCGCGCTCTGGGTCCGCTCTTTAGGCCATATCTTATGTGTTTTGTTTACTATGAATTTTGTACCGGACGATCTACACCAGCGGTTCCCAACCTTTTTGAATCGCGTACCACGTATTGCGTATTGCTTCTTAACATGGTATGGAATGTTAAGACGCCATGGATCTGTTTTGTTAAGATATTTTGTGAAAAAAAAATTTTTTCGGAGTCACAATTATAATATGCTCAAAGTTAAATATATTTAACTACTATTTCGTCATACTTCTATTTTTGTTAAATGGTTTTAATAAAAACACAAAATTACAAAGTACATATTAAATATTTTATTTTCTTAAGTAAATCTCCTTACAAAATAAATTTAATGAGATTCTTGTGCTTGTTTCGAAGAACGTTTTTTGGGAGATATTCCCGTAAGTCTGGAGCTGCATTCAATCTATGTATTTATATATTTCTCTTTTATAAAACTATTGCCGAATATCAATTGCCGGATTTTCGATCATCTACTGTACATATTGACGTCGACTATGATTAATTAAGATAATGTTTATTAATTATATAAAAAATATTTCTATTTCTGATTATAAATCATTCATTTTTGCATGTCCGCCATTACTGATTTTTTTTCGCGTACCATTAACCATCAACCGCGTACCACAGGTTGGGAGCCGCTGATCTACACGATCGGGTATCTATCTGTATTGTATTCTATAAGGGCTTTTACCGTTCACCTGTCCCGCTGTACACCGCCCTATGTCCCCTTAGAAAAGGAAATATGTTCGCAGGCTTAGTGCGCCGCGAATTTATCTCCGCCGGACGAATGGATGGCCATGATTACTTCTGTACCGAAGTAAACCTGCCGCAACGCCATCGACCGAGTTTTCTCTTCTTTGAAAATCGTTTTTCAGTCGAATTTCCGCTAATTCGCTCGTATTTTGCGGACAAACGAAAAAAAATTCTGGAAAATTCACGCCACAATTGTAGAACAGTTTTTTTACCGATGTTTGTGGATATTTTTTTATTTTATGTGTTGAATTAATGGTATTTAAAAATTTAATTATGTGTGTAGCTTTACCTGGTGTGATTGTGACGCACTTTCTATGGAGACCTATGTACATACATACATATGTACGTATACAATGCAAAACGACAACTTTTGAATTCTTTCTAATTTGATAATAAATTAATCTTAATCGTCTCATTTAAATTGCGGTTGCTATTCACTTATTAATTAAATCCTTTTATACTTTAAATAGTAACAAAATATAATCAAAACTATTTTCACTTTAAAAACAATCAATTTTTTCGTCTAATTTTTTGTGATAAATGACTTAAGAGGCAGTACTGGATATTTCTTAAAATTGGTGAAATTTTTAAATTAATACTGCCCATTATTCGAGGTAACTTGATCCATTAAATCAAATTCAAAATTAAATTTTTCGCTCTGGTATGTGTGTATGTATTTCTTTGAAATTATTCTATATTGTAAAAAATACGGAAAATTATAATTACGTTCACTATACATATATGTATGTGCATACACAAAACTCACTGGAATTCCTGTGTATACATAATATCGAATATACGTATATTTTGCCGCAGAATTCTCTCGTGTAATACATTTCCTTGACATATTTATACGTTTGACCGTTATATTTCTGGATATAAAGATTTCCAGATTGAATTTATTACCTTGTCCTGTATTCATGATCCTACCGATTTCGCTTTGTTAGAAGGATGTTGTATGTTATATGTACATATGTATGTCCGTATACACATAGCAACAGATTTCGTTAAATCTGTTGCTATGTGTATACGGACATAGCAACAGAAATGCTCAAAAAACATATCGAAGTTTATATAACTAAGTTTTAACATATACATACATATTGACATCGGTGGGTGTACATATTATAATTGGTGCACCGATAAGACTTCTACAGATAAAACATCTACTGTTTGTGCGACAATATTATGTTAACAGTAATAATGATGGCAATACTAAAAAGTATCATAAAATAGATAATGGTTCGGTAACTGTTGGAAATCGAGTAATAAACTGGAAGTTTTCAAAATACAATGATCGTCTAATTCAGCGGTTTCCAAACTTTATGCTACTACGCCTCCCTAAAAAAAATTTTTTTTTCCGCGCCTCCCTACCTTTTATTTTTTAATAGATATAATAATATAGAGACGTTTTAAATAATGAACCTTTATTTAAAAAAAAAATACTGAACACTACAATAGACAGAATAATAAAAAGGTTCTGCTATAACATAAATTTATACGAACACGTATATTTATTTTTATATTAAATTACTAATTAAACTATTTATTGGCACAAAGTTTATCAAATCTTGGGGGCAATATGGAGAGTGCCACTCGTAACTCCTTTTCGACTATTAACCTGGTTCGATATTTGGTTTTCATTGCAGCTAGTGCCGAAAAGCCCGTTTCGCATAAATAAGACGTTACAAACAGTGCCGGCCGGCCCAATGGCGCCCTCAGGCAATTTTTTCTAAGCTCCCTTAGAAAATTATTATTTTATTAAAAAGTTTTGGCGCCTCCCCTGGCAGTTGTCCGCGCCTCCCCAGGGAAGCGCGCTTCCAGTTTGGAAACCGCTGGTCTAATTGGAAGACTAGTCTAAAAATAGCCTTATGTATGTACATACATATGCACATATGGTGGCTTTCAACCATGTAACATAGTCGAGTGTAAGCAATCAATTTTCTGGTAAGTGAAATTCTAAAGATTGTCGTCGGCAAGTCTGCTCAAACCCGACCATTCATCATCATTTTCTTCAATGTCACCCTCGGCAGTCTTTTACTCACCCTCTCACCCACCATCGCATACATTATTGAAGGAACGTCGCTCTTCATCCTTCTCGTCATTATTTTTTCATTGACGTTTAAACCCTAACAACTGTGAGTACTTGGTTGTATTGCATATTATATGTCGCGCTCTTTGCCATTCTTTTATAGAGTTATATATTTCGCTTTGACGTTGGCGATTCGAAAATTGCATTACTAAAATTTTAGTACAAAAATTAACTCAATTTGCTCTTTCCAGCTAGCTTGTTCGAATTTGAAATTTTTCGCTTTCAGTCTTATAATTTTTAGCGAACCCATTTATGAATGCATATATTTTGAATACTGTTATTTCAATCTCGATAGAAATTTTTATTTTTTAATATTTAATTTTATTATTTTATTTCTGTACATATGTGCGTAGTAGCAATATATTATTTCAGGTGCTGTGTCTTGGACAGGAACCATTTGTTTATTATATACTGAGAAATATAACAATTATTAAGATTTACACATCTACTTCGTTTTGGAGTTTTGCACACATACATATATTATCAATTTCAACCAGTGTGTATCGTACTGAAACTTAGTATCGGTTACTGAAATGCTTATCCATACGACGTAATTTTTTTTGTTGAACTGAAATTTTATATTTAGACGTTTTAATTTAATACCAAGTTATACATATGTATATACAATTTAATGAATACCGGCAACCAGAGGTACCATTTCCGGTAAACTTACAATTTTGAAAAAAAAACTTACGTCATATCAATAGGCTTCGGCTCGATAGGACTAACGGTGTTCAAAAAATCCGCACAATACACAGACACACATACTAACAGAAACACACGTTTTTCTAGATCATGAAATCTAGTTTGAATCAGTCTAAATCTCGAGTTCGAGTTTTCGCACGATCACAAAACTTCATCTATTGTTACTACGTACATCAGCGTTTCCCAACCTGTACGCGGTCGATGGTTGGTGGTTCGCGAAAAAAAATCAGTAATGGCGGACATGCAGGAATGAATGATTTACAATCATAAAAATATTTTTTATATTTTTATATATTAATTTTACTTGGGGGAGGCGGCAAAGGCTATATCTAATATATAATTTCGAAAGAGAATTTGTAAGTTTGTATCTTTGCTTGGGAACTTCGAAAACAAAATAAAATTTCCATGTCGACAATTCAATTGGTTGAATATTATATTTTTTTCGTTTCAAATAAATTTAATAAAAAAACAAATGAATATTTGCTATTAGATTCGCCATGTTTAAGCAGTTTATATTACAAATTCTGAGCGAAGCCGTGTAAAACAACTAGTAATTAATAAACATTATCTTAATTAGTCATCGTTGACGTCAATGTGTACAGTCGATGATCGAAAATTTGGCAATCGATACGTTTTCCTCAAATCCGGCATGGATTTTGGAGTGCATTTTAAATTTACCGCGTTCACGCTCCAAAAAATAAATAACTTGAATTTGACACTTGAGAGCAGTTCGATAATAATCTTTAATGTTGCAGATAAAATTGAAAGTACATATGATTAGAAAATTAGATTTTTGTAATTTATGTATCGAAAATGATCAAACTGAAGTATTTGAAAATTTACATAATTTCTTATCTGAAAACAAGCGTCGTATGTCTCGGAATATACGAGAAAAAATAATTGAATATTTAATAGGGCTGAAATCGTCTTTTACTTTTTCCCAAACCTTAAGAAGCAAACAATTTGATTTCAAACCCCTTTGATAATGAACATTTTCGGACAGCTACCAAGGAAAAGGAGAACTTGATTGAACTTTCAAATTATAGCATTTAAAAACTGAATTCGAAATAAATAAAGTTATTAATTTTTGGCTAGGTATTAGTGAAGAATATGAACAGCTTTATGACATAGCGCCTAAATTTCTGTCGCCGTTTACTAGCACTGAACTGGTTCAGAGAGCTTTCTCTTCATATATTTCAATGAGACAAATACAGAAATTGATTGAATCCAGCTCCAGACTTAAGGGAAAATCTCGCATCATTTGAACCAAATTTAAAAAAAACTAAGTACAAGGAACTCATTAAATTTATTTTGTAAGGAGATTTAATGAAAAGAAAACATACTATATAAAACAATCAATAATATATTTACTATCAATAATAGAAGTATGACAAGATAGTGGATAAATATATTAAACTTTGAGCATATTATAATTGTGACTCCGCAAAAAAATTTTTTTCCATAAAATTTCTTACCAAATCTACATATTGCGTGTATCCTATCTTCACATTCTTTACCATACAAATACTATATATAATAATAAACTTGCAAAAACAAATTTCATGAAATACAGTCATTTTTATATGGTGGTACAATTTAGCGTTATGTACTACCAAGTGGTACGCGAGTCAAAAAAGGTTGGGAAACGCTGACGTACATAGATAAAGTAAAAATGTAAAACATAAATTTATAATAAAACTTTATATTTATTCGTAGTACTAATTTGATTATTCATACATACAATTTAAATAAAAAACGCATCTATAGTTTTAATTTTCTGTCTTTTGAATTAGCAATATTGTAAAATTTTAAATCATTCACTAATTTATGTTCTATTGACAAAATGTTTAAACCAGAAGTGCGATCTTGACTACTCACAGTCCTGAAATAGTTTTTGATTATTCTGAATTTGCTGAAACTTCTTTCAGTCGTGGTTATTGTCGCTGGCATTGCCATAAATATGTCCTTAGCTTGTATAATACTTCAATAAGATTCTTGTAAATCCCACTCACTTAGTACATTCAAAATATCCATATGACAAATAGTGCTCGGATCTTTATTTTTCAATCAAAAAAGAACTTCATGATTGTTACCCATTCACTGTTAACGACACGCCTGTCTAACGACACGCCTGTCGTGTTCACTAAATTTTCGTAGCCGCACGCGACTCACCGAGCGCGCTTTGTCCCTTTCCAACAGAAAGGTTAAAAAATAAATAAAATACGCACTTGCTGTAGTAACGCGAGAAGCATTCAATTATTTCGCCTAAAGGTCTCTATACACTCTCTATTTTAAATTTTATATAATTTTATTTACTGTTTATTTTTTAACTTATTCAAAAATATAGATTTTTTGGTGATTATATTTTTATACAAAAAGCTTAGTAAATATTACTCTTAGTAAATGTAAGGGAATATACTAAAATGTCTAATGGGTGATCCAAATATGATGCTATCATTTTATATGTAAAAATGCCAGTTTTTTTTCGATTTACCTGCTTACACGATAATGGTTAGTCGATTCCTGGAATACATACATCATGTAATACCTTTTAGCAATTGTGGACTTTTACGCTACCTTTTAAGGGAACTAAATAAGGGAAAAACCAAAAGTTCCTTTTTTACGGGATATCATATGAAAAGTACATTCAGTCTTAGCTCAACTGTCGTTTGAGACTTCACAACTTGACTTACGTATCTACTTGATTTTCCGCTACACGTTTACAACCTGGACCGTCTTAGAGAGTGCGGATTCATCTTAGAGAGTGCAGATTTTGAATAAATGTTTGTATATAATTTCGAGTATAAAAATCGAGTAAACATTCGAGTGTTGTTACTATTATTTTTACCTTATCTATGTACGTAGTAACAATAGATGAAGTTTTGTGATCATGCGAAAATTCGAACTCGAGATTTTGACTGATTCGAACTCAGAATCGATCACTGATCACGTTTTCATGATCTAGAAAAAATGTGTGTGTGTGTGTGTATTTTGGGGATATTTTTAACACCGTTAGTCCTATCGAAATGAAACTTAGTATCGGTTAATGAAATTCTTATTGACACGTCGTAATTTTTTTTCAAATTTTTAAGTTGACCGGAAATGATACCTCCCCTTATAGGTGTCCTCTTTTTTTTAAGTTTTTAATTCAATTATCTCCCAAACCACTAACTAAATCGGACTGAATTTTTTTTAAATATAATAGAAATAATAATTTTAATAACCTTATATTTTTTAAATATTTCTATCTGAACCGGAAGTAGTACTTTTACTCTAGAGAATCGAGGTTTTTTATGTTTTTCTCAGAAACCTTTTGGTTGTTTGAACTGAAATTTCATATCTAAAAGTTTAAGCTTAATACCAAGTTACTTATAAAATTTAGTTACTTATAAAAGTATCTGTCAGCCGGAAGTGGCAGTTTACTCTTGTTAGATTTTTCTTCCACTATTTTTTTCGACCTCTTAAACATGTGTGTTCGTCACAAAAAAATTCAAGTATAATTCTTGTAGCAATATAATGAAAATGAAAAAAAAATTATTAAATTTTATAAACCGGAAGTGGGATATTTTTCACTTAGAAAGGTTGAAAATGTTGTGCCCACTACTCTGTCCACACCCCTGAAAGTATTAAGCTGAAAATTTATATTTCTATCCTTTATGTACTAACTTAGAGCTGGTAGGGTTTTGGTCAGAATTCGTAAACCGGAAGTAGTATTTTTTTTAAAAACAATATTTCATTATTTCATTTTGACCTTTTAAATTGTTTTAAGCTTTTTAATATTTATTGTGTATAATAAAAATAGTGATTTTAAGTAAAAGTAAAAAAAAAACACTTAATTTAATGAACCGGAAGTGGGATTTTTTTCCTCGTAGAAAGGTCAAAAATGTTGTGCCCACTACTCTGTCCGCACCCCTGAACGTATTAAGCTGAAAATTTATATTTCTATCCTTTATGTACTAACTTAGAGCTGGTAGGGCTTTGGTCAGAATTCGTAAACCGGGAGTAGTATTTTTTTTTAAAACAATATTTCATTATTTTATTTTGACCTTTAAAATTATTTTTATTTTCTTGATATTTAATGAGTATAATACTGATAGTGATTTTTAGTAATAAAAAAAAATTGAACAAAATCTGACAACCGGAAGTAGAACTTTTGTTTTGTGCAAGTTTCCATACATTTGCGCTCAATTTGTATCGCTATCATTAGTCATCAGTTCAATATCGAATTTTGTTTTGTAACCTTCTTATTTTTTATTACGTTTCAATATGGAGAATATGTATGACACTGATGTTGAGTATGGAACAGAGAGTGAATACGAAATCGACAGCGAATTGGAGTCTGATAGCGATAGCGATAACGACGAAAATGTCGCTCCTTAATATTTCTCAAACCGTAATGTCTTCTGTTGTACCTTCAACTTCTTCAAACGGGTCAACCAGCCAGCCTTCAACATCAAGAACATGGTCGAATACAGCTATGCAGCGTCAGGAGATTCCTTTTACGGGGAGGCCAGGGATTAAAGTTGCTATTCAGGGAAACGAACCCATAGATTTTTTAAATTTATTATTAGATCAGGAATTTTATAATCTCGTGTTAAAACATAAATTAAAGTGTTTTATTATTTTTAAATATCGTTATATTATTTGCTAATTATTCGAACAAAAATTTTCCAGAAGTTTTTTTTTTACGAAAATAATGAATAAATATAGGTACCGTATAGCGTGCTTTATGCAAGATGCAGGTAGACGTGCGTTCCAAGAAATATCTAGACCCTCACACTGTCAAAACATTTGTGAGACAGAGCTATTTTATAAAATATCAGCATAGCACGGATTCTAGTTGAAATTGAATAAATGTATTGAAAGTGTTAATAAATGTATTGGTCATATTGTATTTTGCTTCACGCTCCGAGCGTCATTCAGATTTTTGCGCCCTTGGTAAATGTCCCGTTGCCAATGCCTTGGTACGGTCCCGACTGTATGTATAATATATTTTTAAATAAATAAATAAATATCTTAGTTAAGGTAGTAGTATCGTAACGATGTAATAAATATGGAATTGAAATGTTTGTAACATTTATGACTATGCCTTATTCGCCAAACGTTTACGACTTTTCGTTTTTTTAACGGTGTCGTTTGTGTTTCGATATTGTAATCTCCCTGCGGGGCGTTTGCGTAAATCCCCAATAAATAACCACACCCTAGCCATTGTTTCCGTATTACTGTGGGCAATGGGGAAAAAGGGGGTGGGAGGAGGGCGCAGTGGTACTCCGCCCTTGGCCAGGTAAGCGGCCAGATTTAGTGGTGGGCCCGCAAGCACATTACTCGCACTTATTATGGGAAAATGGCCCTAACTCTGCTTTACTTTATATTTTCTATCGAATCAATCAATCTTGAATTTATTATTATAACTATCAGAATTTTCTTCACCTTGCCGATTTGTATGTTCAAGTACGTAAAATTCGTATATTTTTAGTCAAAATCTTTAGGTCTAGTAAATATACCCACGACTGTACAATAGTTGCGGGTGAAAGCTTATGAGCTGCACTGACCAATAGTTTTATTATATAATCTCTAAGTGTATAATATATAATAGTTTTATTATATAATCTATAAGTGAAAAGCCCGAAAACGCAAATATTGGAAGGCAAAGATCGAAAATCGAAAGATCTTCGAAAGTCGAAATATCAAAAAAAAAAAAGGCTGCATGGTAAACGGTACTATGTATATATGTATAATATATATGAGTGGCATGCGGTGAAATTATCTCTCTTTTTGTCATACAGCCTTGTTTAATGTGCGCGCACAGAATACGGGAGGAAAAGCCTGTATCTCTTGTTCCTGTGGTATCCTGCTCGCGCAAATTAAGACGGGGGGAGAGAGACTTTTACCGCACGCCACTGATATGTATACTAACCGTTTTTCATATGTATGCATGGTAAACGA
Source organism: Arctopsyche grandis (assembly GCF_051622035.1). Taxonomy (NCBI): domain Eukaryota; kingdom Metazoa; phylum Arthropoda; class Insecta; order Trichoptera; family Hydropsychidae; genus Arctopsyche; species Arctopsyche grandis. Next base: position 20,072,132 of record NC_135355.1, on the reverse strand, counting down.
ACATTTTCGACTTTTTAACATTCGGTGTGGTGACGGTCACCCCTCGCGGATGCATCTACATATATTATACGTTCGACTAGCGAGTAGATACATACGCGGTTCGTCAACTTCTGTTTGGGCGAATGCTTGGTCACATTATGTTCGGAGTTCGGGTAGTTTTACGCAAGTGGAGACGTGTTATTAAAAATATGATAACTATAGGTTGTTAGAGAAGATTTACATATGTACATATGTATTTGTATACATATGTAGTTAGACAGGTTTCACGAAATCCCATTTACTCTTTGCGTACGATGGCCGCAAATTGTGGAAGCCGTTTATAAACTGGAGGTTAATAATGTACTACATAGAACCTTCCAGATCCGACTCTAAGCTTTCCACGTTCAATTGCAGCTGCAAATGCATTCTCTCCAAGGTGCAATAAAATGGCCCCAGAAAGCATCATGTGTCTAATGGCCGGCCGCAATTCCACTAATTTAACATGATTTTTCTTTCCTGGATGCTGGCCATAAAATTTATTAAAATCGTTTTATATTTTATTAAATCGTCTACTTCGTTCATTTTATGTATTTCAATCAAAATCTACCTATTTTCAATTACGTACCTACATGTTTATTTTTTGGACCTCGATTCTGACGAAATAAATTGCTTTATACGTACATTTTTTTTAATTATATGCATTCATTAGTATGTAAATATTATCACACATTCATCACGTTTGTAATTTATAATCCAAAAGGGATATAATACCGCTGGCAATTATTTGTATAGATATTTTGGATATATTTAATTAGTCTTATGTATATGTACATAATTCTGATTTACATCATTTGAATATTCGTTTTCAAAAGGACAAATTTCAGAGGACAAAAGGAAATTTGGCGATTACTAACTTTGCATATGCATTTTTTCAGTAATGGTCTAGTGCAGTGGTTCCCAACCGGTTGATGGTTGGTGGTACGTGAAAAAATATCAGTTATGGCGGACATGCAGAAATGAATGATTTACAATTGAAAAAATATGAATATTTTAATCAATAAACTTTAGTTTAATTAATCATAGTCGATGTCAATATGTATGTATGTACAGTCGATGATCGATAATCCGGCAATCGATACCGTTTTCCTCTGGTCCGGCATGGATTTTTAAATATACTGCATTCACGCTACAAAAAATAAATAACTTGAATTCGACACTTCAGAACAGTTCGATAGCGATCGGATAAAATTGAAAGTATGATTAGAAAATTAGATTTTTGGAAGCTGTGTATCGAAAATGATTAACCTGAAGTATTTGAAACCTTACATAATTTCTTATCTGAAAACAAGATTCGTTTGTCTCGGAATATACGTGAAAAAATAATTGAACATTTAATAGGGCCGAAAGTTGAATTATAAAAAATTAAAAATAATTTTTGTCTAGATATTAGTGAAGAATATGAACAGCTTGCTGACAAAGCACTTTAATTTCTGTTGCCGTATACTAGCACTGAACTGGTTGAGAGAGCTTTCTCTTCGTATATTTTAAAAAGAGACAAATATTGCATATGTATCGAATGCAGCTCCAGACTTAAGGGTATATCTTGCATCATTTGAACCGAATTTTAAAAACTATGTTCCTCGAAATAAGTTCAAGGATCTCATTCAACTTATTTTGTAAGCAGATTTAATTAAGAAAATAAAATATATTACATGTACTTTGTAATTGTGTTTTTATTAAAACCAATAATCAATAATAGAAGTAAGACGAAATTGTAGATAAATACATTAAACTTTGAGCATATTATAATTGTGTAATCCGCAAACAATTTTTTTTTCCACAAAATTGATCCATTGTGTCTACCCTGTCTTGACATTCCTTACCATGCAAATAAGATATAATTACACTTGCAATAACAAATTTCATGAAATTTGTTTATATGGTGGTACAATTTAGCGTAACGTACTAACAAGTGGTACGCGAGTCATAAAAGGTTGGGAGCCGCTGGTCTAGTGCTATAGTACGTTTCCAATTTGGCGTTGCACGTTCAGTCAAAACTGAAACAACGGCGACAAACTCAATTGACAGACGTTGAATTAATGAACATCCACTCGGGGGTCGGTCGTATGGGAGAGCAGTATCCGAATTGCGATGTAAATGCATATTCGCCTAACTAACAATATTTGAGATGTGTCGATATGTGCCACTCATGCAAATTCTGATGTTGTTTTCGCATTGTGTTATATTATGGGAATAAATCGTTTATATGTAAAATTTTCCTACATTATTTGAATGTTCGAAGGTATTAATTCAACCCGCACGAACCTCGGAATATGAATTTAAAATTTTCGAAAGAGCACACAATAGACCACGAATATTCACAAATGTTAACCCATCGTGCTGAAATAACGAAAAAAAAAGAAAAATAAACGAGCATACCATGGTTCAAAATGTTCATTTACATCCTTTTAGCGAGGGTGGTTCACTGAGTTTACAATTGAATTCAAGGCTTACATACGACGTTGCATTTAAAAGCCATTGACAAAACCTATGATCCTAACCCAACCTCTTTCCTTGTTACGGCTTTTGTTCTCGTGGGATGTTTAGTAATACTCTATATACCATTCTCTCTTTCGAGTTTGTGCTGGATCATTACGTCATTTTGTGTTTTAATTTGAAAAGTTTTCACGGGACATCATAGGGTTGAGAGAAAAGGAGACATCGTCCGCTTGCAATATCCCATTCATCGTAATTAGTCCAATTATTTTAAATTATTCATGCGGTCGATGCGGGAGAGGTGTCGTGCTACCTAGCCGTTGGGGGTTGATAAACGGGATGTTTATTTTGTTCAGGCTGTTATGACGGTGACAATAAATAAAGCGGGAGAAAAACGAGCTCAGTTGAACAAAATCGTCACTTAAAAAAAAGAAAATCGCCATATAAAAAAGAAAACTGAATGTTTCCATATCAATTTTTAGCTTTTCCATTTTTCATTTAGTACATCGTAGTATTGTTTGAAATATGAATTTGTTTTATTTTGGGGTACTACTAAAAAGTAGATGTAAATAAAGTATGGGATATTAATTTTGACTTTATAAGTATCAATTATATACGAGTATCTGTAATAGATATAAAGTGACTGTGAAGTAAATTTTCTGCATTTTCGTGGATATTAGTAGTTCTTTTGTCCACTTATCGTCCAATATTTTAATGTATGTGTCTCACACACTTATACTAATATTGTCAATTGATTCACCGCATACGTCACTTTTGTCGTGCTTATCTCTCTTATCATTACAATAATATGTAGATATTATACAACTGATTTTACGCAACATTATTGCCGCATTCACTGGCAAACTCGAATTTATTAAATGTTAACTAAATTTAATACTTGTTAACTAAAACTTTTTTTTAGGAAATATTTCTATTATTATTTGAGCGGTTATAATTTGAAAGTGGCATTAAGTTCACTTCTATTCATTTCAAGAAATATCACACAAAAAAAAAATATATAATGTTTTGAATGTTTTCAAATATACATATGTATAACGGCAAATACAGCCAGCAGTGGCGTACGGTGGGTGTTGATGTTGGGTGTGCTGTGTATGAAAAACTGATTTTACGAAAGCGTAATTGAAAAATCATGTCTAAAGAGCGAAGAATCAAATTAATGTATAAATAATAATAAAGTTCGGTTTAAAAAATAGCACTTCTTTATTATTTTCATACATAGCACACCCAACATCAACATCGCCGTTTGCCACTGATAGCCAGCATGGATCGGTGATTGCGTTTATGTTTAGCACCGAGAGGTTACCGGGTTCAATTCCGTGCTAATCTTTAATACTGATGGTTATTTGTGACTCTAAGTCGATCGTTTCTTATCAGAGTTTGCCAATTTATCTGATTTCATTGTTGAAACGGTTCTTCCATCAAATTGGCAAAAATCATTCTACCCGCTATGTCACGAATATCTAAATTTGATTTATGTACAATAAGTAAAAAATTATGTACAAGTCTAAATCCATAGACGTCTCTATGGATTAATGAATTAATTGTTAATTTCGTGTTCTTCAGCCTCTCGAAATACAGCGAATTATTTAATAAAAATGCTGCAATGTTTGTAATTAATTGTTTAGGAAGGCACATTCGGGTCTACCTGTTAGGCCTTCCATACTAATGGACGAAGTGAAGCTAATGTAAACCTTGTAAAAAATTAAAAATGAACTGTCTTAAAAATCTCACATGTTTGTTTTAATTGTATGTATGTATGAATGTACATACTTATAATTAAATTAACTTTAACTTTTTCTAACAAAAGCGTTATCCACAATCCACATTATCATCTATTAAATTGACACGTTTTAATTATTTTTTTTAGTTATTCTACAAACACTTGTTTAACTTTTAAGCGAAAACTTTAATCAGCTTTATATGGTTAAAATAATTTTACTTGTGATTACTTAATTTTTCACACGATGCATTCGATTCTAAATATTCAGTCGATTATATCACTTTACTTATTAATGTACATATTTTATTGTATAATAGTTTTATAAAATTGGACTTTTCCTCAAATGAGATCGATATTTTTGGTGGAGAATTAAAAATATTAATATATCGGTTGCGTGTTTTGAAATTGACGACATTTATAAATTAACCGATAGTGTGGCGATAATATGCTAATATAAAAGGGTCGAGTTCGCCTTCGGAATATGAAATGAACGATCGTTACGACCGGATGAATAATTATCAATTACGCAGCGGCGTCCTTAATCACCGCGGTGACAAATTATTCTTTTGATGTAATTGCATTCTCGTGTATATACAATGTATGTACATACATATGAAGCCTTATCCATCTACCTGTGCGACAAAGGAAAATTGCGCTCTGAAAAACTGGAGACTCAATTTCGAAATGAACGCCCTTATCCCATAAAAGCTTTATGTGTACGTCATTACTTCACCCTCGAGTGCTCTCAATATGTAAATACGGTTATATAATAAACAATGCGTTGCCGTTGGACATACAGCCCGATATTCCAGAGCGTCTGTAGTCCCTTTTACTTTCGACGCTAGTTTCAATGTAAAAGAAACAACGTGTTAATTTGAATATGAATAAGCTTTCGATTACAAAGCTCGCGCGTTTAAGTGTCCACAGTTTGTCTTGCTTAGAGCGGATCAAATGCTGTATGTATATCACGTTTTATTATTCGCCATTAGTACGTATTATCTTCACAAAATCGATGTTTGCGTATTTTGAATATGTGTGGTATGTCAAATTAGAGTTTTGTTCAGACTATTTTACTTTATCTATGTTAGTAGTAACAATAGATGAAGTTTTGTGATCATGCGAAAATTCGAACTCGAGATTTTGACTGATTCGAACTGAGAATCGATTACTGATCACGTTTTCATAATCTAGAAAATATGTGTTTGTGTGTGTGTGTGTGTGTGTGTGTCTGTGTATTTTGGGGATTTTTTGAACACCGTTAGTCCTATCAAACTGAATTTAGTATCGGTTACTGAAATTCTTATCGACACGATACAAATTTTTTTCAAATTTTTAAATTAACCGGAAATGGTACCTTATAGGTATTCCCCCCTTTTTTTAAGTTTTTGAATACAATTATCTCTCAAACCGCTGACTGAATCGGACTGAATTTCTTTTACATGTAATAGAAATAATAATTATTATACCTAACCTTATATTTTTTTAATATTTTTATCTGAACCGGAGTACTTTTACTCTAGAGAATCGATGTTTTTTTTATGTTTTTCTCAGAAACCGTTTGGTTTATTGTACTGAGATTTCATATCTACATATGTAGAAGTTTAAGCGAAATAACAAGTTATGTATAAAATTTGGTAAGAATCCCTCAGCCAAAAGTAAAAGTTTATTCCTGTTTTTCAAGTATAATTCTTGTATTAATGTGATGAAAATATAAAAAAGTGGGATATTTTCCTCTTAGAAAGGTCAAAAATGTTGTCGCCTCAATTCTGTCCACACCCCTGATCGTATTAAGCTGAAAATTTATATTTTTTATTTTTTATGTACTAACTTAGAGCTGCGAAGGTTTTGGTCAGAATTCATAAACCGGAAGTAATATATATTTTTAAAAAAATATCTAATTATTTTATTTTGACCTTTTAAATTATTTATATCTTATGTTTATAATATTTATGTATGGGCGTGGCATAAAAAAGGTTAGGAAATAATGATAGATTAATTTAAATCATGCTTATAGCAAAACCGCTGATTAATAATGTCTATTCACTTGTTTTTATTATGCAAAAGTAAGTGAATATCGTGGCGCCTTTAAAGTGGTCGGTCACGTATAATATTTTGAAATCCAATATTCTGAATGTCGACCAACTCGTGCGCTTAGATCGGTTGTGGAATGCTGAATGCGCTTGTACGAATGTATGTGTGTTGGATTTTTTCATGAGAACCTTTCACGTAGAAACAAGCTTCAGATGGGATCCCTTCGCGCATCCAGCATCATTTTTATTTTATTCAATGAATACAATATAACCGACGGAGGCGAAGAGAATCCTCGCAGACGAGATGATCCTTCAGGACCTGAGTTACAGCCTTCCCGCGCCGTGTTGTACCTCGTGTAGTATCACGCAGCGTCGGATAAATCCCTCAGATAACTTATCTCGTCGTATATGCGAGGTACGTGCAGGTGGTAGACGCAGGTGAGATCGACGTGAAAAAAGCGGCCCGCAACATCATCATCATTGTGAGAGAGGGTGAGTGTGTAGGCTCGTAGGGTGCGTCTTACGCCCACTTTCTTTTTATTTTATTTTTTCGTCGAGATAAATGGCCGTTTAGACTGCGACATTAGCTTATCTGCGTCTCTCGCTTTAGTTGCGGGTGCTTCTATTCGCTAATAAATTTTGTTTAGTCGAAACGAAATATAAAAAAATACGCCGTGTGCAGAGTACGTGTTTTGGACTAAACATAACACTAATAATTCGTCTTCATCCTACTATAATATGCATTTTTTGTTATACACATATATTTATATCACTGTTTAAGCAATAGTTTACCAATCGAGGGTTTGTGGGTTCGCATTCCGCTGTTGTTAAGATTTAGTGTGTGTGTTTCTGTGTATTTTGCACACCATTAGTCCTATCGAACTGAAACTTAGTATTGGTAACTAAAATTATTATCGACACGACGTAATTTTTTTTCAAATTTTTAAGTTAACCGGAAATGGTACTTCCCCTTATAGGTGTCCTTTTTTTAGGTTTTTGAATTCTATTATCTCCCAAACCGCTCACTGAATCGTACTGAAATTTTTGTACACTTAATAGAAATTATAAATTTTATAACCTTATATATTTTTTTAATATTTTTACTTGAACCGGAAGTAGTAGTTTTACTCTAGAGAATCAAGGTTTTTTATGTTTTACTCAGAAAGCTTTTAGTTTATTGAACTGAAATTTAATATCTACAAGTTTAAGCTTAATACCAAGTTATGTATAAAATTTGGTAAGCATCCGTCAACCGGAAGTGGCAGCTTACTCTTGTTTGATTTTTCTTCCACTATATTTTTCGACCCCAACATGTGTGCTCTTCAAGAAGAAATTCGAGTATAATTGTTGTATTAATTTGATGAAAATAAAAAAAAATGATTAAATTTAATAAACTGGAAGTGGGACTTTTTCCTCTAAAAAGGTAAATACATTTGCGCTCAATTTGTATCGAAAATGCTGTCATAGCTATTAGTATTTCATAATGTGTGAATGTGTCTGTACGTTTCAAAATTGAATTCAATAGGTCAATGACCGGGGTTTGTTTATACATAATTGTAGGTATTCGGTTTTGTAAACTAAACATACAAAGCTCATAAATAGAGGTAGGACCGGAAGCGCGCCGTCTATTGTTCCATTATTGTAAATGCTTTGTAAAAAAGGCTCGGTAAACATTTAACAATGCATTTACAACATGTGAACAATGAACAGCGCGCTCTGGGTCCGCTCTTTACTCATAAAACTTTTTCCTTACGAGTTTTTGAATTTTTCTTTTTTCATATTATCCGATTCCAGATTCAGAATTCAACTTCGATTTTGACTTTGGGTTTTATAATTTTATTATTATTTTTTATTGCATGATTCAATTGACATAACCTATGTAATGATATTTCATCAGGCTTACCACTTAGATATATGTATGATGTACATACATATGTATAAAAACGGATGTGATATGTTTATTTATATGTACCACTTAGATATATGTATGTATATATGTACATATGTATAAAAACGGACGTGATGTATTATATGTTTATTTACTGTATTATTAATTATTATTGTACATCGATTTCGATTCCTTTTTCAGTTCCAGTTCTCAATTCCTTTTTCAATTCCGATTTCCAATTCCTGTTTCAGTTCCGAATCCCGATTCCTGTGTCAGTTCCGATTTCCGATTTCTGTTTCAGTTCCGATTCGGATTAATTATTACTATTCGTATTGTAACATTATTAAATCATATATCAATTTTTTTCCGAAACCATACGTTGAAATTTTAACGGGCATAACAATAGAGTACATATAAATAGATACATATATATGTGTGCCTATAATTATGAAAGCGGTCTAAGTCAAGAAAAAATATTTTTTTTAATCAATTACATATTACTATACATATAACCGATATTAAACGATAAAATCGACTTTAAGAAAAAAAAATTCTTTCATATTTCACTTTCATAATTATGGGCACATGTATACACTATACTAGATATGTATAAATACATTGCAATAATACACAGTATATGTATGTACAGTGGAAGCAATCAGGTTTTCCCACCATCTACTATTTTTTTATTAAAAATTTGTCCATACGCATATGTAATAAGTCGTGGATAGTAGAAGTAATCGGTATTCGAAGTTGCAAAACCATGATGTAGCACAATGGTTTTCAGAATTTAAAATATCGATTAATACTCATTGTATGCAATGTCGTTCATGAATTCACCCGCGTTGTGATACGATGCGTTGTGATACAAATGTACATACGTATATATGTACTCTATTGGCGAATTTCGCGAAAAATTCGTAACTGCGTATTATTCTGCTGCGTGTTTGTTTGAAAACTTTTCTTTGATAATATTGTATTAGGAAGTTACAACGCGAATACGAGAAACCTCCCTAAAGAAAGATACTCCAAAGTTAGTATGCTGAAAATGTGTTTTACATAAACGTGCTTGATTCGCTCATGAAAATGTTGTAACAGAGTCGTATCTCCACGTGTTCGATTTTTGTACATATATGTTTTTGTTGTCTTTTAAGTTTTATTTTTTTTAATATCAGTATATTTTGCATTTATTTTCTTTAGTAGTGAATTCGCCATAAAATTTTATAGAACTGTGGAGAATTATTATATTTTCCGCTTGACACTGGCTGTCATCCGCCAGCCAATAATCGAAGTCGCGCTTTACGAGCTGCAATACAGTTTTCAATTTTGGAAAAGCGATTCGTTTCGTCAGGGGTTGTAAATTTTGAACGGGTAGTAACATTTTCAGCTCCAACACTAGTGTACGATTCACCTATCGACGCGGATGTTTGCAGTTTTGCAGAATCAAAAATTGCAATGCACGTATTTGAGAGAAATTAACGCGTTACAAATCTCAATATTTCACATTTAATTGATTTTTTGATCAATTAATCCTGCAGATTTTATTTTGGGCACCCATTAGTCAGCGGTTACCTACCTGACGGTAATTATGCCCGTGAGTGCGATTAAGACAATTACGTGAGAATAACGAGACAGTTTTATAACATTACACAAGCGAGAAACAAATTTAATTGTATTAATAAATGTATTAATGTGTGTTTATATTTTATTTTTTATTTATTTTTTACTAAAGTAAATCTACCAACTTATGAATGGAGCTTCCGTTTATTGCGTATGATCGTTCATTCGCAGAGATACAATAAACGGTTTGTGACTCTTATAAAAGCTTACGTTGTAATAAAATTTTATTACACTTGATTTTTAGATTTTTTTTCCTCTGTCATTTAAAAGGGAATAGGAGCAATTCCATTTTTATTGGTAAGGCTCAAAAGGTAACCGTAATAAAACGTCGAAAACGTGGCCGTTTCATACTAATAATGTCATATTTTTAAAGTAACGGTTTATATTTTGACTTGTTATAACTGTTTTAGTATTTGTAATGTTACACAAATCATTATGCTACGAATATACAATACATACATCCATATGAACAGTTCATCCGAGACTTCTAATTATTTTATAATAAATTAGACATTTAAGCCAGCCAAAACACAATATATGCGAACACCTTAGACTCTAAGGTGTACTTTATCTTTTTTAGATAAAGGTTTATTATTTAAAACTTGTATATGTTATTATATCTATTAAAAAATAAAAGGTAGGGAGGCGCGAAAAGAAATTTTTTAGGGAGGCGTAGTACCATAAAGTTTGGAAACCGCTTCCTTAGAGTACATTGAAAACAGCGAATTTTGAAATTTGGAAACACCTCTAGTTGTTAAAAATGTTCTGTATCATGGGGAATCTGTTTCAAATGATATAAAAGATCCCAAAAATTGATTTGTACTGGCGCCAGCACATATAATGAAAAGATTATGAGAAAGACACTAGAAAAGGATGCTACACAGGCCGAATTGAACGTTTGGGGGCTGTGTTAGCGATTCTGATTTCTCGACGATTTTCATTTCTCGAGAAATAAGAATTCTCAATTTAACTTCTTAAATTTCTCAAGAATTCTCAAGAAATTTTGATAAATGAAAAACTGTATATAACACACAGTAAAGTATCGTTTTTTCGTCATTATTGGATTCAAGAATACAAATATATGTTTTCGCATTATTTGAATGTAATTGTTGCATTCATTTTGTATTGCATTCTGCCGATTCCCACGCCTTATTTCTTCTATAATCACCAAAGTAAAGATGACACCGCCAGTCGGGTAGAGTAATAGAAATAAATTGTAATAGAAAAAAAAGTCAGGTAAAAAATTACGGTAAATCCACTCGGAGGATAATTGAGGGATTGATGCGTTTGCAATGTCTAAAGACTGACGCATTTGCAATGTCCAGCTCAAAATGAGATAAAGATCAATTTAGAAAGTAGTCAAAATATGATAAAAAAAAACATAAGGCACGTTCGAAAGTTAGAAATTTGTAAACAATTTTTCATCATTCCTAGACCTCTTATTTTAAAACCTTCTAAGAAGTATGCACATTAGGTATAAACCCGCTCTTTCAAATGCAGCTATATAAAAGGCAGTGGTTGTAAACTTTTTGAAAATATTTGCCAAAAAAATATTTTTGTACAATAAAAAATGTTTTATAGAATTTCTTGAGAAATGAGAATTTTCAATTTGGCATTTTTTTCGAGAAATTCTTGAGAAATAACTCTCGAGAAGGAACACTAGGCTGTGTGATATAGAAATCTTCTTTTTTTATGTATATATAGTGGAATGTAAAATTTATCACAATCTATTATTAAATATTCTGTGTTAAATAGTTATTTTCACATTTTTTTGAAGACAATGTTTTTTGTTTTTATGTCGCACACCACTCGACTCTTGTCATTAAAACTCTGCGGAAATTAGCGTCAACGTGCTGGACGTTTTAAAAGCCCTTGGTTATTGTTGAGTGCATTGATTTTCAACGGAATTTTCGTTTTTCGTAGTTTCCGGTCGTTGGTGGCATTAGTGACGATTTTTTTTAACAATTATAATAATTTATTTATTTAAAGTTTGGACCGTTGTAGCATTCCTAATGCGCCACAATGGTCAAAAATATAACAGAAAAGACAAGAAACAAAATAATAAATTAGACATAACAAAAACAAAACATATATATACACAAACAACTAAAAATAATAATTATTATTATTATATATCGTTTATCGTCTTGAATTCATTCTATGTTTACAAGGTTTTTGTATTTCGTAATATTCTTTCTCGATTATGATTTTCAAGTTATGAATTCCATAAGTCCTCACCAGATAGAGTTTCAAAATTTATTTGTTTATAAAGTGGAGTGTCACCTATGTATAATACCTATACATATGTGTATATGTACATACAGGTAGTCCTCGACTTAAGACGGTTCGCACTTACGACATATAAAAAAGGAATATATAATTTTTAATTCATTATATTTCCTTTAGATTTTTAATTTTTTCTTCAATTTAAATATGTATTCATTTGACTTATTGAATTGATAAAAATAAATTCAATAAAATAAAAAAGTTTTGAAAAAATAATTCTATCTATTAATAAGTACGGATGATGTATTTAGATGTTTATTTTTTTTCAATTTAAATATGTATTCATTTGAATTATTGTATTAATGAAAGTAATTAAAACTACCGAAAAAAAAGTACATAAATATACTCGTATATGTATGTATGTATAATATATACAGGGTGTTTGGTAGCTAAGTGCAAAGCCTTAAAGGGTTGATAGCTCATATCATTTAGAAAATTTTGAGCCACACACCTCAGTCCAAAGTCGTAGGGTTTTTAATTTCATTTTTAAAGATTTTTTGTAAAAACACCAAAATCTCACAAGCTGATTGCTAATACTGTCCAAGTTAAAAATGGTATGTCAGTCAGTTATTATGTTTTTGTTTGTCTAATGTTTATTCAATCAAATAAAACCAAATACAACCATCTGTGTCAACAGAAAAAAATAATAGAGGCAGCATAAGTTTTCAAAAATTTGTCAAGTAGGAAAAATCTGATTTTTTTTTTTTATTTAAAAAAATTACTTAATTTTCTTTAAGAGGTAAAACCTTTTTAAATCACGTCTGATTTTTGCCCTTTCTTTTAAGATATCACTCATGCAGATGTCTTGCTAATTATTAGAATTAGGGTGTAAAAACCTAATAGAAGCGCGCCGCGCCGACTTTAATGTTATCGTCTAATGTCAAATAAAACAAAAATTTAGATAAAATTATTTGTTGTTTATGTTCAAATGGCAATTTCTAGTGCATACTAGAGTCCTTCGTCTCACTTCCACGATGGTAATTTTGGGTAAAAAAAAGTAATTATACAATAGCAGATAATCAGAAAAGGGAATTGAGACGAAAGACTCGAGAGGACTTGGTATGACGTCACCTTGTCCCCTTGTATCCTGCTCGTGTTCACGTGAGTAATACTGTACGACAAAAACAGGTAGAATTTCATGGTTCTAAGACACTTACCCCCTGGACACATACCCCCCGAACATATACTGCCGGTCAAAAACCCCCTGGTCAATAACCCCCCGTGCAAATAGCCCTCGCCAAGTATAAAAATATTTTATAATAATCGTAAGTGAAACGTAAAGGAGGTTTGTAAATATTGACAGTATCTTTAATAAAAAGTCAGTATCAATATCAATACTAATTTATTTAATTCATAATACATGTACATATATCGGATTCTCTGTAAATAATCAATAAACAATAATAAAAAAATCAGTCAGATAAAAATACAAATTCAGAAGTACAGATAATACTTTTATTAAACTTTTCGTTCGATACCACAGAACGCAAACGCCAACTGATGATTGAGATTTTTTAAATTGAAATTTATTCTATTTACAACAATAAATTGAAATTAAATATTGTATATAAATTGAAATTAAATATGCTCTACCACACATAATTTATTCTTATTTATTACTTTTAAATTATTTATTATTTATTACTATTTTTTATCCATGGCGGGGGCTATTTGCACGGGGGGTTAATGACCAGGGTGTTTTTGACCGGGGGTATGTGTCCGGGGGGTATATGTCCAGGGGTACATGTCCGGATACCGCATTTCATGGCTCGTCACTGGTATATATGTACGTATGTACAGTACCGGTAATTGAAATCGCATCGAATTAATCGAAGTAATTGTATCGTCGAACTCCCATGCAAAATTCAAAGCTGGCTCCAATGATGAAAAAAGTGTCAAAATTGGTCAAAGGTACATCAAAACTGGACTGTTGATGATTGAAAGAAAGTATTGTTTAATTACACTGAGCAACAAAAATAATTTAACGGAGTGGAAACTAGTCAATCTTTACCAAATTTGACCTATTAAATTAGAATATGACAATGAGTTTTGTTGCTTTCTCCTCTTTTTGGAATAAAAATGCACAAGCTTTACAGATTTTTGGCTTTTGCAGTCTTTAACTCAAAATCTAGTATTGCTATACCAAAAGTGATTATTGGAAACAATTATTATTAAATATGATTGTTATATAATAGAAATATTGGTTTCATTTTCTGATCTAAATTTAACAAAATTTGACAAAAATCTAGGTTACTATAGTGGAAAGAGTACATGCTTGCGTTTCTAACTTGTTTCTATTCATTATGCTGCATAGCAATATAAATTAACATTATTATGCATAATAATAAATATAGAATGTATTGTTTTTACAGCACTTAGTTGAGTTTGATAATTATGTGGATGTTTTTATCCTTTATTGAGTACATATGTATGTATGTACAATCAGGGCTTTCCAGGGCCCGGAATAATCGAGGGGCCCCGTGACGGAAATAATGCTTGTTATATAATACTTTAGTAATCAATTTTATTTAAATATAGCAACCAACGTATATATGTACATAGGTACTTTTCTAATAGTTCTGATAGATTTTAATATGCGAAAAGCATATTAAAATTATATCTAAGAAATTATTTTTTTCAAGTTTTTCATAGGGTCCGGAATTGTTGTTCTCAGGGACCAGGATTCCTCTCGGCGGCCCTGCATACAATAATAACAGAGTTTTCAGCCTGCTTTGTAGGAGTCATAAGGGTGCCAGAGGCATGCAATGTGATATTTATGAAAATTTGTCGTTGTCGTTATTATGAATATATGTATGTACATACATGTATAATATATGCATACATACATAGCAAGAAATTTACATTTGAATGATCCGCTTGTTACCCTAAAGGCTAGTTTTTCGGAACAAAACCTAAACGAGTGAAAATTTTATACATACTGAATATATTATATAATTATTTATGTATATAATATATTTAGTTTTACCAGAGTAGTTTCTTTGCCAAACTTACGACTAATTATAATTTTTTTTCGTAACTACTGATTAAATCTTACTATATGTATGTACATACTTGCAATTAATTATTATTTTATTATTATATGTACTTGCAATTAATATTGCAATTGCAGCCTATTGTATTTTTCGCAATGCGTCTTAGAGTTGAATATAACGAACAAATCAGTTATTTAATCGTGGTTGTGTATAATTTTATAGATCCTAATGTTATAATTTAGTAGGAAGTCGTCGAACTGCCGCTGCTTTACATAAACCTCTTATATTAATTTCGCACCCGTTAATGGGCCTTTAGATAGATATCTTAAGCACTCCCCATGCGTATCCGAAAGTGCTTATTAGGCGACTATACATATAATATATACGTATGTATGTATGTACATATATAGCTGGGGAATACTAGGCTTTATTTATACTATAAAAAAGTGGGAAGGTTTGTAAACTTTTTTGATATGTGATCAAATTTACATGTACATGCATATACCTATATGTACATATCCACATAGTTTTATCAATGATTCAATTTCATACTTGCATACGAGATAGTGTTTTTTCATATTCGTGATATTAACCGAGCGCGCCAACGAATATCAACGGCCATTGAGTCTAGGTTTCGTCGATTATGAGAAAGCCTTCGATACAGTTAGCTGGTACTTAACGCTCTTCAAACACAGGGAGTGCCCGAACCCTATGTGGGACTTTTAGCTGCAATATATAATATAAGAACGCCACAGCTTCCGTTAAACTTTTTTCAAGTACTGATAAATTTAGCATAGGAAAAGGAGTAAGACAAGGAGATTCCATCTCACCCAATTTATTCAATGCGGTGCTTGAGGGAGTTTTCAGGAATTTTGAATGGGACACAGCAGGAGTAAAAATCAACGGTCGCTTCCTGATTCATCTTCGATTCGCAGACGATATAGTTTTAATAGCTCGCGATCCAGCTGACCTAACACAGCTGACGCAACAGACTAACACAGCTGGACATGGAAAGTAGGATTAAAAATTAACGTAGATAAGACCAAACTATGTTCAACAGTTATTGCATGCCTGATAAAATCTCATTAGATGATAAACCAGTAGAAGTAGTGAATAATTATTTATATTTAGGTCAAATAATTGACATGTCCGGTAGTGAAGATGAAAAGATAAAGAGACGTATGAAATTAGGATGGAGTGCATTTGGACGAATGAATGTTGTTTTTAAATCAAAAATGCCACTTTGCCTCAAGAAAAAGATCTTCGATCAATGTGTTTTGCCAGTGACGACGTGTGGATGTGAAACTTCGACATTGAACGCCCAGATGCTACACAAAGTCCAATGTACTCAAAGAAGTATGGAACGCTGTATGCTCGGCATAACGAGGAATGACAGGAAGCAGAACACGTGGGTGAGAAGTATGACACGGGTAGTGGACATAGTCAAGAGATTGAAATAGCAATGGGCGGGCCACGTGACTAGAAGAATGGACGAAAGGTGAACAAAAGAAGTGCTTGAATGGTACCCCAGAGAATGCAAAAGAGTAAAAGGAAGACCTCAGGGAAGATGGGTAGACGAAATTAGGAAAATGTGTGGGGTGAAATGAATGAGATTGGGGAAAACAGAGAAGAGTGACAGACACACATTTTTTTTCTATATCATAAAAACGTGATCAGATCAGTGATCACCGTTTCTGAGTTTGAATCAGTCAAAATCTCGAATTTACTACGTACATAAATAAAGTAAAAATGCTGCATTGTTTGTAATTAATTGTCCAGGGGTTTTCATTAGGGTTTTCCTGTGGAGCCTTCCTGGTATATGTATATCTATGTAAAATAAAAATAATAAAATATCATACATATATGTATGTATGTATATGTATACTTACCAACTCCATAATATTGCACGTCGGCACCTTTGATTTGCATTTTACTGGATGTGCACCAGAGCGCTCCCAGATGCAATGCATTTTAAATGGAGCACTCATACCGAGTGGAAAATAATCTGTCGCTGTAAACTTTGTTCCAACGGTTGATTACAACTGGCGGATGTGAGCACGTGTTCCGGATGCGATTTATGGCTCCTTCTTACCAAACGGATACTCGCACGACACTTGACATCCCCAGTTCGAATCGAATTAAATGAAAAATAATTCACTGCGAAGTGATGGCTCTTACTTTTGTACACTCTGCTTTGTAACATTGAGCTCATCTTCAATCATTCACTTAGTCAGTTGATTCATTTAGAAATGCTGAGCTGCGATCGTCACAGCCATGCATCGCACCGAATCTTCCGAATGAAAGATGTCAACCAATCGTCTAATTTGTTCCTTTGTGTTGTAGACAATTTAATTTTTGTCTTATTGTTAAAAACCGTTGTATATCTGTGTCACATTTTAACCGTTGTAATTAATCCGGTAATTTAACTGTGCTAATTTCAATGATGGTTATTGTATGACGTATTTGTTTTCGGTTAATTGATTTGATTAATTCGGAATACGTTGGTGTATACATACAATATATGTACATATGTATGTA
The DNA here is from genome assembly GCF_051622035.1 of Arctopsyche grandis. Classification (NCBI taxonomy): domain Eukaryota; kingdom Metazoa; phylum Arthropoda; class Insecta; order Trichoptera; family Hydropsychidae; genus Arctopsyche; species Arctopsyche grandis. Next base: position 20,054,561 of record NC_135355.1, on the reverse strand, counting down.
CATGATACATATACATACATATATCAATATTAATTAATTGATGCGTTGCATTGCATAAACGTTGTTCTATTTTATTGTGCTTTAAAAATTTGGCCATATATGATGCCTACATTAACAGATTGCATAGAAAATCTATCAGAGAGAATCTAAGGAAAAAGTCTTATCAGAGAGGTACCATCTACGGTCGATTTTATCGTAACGATTAGCATTTCATTAACCAATACATAACAATTTTGTGTGACAAGATTAATGTGTTAAAACTATCTCTAAAATATACAGTAATACGGATACGCATTTTTTAAAAACCACGGGGACGTGATCAGTGATCGATTCTTATCAGTCAAAATCTCGAGACCGAATTTTCTCACGGTCACGATACTTCATCTTATGAACTTATTATATGATATAAATCATCACCAATGAGGATGGAGAGGTTAGGTTTTCGTGAAAACGTTTTTATTTTGAACGCATTCTTAGAGTTATCGTAATACGATGCTTATTACCATCATTCATAATACCTATCAAATATTAACATATTATTAAATTCTAAAGCATTCGTAAAAACATCAACTGTCTAAACTCAACTGTATATTATTTTTTATTATTTTTATTTTACATATATACCAGGAAGGCCTTACAGGTAAATCCCAATGCGCCTTCCTGGCCAATTACAAATACAAATGCAGCATTTTTATTATAAGTCGTTGAATTGCGAGACACTGAAAAAACTCGCAAATTAACGAGACATCTATGAATTGTACATAAATTTTTATTGTACATCAATCAAATTTCAAATAATGGTGACATAGTAGGTAGGAAGGATTTTTAGCCAATTTTTTTTTCCGGGAACCGTTTCAACAATGAAATCAGAGAAAATTGGCAAACTCTGATAGGAAACGATCAACCTGGAGTCACAAGTCCAGGTCTGACCAACAGCATACTCTGAAAAATTCATTTTCATTCAGGGATTGAACCCGGCACCTTCTTGACGGTAAGCAGAAGCTTAACGTCCGAGCTATGCTGCTGGTATATGTACAACTAGCGCACATTGTTGAAAATATATTTGCGATTGTAAAGTTGTAATTTACTAGTTCAATTGTATTCGAATATGAATGACCTAAAACGCCAGTTGGATATTACAACTGAAAATACATATGTACATAGATGAAGTAAATAAAACAATATTTATTGCGGCCGATGCCGCAACTCCATCGGCCCATCCAATATATTATACATACATACATACATACAAATGTTGGTGAATGGAGGTTGATGACCGTAACAGCAAGAAAGCTATCGTATGATAAAGAAGTATGTACTATAGCAGGCCTGGGCAAACTGCGGCCCGCGAGCAAAATTCAATAAAGTTTACTATTTTCTGATCTAAAATTTTTTTTGTTGATTTGTTAAATGTTTTATCGTTTCTGACATAAGATACAATTTGAATTTGGGCCAAACTAGACTACAAACTTTAATGAGCAAATATCATCAATATTAGAATCGATCACAAGGTACTCGATAGCTCTCGACGAAAGTAATGATCGAAAAGATACCGCACAGTAATTAATTTTCATACGCGGATGTAACTCTAAATTTGAAATTATTGCAGAGCTTTTGTCATTGGAATCACTTAAAGATCAAATTTTATCCAGGATAAAATTTGCGAAAATTGTCCTGATTACAATTTAATTATAATTCATTGTATTATACATCAACAAGTATTGTGCAAAAATGTGTTAAAAGTTGAACATGTGACATCTTGTATTATTGAACTTGTAAATTTAATACGATTGAGTGCTTGAAACACACAATTCATTGCTTTTCTTCAAGATATTGAATCTTGAGTTCACAGATATTATTTATCATAATCATATTCGATGGTTTAGCCTAGGAAAAATACTTCGGCGAATATGGGATACAAAAGAAGAAATCGTAAAACTGAAAAATATTATCGACTTTCCCGAATTAACTGATAATGACTGGCTTTCTGATTTTGCATTTACTTTGGACATCGTGAAACATTTAAATACTTTCATCACAGCGTTCCAAGGGGAAAATTTATATGTCCATGATATGGTGAAAAGTTTGAATGGATTTAAATTAAAACTACGACTGTTTCTTCACCATTTATTTATTAAACGGGTAGACCACTTTTCAACCATGAAATTGCTGAAGATACCAGAAAATAAATTTGAAGAATATGGTGAAATTATCAACGATTTAAGTGGTGAGTTTCCATGAAGATTTGGCGACTTCCGAAAAATTGAGATAGGCTTGGCAATTATACGAAATCAATTGCAATATATATTGATAGCGTATCGACGGAGATATAAATGAAGATTATATATTTACAGTGGGATGCTGATTTAAAAGAATTACACCGTTATGAAGAAATTTGAAAAATTTTACAACGCCCTAATACGGAAAAATTCGACAAACTTAGAGATTTTGCTCAAAAAATGCCGGTGGTTTTTTGATCAACCTACATATGTAAACAAACATTTTCAATCGTGAATATTAATAAAAATTATTTACAATCAAGCATCACACAAAATTTACAAGCATTTTTAAGAATTTCAACTACAAAATTTCCTCCCGAAATTAAAAAAAAACTGTTAAAGATGTAAAACAGTTTCATTCTTCAAATTAAATTATTTTTTTGTATGAAATTTAAAAAAAAAATGATGTTTGAATTCCTTTTACCATAATGAATAATGTATATCTAAAAATAGTATTTTACTTGCGGCCCGCCGCTCATTTTTAATTTCTAATGTGGCCCTTCATACAAAAAGTTTGCCCAGGCCTGTACTATAGGGTTGCCATAATTGTCGGACCAAAGACGGGGACACCCCCCCCCCCAATAAAAATAATTTATTATATTTTTTGATAGTTTAATTATAAGAAATTGAATCATGTTTAATTATAATATTAACAGATTGTAATTGAATCATGTTTAATTTAATTTAATTTTACTCATTCTCTCTTGTCTTCTTGAACTTGATCTTCTTCTTCTCTTCCCCAGCTTCTTGAACTTGATCTTCATTGCTCTTCGTTGCCCAATCATACTTTTCTGACTTTTTTGCTTTTTGAAGGAGTTCCTTTTTCCCTTTTACATAATTATAACATTCGATGCATGACATTTTATAATTAAAAACGCATTGTATTATGATTTCTGCGTGTCAATTGAAAGCTTATTTCGTTCATCTGTCCACTGAGTATTAATTAATGAAAATACACGTTCAACGTGTGCATTATGTACTGGAATAGCGTACAGGTATTGGCACAATTTCAGTAGGTTAGTTTTTCTTTCTGTTTCTTTTGTATTTTTAAAAAAGCATAACCATTTATCATGTACATCTTTGGTATTCCATTCTTCACGTGTTTCATTTTCAATAAATGATTTCATGTACATTACATCCTCGTGAATTGAATCCATGAAACATATATTGATGTTACTTAAATATGCAATAGTTTCTTCAACTCGATCCCATTTGAGTACATCATTGAGAAGCATCCATGAAAAAACATCATATTTCGCGATTGGAACAGACCAATGTTCCAAATATTTAATTCCAATTTTAAAGAAATTATCCACTTCTTTATAAAAAACTTTTAATTGTGTTATCGTAATTTCTTTGCATTTCTTCAGTTTGTTGTAGGTTTGTTTTGCTTGTAAAACTTGTTTTGCTTGTAAATGTATTTACTTGTTAATCTTTCCATTAATTGTTTTTTTGTATCTTCTAAAATATGTTTTACTTCTATTGTAGTTATAATAGCCTTTTCAAGCATTTTAATTTGCTTTTCAAATAAAAACATTTGACTGTGTACAAACATGGTGTAATGTTCTGACAAAGGATTTTTATCAATTATCGCTTTTGGAGCATTTTCTTCTTTTAAGAAAAAGTCTTTCAACGCCTCCCACATACTTTGTATTCTTGTAATTGCTGGAAGGAGTGATAACCACCTGATTCTTGTGCAAACCCACTTTATTATATTATCGGAAAGATATATTTTTAAATAGTATCTATAGAAAACTGGGACAAATATCCTTCTGAAGGGGACACTGGGACGCAAGCCTCAAAACGGGGACATGTCCCCGTAAACTGGGACGTATGGCAACCCTGATGTACTAGCAATATTACAATGATGATTTATCAAAAATTTTATTTAATACTTAATTTCAAATATTTTTGTCGTATGTCGGACGTGATATTTTTAAACAGGAATAAATAAATAGTTTTGCCGAGTTTTATCGAGTCTTGCCACCCAGTCATATTTACGTGATGTAAATAGGCCATCGATATCTGGAATTCGTTTTTTAACGTTTTTTGTTTGTTCGTTACCGGTTTGGTACAATTAGAAGTTTGTTTTGTGTGATTGTAGCGGTGAATGCCCGTATAAATTACCCGCGTGTTAAGCTCTGCAGCCTTGTTAATTGAGGCTGGCTACCACCCCTTTTGATCAACCAATACCTACTACCACCCACCCACATTTTCCTTTCACGACTGCTAGTTAATGGTTTAGTCACCTAACCGCAATGGTGCCGCTGAGCATCATTGATTAAGAATGTGTAACCTTGGGTCTGTCATGACTAGAATCTGAACAAACATATATATCATCATCATCATCATCATCATCATTTAGAGCCATTCGCCATCCACTGCTGGATGAAGGCCTCTCCAACACGCTTCCACTCGTCTCTGTTTTGCGCAACACTCATCCATCTCATTCCGCACATTTTCCTAATTTCGTTCACCCATCTTCCTTGCGGTCTTCCTTTTACTCTTTTGCATTCTCTCGGGTACCATTCAAGCACTTCTTTTGTCCACCTTTCGTCGAAATGTTGAAAATATTTTGAAATAAAAACATATACATATTACTTATAGCAAATAATTACATAAATTTAGTATGAAATAAAATAAATTGATTCGCAAATGGGTCGTATTGCATTCTCGAAACAATCCAACGGGCTGTGACACGTTGTAAAACGTATCGTTCAACCTAAAATATCAGTCTGGTGATTCATAAATATTCATTTTACGACTCAAATTCCAATTACATCAATATTATCGACGATTTATTACAAAGGGTCAATTAGCAATTAACCCCTTTACTGTCGAACTGAAAATTAACACAGGGGACTATTGTTGGTGGACTTTGTATATTTAAACTTAAAACAATTATAGCTAGCTTTAACGGTTACTATTTATGTTATATTATACTGCCGTAGTGGTTTTTATTGTTGAGCGAGTAAAATTTCTAAATAATAATATACATACATATATGTATAACAATATAAGTGATATTCGTGTTTCCTACTGAGCATACGGTTAATGTAAGTCTGTGTTTATAAACAATATATGTATTATACGAATCCACCACGAAATGTCCCCCGAACGATTCAACGTTATCATTTTGTCCGTAGACATTATGTCGCGTTATCGTTTTGTCCGTAGACATTGTGTCGCGTTATCGGTTTGTCCGTAGACATTATGTCGCGTTATAATTTTGTTGGGAACCTTGTATCGTTCGGCGTTTCGTCCGGGGACGTTTCGTCGTCACATCGTATTATGGTGCGTACGCACATAACCAAAGAACGGCCCCTGGGCCAACTTTTTAAACCAGTAGGATACAAAATATCGAAATAAAAATTAAATTAACATATCAAAATTAAGCTAAAGAGCGAGATTGAGCTAAAATTAGATCATCGTTGATCAATGTTTTGAATTACGACGATATGCATTTACAACCAGATAGATATTATAATTTCTCTGCTTACGAGCGAAAAATAACCTTGTTATTATTTCTTAAAAGTCGTGTTATGTATTCTTCCGTCGATGATTGACGTCGATGCCGAGAAAAAAACCGATGTCGGTGATTCGTCAAAGGGTTTTTTTTTCTTTCGTCGAAATAAAATTAATAATCACACATTATCCGATAAATTTTACCTCCGAGCTGATTTATTTATTAATATTATTTCCCTTTATGATGACTGACAAGAGGGTGGATTTTGAGCGAATTCATGAATATACAAATACAATCTCAAATCAACTCATACAACCGTATATAGGCTAATGTGTGATGCCGTATAATTGTTTTCTCAGAGGACAGTGGACATCGTGACGACTTTTAAGAAATAATAACAAGATTTTTTTCGCTCGTAAGCAGTGAAATTATATACTCTTGGTTTTCAATTTATAGTCTTTGTGTGTCGGATTCTAAAGAGACGGCGTTTCATGGTATAAGTCTATAAGCAAATTACCACTTCGTTTGACCACTTTTTTTTTATTTTGAATTTTTTCCATGTCGTACTAAAACACTACAAATTGCGTAGCACAACACGTCTATATTGATCACTCATTCGCTCGAAACTAATCTTGACCTTCAACCTTCCGAACGCAAAACAAGCAAAAAAAAAAACAACCGGATGTGAAAGATAAAAAAAAATAATCTACAAATATGTATATTATCATTTCGACGAGAGAAACAATTGAAGAATAAAAAAAATTGATTGATATACCGACAATACACCGAATTAACGACGATCGTTGGATGACCCATACTAATACATGATATACTCTCAGTAACTGTGCTTTACGGGGAAGTAAAAATAATAATTCTTTGATTTTTTTTCGATCTTAGTGCGTATCTTCGTTAGTCAAATCATCGTAAGTCGAGGACCTACCTGTATGTGATTGTTGATGATCTAATTTTAGCTCAATCTCGAAAATTTATTTAAATTGTGTATGTTCTGTTGTAACTTTCAATATTTTCTTTTAATTTTAATTAATATAATGATTATAATTTTATTTTGATATTTGAATTTAATTTTAATATAATAATAATAGTTTTAATTTTGATATTTAATTTCAATTTTTAAATTTAATTTTTATTTAGATATTTTGTACGATACTGGTTTAAAAAGTTGGCCCATGGTCCGTCGTTGGTTATGTGCGTACGGACCATTATACATATTTGTATTTTATATATTACATAAAAACCAGCTGGTTTATGATACCTTCATCCTTTTACGGTACGAAATCCCGCTATCTGACCTTATGGCGTTCTCTTGCAATCCTTCCGATGCTACTCAGTACTCTTTTAGTTGAGCGTATAAAGACGAACGATATTACCTAATAATCAAGACAAGTCGATCTTTTATTGCGTATACACGAGTAAAAATTTAAAATCTTCGCTACTTAGGGTGAAACTATCATCTCGGAAGGATATTGTACCTATGTACATACATATACATATGTATATGTAGACGTTTGAGAATCGGATACGACGGATAGATAGTTTCAAGATGTACATAAGATGTAGATGTATGTATGTTCGAGCGAGTGAATTTTCCTCTCAATTTGATTGCACACTCGAATCGACATCGGGGCCGTTCTTTGATCCGTTAAGACAATCGACCGTTCTTGAGATACAACTAACATTACCCTGAAAACTGTTTTGCTTATGCATTGATAAGAAAAGTAAATATTTGAAAAATACGAAAATTAAGTATGTACATATATTACATACTTACATACATGTGGATACAATGAGTGATCATTAATTTGGTATTTGGATATTTAATGTGATTGTTTTTTCATCCGCTCTAGTTTAAATGTTAAACTTTTAATGCTTACACATTGTGCATTTTATTGAATTAATTTACGTTTTTTACCCGGTCGTATTCCATTTTTTGTCTTATTATAAACGAAACGAGCGACTTGTCTGTTTGATTAATTGCCGCGTCCGTTTCGCGCGTGCAATTTGTCTTTTCACTTTATTTTTTTTATTGTCGGCCATTGCAGTACCCATGGTTGGAAGCCAGTCAGGAGCAATAGCTGTGGCTTCCAACCCCTTTTGCTTCATTGTTTTCATTTTTGCGTACGAGCTGGTTCCTTGGCGTCCATCACTCATGCGGACAACGGCTCATCTTTCTAACCCTTCATTTATTTTTCTCGGTATTATTTTTCAGTACACGTAATTCAGCCGTTTCGCTATTGCATTACAGTGATCCTCAACGGTATCCATCTAGGGTGAATCCCTGTTAGTTTTAATCACAGGGATAATTGTCGTGGCGATACTTTCCTACTCGAAACTCTTGGGAACGCTTCTCGCAGAGAAGAGAAAAAAACCTAGAAAGTTTGGTAGCTGGAGATGTAGAGGGATGGAGAAGGAAGGTTGTGGATTTCTGGCGCAATAAAGTCTGATACGTATTGCGGAATTATATTGTAGCAATGTATGCTATTTAGAAAAATATATACAATATCAGGTATTTGTAATCTTGTTATTTATTTTTAATTGTATTTGTTGTGAGTTAAGCTTTTGCTGCTGTAATTCGAGTATGCCGATTTTCATATTATTTATGGGCAATTGAGGAATCATTCGAAATTAAACGCAACAAACAACTCTTTACGGCGAAATTCCAGCGATAAATCTCTCAAAAGCAGCTAACGAGTGCGATATAAATCATAAGTTTGAAAATGGAAACCGCATATTCCAATACCATTCTCGTCCCAAACAGCGAATTAAACAATGGCGTCAGTTATTCTTAACTTTTGATAATAACTGACGCTCGCACCCGAATTTTGTTCGTTTTATCTCAAATAAACTAACAATTGAAAATTATTCAATATTGTAATTTTTACTAGTAAAGTAGTGTGATTTTAATCATAATTACTTGTGTATTAAGGTTTGTAGAAAATTAGTACACGGGATGTCTGCGGTTAACAGTAATTATTTGAGTTAATTCGAGTCGCGCTTCGTGTAATTTAATTCTTGTCAAATTTTCTAAAAACATTTTGTGTTAAATAGTGTCTGTAATGTTTCAAATTTTATTTCATTTAAAATCTTGCAATTAGCGGAGCTTCACTATAACTCATTATTATATTTTTATTGCGAATGCGGGGTTAATTTTTTTTTCTTTTCACTTTCTTTCTTATAACAAAGCATAATTTTATTAAAAAAAATTATAAATTATATAAATTTTTCCTTGTGTGATGTTTAATATTGCAACATATTATGTTGCAGACTTTTTTGGAGCTGGTTGCTCTTTCGAAAATCGGTGAGCCGTTAGTTAACTAAGAAAAGTTATGAAATTAGGTGGTTTTAAAATTTGAAATTGATATTAATGAGTTTTTTGATTGGTGCGTGATTTTATTGATTCTAACATACCATTAAGAAAATTCAGTGGTCTGATACATTTTTAAAGTACATATGTACATATGTGTACATACATATGTAGTTCGGAAGCTTAAAAAGGTTTCAATTTAACAGTTACCAATATCAGAAATTCTCTTATCTTTAGACTTATTGTGTTTTTGTCAAATATACCTATTCACAATGTAACGAAAAACAGCCTTAAACTAAAGAGCATCTCAAATGTATACATTTGTACAGATTTAATTTAATTCGCGGAGATAGTTTATCTGTAAGCTATAGGTATTTTATTTATTTTTATACATGCATACATATTTTTTATTTTATTTTATTAATTGAAAAATCAACAGACAGGATGTACAGAGATAGGTATAAAAAAAAAACAAAAAGTAAATAAATAATATATGTAACATCCGAGTCCAATAATAGATTTTTACAAAAATGAAAAAGATAAATATAAGGAAAACAAATTAAAAAGTAAAGAATAAAGGCATGACAAAATATGTGGTACATTGCATAATTAAACTATAGTATTAAAATATTTGGAAAAGGTTATAAGATAGAATATAAGAAGAAATTGAAATTTACAAATATAAAAAACAAATGAAAAAGGTAAATACAAAATAAACAAATGAAAAGGAAAAGAATGAAAGCCATAATATGATTAAATAGCACATTACATAACTAAACTAAAGTATAAAAATAATGGAAATATTGAAAAAATAGAATAGGAGAAAAAATGAATCAATCGGTCAAGATTCTCTTGATGTTAGACCTGAATTGATGTAGGGAAATACCAAACAGATCAACCTCATTCAGCTCTCCGTTAAACATACGATAAACGCGCTGCAGATATATGCGTAAGTACATATGCACATATATATGTACTTACATACCTACGCAACATAATATGTAGGTATGTATGTACATAATCTAACATAAATCTAACGAAAAACAGCCTTAAACTAAAGAGCATCTCAAATGTATACATTTGTACAGATTTAATTTAATTCGCGGAGATAGTTTATCTGTAAGTATGTATGTATTTTATTTATTTTTATACATGCATACATATGCACATATATATGTACTTACATACCTACGCAACCAAATTTAAAGGTCTTTCAATTTCGCTGTTAGTAGCTTTATTGCTCACATTTTGATTTGATGGTATACTATTTCACTTATCGAACAAAAATTCATATTTACGGTTTTCTTTTCCTTGTGAGTAAGATGTCAACAAATATGTTATTAATTGTCTTAATTAAATATGTATGTAATCTACAGCTAACGTGAATTCGTATTTGTTTTATATTATGTATTTCAAAATATGTAATTTGTATTAGTATAATATTATTAGAAGTATTTGTATTATATGATTAATTGTGTGCTTCTTTTTATTCACACTGAATTTGTGTGGCGTTTCAATGCTATTATATATTTAACAATATTACCTAATTTCTTTATGTTGTGGTAAGAAACAGGTGGTTATTATTGAAAAATTTCAATTGAGTTGGGTTTGTCTGAAAGTCAATTGAGTTATTCAAACGTTCTTATTAGCTTTCTAAAAATGCAAAACTCGAGAAGATTCCGCCGTACTTAATTGGGTGAAGGAGAATCGTCTTAATCTTACTTTTGCGTAATTCCTTTCATCTTAATCTCGTTTACTCGGTCACAAAGTTTTGACAGTCAACGAAAACATTAAATTAATTCAATATATTATTTTTTGTTGACGGTAATCATCTTTGATTTATTATTATTTTCCATTTAATACTTTTTATAGTTCCATGTAAATAAATTTTATGTTTAATAAATGCAATCAATATCCGGGTCTACCTCACGGGACCGAAAGTGAAACGCCCGAAAACGCAAATATCGGAAGGCAAAGATCGAAAATCAAAAGATCTTAAGTCGAAAGATAAAAAAACGGTCTCTCCCCCCCGTCGTACATACTCACTTAATTTGCGCGAGCAGGACACAACAGGAACAAGAGGAACAGGCTTTTCCTCCCGTATTCTGCCCGCGCACATTAAACAAGGCTGTATGACAAAAAGAGAGATAATTTTACCGCATGTCACTCATATACATATATTATATATTGTACATAGTACCGTTTACCATGCAGCCTTTTTTTTTGATCTGTCGACTTAAGATATTTCGATTTTCGATTTTTGCCTTCCGATATTTGCGTTTTCGGGCGTTTCACTTTCGGTCCCGTGAGGGAGACCGATCATCTTTGATTTATTATTATTTTGCATTTAATACTTTATATCGTTGCATGTAAGTAAATTTTATTTATAATAAATCCAATCAATATCCATCCATCATATATATAAAGACGGTAATCTGTGTGTGTGTAATCTGTTTTCGCCGAGACGACTTTGCCGTGACTCGAACCAGTCATCTCAAAATAGCCTCATATAGGTCTAAACTGAGCTAATGGTTACGAACATCACGCCAAATACAATTCTTCATTTCGCCTTTTTTTTAACATTAATTGAAATATTCCTTCTTGCCATATAAAAATACGTGAACTATTTTTTTTTGTTTTCTTAAAAAACAATTAAATATATATTTTTAATTAAATTGAAATTATTTATATTTTGACGAAATTCGAAAAAAAAATTGATTTTATTTACCGCGCGAGCCTCGCCACATTCTCGCCCAGAGGATGTGTTGTAAATACGGGTTTACGTGACGAGACAGAAAGTTAAATGACAGAAAACGCAAATATCGGAAGGCAAAGATCGAAAATCGAAAGATCTTATGTCGAAAGATCAAAAAAAATGATGCATGGTAAACGGTCCATACTCACTTAATTTGCGCGAGCAGGATACAACAGGAACAAGAGGACTATTAATGAGCGCGCGCAGAATACGCGTACTCTGTGAGGTGGATTACATGCCGTCTCGCTTGCACCCAAAATATTACGCGATACAACCATATACACAACGAAAGCATTTAAATTGCAATTAACGCTTGAGTTAGTACGTTTAGATAAAAAAAAAAATATTGAGATAGAAAACCAATCCTTATAAAACGTGGTGAAATAAAAAATTTGCCAAATAAATGAAAAATAGCACGGAAAAAAAATCCGTAAAAAAAATATATTTTTGACTTTTAAAATTCGCTAGACAATTAATTAGAAGTATTTTAAAGCAATGAAATATAACAATTAATAGGAAAAATATCTGACTATTGATTCCAATACTCACTTTGAGCGTAACAATCCTAAATTTTGAGTTAAAGACTGCAAAAGCCAAAAAACTGTAAAAATCGCGGATTTTTTTAAACGCTCATCTCGTAAACGATCACCCACCAACAAAAATCAATATCATATTCGAATTCATTGGTCAAACTAAGTAAAGATTGGCTAGTTTCCTCTCTGGTATTGTTTTTTTGTTGCTCAGTGTTATTACTATTCATATTGTAACTTATATCGAAGGATAGAACTCATGACAGATAACACATTTCTTTTAATTTTTTTTATTTAATAACTTAATATGGCAACACACATGCGATGATATCTCATCGGGTACAACACTAGTTTTATATAATCATGCTATCATATTGTATGTCTTACATGCCCAAAATGTCTTAGTTGTCTTTTAATGTAAATCTGGGTATATATACATACATACATATGTACGAAGTATTGATAAATTGTTATTTTGTAATACAAAGGGCATAAGGTAAAAGCTTTCTACACCGTTAAGTACAGCTTAGACTTACAATGGTAAACATCTATGTATGTGCATATGTATTTTGTTTTTCCTCTTACAAACTCGAGGTTTTTAGAATCGCTCACAAGAGCAAACACTCATCAACCGAAATTGACGACCCTCCACTTCCGTTGCACCAACTAACTGCCATTCTACGTTTTAGTGTTCTCGCTAAAACGTAAACCAGAAACTAACTATGTATGTAAGTCTCTACGTTCTGCGTATTATTCACTGTGAATCCGTCTCTAGTTCCGGTTTCATCAGCTCAGTTTCGCTCGTCAGCCGTTTTAGTGTCTACAGCGTATTACTTTCGGGACATGTTTAAATGTCGGTGTGCGCGCACAACGAGTGAGGTACGTATTGCCGCGGATCCACGTTAATTTGTTCGATGTTTGTTTATAGAGTCGTGTGTACAATGATAATAGGCCCGAGGGCTAAAGTGGGTTGCAGATGCTACCCAGCCACCCTCTCGCCCACCGTTTCATATCATCCGCCATTTCTCCCTTCCCGATTCGCATGTACATATGTACCTATGTATGTAGGCGCTCTTGCGCCATGCCAGTTCAAATATCAATATGCGAAACCTTAGCGGGAGTTTGCGTACCGCTGAGATTTTGGGTTTGTTTCGCAGTCTCTTTTTACGTAATTCGAATCGAAAAATGAATAATGTAATGCCGTGCCGGGTCTATGAGAAATTGGTTGATGTGGTTCGAACAGTTAGTTTAAAAAATAATCTTCATTTCTAAAAGACTGTACATTATTGTACCGTCTTGTACCGTGGACCATCTTGTACCGTGATTGTAAATAATGTATTTCTTAGATAGATCTTGAACAAAAACAAATTAATTCTAAAAATGTATGGTTGCACTTTCAGATTATATGTACATACATATATGTACATATGTACTGTTTTTGAAATGAAACTTACTTGTGTACGGTAGATTTATGCGGCTGAAGGTGTTACAAATTGTCATCTGCGTCGCCCGTTTCACTATCCCCTTTCTTGAGAATTACAGTACACTCGATTATCCGGGATAATGCTGGGGAGGAAGGTCACGGATAATTGAAAAACACAGTTAATCCGAATCATCAAATTGTGACTTGGTTTCGAATATATTATCATATTTACAACAAAAAATTTTGTTTCATAATTTTAATATACATTATTTATTAAGAAAAACGCTCATAGTTACGCAGATAAGTGGCCGTTAGTAGTTAGTACTAGTGTTGTACCGTTTTATGACTAATGTAATTACTAGTATCTTCTTCACTTGTAGTGTCACTCTCATTTTCTTCCTCTTGAGAAACAAAATAAACGATATCTGCATCATTCATGCGTCTAAAACCTCGATCACTTGAATTATGATTGAGCCACTCCTCGATTATTCACGTTTTCAAAACATTTTAAATTTTTCAATAATCCACACACTTCAGATATATCATTTGCTTCATTCTCTTCAGAATCCACTAAATCTGTTTCCATCTCACGAAGAGTATTTCTCCATGGTCGAACAAGTGTTACTGGCTTTACTTTTGACCAGGATTGTGTTATTCCTTGTATAGCATCCAATATTGTCATTTTTTTCCAGAAATTAATCAGGTTGTCATCTTGCTTTTCATTGACGTTTCATTGATGATGTCACATTAAGGAGCAAAAGTTTTGTAACCATAAGTCCATCGTTTGTTTTCAATATTATTTCGTTCTGATGAGAAGGAGCAAGAACTAATAATTCGAGAACCAGAAGTAGTATTTTTTTTATAACAAAATTTCATTATTTTATTTTGAGCTTTCAAGTTATTTTTTATATATCTTCTTTATATTTTGTAATTATAATATTTATTGTTGTATTAAGTAGTACTATTTTTTTTAAATGTAATAAAAATAAATTTGAACAAAATTTAACAACCGGAAGTATTAATTTTGTCTTGTGTGAGATTAGCGCTCAAACTTAACGTATCGAAAATGTTCCCGTAGTCGAATTTTATTTTTTATACTTCTTATATATTTTTCAAATAAATATATAGATAAATTCATGGGTTGGTCACATCCGAATTTTTTATAAATATACTAGCTGAACCCGGCATGCGTTGCAATGCCACAATAACGCATGTAATTCCCGTTCCCGTTGCGTTATCGTTCCCGTTCTCGTTCTCGTTCCCGTTCTCGTTTTCGTTCCCGTTCCCGTTCCCATTTGTCGGAAAAAAGCAGGCAGCGAACACGTTTTAAATTATGCAATTGTTTGTTTATTTTACCCTAACAACGCAGGTCGCGACGCAAAAATATTTGAAATTATTGCGTTGCAATGCATTTCCGTTTCCCGTTCATTCCCGTTTCCGTTCCCGTTTTTTGGCGATTTTTTTCACAGTAAGCTGCATACAACAAATCCTGAAAGGTCCATCGTAATCGGTTGAGTAGTTTAGGAGCCTATACGAGACAGACAGACAAACAAACAAACACACATTCATTTTTATACATATACATATGTACTATGTATATACATAGATACCTACTCGAAAATCCTCATATTGTTTTTTAAATAAACTTTTTACTATTTTTTCTTATTCACCGTGCGAAGATTGTCGCGGCAAATGAAAATCCCTCTCATTTAAACTCCAATTTCGCGTAATGGGAAAATTATGTAAAATCCCAATATGAATAATTTTAGCTCTACTCTCTTAAATAGCCGCTTAAGCTACCTAAGTCTGATTTATGCTCCACTCTTGTAGTAATTATTTGTAAACAAATTTAATTTCTGATATCAAACGATATTCGGCAATTCGTGCGTTTCTCCATGATTTATTTGTTGTTATTGTTAAATTACATGCAAATAGGCCGATTGAATATCTTTCAAGAATTTCCGATATGTCAATAATATTATTTAGTTCTACCAAAGCATTCTAGATTTATATATGTAAAAAAATTAGGTACGATTAAACAGTATTTCTATCAAATAAATTTACATGGTGAATACTCAATGGCAAATGTACATATTGTTACGTACGCCGCGGATTGAGCGAATTGCACTTAGACCAACGGATATCTGTTATCGGATTAACTAAATGCATGCACTTACTTCCAAAGATTATATCTGGACTGTAAGTGCATTTAGGCTAAACAATGACCGTTATTAGTTATTTCTCAGAATCGGTACGGGAGACCCAATGTCGTGGAAATACATATCCGAATACGTGACTATACAACAGGTAAACAGATTAGGCGCCCTGAGAGATCTACCCTTTATAAGGCGGTACGTAGGCGATATCATGTCATTCTGGACTGAAGACTGGCAATACGTGTATCTCCTGAATCATCAATAAATGCCGTGAAACGACTGTTGGCCTTTTACTTGGATCCTCCACCCACCCCTACGCAACAATATGTATGATTTGAAAATATATTTATTGGTATATGTATACTATTACTAGTTGTTTTACCTGGCTTCGCTCAGTATGTGTAATATAAACAGCGTAAATATGGCGAATCTAATAGTAAATATTCATTTGTTTTTTTATTAAATTTATTTGAATCGAAAAAAAATCGCTCATCATAGAAATTTCGACTTGTTTACGAAATTCCCAACCAAAGATACAAACTTACATACAAAGTCTCCTTCGCATTTATATATTAGATAATATTACTAGAGGCCTGTGTGCACATAATTTTGCAACCGGTAAAATATCGCAATTTGGATTAACGGAATTATTAATCTAAAATTTAATTAATTTTTTTGAAAAAAAATATTTTGTTTTTGTCGGCCACTCGTGTGAACGAATTGATATGCTGCGTCTATTTCCACGATATACGATTCCAAGGGGCGAAAGAGAGACGGAGTATGGTGTTAGCAGCGAGTATTTCGTACACACGCACGCGCGCACGCACGCATTAGACAATTATTATACGTTTACGTATTTACATAAATTGTACGTATGCATACTAAGCAAGTGTTTCTTAGTTATCATCAAAATTAAATGTTGAAGGGCTGCTTTAATTATAAATGTTGTTGTGGGGTACATAACACCCGTGTCTAATTATATCTTGTTGGTATAATATTCTGGACTATCGTCCGACATTTTTGGTGAAACTCGATCGTGCATTGTTTCAGCTATTTCAGTCCATTCCGCAGCCATTTTAACCCTTTCCGCTCGATCGTCGACGTCCGGAATCTGCGGAGAATGGCTAATTAGTAGGAAAGTGTCTCTCGATGTTCGTCGTTGTAGGAGATTTTGTTCTCGGCAAGCCGCCACCCCCCCATTTTTTTGAAGTCATTACTTATCGCGATATTTTCTTTTAGTCTTCCCCTGTAGGGGTTTATGGAGCCACCCTTCCCTCCAGTACAATTAGACGTCTGCTCGTCGTCTAATGAACACGAGAAAACATTTTTCTCTCTTCGCCAAGAATTCGCACACTTCTTTAGATTCTTAAGAACGAGAAGCCAACAAAATGGGGAAGGGAGGGGGGCCTACTTGTAAATGCGACTTTTGACGAGCATTTCCCATTTTATTTTCATTTTAAATGAAACAAATTGATTAAATTTAAAATCTTTTTTTTATAAACACGTTAAAAATTCCGATCGGCACATTCGCAACAAATAAGAGCGTATATTAAATGCATTTATTATTATCCGGTATCACTCGTTTCGTACACTAATTTTTACTTTATCTATGTACGTAGTAACAATAGATGAAGTTTTGTGATCATGCGAAAATTGGAACTCGAGATTTTGACTAATTCGAACTCAGAATCGATTACTGATCACGTTTTCATGATCTAAAAAAAAATGTGTGTACCGGTGTGTGTCTGTGTATTTTGGGGATTTTTTGAACACCGTTAGTCCTATCAAACTGAAACTTAGTATCGGTTACTGAAATTCTTATTGACACTACGTAAATTTTTTAAGTTGACTGGAAATGGTACCTCCCTGGTACTCTTTTTTTTAAGTTTTTGAACTCAATTATCTCCCATATCGTTAACTGAATCGTATTGAAATTTTTTAAATGTAATTGAAATTATAATCCTTATAACCATATATTTTTTAAACATTTTTACATGAACCGGAAGTAGTACTTTTACCCTAGATAATCGAGGTTTTTTTTATCTTTTTCTCAGAAAGCTTTTAGTTTATTGAACTGAAATTTCATATTTAGAAGTTTAAGCTTAATACCAAGTTACGTAAACAATTTGGTAAGCATCCGTCATCCGAAAGTGGCAGTTTACTCTTGTTCGATTTTTCTTCCACTATATTTTTATCAAGCTGACCCTAAACGTATCAAGCTGATAATTTATATTTGTATTCTTTATGCACTAACTAAGAGCTGATAAGGTTTTAGTCAGAATTCGTGGACCGGAAGTAGTTTTTTTTTAAAACAGTATTAAATAATTTATTTTGACTTTTTAAATTATTTTAATCTTCTTGATATTTACTGTGCATAATACTGATAGTGATTTTAAGTAATAAATTTTTTTTAACAAAATCCGACAATCGGAAGTACAACTTTTTTCTTGTGCAGGTTTCCATACATTTGCGCTCAATTTGTATCGAAAACGCTCCCCATAACCGGCATGTTTGAACGTGTATGTATGTTTAATTATATCGAATCTTGTTTTTTTTTATTTTTAAGTGCTTTTTATTATTACGAAATTATGTTCACAATACATCTTATTTATATTTTTATAGCTAATGATCTACTGATCATTTCCTTTTTTACGATTTTAATTTAATTTTGTTAGTAATCACAATATTATATTATTCTAATGTTAATGTACAGCATAATAGGAAAAAAAAGAGCTCAAAAACCTATTTACAATTCTTATAAATGCTAATAATAAATCTAATACATAATAATAATTAAAGACTCGATGACCTAAAGCAGATTGTGTTTATGTAATCTGTGTTTATACCTGAAAGGTAGAGACATTTTGTTGTAATCATCGAGACTCTTCGCAAGTGTGTTAGTATGGTTAAAATTTTGTTTTGTGACTTTCTTATATTCCTCAAATATATAGATAAAATCATGGGTTGGTCACATCCGAATTTTTTATTTTATTTACATGCTAAATTATAAGATTTTGAATTACTAATTAAATTTAAACCAAAATGGCGGTCGAATGAAATTAATGTCAATTAGTAGATACTACTATGTAACTGCAAGTACTGTTTATATTTTGAGGTGAGAATATACATATGTATGTATATGTATTTTCAGTATAGAGCTGACATACATACACACATGCAATGATACAATGTATAACTTATACAGTATACGTATACTTTCTTTTTTTTCAGTAGTATATTTAATAATGTATTTAAAGTAACCAAATGAAACTAATAAAAATTTTTTAAATAGAGGTAAATATAGTAAACTAGTGTAGGGCCCGTTGATTTCAACGGGTGGTTTCGAAAAGAAATTGAAACTCGAATAAAAATAAAGTTAAAGATATGGAATCGACTGGTTTCGGAAAGACAAAGGCACAAAAAAATGAAAATTATGGAAAAAATGAAAAATATGAAAATAATGAAAAATATGAAAAAAATGAAAAATATGAACAAAATGAAAAAAATGAAAAAACTGAAAAAAATGGAAACAATGAAAAAGATGAAAAAAATGAAAAAAACTGAAAAAAACTGACAAAACTGAAAATAATGAAAAATATGAAAATAATGAAAAATATGAAAAAAATGAAAAAAAAATTTTTTTTCGATTGTCGACGAAAGCCGAAGTCGATTGTCGATTGTCGATTGTCGATTGTCGATTGTCGACGAAAGCCGAAGATACGCGAATGATTGGTTCCCCATACTTGTAAAGGGTAATCGAATATTATGTACGTAATTTAGAGCATTTTTTCTATCGAGACCGCAGTGTAGTGGTTAGCGTGAATGTTCTGAACGCGAGGACCCCAGCTCGATCCCGCGTTTTGGAATTAATTTTATTTTTCAAATATCGCTAAAATATAAATTAATTTCAATAATTTCAATTAAAAATATATATTTAATTGTTTTATATGAAAAGAAAAAAAAATGGTTCAAAACCTCGCTAAACGAAATTATTAAAATTACGTATTTTTATTTGGCGAGAAGGAATATTTCAATTAATGTTTAAAAAAAAAGGCGAAATGAAAAATTGGATTTGGCGCGATGTCCGAGACCATTAGCTCATTAGACATTAGCTCATTT
This sequence comes from Arctopsyche grandis, assembly GCF_051622035.1. Classification (NCBI taxonomy): domain Eukaryota; kingdom Metazoa; phylum Arthropoda; class Insecta; order Trichoptera; family Hydropsychidae; genus Arctopsyche; species Arctopsyche grandis. Next base: position 20,034,511 of record NC_135355.1, on the reverse strand, counting down.
ACATTCAGGCTATTTGGGGTGATCGGTTCGAGTCGCGACAAAGTCGTCTCGTCGAAAAATGAATTAATCGATTTTTATCGATTCGTTCATTATGTTCGGCGAGAGTTAGGACACACACACACCCACACACACACACCCACACACACACACCCACACACACACACCCACACACACACACACACACCCACACACACACACACACCCACACACACACACACACACAGATTACCGTCTTTATATATATGATGATAGTATGCCTTGACCGGTTCAGTTGTATTGTTTTCTTTGATCGCTAAACAGAGGCTGTTAATTAATGTTTGCATTTCTTTTCCTCTGTTATAGGTAACAATCTATGTACATATGAGCAGAGCTGTGCTTTGCTTTGGCGTGTTAATTTGCTCGCCCCGACTTTAGATCCAGTCTTTTATCAAACTGTGGTCTACTAATACTTCAGACAGTAAGGAAACTCGATTTTTATTTTTCACTGCTGTTGATTTACATTCCTTAAGATGTACATAAGTATGTACATATACATAAACATATCATACATAGCCTGGTTTAGCTTTAGCAAGTGTAGGCCTCCCTCGACGATATATCTGCGTCAAGTTCAAGCGAACACATGCACCGGGTGGTTCTTTGGTGGTTCTCCGGGTGGTGGTTGCTCCTTGTATCAGTGTGTTTTATCGCCTGGTGATTTCCATAATTCTGGTATCATTTTCGTGTCTGGAACTGTTCCAACCAGAGAAGCTTGGCCTCCAAGGCTTTGTGTCGTGCGTATTTTACAATCGGATGTTTGCATAGCTATGTATGTATGTAGTCATATTTTACAAGCCGCCTATACACCCTGACTAATTTATCACCAGATATTATTCGGGTAAGAGAGCTTCGTTTGCCGATTGTGTATCTGAAAGGGTTGGGATTATATGTATGTACATATTATAATTTATGTTCATGTTTGTGAATGCAGAGTGAGTTTTAAGTTCGAACTTTTATTTCTGTATTTAAAAACTTAAATTATATTTTTTTGTAAAACTACATATGTATATTACATAACAAGTTTATTGGTGTGAAATTCGCTTTTAATTGTTTCTGTTTATATAAATTTATAAATATTATGTGAATTATGCTATGCGTACATGTGTTATTTTGTTCAATGATTGTGATTTTGATTTTTGGAATAAGTCTAAATATAAATACAGCTGAAATTACATATAATTTATATATGTAAATTTACATCGCTTTTACTTCCTTGCACAACCCATACAATTTCTTCATTTTTATTACTACATACCTCCTTTACGTTTCACATGCCTTTCGTGTCAGTGGTCATATTTTTTAGTTATCAGCTGATTTAATTTATCTGATGATTGAAAAGTTCATTTCTGTAAATACATAAACTCATTTATGGACAATCATACATTGATAAACTATTCTTAACTGTATGGATTACATTGCAATTTCATTGTTAAAATGATTATTTCCATTTTATTTTCACATGGGTATAGTTTTTTTTTTTGGAAAGGACGTACATATGTATTTACATATGTCCGTTCCCTTCGATGCAAATGAATTTGGAAATACGTACATATTTATACATACATAGTACTTAATTACTGTTATTTTTAATAGGCAACAAATTAAATGGCCAGTATTTTAGTCAATTTCGGTAAGTATGTATATAAATTAGTTATCGGCCAGTATTTTTTTAACAAAATTGTCATTATATTATTAAATGTCATTATAAATAACTAATAGTGGATGGAATTGATCTTGATAGATCGTGTCTTTGGTACCTCTTTGGTATAAAACTTACCATTTATGTTTAAATACTGACCTTTTATTATTAACATACTGTATACAATTGTATACTAAACGATAGATACTGGCTATTTAATATAAATACTGACCTTTCATATTTAAATACTGACAAAAATAGACTAAAACACTTACCAGGAATTCACAAGCCTTTTTATTAAATTTACCGATTTCGACTTTACCTTTTTGTGATGATTCGAATCCGATTGCAACGATTTTAGTAAATCAACTTTTCTTGCCAACGTATAAAATTATTAGTAAATAAAATCGATGAATTGCACGTATTTAGAAGTATTCTGGCCAAAACCGATTGTTTCCTCCGTCTCATACTGTTTTATTCTCTTTTTAACTCTAATTTTTTTATTACATTGATTTGTTTGCGTATGAATTTCACACATTTATACCTATTTGAATACCAATAATTCAATATATTGGGTTACACGTCAGTTTTTAATGTTTTTTTTAATTCCTTTAATGTTTTGAAACTCGCTATTATTTCTATTACTAAAATTTTATATGTTGGCAATATTACTAAATCTGATCTTACTAAAATCTGAGTCGGAGTCGTAGTCAAATCATAAGACGATCTTACTAAGTCGGAATCTGGAGTCGGAGTCATAGTCAAATCATAAGACGAAGTCGGAGTCGGGGTCGATAAATATCGAAGCGATTCTACAGCCCTGGTACTCACATTCTTTTCATTCACCTGCATCACGTTTCCGCGTTTGTAGAATAAACGAAATGTATTAAAAAGGGAAAAAATCTGAAAAGATCCGCATTAGAAGTGTAGTGACGGCGGTGTATTACGAGGGCTTTTTGGATAATATAGGCATTGTCACTGATGATGATGATGCGGATCTCTTTTGTTGGTGCGCCGCGTGTGATGACTGGCAATTTTGGATCATATCTCTCCCTTTTAGTTGCGGCGTGCTTCCAAAATGTTCATTGAATTATGTACTTGCATATGTACCTACATACGTAGAGTATGAATTTTGTTGAAAATAGTAAATTCACAAATCACAAATAGAAGCTTAATTGCAAATCCAATGCGTGAAAATCTTTTTGACTTCTGATGTTTTTTCCTTTCTGTATTATATGGCGACTTCAGCTACAATTCGGGAAAATTTATCTGAACACACGTCTGGTATTGACGTTGATATCCATACGAGTAGTCCTGTCAGCACTTAGTTATCTTTGAGAATCTTCAAACGGTGTGGATTCGCAAGAAGGCCTTTGAAAGGATAACACTACACCATATTCGATATATTATTATCGAAAGGAAAAAATGATATCTCGTTTATATTGCCCGTTCACCCCGTGACCCTACAAAATTGACAATAATATTAGAAAATCTCCATTTTGATAAGTAAAAATATTTTTATGTATTTGAGAATAAAAAAAAACCAAAGATAAAAGTATTCTAAAGTTGTCAAAGCATTTTGCTTATTCTCATGCAAATTGCCGCTCTCGTGTAAAAGTGCGCCTCGGGCGATCGCTTGGGTCAATCGTATCTCGGATCACCTCTCTATATAACGTTATCGTAGATCTCGTAACAAATTGAAAATATTACTCTAATACACGGGGTCCAAGAACCCCTTAAAAAAGGTATTCGTGATTTTACAAACGAGCACCATTCTCGACACAAAAAGGCGATTCATTCGTAAACTCCGAAACCTGAGCTTATTGTACATACATATGTATGTATAATATATACGTACTTTCTCATATTTGCATTATATGTACGTACTAAATGTTATATGTGACTATATGTCTACGCCAGTGATTTTCCTTTATAGGTGGACAAAAACGATACAATAACAGTGGCGGAAAAAGATTCAGATTTTAACGTAGAAAAAATACGTACAAATAAAAATAATACGATATCATTTGTGATTTTTTCGCGCAAAGATCATTGTTTATTTTCATTTATTTTGCTAAACGTTACATGGGAGTGCTTCCTATAATTACTAATTTTATGATTTATCAGAGAGATTTTCCATTTCTGTTACGGTAAAAAATAATCATGAAACTATCACTATTACATAGTATAATTTTATCACAATCATATGTAAAAACGATTTGTTTCGTTTGTTGCGGCGCTATTAAAAATATCAGCAAGTAAATAAATATTAAAAATTTTTATAATTTCAGCAGAATTTATGTAAATAAGGCGCCAAGGGGCGCTCGAGTTCGAAAGGGTAGGGAATCACCGATTTACATATGATACATTACCTGATATTTATAATATTTTTGAATTATGTTTATATCTCATGTAAAAATTGTGTATTGAATACATCTCGATTTTGAATAAATTGAAGGTTTATCAAAATAACAATCCTTAAAAACATATTACATATGTAGAAAGGAGTTTTTTCAAAAAATATTTATATTTGATGATACTAATTAAAAAAAATAATGAAATATTGTTTTAAAAAAAATACTACTTCCGGTTTACGAATTCTGACCATAACCTTAGCAGCTCTAAGTTAGTATGTACATAAAGAATACAAATATAAATTTTCAACTTAATACGTTCAGGGGTGTGGACAGAATCGAAGCGGCAACATTTTTGAACTTTCTAAGAGGAAAAAATCCCACTTCCGGTTTATTAAATTTAGTGATTTTTTTTCATTTAGGTACATCTTTTTCATTTAGTACAAGAAACGGTGTTCAAAAAATCCCATAAAATGCGCCGACAGACAGACACACACACACACACATCCACCCACACACACACACTGATATAAGAATTATACTTGAAATTTTTCGTGAAGAATGTTTTATGTTTAAGGGGTCGAAAAAAATAGTGGAAGAAAAATCGAACAAGAGTTAACTGTCACTTCCGGTTGAGGGATGCTTACCAAATTGTATACATAACTTGTTAGTACGCTTAAACTTCTAGATATGAAATTTCAGTTCAATAAACCAAAAGGTTTCTGAGAAAAACATAAAAAACCTCGATTCTCTAGAGTAAAAGTAGTACTTCCGGTTCAGATAAAAATATTTAAAAAATACAAGGTTATAAAGATTATTATTTCTATTACATGTAAAAAAATTCAGTCCGATTCAGTTAGCGGTTTTGGGAGATAATTGAATTCAAAAACTTAAAAAAAAAGAGTACCAGGGAGGTACCATTTCCAGTCAACTTCAACTTCATCACATTAATACAAGAATTATACTTGAAAAACAGGAATAAACTTTTACTTTTGGTTGAGGGAATCTTACCAAATTTTATACATAACTTGTTATTTCGCTTAAACTTCTACATATGTAGATATGAAATCTCAGTACAATAAACCAAAAGGTTTCTGAGAAAAACATAAAAAAAACATCGATTCTCTAGAGTAAAAGTACTACTTCCGGTTCAGATAAAAATATTTAAAAAATATAAGGTTAGGTATAATAATTATTATTTCTATTACATGTAAAAAAAATTCAGTCCGATTCAGTCAGCGGTTTGAGAGATAATTGTATTCAAAAACTTTAAAAAAAGGGGGGAATACCTAGGTACCATTTCCGGTCAATTTAAAAATTTGAAAAAAATTAGTATCGTGTCGATAAGAATTTCAGTAACCCATACTAAGTTTCAGTTCGATAGGACTAACGGTGTTCAAAAAATCCCCAAAATACACAGACACACACACACACATTTTTTCTAGATCATGAAAACGTGATCAGTAATCGATTCTAAGTTCGAATCGGTCATAATCTGGAGTTCGAATTTTCGTATGATCACAAAACTTCATCTATTGGTACTACGTACATAGATAAAGTAATAATCCATATAACACGGAGATTCCTATTCACGAGTACATACTTACATATGTATGTCACGAGCACACATACATTTGGATTTGGAACTTGTCTTTCACGCTTTAGTGCTTAAAATTTTGTATCGTCTCTTCCTTCCACGAGATCCTATGTCAATTATTTTAATTTGTACTTATATTGTATTATAATGAAACATATTTGTTATTGCCTTATCATCCCCTTTGGTGCCCTCTGTAGGAAGCTAAATTTAATTAAATTATTGGCGACAAGTATTGATATCTTTGTAGTTTGATTGAAACTATCTTGTAAGATGGCGGGTAGGCAATATGTCTTCATTTCCAAATGAATCCCACTCGCTGAGTCCAATGTTGGTATGGTTTATCGTTGAACAATATTGAATTTAAATTGCTTTTGATAGGTGCGGCAATTTCACCCGTAGGATAAACGGGCCATCATTTAAATGAAAATGGCGTTTCGGTCCACGTCCACCGGCCAGGTGGGCGTAGAGTAGGACCGCAGGGAATTATGTCCATTTGAATTTAGATTGAGCGCAGTTGAAATGTTTCATTAACTATTTAACTACGTAGACTCAGAAGCGTTTCGTGACTATCGTTTCAAGGGTCTACATATTTATGTTCACTAGAGTCTAGACGTACACATGTTATGCAAGTTTAAAGCAGATACATTTGTTTACAGTTTATTTTTGTTATCAAAGTTGCACTGTTCTAGTAATGAAATGAGATTTCAGCTTTGGGGATTGGTATGCGGAATATCCTTTTCTTTTGAGTATTTTCGTTTAAGAGATGAGTTGTGGTGTAAAACAAAGGGTTAAATTCCAAACTCTTCAACCTGTCAGCGGCAATAGACGATGAACGTTTTGACCTTATTTTCTTTCTAGAACGTTTTTGAATGCCGTATCTCAAAATGTACCATATACTTTTATTTTAATTATATAAATTAAGATTGTCTAATAAGAGCTACTTGGATATTCAAGAGCTACTAATACTACGCTTGTGTGCTAAATGGTTGAACTATTTAAAAAAAATACGTTTATTTTCGGTTTGTTATTTGTACGTACATCGTACGAATGCTGGATTGGAGTTAATCCAAAATTGCTTTTAGCCAAAATCGATCTTGTTTTTGGCGGTGTACGTATATTTTTTTGTGTACATTGCGGAAGGCAGGAGTCGCACTCTTTGAGCCAATTGAGTCCTATTGGTGAGGTTTTTGGCAAAATGGTATTTACTTAACGCCTTGCTAGAGAAACCAATATGGCTCTCTCCTCGTGGGAGGGGATGGGACGAATCCCGATCTCAAAACGCGATCTGGACCAGAATTACGATCGGAATAACGTGGCAACGCTTACTAAAATCTCGCCGATTGCGACCGCCCAACTGCTTCCTCTACCTACTCTCCCCTAGTCCGCCTTAAAATTCTCCAATTTTGGCATTTTTGCTTTTACGATTTGTTTCGCTTTCTAGTCAGTGATCCATCGATTAAATATATTAATGAACATTTCAATTAATTTTGAAAAGTTTTATACTTTAAATTTGTCGTGTATGTATTTTTTTTTTAAATAAATGGAAATTGATTACGAGGTCGGCGTGTCTATTCCCAGTTTTCAAATTCTCGTATTTTTAATTAGTGAACATTAATTCTATTAAAAATGATATTTTTTGTGTTTCCGATAAACTAAATTCATAGATTTATAGTACCAGTTCGGTTTGAAGGTATGTTATTTGTCTTAGGTAGCAAATAAATAATATAAGAATAAATAATTAAGATAAAGAAAATAAATTCGGGTGTGACCAACCCATGACTTTATCTATGTATTTGAGGAATATAAGAAAGTCACAAAACAAAATTCTATATTAAACCGTACAGACACATTCACACATACCGGCAGCATTATGAAATACTACATAATAACTATTACAGCATTTTCGATACAAATTGAGCGCAAAGGTATAGAAACTTGCACAAGACAAAAGTTCTAATTCTGGTTGTTGGATTTCGTTCAATTTTTTTTTTAATTACAATCACTATCAGTATTATATATACACAATAAATATCAAAAATATTAAAAAACTTTAAAAGGTCAAAATAAAATAATGAAATATTGTTTTAAAAAAAAATACTACTCCCGGATTACGAATTCTGACCAAAACCTTATCAGCTCTAAGTTAGTACTTAGAGAATACAAATATAAATTTTCAGCACGATACGTTCAGGGTTGTGAATCGAGGCGACAACATTTTTGACCTTTCTAAGAAGAAAAAATCCCACTTCCGGTTTATAAAATTTAATGATTTTTTTTCATTTAGGTACATCACATTAATACAAGACACGGTGTTCAAAAAATCCCATAAAATCCGCCGACACACACACACACACACACACACACACACACACACACACACACACACACACACACACACACACACACACACACACACACACACACACACACACACACACACACAACACACACACACACACATTTTTTCTAGATCACGAAAACATGATCAGTAATCGATTCTGAGTTCGAATTAGTCAAAATCTCGAGTTCCAATTTTCGTATGATTAGAATAAATTAATCTATTGTTACTACGTACATAGATAAGTAAAATTTATATTATAAAAAAAAGTTTTTTAAAAACATACCTCTTCTATAATTTGTATATAAAATTATTATTTTGGATAAAAATACCAATAATTTTATTTTACTACCGCGATCTATGTTTAAAACTAAAAACTGGATAGACGTCAGGCACTTTTCAGAAATTCAAATTTCAAAGGCGTCTTACACGATATTTTTGCACCATCGTAATGCCGGAGGATCCATTTACTTATATTGATGACCAAAATGAGCAATATGGCAAAGTATGAAAACGATCGGATAAGAGGCAAATTTTTTCCTGAATTTTAATTGTTAGTGAAACGTATAGGAGGTATGTAAAAATAATCATACTTGCTTAGCATAATCATCATTAATCAAGAAGCGCTTTGTGCGCAGACATTTCCAGAAGAAATTTGCAAAGTTATGGAATTGGTGATAAATATTATCAACTCCATTATATCTAATACTCTTAATTATCGCCAATTTAAAGAATTTTTAGTTGAAATTGAAAGTGAGTACGCAGATTTTCTGCTGCATAACAAGGTACGTAGGTTATCAAGAGGAAACGTTTTAAAACGTTTCGCTTCTTTATTAACAGAAATTAAAACATTTCTGCTTCGGAAGGGTGTACACTATCCAGAACTAACGGACAATCAGTGGATCCAAAAATTTTATTTCATGGTAGACGTCACGTCTCATCTAAATCAGCTTATTCGAAAACTACAGGGGACAGGAAACAGAATTTTTTCTATGTTAGAAGAAGTTATTTCATTCGAAAACAAATTATCCCTTTTTGTCCAAGATTTTGAAAGGGAAACTTTGATTCACTTTCCAAGCCTGCTGAAACATCGCCAAGAAAATAATTGTGATATTGAAATTTGTTAACAATAATTTTGAATATTATGGAAGCTTTTGTCAACAGGTTTCAGGAATTAAGACGCTAGCCTTTGTTAAAAAAACCTTTTATTGCAATTGTAACAGAATTAAATTTTTATCCCTTTAATGTTGACATTGTCAACTTTGAAATGCAATTGCTGGATTTAAGAAACAAATAATTATGGCGCTCTAAATTTGAACGTCCTTGGTTGATATGAAAATATTGGAGAAAAAAAAAATGTGTACTTAGTTCACAGCACACCTGGTCTGCTTTGAAACACCTGGAAAAGGAAGACATGATGATCTATAATACCTGGAATATTATTCCTGACTCATATGATCACTTGAAAAAACTAGCGTTTTCTATTCATTTCTTTTTCGGTTCTACATATTCATGTGAACAATATTTTTCAAGCATGAACCTTATCAAAAGAAAACGGAGAAGTCGTATTATTGATGAGAACCTGGAATCGTGCCTAAAATTAAAAACAATAACATTTACAAGGAGATGCATTGTTCACATTAAGCGTTTGTCAATCATTGTCATGATCGAATTTTATAGATACGTTACTTACAGTTTAATTTTTATTAATAAATAAGATAATTGTTACGTATGATATTGAGTTTTATACAGTGGTGCTATAGTTTAATGAAGACTTAAAACTATAATTTTAGTGACCAGTTTTCTCGTGACCAATTTTCATGTGACCGGTGACGACGTGTGACCGATCTAGAGCGACCAGTTATCCTGTGACCGGTTCACATTTGACTAGTAATCACTGAACCAAACAGTGTACCTACCAAATGTGTTTATATAGTTTTTGTAAGTAAAAGAAATTTGGCTCTCAAAAGAAATGTGCTGTTGAAATTTGGCTCTGTTGACTATTTGAAATGAAAATTTAGATAGAAATAAAATTGTCTTTGCACCGATGCATAGTAATTCGAACACTTTCGTAAAAAAACGTTTATATTCCACAAAGCATCCGGTGAATGTTTGACGGAAATAAAAAAAAGTGTGGAATAAATAGCGGAACTCAGAACCACAGCGCAGTTGAACTCTTCATAGGATGAATCATGGGGAGGGTAGTTCAGAACGGGGGATTTTTTTTGGGTCGCATCGCGGTAAATAAGTTACCCGTTCAGTCGCTCGTGTGACCATGCGATCCTCTCTACGTAATGGGTCATTATCTTTCCATTTCAATTACGTTTTCTGCTCGTCCGTGAATACGGATAAATTCGCTTGGGTTTTTTTTTCCGTAGCCTTTCGCATTTCTTGCTTCGTTTTTTTTAGCCAGGCTTTTTTATTGACGCTATCTCTCTGGCTAGGGGCAGATTGCACTTTACATTATTTATTGTGAGCATTTTAAACTCGTTTACTGGTACTTCCGCTGTATACCTACATTTGTTAAATGACGACTGAACCTAAAGCTTAGACCACACTAGGCAGCACTGCAATGCAGCGACGCAACGCGGCCAAATATTGTTTGTAAGAAGTTGCATGAGATAGAACGCACCACGAGTGGCGCGACACTGCGCGTTAAAGTTGCTTTTTGTACCAACTCTGATGTGCTGCGCTGCGTCGCTGCAGCGCACTGTCGCCTAGTGCGTTCGGACCTTTAATCGAACTTCACGATTGAAACTTGACGTTGGATAATTTTATAGAAACGGTTGTTTTTGTATGTAGGTAATGTGAAAATATGTTTTGCTTCAGTGACTCTTTATTCTAACGTGTGTGCTTTGAACATGATATTTCTATACGCACGTGACACGTTAATTAATACGTTCGGGCGTTCATTGTAAAACGTTAATCCAGTGTGGCGACTCGATAAGGTTAATTGTTCACTGAACTCGCAAAATTTACTGTGCTGCCCTGAAAATAAGTTGGCAATATTTCAGCTCTTTTTTAAAACATTCCGCGCCGTAAAATTCTATAATATGTATTTTATATTACATGCACATAATATCTGTATGTTATAACAGTATGGCTCGGTGATTGTGGTTATGTTTAGCACCGAGAGGTTACCGGGTTCGATCCCGTGCTAATCTTTAATGTTGCTGGTCAGTCTTGGATATTTGTGACTCCAAGTCGATCTTGTCCTATCAGAGTTTGCCAATTTATCATACCATACTACCCGATATGTCACAAATATCTGAATTTGATTTATGTACAATATGTAAAAAATTATGTACAAGTCTAAATCCATAGATATCTATGGATTAATTAATTAATTGTTAATTTCGTGTTCATTCTTCTAGCCACATAGCCCGCCCATTGCCATTTCAAACTCTTCACTCTATCTACTATATCCACTAACCTTTCCATACTTCTCACCTACGTATTCCGTTTTCTGTCTTTCCTCGTTATGCCAAGCATAAAATGTGCCATATTTCTTTGAGTGCATTGGACTTTGTGTAGCAACTTGGCGTTCAATGTCCAAGTTTCACATCCAGACGTTATCACTGGTAAAACACATTGATCGAAGATCTTTTTCTTCAGACAAAGTGGCATTTTTGATTTAAAAACCGTATTCATTCGTCCAAATGACTATTTATTTCTTGTTAATTTAAATTATATATACATACATTCATTTTAGTATGTATATTATTTATTCGTATTATGTATAATACTTAGAGGTATACTATGCGAACTTGTTCGATAACGCGCTCCGTCTATTTCGGTGAAGGGCGGTGTTTTCTTCAGGAAGCGCACCCTTGTCTCTGAAGTCTGCTTAATTACTGTCTGGGATGACAAATTAATCCACCCCTTCATTTGTTGGCGTACTCGGTTCGGTTCGCCCAATAGGTGGTGTTAGTAAGTAACCTTTTGCGTACGAAGGAGCTTTATCCTCAGCTCTTACCTCTTCTATATATTGAGAACGCATCCTGTTTGTTATTTGCTGGAAAGGATAGGCGATGGGTGATTAGTCAAAGGGGATATTGCTTCTTCCCATCTATTTTTACCCCCTCGATCGCCATCATTAATCCCACCTTTCTTTTTCGTTTATGGGTGAGTAAGTTTTTATCGCACATTTGTGCGAGTACACTTTATTTTCCATCTCACCTGGAATTGTACGATGAGATGTATAGGTGAGGGGAGCTTTCATTGCCCTCAGATGTCATGTAAAACGGTCGAAATTGTCATTGGTGCTCTGCGTCGTCTGCGCTCGTATTCCGTTTTCCCTCCACTCGTCTGTTTTAGCCGAGGATTATTATCGAATTAACCTTTTGCGCGCGCAGAGTTAATGCGAACGCAAACGGAGTGTGACGCGTAATCGACGCTAATGCAGTTAACAACTACTACAACCGCATTTAATTTGAACAGTGCGTTTAACACACAACGTGCTGGTGCCTATATGTACATACATACATAAGTACATATATGCCTTTGCCGTCTCGATATTGTTACATAATCTTCTTATGGGCTAATCGGTTCTCATAGCAAATGGCTCATAGAAAAACCATATATCTACAATAGGCTAATAATAATGAAAAACCATATATCTACAATAGGCTAATAATAATGTATAATTTATCAATAATAATTTACATATTGCCACATTGCTTTTATTATAATCGTGGAACAAAAACAGCAAATTTAAATACCATTCGATATTTTTGATTTTTTGAGATTTAACTTAAATACCACATGGGACTCGATCTACGATTCTCGCACAAATTATGACTTGAAAAAAGTAATTAAAAGGACATGATTTGAGGACATTCCTGACTTGTGATTAAAGTGAAAGTCAAAGACGTGATAAAAGCAAAAATCGAGAAAATAACGAGAAATGTTAAAGGTTTTGTTTGATAAAAATATAAATGAAAGTAGTTTCCATATTAACCATATTAACTGTAAAATCGAAGATGTTCGGATTGAGGTGAATGGCACTGTATGTAAATATATTTCCAACCCACTGAACATGAACATAAAAATTAAAAAATACCTATGTAAAAATAAAAGTGATATAATAAAATTTGACATGTACATATGTATGCATGTAAAAGTTGAGTATGTGATATTATTTTATGTACAGATTACACAAGCTTTCGAGAAACAACGTAGTTTATCATTTAGTATATCTAATAAAAATATTTAAACATTATGTACATATAATATATGTATGTATGTATGTATATATATATATATATATATATATATATATATATATATATATATATATATATATATATATATATATATATATATATATATATATATATATATATATATATATATCAGTGGCGTGCGGTGACTTTTCAAACAAGGGATGCTGTCTCTTGTTTGAAAAAAAAAACCGACCAATTTATTTTTTTAAATTTTATTTTATTCTTCGTTCCTTTTTACAAAATTCATCGATAACCGCATCATAGAATTTTTTATTGTTTTTTAAATTTGACATTATTTTCTTTTCGATTGCAATTTTAGTAAGACCAGAGAGTCTTTCTTCACTTTGACTACTTCTGGTGAACGTTTTAATTCTTTTCATAGTCGAAAATGATCGTTCAGCCGATGCGCTCGTGGAAGGTATCGTACAAATTAATTGTATTAAACTAAATACTTGTTCCAAAACTTCTATTAGATCATCTTTCACAATTAATTCCTTTACGTCATTTATAGATTTCAAATGAAAATCTTGCGTTGAGTACATGTAAATTAATTCGCTTTTTAATTTCATCAAATCAAATTATTTTCCATAAGTTAGGTGGAGTGATTTAAATAGGATATCTGGAAAATTATTTTCATATTCTTTAAATTTTTTGACGTTAAAAAAAATTAAAACAAATTTTAAATTTTCGATATCTCGAAATCGATTGGTTGTATTTACTGAAAGAGTTTCTAAAATTTCAGAATAGTGAAGTTTATACGTTGTTTTCACATCTTCTTCACATTCAGCATATTTTCTTTTTCTATTAAAATTTTTAGTTATTACTTTGTTCCACAATGAATCAAAATCGTCTTTTTTGTTATCTAAATATTTTACAAATTTTTTAATTTCACTTACGCAATACGATATGTCAAAGGTTTTTTTTTGTAAAATTTCAAATAAAAAATCTGCCGAATTAAATATTGCAGAAAATAAATGCAAATTGAAATTGAATTCAAACTCTTTTAAATAACGATGAAGGACTTCAGCATTTATGACAGCATCAGTATCCCATTCGTCTTCATCATTAATTATTTGATTAAATATTTCCATTAATTCTGTTTGATATTCTAATACCATATTTAAAATTTTGCTATTGTAGTTCCATCGTGTAGGGGCAGCAGTGGGAAATCGTTTTTTTATTTGACAATCGAGAAGGGAAATTCTTCTTGAAGACTTACAAAAAAAAGTTGAAAATGACAACATACGGCTGAAAAAACGTTTGCATCCGGATATATGTTTAACAGATTGCGACAAAACTAAATTCAATCTCTGAGCGTAACAATGGACAAATAAAGAATTAGGACAAATATCTCGAATTTTTCGTTGCACTCCATTATGCTCCCCGGACATTACAGCCGCTCCATCATACGTTTGTGCAATTAATTTGTCCAAACAACCAAATTCTTCCAAGGTCTCACGTATGTGCTGAAAAAGAGAATTAGCTGTTCTATTGGGACTAACATCGACAAATCCAACTAATCTCTCCTGAATTTCATTGTTTTCATCTACATATCTAAAAATAGTAGATAGCTGAGCTTTGCGACTGATATCTGTAGATTCGTCCACAATTATGGAAACAAGTTTTGATGCACGTATTTCAGTTTTAATCTCATCTAGCAAGACTTTTGATATTGCGGATACCAAGTCATTTTGTATATGGTTCGATAATCCAGTAAACACCGTAGAGTTATCTAAATGAGTTTTCAATTTTATGTCTGATTCACTCAACAGATACAGCAATTCAATATAATTCCCTCTATTTTACGATTCCTGGTGTTCAAAATGTCCTCGTAAAGGTTGTTCTTGTTTTGCTAAAAAACAGATCGCGCTTATTAATTTCGACAAAATGTATCTATTTGCAGTAACTTCTTTGTTGTGCATTTCAATATTTGCTTTAAATTGAGCACTTAAAAAATTTTCTATACGAGGTCCCTTTCCAAATTTTTTAAATTGAGCAGCAGAACATATGTGAGCTTGAGAACATTCATGTCTCTTGCGCGATTTACTTAAATTGTTTAGGTCAGAAAATCCAAATTTACTCCAGACATTCACTTCTTGAGAAAATAAAATACATGGCCAACAGAATAATTTCGTTAAGTGAGCACATCCACAAATCCATGAAATTTTTTCGTATGTTTCTGTGTTAAAATACCTAAATGTTTTTGTTTTAGACTGAATATTTAATATTGGTGTGGGTTTGGGGCTCTTAACAATAATCTCCTTTACATTAAATGGGAGAGAAGCAAATCTTCTTTTCAGCACATTTTCAATTAAACAATTGCAATTATTATTGATCTCGACGACAAGTCCACTCTCATTGTTATTTTCGATATCCATATTAAAGGCAATAATGAAAACTCGTAAGTAGTGGAACAGTAAACTAAAAATAAAGTTAGACGAAACTAATTAAAATGAAAACTTAATTCAAAAGTAAAAAATAACCAACTTACAGTATAAATGATTAACTTCGTCTAAAGAAATTAATCGGCTAGCTTTTTGATAAATAACTTGGGGCGCAGCGTGCGGAAATATCGATCAACAGCGGCTTCCAAGTGAAACTCAATAGATAAGCAAACAGAGAAACCGAATCCACCAGAGGTTAAACAAGTGTCAACGCGTCCGCGCGAATAAGACAGCCTCATAGTGCGCATGCGCAAATGGGATCGGTCTCGACTCCGAATCCATGACGCGGGCGCACTTCAGTCAGCGTCTACACCCGTCACTCGCCTGTGGCCGGCCGGACGCCTATGCGAATCGTTAATAAAAATTATCAAAAGATCCTATATAATGCATCATGTAACAAAAAACACGTGATATGTGAAATATATATATATATATACTCATAAACTACATCATAATCACGTACATCACTAAGAATACATCGAAGCGAAATTCAAATATTTATTAAAAATACTCTTGGCTTTTTAAAGTTATAGGGGATGCGCCGCATCCACCGCATCCATGGACCGCACGCCGCTGATATATATATATATATATATATATATATATATATATATATATATATATATATATATATATATATATATATATATATATATATATATATATATATATATATATATATATATATATATATATATCATATGTACATATGTACACTTTGTTATTATAATCATAAAATTTTGTTGTTTCATCTGAGAATATGTTCCCATAGTTAAGAAAGTGATCTAAATGTAGAAATTGAAAAAAAAAGAGTTTCAACTATTTCATGTCACATTGTTTTAAATTAATATAATATGATACAAATTATAAAAATTTGATTTGCTTCTATAATATAAATCTAATTTAAAAAAATTTTGGAAAATGCAAAATTTTACAAAGCAGAATTTATTTTTACAATGTTTAGTTCATGAATGAATAATAATACAAAGGCATCCCTGAACCTGTGAAAGACCGACGAAAAATAACAGCTATGAATATTTTCTATCCAAAATTAATTCAGAAGTTTCTCTTTCTAAGATTTAAAAAAAAAATACGAAAACATTTATTATCTTCCAGTATCCTTCACCAGCAGACATAAAAACAGAAAAAATAAAGATATGACAGATTTACTACCTTATACCGCCAATTTATCCAAATTATTAACCCGAAATTCTACAGGTCTGTTACCGAGAGTTGGCGCGTTCTCATACTTACGCACATGCGCGTGAAAGAGACAGGGCGTCTTTTTTATTGAATGCAGTGTGTCAGCATGCTATATACCTATTCATAGATACTACACGAGTGCATTTGTAAAGCGTATTTGCCAACTCTTGGTAACAGACCTATACCAGAGAATGAAAAAGATGATAAAGATCAATAACCTGGAAACATGACTAAAAATGTTCTTAATAAAATTTTCTTTTCTAAAAAATTTTTTTCTTATACGCTGCATGCAATATTTATATGTCGAAATAAATTATAAATGTAGTAGACTTCATCAATATTGAAACACTGTCTTGTGTAACGTAAAAATATTTTTTAATCAATTCAAACGCAAACCAAACAAATATCTCGAAACGAAAGAAATATGACTAAGGTCACTTTCATAATAATGGGCAAATATGTACATATAATAAATTTCGAAACTGACAACATGTTCAATATACTGTGTAGTAGTCAGTAACGAGACTGAGTTGTTTGACGGATAATTTTTAAAATTCACTAGAGCGTTATGCACTCTAACGTAGCATAGCGTTTCCCTTTACCAATGCAACTCTTCCGTCCCCCTTCACCCCACTGGGTTAATTTTGCATGCACCGATCTCGTTGCATGTACGTGATTATTTATTACACACGGGTATGGAATGTGGATATGGGATGGTGGTGTTATTGTGCATCTTCCGGCACATCCTATCTGTTACCAACTCCCTCCAGTTCCACCAATACAAAGGTGTCTATCTGGTTACCGGACGCTTAATCCGCCATTGTATCCATACAATGAGAACCACCCCGCAGAAGCCCATCCGTTTAATTAATCGGTTTATATAATGATTATTGATTTTTTTAATTTTAAAGATTTCGACGTGTTTATGATCGTTTTAACGACGGGGCTACCGTGACGATGACGTGATAATAGCAATCTGTCGTTGATGAATCGCGTATTTGTTTTTAATAAGTCCGAAAAAATAAACAAAAAAACTGAAACGAGCGCGCCGTTTGTAATTTACGACAGAGATGTCGGAAAATCTGTTATCGCCTCCGTGCGAATATGTTTTCACGCGATACCGTAATGATTTATGGTCAAGGCTTGGCGACTCGGAAAAGTATAGGGGAAGAGCGAGTAGGCGGTCCAGGCGGAGGGGTGGATGGTGGGAAAACCCTGAAATAAAAAAGGCGGGAAAAGAGAGATCTGCAACACGTCGGGAGAGGGGTCCAAACAATTGACGTAGGAGACGGTAAGATTCTTCTGAATAATGGACATCCGATACGTCCATCACGACGGCTTTTACCGTCCGGGCCCGGCTTGACAATGCTCCACGATAGATTTATCACCGGAACGTGAAACGACCGAATATACTCGTGCACGTGTGTATATGATGGATAGGTATGCGAATATATGTACATATATTTATTATGTATCTATGTATTTGTACTATGGATTGAAACGTACATA
This sequence comes from Arctopsyche grandis, assembly GCF_051622035.1. Taxonomy (NCBI): domain Eukaryota; kingdom Metazoa; phylum Arthropoda; class Insecta; order Trichoptera; family Hydropsychidae; genus Arctopsyche; species Arctopsyche grandis. Next base: position 20,016,166 of record NC_135355.1, on the reverse strand, counting down.
AATACTCGATTGTAATTCAAATTATGTGGTATTTCGTGTCGACAGGATGGTTTGTGGATACGATGAATGTAAAACTGATATATATTGTAGATAGACATGTAATTATGACGGATCCACGACGAAACGTCTCCGGACGAAACGCCGTACGTTACAGCGTCTCCGACAAAATGATAACACGACATAATGTCTACGGAAAAAATGATAACGCGACATAAAGTCTACGGACGAAATGGCTTTTCGCTGTCTCGAGTCCCGGGAATTTATGTAATTCTGTTGATTGAGAAAAGCATTTAAGATTGACACTGTAAAAAATAATTGGAACGATCAACACTTTTTATTTAGTGTACCCAAAAAAAGAAAGAAAAAAATAGCGCCCACTTAAGTTTAAGAAATTAGGAAAAGTGAACAAAATCGTTGTTTTCTGATATAGTACGAAGAATTCGAAAGTTCATTAATAGAGTTTGTTATTTACGATTAAACTTCGATTCGACTGGCTTATCTAATATTCACTTATTAATATGTCAAAGGACGTGTATACATATGTATATCTTCGTTATCACACGTTTTATATTGAAGTATTGTCATTTTTTTCGTAAAAAAAATCGTTTTTAAACATGTGAATGTCATACTAGGTCGCGTTATCATTTTGTCTATAGACATTATGTCGCGTTATCATTTTGTCGGGGACGTTTCGTTGTGACACCACTTAAGACATTATTAATATTTATTGTATTATTTTTTTTCGGAAAATACAATTTTTCAAAATTATAATGTATAATTTTAACACTTCATTTGTGTTTTATTCTGCATTTGGGTTTTGAGTCTAGGTTAGTCGTTTATATGGATGCGAACCTTGGTTTCTGAAGATCAGGATGATCAACCGCATCGAAATTTTTGAGATGTGGGTCTACAGGCGTATGCTGAAGATTCCATGGACCAAAGAAGTCACGAACCAAGCTAGGGAGAGGTAAACTTGTTTCTGTCATCAAGCGTAGAAAGATGGAGTACCTCGGACACATGATACGTGGTCCAAAATACGAATTTCTTCGTTTGATAACCATGGTAAAAATTAAAGGAAGAAAATGGATTGCCAGGAAGAAGTTGTCTTGGCTTCGAAACATGTGCATGTGGACCTATATGAGCGCCGAATACTGCTCTTACCTTTTGAAGACCGATGCGGATGGCTACAAATAATCGACGAGGTGGTTGCCAACGTCCGGATGCGGACAAGGCATTAGGAAGAAGTAGTCGTTTAATTAATTCGAAAAAACCCGGTTAAAATTGGTTCGTTATCCGACAATCTAACGATGGAAGTTTTTCTATATACTATGTACCTACATATGTACATATGTATATATAGGTTAATATAATATATGTATTTTGCCTATCGCAACCCGAAACGCCTTCGAGTCTACAGAAATATATCGAAATATTCGAAGCGAAGAAGAAACAAATTTAATTGGAATAGGAAATTAAAAAAAAGTCAACAATGAAAGTTAACACCGCACTTTGTTAACGTCTCTGAGAAAATAATGGAAAATTGTTTTAATTTGAGCGTCGGTTTGCCTCGCGATGCCAGACGACTACGGCAGCATCGCATTACACGGGGAAATCCCGCTCCGTAAATTAATCGTTATGTTTTTCTTTTGTTACTATTTTCGGATTTTACAGAAGCAGGATAGACTCGTCGGCTTATTTGTTCGCCATTTCCTCTCGTATAAATAACTCTTCGTTACAACTAGCTTTAATTGGTGTCGATATTCATCGTTTCACCGTGAATGTTTCATCATTTCACAATATATTTTTGCCAAAGAATAAATAATAATTCAATCCAGTCTCGCGCGCTTGTGATCGGGATTCAATAGAAGCTCAAATTTCAAATATGCGATGAAAAGCTTTCAAATAAAAAAAAGTCAATATGAACTCGCATCAAAAGCGTGCATTGCGTTTATTCTCGTCAGTTCGTTTTCATAACAGATTTACATGAATACTTTTAAATGTGTCGTTTTAATTGGCGGCGTACGTTTGAAACGTAATATCATCACACGTTCGCAGTTTTTTTTTCAAATTGATCATTCTTTGAATCCCTATGGGAGTGGGTATATGCAACTGCAAATCACATGCATCAATAAAATGGATTCATTTTTGAAATCCCAATCAATTTTTTGAATTCGCATATACATACATATACATATGTACATACATATCTAGCTCTAGTTAGATCCATGCGAAATTTCCACGAATTCATTAATCTTAAAATTTTGAATAAACATATTCAGACTTGTGTTTTAATTTTAATTTTGGTTACATTTCATGTTTGGTTTGGTTGGTAGCTATGTAATATTAATTATTTAAAATATGTACGACCAACTTGAATAGTTAGTTTTTCGTTTTACACCCTTTTTAATCCATCAGTATTAAGCCTGAGTGAGAATTGATTTATTCGGTATATGTATGTACATACATATGTATATTATATATGTAGACGAGTCTTATTTTTCTTTTATTTTGGAAATTTCGCATTTTCGGCTGTTTGCCATTAATATTATACTCTAGTGTTGTACTCGATGAAATATCATCGCATGGGGGTTGGCATATAAAGTTTTTAAATAAAAAAAATTTAAAAGAAATGTGTCGGTACTGTGTTAGGTCCTGTGTTAGATCCGCACACGGTCGAATTTTTTTCAAATACCTTTTAAATATATTTAATTTAATATTTATATTTAATTGTTTAGCACTTTGTCGTCGGGTAACGGAGATTACAGTCTTCAGTGGATTGTTGCTAAACGTCGGGTGACATATAATTGCAAAATTTAAAATATAATGATTTTCGGACAAAGGTAAACAACCTTTTTTTTTATACAAATAAAATTTCTTTTATACATAGAAAAATATTAAAAAATATTTCCATCGTCTTTGTGATGTAAATGGTTGCAAAATTTAAAATATAATAATTTTTGGACAGGGTGACCAACCTTTTTTTATACAAAGAAATTTTTAAAGAGAAAAAATATTCCCATCGTCGTTATTATATAAATGAGTACATAATTTATAACATAATAATTTTTGGACAGGGTGACCAACCTTTTTTTATACAAAGAAATTTTTAAAGAGAGAAAAAATCTAAAAATATTCCCATCGTCTTTATTATATAAATGGTTGCAAAATTTAAAACATAATAATTTTTGGAGAGGGTGACCAACCTATTTTTATACAAAAAAATTTTTAAAGAGAAAAAATATTCCCATCGTCTTTATTATATAAATAATTACAAAATTTTTAACATAATAATTTTTGGACAGGGGTAATGGGAAGTAATGGGGTTCTAGCACAGATTTAATGATGTTAATCAGGCGTTTTTTTTCAACAGTATAAATTTCAAAGTTGCAAATGTAGCCACTTGTACTCCATATTTTATGATCTTTGCTCCATTGTACAAACGAAATGATAACATTTCTCTCCAGCGAATGATGCTCTCATCGAGGGATAATTGCTGAACGGGTTTATACACATTTAAAAATTTTGGTATAAAGTAATCAAAAACGGGTTGTACCTTGTGTAACTTTTGGTTCTCATCACCGAGTGTTTCATTGTTAGAAAAGTGCCATGATTGCCATATTTAGCGAAATCTATCTCTGCTCATTACTTGAGCAAAAATAGGAGTGGCACAACCTGAATCCGTGCTCCAATATTCGTCTCTATTGTCTTTTTTTACTTTTCCCATCATTAATATCAGCCCCATGAATTTTTTCATTTCTGTTATCTCGATGTTCTTCCATTTTAGAGATTTTTTGGCATCTTTAAACTTCAATGAATTTTGAATGTGATACCGATTAGATTCTTCCACAAAAAAATAAAATAAATCATCACCAACAAATAATTCCACAGCGTCCATGATATTCTTATGATCAGTTGGTAAGATTTTCACACCAGGATCACCAAGGAATCGTTCTAAATCAGGTGGTTTATCATTTTCAGACCACCCAAATTCGTCTTCACTGTTCGAATCACTATCGGTTAAATTGGAGTCACTAGGGAGACGTAATGTCTGAGGATGGGCTCTCAGAGGAATAATTTCACTGTTATCGTCAGTCACTTTCAAAATCTATAATATTGTCATTGTCACTGTCACTCCCAACACTAACCGAATAATTCGAATGTCTATCAGCGGTATATTCCTCATCGTCATGATAAGAGACGACGCCTTCGTCATCTTCGTCCTCGTAATCCATTTTAATGGGTAATATCGTGGTGAAGAAACTATGTATATACTTATGGGATCTGGCAAGAGTTGTGGAAGTCCTCGTACCGGCTATGTTGTTGAAGTTGCGGCTGGATCGTTGTGTATCGGATCTCTGGAATCAGTGCAGCTATGATGTTCTCAATGCAACTACGTTGAAGGAGTTCTCCGAAACGGCGGTGTTCTCGAGGCAGCTATATTGACGGAATTCTTCTATGTTCCAGCAGCGTGGCTCGGTCGTTAAGCTTCTGCTTAACACTGAGAGGCGCCGAGTTCGATCCCTTGAGCTGACCTCGATTGAAAAGAATTTTTCTGAGTATATCTGTAATGCTGCTGGTCAGACCAGGATTTGTGACTCCTGGTTGATCGTTTCCTATCAGAGTTTGCCAATTTTCTCTGATTTCATTGTTGAAACGATTCCCGATTAAAAATTGGCTAAAAATCCTTCCTACCCACTATGTCACCACTATTTGAGTATGATTAATGTAAATATTACAATAAAAATGTATGTACAATTCATAGATGTCTCGTTAATTGTCGAGTTTAAGTCAGTGTCTCGTAATTTAGCGACTTATATAATAAAAAATGCTGTATTGTTTGTAATTTGGCCAGGAAGGCGCATTGGGGTTTACCTGTAATGCCTTCCTGGTATGAAATAAAAATAATAAAATAAAATAAAATGTTAGCGTAGTAGGGTGGTTGTTGGCTGGTTGATTGATTTTTTGATTTTTAAATGATTTTTATTATTACGAAATTATGTTCACAATACATATTATATCTGGTGACATGACAACACGTTCACAGAATTGCCGTTAACCGAGGACGCGCTCCAGGCATTACGTCTTTGGCTATCTCTTTCACAGATCGTCCGTTCACCGATATCTCGTTTACTGACGCGTGTCTGGCGCGTGACATTGTGGCTGGAGATGCGACGCGGGGTTGATGATCACGCGTTTGGCGCAAGGCATATGTGCGTGTCGATACAACGCATGGTTGATGATCACGTGTCTAGTGCGAGGTCGAACTTCCCTGTTATTTTTACGTTCTTGGTGAGGGCGTCTGGAGGTTGAGTTCGAGTTCGCAGATGGTGGTTTGATCATCGTGATGTTGTACAATATACTTTATTTATTTATTGTACATGCTTCTTCCCTGAAAGTTAGCGATGTTTGTCATTTTTTAGGAATCTTGATGGGTCGGAGTCGGTTGAAAAAATTTCACTTTAAAAATTTTGTTGTATAAAAAAAAGTTGGTTACCCCTGTACAAAAATTATAATATTTTAAATTTTGCAATAATTTATATGATTAAGATGATGGGAATATTTTTAGATTTTTTCTCTCTTTAAAAATTTCATTGTATAAAAAAAAGTTGGTCACCCCAGTCCAAAAATTATTATGTTTTCAATTTTGCAATCATTTATATAATAAAGACAGTGGGAATATTTTTAGATTTTTTCCTCACTTATAAAATCTCTTTGTAAAAAAAAGGTTAGTCACCCCTGTCCAAAAATTATTATATTTTAAATTTGGCTATAATTTATATCATAAAGATGATTAGAATATTTAAAATTTTTTTCCTCACTTAAAAAAATGTGTTGTATAAAAAAGGTTGGTAGCCCCTTTTTAGGAATACTAATCGAGTGATTATAAGGTTCTAAATTATCATCAGAATTTTAATTTTAATTTTATTTTAATCAGTCGATAGGTTTGAAAGCTATGTTCAATTTAAAAACATAAAAGTTTTCAAAATTTTTTTGAAATATTTTGAAATTTTCCTTCAATTTACGATTTTTTCGATCAAAATCGCCCGCTGTCAGGCGATGAGCAATTGAAATATCGCCCGCATACAAAGTGTTAATATGAAAAAGAAGGTAAAAACAACCTATATATAAAAAATATAAAAAACCAATAGAAAAATTAATTAATTAATTAAATAAATTTTCAATAGATGGCGTTAAATGCTCAGAGACTTATTTTGTAAGTATCTTAAAAGAATAAAAAATCACAATTAATAGGAAAAACATCCGACTATTGATTCCAATACTCAATTTGAGCACAGCAATTCTAGATTTTGAGTTAAAGACCGCAAAAGCCAAAAAACTGTAAAAATTGCGCATTTTTTTAAACGCTCATATCTTGTAAACGATCGCGAACCAACAAAAATCATTATCATATTCGAATTCAGTGGGTCAAACTTAGTAAAGATTGATTAGTCTCCGCTCTGGTAACTCAAAAACGTGATTTTTTGTTGCTCAGTGTTATTAACCTATTCTTCGACCACATTTCGGTGCGCATTTTAATTTTTGGTATGCATATCCATATAAATCTAAATTTTCACCAAGATATAATTTTCTTTATCGTCCATAAACATTGCAAGTTTCAAGTGAACGTCGCGTAATCTATACGAAGTGCACTTTCGATGCATGCCGTATGAGAACTAACGGCGGAAGTTACATCCGGGAAAGCTCGTTCTCCGAACTGCAGTTTAATGCGAGAAGACTTCGCGTCAGAATTTCAACTTCGTCTAAAAATGCCACTGTAAACACTCATCAGTCAGGAACCCTCTTCACACACATATGTACATACACACACACACATGAATGTTTGTATATGTATAATATGTAAAAGCTTTTTACATATATAGACGTATGGGCACCAAGAATTTATGTAGTGCTAAGTTTAAAGTCGGCGAATTCCGTTTATCCTGAGCTTTGGGTTATTTATCCGGTGCCGGTTGAGGGGATATTGCTATTCAAAGGGTACTTGTTCATTCGTTCAATTCCGGTTTAAGCTTAATCAAAACTTCTTCATATTTTGCTATAAAAATATGCGCTTAAATCATTTGCGTTTTTTCTTCATTTTTTTATTTACTACATATACATATGTATATCTACATATGTACATATGAACATTGTACACACAGTTTTGTATATATGTATGTATGTAGTTCTTTAGGAATATTGAAGCAAAATGCTTCAGTGCATTTATTGCGTTTTTATATCGATATTACGTTTTATTTATTTATTAAAAATATACCGGGACTGAAATTAACTCGCCCTATGTGTTACTAGTCAAATGTGAACCGGTCACAGGACAACTGGTCGCTCTAGATCGGTCACACGTGATCACCCGTCACACTAAAACTGGTCACGAGAAAAATGGTCACACCCTAAAACTGGTTACGAGAAAACTGGTCTCACCCTAAAATCGGTCACGAGAAAGCTGGTTGACCGATTTTAGGGTGTGACCAGTTTTATTGTGACGGGTGATCACATGTGACCGATCTAGAGCGACCGGTTGTCTTGTGACTGATTTACACATAGTAGTCCTTTTACCAGAAAAATCACAGGGATGCTGTTATATAAAGATCTATTAAATTATTGTACCTACATTTTTTTTGCGAACTCCATTGAATAACAGTTTTATAACATTTTCATTTATTTACGTTCATTTAATATATTTACCACCTAACTTTGATGCAATACTATCTTTTTTTGATTAAATTAAATGGTTCTTATTTTTAAAAAGCATTATTCTCACTCTATTCAAATATATATGTATATATTATTTACTACATATGTATGTTAGAGATATGTATGTACTGGATATGGATTTATAGCGATTTTAAAGGTGATTCTCTATTTGTGTTGCAGATAAGGCACAGCCGTAGCCGAGGGGGTGGGGGGGGCGTCAGCCTCCCCTCTAAATTAAAATAGGCACTCAAGACAGTGAACTTGTTTTTGATAATTAAAAAAATTATATTAAAAAAATATTATAAAATAAGGCATGAAAAGAAAAAAAAAAGCAAATAATCATTTGCAATAGTAATTTAAATTAGTAAAAATAACAATATGTAACAAACAATTTTATAAAATTTTTATTGTTGCTACCCGGCTTTGCCCGTGTTTTTGTGACCAAAAGATAACATACTGATCAAAAAAAAAAAATACTGGACATTCCGGACAAATAATTAAAATACCGACCAAAAATTGATTACTATGTATAAAACAAATACATAAATATATGTAAATAATAAATCAAACATCTTTGTCTGCCAGGAAAAACTTCATGCTTCATGCAAATATTCATACTCCAAATTTCACATAAAATTTTTTACGAGTTAATAAGCATATAAATCAATCAGTTTATTGAACAAAATCATATAGTCATAAAATTAAAATATTCTCGATACTTTCGAGATTCTAATAAACGATTTCTCGAGAAACGAGAATCTCAAATTTTCACAATAAAATATTCTCAAGAAATGAGAATCTCGAAATTTCACAAAAAAATATTCTCGAGAAACGAGAATCAAAATTTCTTGAAAATTCTCGAGAAATCTCGTCTCGAGATCACAACCTTTAGTTATGACTAGTCACTGGAGCCTGAGGGGGCCGTGTATTGTTCAAAGGTTGTAAATACATTGTTAAAGGTTTGCCGAACAATGGATAGCACTGTGACTATCCTACCTCTAGTTATGACCTGTAACAAACAGAATATCTATGTATGTAAGTTGACATATGTATTTTTCTCCCTAATGCAAAACAGCTATGAACTGAAATATTTGGTTGGTCCATATGATTTTTTTCAAAAATTCTTTTATTATAAATTTAAAATATAATTTCCTTTATTTTCTATAACATTATTCCAACGTTCAAACAATTTTTGGAATCGTTATTTATAAAATTCTTTGGGTTTCGACTGGAAAAACGAAAAAAGGTCAGAGGAATAGGTTGCATGTCGATATACTTCCCAATTCAGGTCAGATTTTTTTTTGGTGGGTGAATAAGCTCGACATGTGCATCCAAATGTCGAGCGTATTCACTTTCCCAATGCAATGAAGGGCTTTTTTTTCTACAAATTTATCTTCAGTGCTATCTCACGCGTTCTTAAACGCAGATTATTTTCAATCAGCACCTTAATATTTGATCGACGAACGCAATATCTGCCGCACGATTTTTTTTATCCAGTGACAACATTTGTGAATGTTGACTATCATTTTTGTATATTTTGCAAATCTTTTCAGTATTGTTTTTTTCGCGTCCTTGCCTTTTCTGTAGCAATGCAAGAATGGGTGTCGAATATGCTCCTGATCGTCTCACATGTTTGAGGGGTAAAATATTTTACAAAAAAATGTGCGTTCCTTGAAAAAAAACACAAATGTAAGCTTCGGAACGTCCCAGAGGCAACTGAATCCAGTTTGGAATTCTTTTTATTTAAACGTAAAAATTAAGGAGCCACAAACGGACTCACCAAAAATCGCTGCCACCATACATATGTTCATATGTAGGACAACTAATATATTTCTATGTAAAAAAATCTTTGAATAATTTTCCTGTAACCATATCCATTTTAAAGTAGAGTTAACCCACTAGGATACATACTGCATACGAATTTCAATATGCGATCGATCGATCTCGGTATAAAAAGGCGACCCGCTTTCAGGGTGGATAGGTTGGGCTTTTTTTCAACAGCTTGGTTCATATCCAACAATACCCTTCCGATGTGGATGGTGTGGGCGGGTTTGGGGTCGCATTTCCATAGCGTGGGCGTTTATAGGCGGCACTGATTGACCGCGATCGAGCGAGCCCATCAATCATCAGGACGCGTGGCCGTGTCACACACTAAATACACATCATTTCCGCTAAACGATCGCTGCTGCGACGCTTAGGAAATACAGCCCCGATGAACAACCCCATAGGGGTGTGCTACTTCCGCAAAAACACCAGAAGCCACTCTGGAGAGTCACAGAAAATCGCGTCGGGAAATCCGCTTACCCTCTAGCGTCGACTGCGACTGAAAACTCTTCTCGATTCCGCTATATGTATATGTATGTAGCGGATAAATAGGATGCACACAAACTATTTTTACTATTGTTTGTTTTCATATTCGTGTTTGCATATTATAAAATAGTTCGGTAGAACAACGACTTTCAACCAATGTGAAAATACAAAACTCCTCCTGGTTTCGGTGTTTTTTTTATTTTTAAATCTAAGTTTTTGTTGTATGGTTTTTTTCAGAGCCTTTTATTTCATGTCCTCTTCATCAATATCATGCAAAGAAAAAGTTTGACCCAAACCTCTTCAAGAAATTCAAGAAACTTCAAGAATCGTTGTTATACGACGATTTTTTCGTAAACAATGTAAATTTATATTTACATTTTGTATATATTATCCGAGTTAATATGGTATTGCTTACAATCTGTCCGGATCTGACCGGATTAGATTATAAATTAATTGTTTTATTTTCAAAGCTTTATGCTATATTTAAATATTGTGGTTTAATTTTAGTTTATTAATATTTGATTACACATCTGTGGATGTTCCAGTATTAAATTTTATAATTTCATAACGAATTTTTCTGATTGTTTGTTTTTTGGTATTAAGGTTAAATCTTAAACCCTAGCATTTATGCTAGGGTTTAATCTGTTTATCCAATTTTAATATTCGTTATCCAATTATTTACTAGCCACAACTGTTGTCTAATGATGAATACTATTTTTTTTATATTTAGATGTACTTTTTTGTGGTTTGTTGTTTATTATTTTCAATCTATTATTATCATCAAAATTTTATTATCTTTTTAAAATTTATGATCATAAGGGTATTGGATATTATTTTATAAAAATTCTATAATATTTATATGCACGTACATTGTACAAATGCATGTATATGTACATACATTCATACATATATGTATATGTACATATATGTATATGGAATGTGAAGACAATCAGAATGATTTTTTTTATTGGAAAAGGGGGATGCTAGAATAATCCACACCGTACAGAGTTCTGAGGCTTTTAAAGTTTTTTTTTATATATTCGTCCCACAATAAGGCGTATTTGATTAAGTGTGGTTGCTGATATGCGGTCGCCGATATCGACCTCTCAGCCTCTTAACCTGAAATTAGGTGATAACATCTGGGTGGCGAGAGATTTATTTATTCCGAGATCTAGGGACCTAGAAGGGGATGAAAACTCAGTTTATTTATGCTGTCGAACTATTTCCTCACCCCACCACTTTCGGTTTAAATTAAAAAATTCCCCTTTCCTTCTCATCCCCTTGTGGATAATATCTTTCGGTTCCATCGGGCCGAAGCACTTTTAATTTCCCGTTCGATTCCTGGTCGGACATTTTCATTGCCTGAGTCATCGTTATTCAGCCTTCGAACAAAGCTAGATGCCATTTGCTTTTTTTGGTACCCCTTCTCCCTTTCTTACATTTATTTTATTCTTACCTCCTTGAGAAATCAAATTTTAGATAGATATTTTGAACGATAATCGAAAGTGGAATGAATCGGTTGCATAATGGCGCAGTTACATAGATAGATAGTCTAGTATGGTAATGTTAGAAGGATGAAAGTGCTCACTTTCAGGATAATTTTACGTCATCTAACATATTTTGATTAAATGAGACCTCAACTATTGTAAATTGCAAACTTGTACAAGGGAAATCCTATACGAAAATAGTAAAATTTTCGCCAATAGTATTTTATTTATCTACATATGTATGTGTGAATGAATATACATACAGTTTAAGTACATTTAATGTTTGTATTAAACTGTCATCCAAGGTAAATTTTTTTTATAAATTTATAAATTCAAAATGGGTTGGTTTTCGCCCCTTTTAATATGCACACCCTAAGTCCTTGCTTTTTCGTAGTACCCCGTTCGTGTATGTTACGCCATGGTGATATTTTCTTTTTCCACAATTGTTCGGCTTGAGCATGCCCAGTGTATTTTGTACGGTCCATTTGCGAGATTAAAAATCTTTACCAAAAATATATGTGCATACACACAACAGAGTAGTACGTTTACCACAATATATGTATGTACATGTACATATGTATATAAATATGTATGTAGTACATGTACATATATTTATATGTATGTACATATATACATATGTATGTACATATATACATTGTATATGTACATTAAGGCTTCCAATTCCGGGATTCCAGTATTTTCTGGTACCGTGAATTCCGGTGCTGAAACTAGTCTGAATACCGGGATTACGGTGCTGGCAGAAATTTCTTAAAAAATATTATTTTTACAAAAATAATATGGAAAAAAAAACATAAAACAACATTATATAAAGAACAATGGTGGGATAAGCAATGACAGCCATAGTCCATTTGTTTGCCACCCGTTTCGACACCGGCTTGCCGTTTCCACGAAATGGTATGAACGCAATGATATTTGAAGCATATTTTAACTGATTCGAACTCAGAATAGACCACTGATCACGTTTTCGTGATCTTGAAAAAATGTGGGCGTGTCTGTATGTTTAATGTGTGTCACTGTATTTTGGGGATTTTTTGAACACAGTTCGTCCTATCGAACTGAATTTTTTATCGATACACCGTAATTTTTTTTTCAAATATTTAGGTTGACCGAGAATGGCACCTCCTCTTATAACTGTCCTCTTTCTTTTTAAGTTTTTGAATTAAATTATCTCCCAAACCATTCATCAAATCGGTCTGAAATTTCTTACTTGTCATTAATATTATACCCCAATTATTAATATTATTAATATTAATATACGAAATTATTAATATTATACCTCAATATTTTTTCCTAAACCGAAAGTAGTACTTTTAATTTAGAGAATCAAGGTTTTTTATGTTTTTCTAAGAAATCCTTTGATTTATTGAACTGAAATTTTACCAAGTTATGTATAAAAAAGTTGGTAAGCATCCGTCAACCAGAAGTGGTAAAAATAAAAGTATAATTGTTGTATCAATGTGATGAAAATAAAAAAAAATCACTAAATATAATAAACCGGAAGCGGGATTTTTTTCATAGATAAAGTCGTAGGTTGGTCACATGCGAATTTTTTACATAAATTAAATTTAATTGGAGTTTTTTTTATATTAGGTGGATTGTTTCGATGAATAATTACTAGACGGTACAAACTATTTGTAAAAAACGAATCAAAGTGATGTTTTTTACTTTATTTAATTACATTTTCGGATGTGTTTTATTTAATCTTAGAAATTTATGGATGCGAACCGAAAATTTAAAGAATATAGCCAAACTCTCAAAATTAGTACGCCAATATGGGAATATTTTTTTGCCTGAAACATCGGGAGAATTTGCAAAATGCAATTGAACATTTTTGAAATATGAAAACATGCAATTGAACTTTTTTTTCTTATACATCTGAAATCCCGGTGCTAGCACCGGGATCCCGGAATCGGAAATTCCCATCACCGCAATCCCGGTGCTGAAGAAACCTTCCGGGATTGGAAGCACTAATGTACATATATCATACAATCGTCAATTTTAACTTTGCTTACTCAGTTTTTGCTTTGCTCAGCTTTAAGTTTTTATTTTAAAATGTAAAGGCATTATAGCCAACTCTTTCACATAAATGTTTTACAATGCTATATATCTGCTATAGTATTTTCAGAAATTTAATGTATTAGCAGATAATACTTTGTTGGAATTTGGTCTGAGGAAGCAGTATAATTTTCGTATTTTTTGGCGGTCAAAGTTTTATTGCGTCTAATTAGTTTTTTTTCTCTCCTTTTTTTCGGTTACCATCGTGTCGAGGGTGGAAAAGAGATTGTCATAAAAAGTTGCGAAATCTATTTAAATGTAAATCAAGTAAGTCTCCCGTAGCATATTTCAACTCTTGCGATCGATGTTGAGGCGTTTTAATATTCTGTGCAGAAAAACTGTAACATGTTTTGTTGTTTTTTTTATTAGAACGCGCGTGATGGAAATTTTTTTCGACACAGTACATATGTACTTAAGTAACCCGTATGTATTAAACTGAGAGTTGTGGTTTTTCTGTTAAAATATAGCGAAACACGTACACCAATTTCGGTAATTTTGCGGGATTTAATACAATATTTTTATTACATTGAATTTTCATCAAGTTTTTATGTTACTGATGAGCTTAAAGCATCGATATGAGATAAATTTGCATTATGCACATGTATGTACATATCTACATACATACATTCATACAATTTTACTTAGAAAAATGTCTAGTGATGTACGTATTTGATGATATAAAAGCGGCCCAAACCTCTTAGTAATATATTTAATTACATTAGTTTAAGCCGGGATCATAATTTTGATTGAAACCCCAATCATTGAAAACTTTTTGATTGAAATATTAATCATGAAATCAACATTCAACTTTCAATATTTCAACATTTGTTGTTGAAATATTGTTTAAATTGCCTTTTTATTTTATTTATATTTTAGTACATTATTTTATCACTACATTTTTATTAAATACATTTATTTTTTTATTAATTAAAATAGTCTTTATTTAATTGTTTCATAAGAAAAATTTTTCAAAACCTCGCTAAATAAAATTATTATAATTACGTATTTTTATATGGCGGTAACGAAAATTTTCAATTAATGTTGAAAAAAAAGGGCAATTTAAAATCGGACCATGGCGTAATCGGTTAACGGTTTGCATTGAAAATTTTCGTTCATTTGGTGCAATAAATGTTCTTTTGCTCGAGTTCTCTCGATTGAGTTGCAGTTGACTATATGTACGTTTATCAAAGGGAAACTGCAACCGAGACTACCGTTTCTTATACCCCATTGCGATGTTACATATGTACAACGTAAAGTTTGCTCGTTTATCAGGACTTAAATGCCACCATGGCTTAATCGAGTCCTTTGATTTTACCCGGGGCTTTATTAGTCTCAAGCAACTTGCCTACGACAGTGCTATTCAAACTTTCTCGAGTGGCGGATTTGTAAATATCTTTCGGTATTTCCTAAAGACCGGCTTGATTTTTTCCAGAAATCCAATACTTTATCTCTATTATATTTTTCAATAGCCAATAGTTTATTAAAAAAAAATATATGTCGACTTATTACTAGAGGTTGGATCGGAAGCGTGCCGTTCATTGTTAATTGTTCGCTGTGCTTTGTCCAATTTAATTTAGAACCTTTTTTTTTGCACTCTAGCTTTGTAAATAGACTCCAAACGCACAAAGATGTTAACAGTCATTTTGCTTGTGAATTACGTTTAGTGTTGACGTGGTTTCTCGCGAAGATTAATAATTATTTCGTAAAAAACACCGTGATTTTTTTCTTTTACTGCATCTTTATCATATTTTTAAGGTAAGTTGGTATTTAATATCTCAAAATTTTACTTTGTTTTATATTTTAAATTGCTTGTGAAACTTTTATTGGTTTTTTTAGATGGGTCGAAAATCAGATCTTTCTAAAGAAAAAATTGTTAACTTCGTTGCATGGCCGCGGGCCGGCGTTTGACTCGAACTGAGCTGCGATAGAATGAAGTGCTTGAATTGACTTTCCAATTTTCTTTGAATTCAACGTATTCGAGTATTCAACGGCTCGTTGATATTGCCAGGTTGGATTCGATTCGAGATCTTTTACGGTACGTGATTCGCGTAAGCTCCGCACTTACGCTTTCACGTGAGTTATGATACGCGTAAACACTCGTATACATACACTCGAAAGACCGCTCTACGTGACCCCATCTTTTTTCTCCCTTGTAAATACGATCGGTTTCGAGTTTTACGAGCCGTGAAATAAAAATCACAACGTACGTACATATGTTTATCCAAATTTCGCGAAAATCATCATACATTTTTTTTCTGTTTCTGATCAAAACTCAAGTTATTGTCGCATACAACATTTTAGTTTGATATATGTATATACATGTGTATTTTATTTATTTATTTATATTTTTATTTAATTTATACCAGGAAGGCCTAACAGGTAAACCCAATGCGCCTTCCTGGCCATATGTATGTATGTACGTACATATGTATGAACATACATGTATATGGACGTACGAATATAACATTCATACCTAGTCGGCACTAGGAATCCCAAATATTCGTCGACTCCAACTATTCGAATATCGAATAGTAAATCAAGAGCTATTCGAATACGTTCGAAAATTAAAAAAAATGTAATTACTTATGTACTAAGCATAAATTACATTATATTTATATATGTAATATATTACAATTAATAAAACATAATTTCAAGAAAATTAAAAAAAAACACAAAACTAAAATTCACACACATAAAACATAAGATAGTTTGTAAAATTTAGAAAATTGCAATTAAAAATAAATTTACAAAATATGAAAATTTTAGAAATAATAATGCGTTCTATTTCTAATTTTTGTTTTCATCCACCCTGCAGTCGAAAATACTCGTTCACACGCTGTTGATGTCGGCTTTATTGTGAATTTGGAATAATTCCTGTATTTAGGTAAATTAGTAATATTATAACCGTCTTGTTACGTCTTTCATTCATTCTGTTTTCTAAAATTTGTGAAAACTTTTTGGTTGTTTGAGACCCTATTTCTTCTAACTTCTTAAATAAAAATTTATTAACTCCTGCTGTTATTAAAGATGCACTATTTTTGCTTAATTCTTTGATTGCGGTTTCAACGGGATTAAGAACATCAATCAAAATTTTCAAAATATCAATTTCATTCTAGGAAACAGTATTGAAATTATATTCTTTTAGTGCGATGTTTACACTTTCGTAAACTTGAATAAATCGACTTATCATAGTTGCCATTGAATTCCACCTCGTTTTTACATCCAATAATAATTTTAAAAAAATATTTTCTTTTTTCATTATGATTCTTGTAAAAATTTATATTTCGCCGGTGACTTCTAAAATATTCTTATTATTTTTCTAAAATTTCGTAGAGATTGTTATCGATCGAAAAGTGATTTTCTTCAAACATTTCCGTATTTAATGAATAAAAATCCGTTTCTTCACATGTAGACATTTCATCGTCTTCATTTTCATCACAATTATCCCCATTATATATTTCGTATGCGCGTATGAACGCGCATGCGCGAATTGAGTATGAATGCGTCCATATAGAATGTACCAAAAAATACTCCCCGTACCTGCAGGTTGCCTGTTGCTGCCGATACGTGCCGACTAGGTATGAACAGACTTTATATTGTACACACATATTTACTAGCAGTAAAATTAATTTGAAATCTCTAGTACCTATAGGTGGAAATTAGACGATGTCTCTATTCTATATAAGGATTGCATTACCGGTGTACCGATTTACCGTTATATCGGAATATTCCGATATCTGTAATTACCGGTAAATCGAAATATTTACAGGTACTTACCAGAAATTATTTAATTACCAATTAAGGACATATGCAGGAATATTATTGCATTATATTGCGTTAAAAATTTATGTAAATGGCTTATTGTGGATTAGGTAGTCTGGAATTATTTTATTTTCAGTATTCATGCTATTATTTTATTTTCAGTAAAATGCCTACAATTTTGAGCGGGATGAAGATCAGACGTTTGTTTCAATTGTGATCCTAACTTTCAAATAGTCCAAACTTTAAACTTATCAATCTTTACTAAGTTTAACCCACCGAATTCGAATATTACGATTTTTGTTGGTTTATTCTCGTTTATGAAATATGAGCGTCTATAAAATGCGCACAGATTTTAAAGAACTTTTACAGATTACCGAGCTTTTGCAGCATTTAACTCAACATCTAGTATTGCTGTGCCAAAAGTGAGTATTGGTACAGTACGTGACATTCATCTCACTTACGTATGTACTCACGCGCACTCACTCTCGATGAAATTTTTATCGCGATTCCTCAGTATATACATATGTATGTATGTAAATACATATCTGTAGAAAGTTTCCCCGAAGCTATAGAAAAATGTACATATATTGTTTATTTATTTTTTATTGCTTTTTAGATTGTTCTTATTTATAACGTTTTTCAGTTTTTTTTATTTTGTATGTGCATATTTTTCTTGTATGCCAACTGCGCAAAGTTCGTGAGTTTTCTCGTTAATTTGCATAAAGCGTATAACAAAGGAATCTCCCATTGAACTGAACGGTTCAGCTCCTATATTTTAAGTATCTATTTTTAAGAAAACCCCGTTAAAACAATGCTTTGTATTTTTAGTGATATTTATAATACGTGTTTATCATTTTATTTTTAATGATAATAAAAAAATAAATAAAGATTTTTTTCTTTGCAGGTAAACAAGTTGCCGATCAAGATATTCCTATACTTCGATGTTTTAGGTAAAATAAAATATATTATTTTGGACTTGTGCCTGATATTTATGCGACTTATTATATTCGTACTTACATACATATACTTACGTATTTGTTTGTTTGTATATGATCGTATGTACATAGGTTGTGTTAATTGAAAAATTTACGAACATTAAAGTTAAAGTAGAAAAAATCCAACGAACTTTGGTTTGTGATTAGAAATTGAGATAAACTGCGAATTTCGGCGTAAAGTTAC
This sequence comes from Arctopsyche grandis, assembly GCF_051622035.1. Classification (NCBI taxonomy): domain Eukaryota; kingdom Metazoa; phylum Arthropoda; class Insecta; order Trichoptera; family Hydropsychidae; genus Arctopsyche; species Arctopsyche grandis. The sequence continues at coordinate 19,997,642 of NC_135355.1, read as the reverse complement.
GGCAACTAGGGTGATTTTAGTTAGTTTGCGACTAGTCGAGTTGTTTCGAGTTTGCAATTTGAGATCGCTTCCTTGTTCTGCGGACTGGTGCTCTGACCAGCAAGATAATTTATTACATACTACGTTCGTACGTTTTATCCGCTGACGAAGCAAGACTAGTATATAGCCAATTGATTTTTTCTCCGATATTTGTACACCTATTGTGTATAAATAGGTATAATATATATTTAATACTTATATTATATTTTCAATAATGAATCTTTGTAACAACAGCAACACGTAGTGTCGTCTATTGTGCGCTACGTTTAGTCAACCCATGGGTAAAGGGTTTATCGGACACCGATACGACGTACCGGCCCTTTCTGGTCGGACTCTTATCAGTTCAGTGCCGTAGGTGGGCCATAATACCAGCCCCTTTTGTGTGAGGAAGTTTAACACCCTTCACACACACGGATCCTTTACCGCCGAGCTACAGGGGTTAAAATAAGAAATTTCGAATGTAATCCACGCACACGCAAAGATAAGAGTCGTTTTGGCTTGCCATTGTGTAGATATGTTTTTTTATGTCGACATTGTTAAAATGTTACGGTTCGATTTGCGGTGTCGAATATGCATTTATTTATACGCCTGGTGTAATTGCATTTGCCGAAATGGTTTTTGAGTTAATTGTACTTTTATATATGTATGTATGTATGTATGTATGTATGTATGTATGTATGTACTATGTAGGTATCCTGGATAGGGCCTGGCTGTGCCTAATCCCTGGTTGGGAACGTGTGCTAGCTCGTTGAACACAAAGGTCGAAAGAAAATACGAAAATGGGTTTTTGTAAGCCAATTTGCGAATGTTCAACGGGTAAAACATGAGAGCTCTTTCCAACCCTTACCAATCTGACCGGTAGGACCGAATCCGGCCCAATTACGCGTTGTCGTTTGACTTCCAAAGAAACTAATGCGACCGCTAATACTATTACGGCAGCTCACATTCCGATAGGAATCGATGTAATTCAATATAGTTTCTAGTGGAGATAGAAAAAAAAAAAACAGCATTATCCGAACTTTAATTTTCTCACTGTACACATGTTTTATGAGTTCCATTCGAAGAGAGATAAGAAGTAATTTTTATTTTTTAATCATCTTTCTTTAAGTAACACGTATTATAAACATGTATTATTTTTTTAACTTTAAATATTCACAAATTTTTGAATTAAAAAAATTAATTTAATTAAAAATAATTAAATTTGGATTTCTTCAAAATTTGGAATAAAAAATAATCATTCTGGAGGATTTTTTTTAATATTAATTTTGAATTATAAAAAAAACGAACCTAGCATTGTATTGTCTTAATTGTTGTTGTGACTTAATATTTTAGGGTAAATGATGTTGACCCAAGGATGTGAATTTATTCAATTCTCAATGAATCGCCCAATCGCCCAATTTCGCCGCAGTTCGAAGTTTTTACCGACAGAGTTACGACACCGACAATTTGAAGCACGTAATTAAAATCGAAGTATTATACATATATACTATTACAGTTTTTGTTTGATTCAATCATCCTATCGGGGATAATTCTCCCAGAGTGTTGCGTCTTATTCCATTAATCCGACTAATCCTAAAAACGACTCGCGAATAATAAGGGGACACGTGACGGGATTTCTGAACAATTTTCATCAAAGGATATCTGCTCACCTTCGTTTCGGTTACTTTCTCGTACTTTTCCTCCTTAGTTAGGCTTTCACCGTTGAGGAATTGGCGGCGACGATAAGGACGCTTTTCCTTCTGTGTCGATTTTGAATAATTTAAATTCTCAAGAAGCTGCGACTTTGAGCTGGTCGTGACGCGTTCACGTTTATTAAAACCGGAGGCGAAAAAAAAATGAAACTTTTTCAATTAGCTACGTTACGCTACCGCTGTGCATAATTGCTAAGAGAGGCTATTTTTTTCGGGTACGAGTATATATGTACTATGTACGTGATGGTAAATATATATTATAATATAGGATTCAATCTCTCTCGCAAATGGGGGTTTTTTTTTTCAAGTAATTGTGATTTCGATTGTTATAAAAATGTGAAATTTTATTTGGAGGTCCTTTATTATTTTGTAGGGACATTTGTTTTTGTAAAATATGCATATGTCAGGATTTATTTAGTTAAGGGTTTTGAGAGTCGGGTCACGCACGCCACTGCCACTAATGGAACAGGACCCCAGATCCCCCTTGTGAACCACAGTTTTTCCTCTCCTTATGTGTGTGAGTATGAGATTTCTTGCAGACGGGGAGGGGATACGAGGGATGTACGTTAACATCCCTCAATTCTTCTTTATCTTTTGCACTATAATTCTTGCCGCGGGGGCAAAGTGAATTTCTCCTGTCCCTTTCCTATGCCTTTAAAGCCAAGCTAGTCGAAACAACAGCAACGATATTTTCACCGGTTTTGCATCAAGAATGAACCAGTTTTTCACGTTAATTTACGTGAGACTGTATAATGCAAGAACTTGTGTTAATTTATAAAACATAAATGTGTTAATTTCGTTTTGGGATTTGATAAAATTATTTTGTGTTCGCATTATACATATGTACATATATGCGGTATAAAATTTCAGTATTGAATTTGAATTTTGTTAAACAAATGTATATACATAAATATATAGTAGGTATTATGGATCGACTTGCCTTAAAATGGTATTGTAAAATACGGAGCCAAAGTCGGTAGCTCGGTTACCCCTTTCCTTGATAAATAAATATCTCGCTGGATTTCTTATTGGAAAAACTTTTTCTTGAGCAAATAGCACCCGCGTGGAAAGCAAGCTTGGAAACCTCCCAGCATCCGCTATACGTATTGAACGTTTCACTTCTAATATTGTTGATGAGAACGCCTTCCATTTTTAACTTCCTCCGTCCTTGTTTCTAATTACAAACCTCACACTAATTATCTTATATTTACGATCGAGAATTTTCACAATATTTTATTAAGTTCTAAGCAGTACATAGATATGTACGTATCAGGAAGTGGTATCGTTGTTTGCTCTTACCCGTTTTCGAATCCGGACTTAATCTGAATCGAGCTGTTCCCCCGCAATGAAAATCCTGGAGATCCTCTTAAATTCTTCGGCATGTTGCCGTCGTGTAATCCGGTTAAAAGCTGAAGCTCAGTGTACGAATCCGAACGAACCGAGAGCTGCGTCCTGTTACGAAATTTTTCGTTTGCTATGATGAAATCATTCGGAAATGCTGATTTAATCGAAGGCGCTAGCTACGAGACACTGGGGAATCGGGTCGGGAAATGGAAAAGCTTCGTTTATTACACCCGCGGGAATCTCAAGTCGGGTCATGCCTCTGGAAAGTGGATCGTTGCGTGTGAGTAAATTGAAATTTGAGACTATCTGAGGTTGAATTAAGTATTATATACATATACATACATATGTATGTAATATAATACATTCAATACACATGTATGTATAGTTTATTGCATATCAAAGTAGTGGACTGCGACAATATTCGAATTTTTAGGATTTAAACGATTAATATTTTCCTATGTAGATTAGTTTCCATTATTTCTTTGATGGTTTCAAAATACATTTAAGTATGTATATTAAATTTTTGAAAATTTTTTATTATTTTAAAATAGTATTTATTAAATTCAAGAAGCAAAAGTAATCTAAAAGTTCATTATGTGTTGAGATATTTATATTTAACGAAATAAAATTTTATGATTTATTTTATTTATTCTTAGGAAACATTTATTTTATTTATTCTTAGAGTCCATTATCGGTTTAACAATAAATGGCCCAAAATTTTTTTTGTCAATAAACCTTTCGTATTTTAGTTCGACTCCTCATATCTGATGTTTTTGTACGTAAAAGTGGTTTTAGATGAATCAAAGTTGAAAAATCAGCAATTAAATATCACCAAAAAACGATAAATTGACATTTGACCGTAAATTGAAAATCTAAATTTGTATGTACATATGTATACATTAGTGCTTCCAATCCCGGAAGGTTTCGTCAGCACCGGGATTGCGGTGCTGGGAAACTTCGATCCCGGGATCCCGGTGCTAGCACCGGGATTCCGGTGTATAAGGAAAAAAAATGTACAAGGAAAAAAAAAAGTTCAATTACACATACATTTAAAATCTTATTAAAATATAAATAATATAGCATACTGTGTACTATACAAAAAAAATATATAATACACAGTATTCGTTCATTTATTTTTATTATACATTTAATTTTTGATCTGAATTTAATTTTTATTTTTTATTTTAAATTAAGTTCGAAGTTAGCTAAAACAAAACAATCCATCTAATATAAAACCTCCAATTAAATTGACTTTATGTAAAAAAAATATCACACCAATGAATTTTATTCAATAATTAATTTTAATATACATATTTTATAGTACTATGTATATATCGAAGAACTGGACATATAAATATTATAATAAAATGTACTTACATCAAAAAAGATAATCTTCGTACGATTAACAGAAACAACAGCGTCTTAGCACAACACACACACCGCGTAACGAGATCTAAACACTTGAAAATCCCCTGTACGACTAAGAAAATCATATTCGATTCTAAATAACACAGGTCTCATAAAAATAATGTCAATATGCTTCGAATATCATTGCAGTTGAGGACAAAATCTGCAATACAATTCAGGCCGTGCGTAATATTTCGAGGAAACGGCGAGCTGGGGTGAAACGCTTCAGTGCAAACAAATGTATTATGACTGTTATTGTTCGTTGTATAATGCTTTTTCCATATTATTTTTGTAAAAATAATATTTTAAAGAAATTTCTGCCAGCACCGTAATCCCGGTATTCAGACTAGTTTCAGCACCGGGATTCACGGTACCAGAAAACACCGGGATCCCGGGATTGGAAGCCTTAGTATACATATATGGATGAAATATTTGTTTATGGTTCATGTGAAACATGTGTTCGTCGAAACGTGTAAACCTCTTAATTAAAGGTAATATATGTACATACATATGTATGTAGGTATACGCAGAACCGTTGCAGTGTTTATGATTGTATATAACAACTTGGGCTAATCATCAAATTCTGTATGTAAGGATGCCGTCGGCACCGGGAGCAGGTCACATTCTTGAGTTGCACATTATCGTTATCGCCACGGCAATCTGGTATATTTGGTCTCGTCTGATCTACCCAATTTCGGGTCACTAGGCCCAAAGTTCTCGTCGGCCCGAACGAGCATCTCGTGGATGCGCAATCACTATTATAATCAACCCGTTGTGTTTAATCTCCACTGGGCGTACACATAGTGGTCGTTTGGTAAATTTTACGTCTTTATTGTCTCAATGCAAGGGGATATTTCTTATTTAATTTTTATATTATGAATGTTGTTGAGCGGAGAAAGCATCTTCAATTCAAAGTTTGCTTTTTTGCGCTAAGTCTCTTACGTATTAAACTGAATCAGGGCGAGTTTAATGCGTTTTAGTGTGCTATCAATTCTTAGAAGGAGTTCAAAAAGGCTAACAGTTAAACTTTTCATTCAAGTACCCTTTCCGTTGGCAGTGCATGCTCCACACGTTTATAAGGATGCGCTCTGTTTCTAACAAAGATAATTTCTATTTCATTATTTCTGTTCTGTAATAAAAAGGATTTAAAATGACAGCTTTTATTATTTTAACCTAACGGAAGATTCTTTCGTAATCTGCAGAGGGATGCCTTCAAATATATCTTATAATTTTATTCGTATATTTTTTTTAGTATTGTGCACGTTTTGGAAGTAGTAATTTCACGATATATTTTATAATCCAAACCATTAATTTCAATATGGTGAAAGAATTTTTTGTTTGGTATCGCGTACATATGTACATATACATATATGTACTACATATGTACATATGTAGTAGTAGCGTGCCGTGACTCTTAAAACAGCGGACTAGATATTTTTGGTAACTACAGGCCAACTTTTAAAACTACTGGTTTTAAAAGTTGGCCTGTGGGCCGTTCGTTGGCTTGGTGCGTAAGCACCATCATGGTGCCTACGGACCAAACCAACGACGTATATATATATATACATATATACATATATATATATATATATATATATATATATATATATATATATATATATATATATATATATATATATATATATATATATATATATATATATATATGTCTGTAAATGATGATGATGATGATATATATATATATATATATATATATACATATATATATATATATATATATATATATATATATATATATATATATATATATATATATATATCATCATCATCATCATTTACAGACATTCGCCATCCACTGCTGGATGAAGGCCTCTCCAACACGCTTCCACTCGTCTCTGTTTTGCGCAACACTCATCCATCTCATTCCGCACATTTTTCTAATTTCGTTCACCCATCTTCCTTGCGGTCTTCCTTTTACTCTTTTGCCTTCTCTCGGATACCATTCAAGCACTTCTTTTGTCCACCTTTCGTCCATCCTCCTAGCTACGTGACCCGCCCATTGCCATTTCAATCTCTTCACTCTATCCACTATGTCCACTACCCTTGTCATGCTTCTCACCCACGTGTTCCGCTTTCTGTCTTTCTTCGTTATGCCAAGCATACAGCGTTCCATACTTCTTTGAGTGCATTGGATTTTGTTTAGCATCTTGGCGTTCAGTGTCCAGGTTTCACATCCATACGTCATCACTGGCAAAACGCATTGATCAAAGATCCTTTTCTTCAGGCAGAGTGGCATTTTTGATTTAAAAACAGCATTCATCCGTCCAAATGCACTCCATCCTAATTTCATACGTCTCTTTATCTCTTCATCTTTACTACCAGACATGTCAATTATTTGACCTAGATATAAATAATTATTTACTACTTCTACTGGTTTATCATCTAAGGGGATGCTATCAGGCATGCAATAACTATTGAACATTAGTTTAGTCTTATCTACGTTAATTTTTAATCCTACTTTTCTACTTTCCCTGTCCAGCTGTGTTAGTCTGATAAGTAGGTCAGCTGAATCACGAGCTACTTAAACTATATCGTCTGCGAACCGAAGGTGACTCAAGAAGCGACCATTGATGCTTACTCCGGCTGTATCCCAATCCAAGTTCCTGAAAACTCCCTCAAGCACCGCATTGAATAACTTGGGCGAGATTGTATCTCCTTGTCTTACTCATTTTCCTATGCTAAATCTATCTGTACCTGAAAAAATTTTAACCGAAGCTGTGGCATTCTTATATATTGAAGCTAACAGCCCCACATAGGGTTCCGGAACTCCCTGTGTTTGTAGAGCGTTAAGTACTGCATTATGACTAACTGTATCGAAGGCTTTCTCATAATCAACGAAACCTAGGCACAATGGCCGTTGATATTCGTTGGCGCGCTCGATTAGTTCGCCAACTACTTGGAGGTGGTCCATTGTGCATATATATATATATATATATATATATATATATATATATATATATATATATATATATATATATATATATATATATATATATATATATATTATGAGTATAATTTTTAGTTTTTGTGCTAAGAAAAAGATCCTAAATAGCCTACATTTGTTAATAAAATCTTGTGTGACTTCAAAATTTAATCTGAATGATTTTTCGAACAATCGATCGAGAATTTAACATTCCAAAGCCTTTTTTTTTCTTCTGACGGTATCGTTTCGCGATCCAAGTCCGTTACCATATTGGGTCGCTTTTATATTATACTAGTTTTATGCCTGTTAAAATTACAACGGGTGCTTTCGGATTGATTTAAAGTTGCAATATGAATAGTAATAATGAATCGGAATCGGAACTGAAACAGTAATTCTAAAAGTAAACTAAATAATTCATGTGTAGGGTGGAAGACAACTTTAAAGCCGCTGTATTCCAATTTTTAATTTAATGCATAAAAAAGTTTAGCTATTATTATAAGTTTACAAAATTTAATACTTTCCGATTATTAACAAACGGTCGTAACGTTGAATATTATTATTACACATAACAAATTATGTACATGCATATGTATATGTATGATGTGCATTTAGCACACGTCCTGAATTGCGGAACCTAAGTTCGATACCTCGTCATGCCCGTGAAAAATAAAACCAATTTTATTTTTCGAATTTCGTTAGTATAATTAATTTTAATTAAAAAATACATATTTAAGTGTTTAATACGAAAAAAAAAAAAAATGGTTCAAAACCTCGCTAAATAAAAATATTATAATTACGTAAATATATGTTGAGAACGAAATATTTCAATTTATGTTTAAAAAGGCGAATTGAAGAATCGACTTTGGTGTCGTGGTTGACACCGTTGCACTCATATAACTATACCTATTTTGAGATCACGGGTTCGACACCGCCGCAAGTGTCGACAAAATGAATTTTATACAAAGTTAAGGCTTTTTATCGATTCCTTATGTTCGGCTAGCATTAGGACACACATACACACATACAGATTAGCTTCTTTATATACATATATAATCATCCTTCGGTGACCCAAGGTTTTAAGTAACATATTTAATTTAATTAATCCTTAACATTTCCATATCGTCCATATTCAGCCACTCAAAAATCTCCAGGTTGAGAGAATTGAACAACACAATGTCTGTATATAAAAGATGTTTGTTCAAATCTCCTGAATTTTTTGAGTGTTCAAAAAAGTTCGTTCTTTATCGATTGAAATAATTTGGAAAATTCTTTCGTTAATTTAATTTTATCTAGTTTTTCGTCCTTAATTTTTTTTTTGTATTCGGAAAATATTTAAAATTGTTGGATACTATATATGTCACCATCAAATATTTTTAATTTTGCTTCCATTGCCTTTAAATGCAGATATATAAATATGTAAAAAATATTAATTTTGGAAGTCTTTTGATATCTATTAATTTAATATGTAATTTGGAAAGAGATATGAAATATTATAATATGAAAGAGGTATTTATGTAACTTTCTTTCGTTGGGTCGTAAATCCGTGACGTCATCGAACAAATAAATCGATTTTTTTCGATTCAAAGGATTCGAAGTCCTCGGGGGCAACGCTGCCGAGGGCGAAGCCGCCTTCGCGCCGGGGACGAAGTCTTAGGGGGCGCAGGCGCCGGATTCTGTGAAACATATAATTTCGAAAGAGACTTACTATATAGATATGTTTGTTTGTTTGTTTGTGACAATCAATTTAATAAAAAAACGAATGAGTATTCAAATAAATTTATTTAGAGTATTAAATTTAATAAAATGTTTACTATTAGATTATTCATATGTAAGCGGTTTATATTACAAATACCGAGCGAAGCCGGGTAATACAGCTAGCTAACTATTTTTCAATTACGTTTTTATGTTTAAATGTAATCCTAATTTCATCAACGCAATCGTCAATCGTCAATGATGAACTTTTCCAAGTCTTAGCCATCGCACCTTGTTGTACACAAGTCCAAAAATTCCAAAAATTTCCATTCGTTTAATTCGTGTGCAGATGTAAAATTTACATCTGCATCTTTTATCACAAGGATCATAATATTTTCCATTGACTTATAACCGCATAAAGCTTGCTGATATGCACATACATATGTATGTATAATGCAATGAATCTCCAGAAGTGAGTGTTCAACACGATCAGTAAATAAGCCGATAAAACCATTTTCCTCTCCGGCCATACTGCGAGCAACATCAGTATTTACTGACATGATTCTGGAAAGATCTATTTCCCTTTCATTGAGTGCATTTGCAACTGCAATTGGATTTGCAAATATCTATTTCCTTTGCTGTCATTGCTAATGATTTTAAACTGATAAATTCTTCTCCTATATTGTTTATTACAATACCGAATGAAGATTGCCAAACGAGCTGAAAATTTAGTAAATCATTTGCGCGCCATCTAAATTGTTATGCGTGCCACCTTTGGCAGGCATGCCGTAGTTTCGCCACCCCTGATATATACAATAATATTTTTGAAATTAGTTAAATTTTTTTCAAGCATTTTTGGAGTTTCTACTGACGGTTGTTGATTTCCGTTTCGACCGCTGCCAAACAAAGTAGTGGTTTTTCAGACTAAAAACGCTTCAGAACCGCCCTCGAAGTTTGCTCGCACTGAAGTTTGTTTTCAGGGCATTAGTGCGGCAAAAGTTGCGCCCTTTCGGTGGTGGGTGGGAAAAAAATGTGTCGGCCGAGTCCCGCATACATTATCGAGACAAGCTCCCCGCGCCGTATTGAAGGGGCTCTGTACCTTTTTTCAGGATGGGGTTTTTCCGTCGTCCATGGTAAATCGCTTCGTTTCGGGGGTGGTATAGTAGGTGGTGTGGGTGGAGGAGGGGTCGCTCTACGCGGAAAGTTGTCCCGAAAGTTCGGCAAAGTGTCCCGGTTTCGGAGCTCCGGGTTTTGGGTTCGCCCGATTGAATTAAATCGCGATTTACTGTGCGGGCCGCGTTAATTGCCGAATATATTCATCGGGGAACTTTGTTAATTAGATGCTCGCTGTGTACCTATCTACGTTGCTCGTGTTTGCGCCTCTTTCTCTCTCTGTACGTGTTTTACGATCGATGTTTGCACTTTCCAGACTTTCTATGTTTTACGTTTAACTGATTAGTATTACTAGTCCAATCTCTTTATTGGTTTTTTTTACAAACCTCCTTTACGTTTCACTTACGATTACAATTCAGGAAAAAGTTTGCCTCTTATCCGATCGTTTTCATACTTTTCCATATTGCTCATTTTGGTCATCAATATCAATATCAATATGTAAGTAAATGGATCCTCCGCCATTACGATGGTGCAAAAATATCGAGTAAGACGCGTTTGAAATCTGCCCGGCGAGATAGTCGTTGACGTTTATCCACCGTTTGTTTAGAATATTTTCACTTTTCGCCATGTCAGATTTCAATCAAAAGTTATATGTTTAAACGCCTATAACTTTTCTTTTTTCACTCTATATTTTATAAAATTTGCATTATAGGTTCTCGTTATCTCTAATATATAAATATTTATAGTTTTAACTCTCATATTTATATATAAATATAGCCGCTATATATCGATTTACGGCCAAATGTGTCAGATCTGACATTTCACTACTAGACCTACATCTCTTCACTGAGCGTTATCTTCGAGATAAGTATTCCATAAGAAGTTATGTTGTCTAATTAATAATATCATTTACAATAAGATTTCCACCGACAAACAAAGCTAGGCCCCATTGACGTTTAACCCATAACCTCAAATTTCAGTTGTTTCTTCCTAAAAAACAAACTTTCTAACCAATTCAGGCTTAATATATGTACACAGATCAAACAGCGATAGTTTTATTTTTAGTTATCAGCTGATTTAAAAGTTCTACTCCGGTTATATAACCAGTAAACTAAAAATTTTAAAATAAAAACCGTGGTAAAAAAAACTTTTTTAAATACAAACCTCCTTTTAGTTTTGTATATAATTATAAAATAAAAAAAAAACTCAATTAAAAAAAAACTAGTAAAAAAATAAATGTATTTAATAAAGCTGTAGTAATAAAACAATGTACTAAAATATAAATAATATAAAAAGGCAATTTAAACAATATTTCAACAACAAATGTACAAATATGTGGGATTTCATGATTAATATTTCAATCAAAGAGTTTTCAATGATTGGGCTTTCAATTAAAATTATGATCCCGGCTTTTAAACTAATGTAATTAAATATATTACTAAGAGGTTTGGGCCGCTTAAGTACGTATGTGATGATATAAAAGCGGCCCAAACCTCTTTATTACATTGAATTTACATACATATTATATATATGTATAAAGGTGCCGTAATATAATTTGGCGAGTTTCATGTTTCAATTAGTACATATTATATTCCATATTTATCTATTTAGAAACTGTTTCCGCCATTTAAATACCTCTCGCCTTAATCAGTAAAAAAAATCATCAATAGACTTACCCATTTGAATTGAAATAGGTTGATATTAGACATTTATTTTTTTAAATATTCAATAAATTTCTTTACAAGCAAACTTTCTTAATAAAATATATTTGACAAAAATTCTATTTTCGTGTAGGTATCATCTTTTGAGATAAATTGCTTGGTAGGAGATATCAAGTCGATAATTTTTTTATCGTATCCTCGATATGACACAATTATTCATTTTTCGTTCTGGCCTAATGTGTAACTAGTTCTATCTAGTGGATTTATTTGTAATATTATTTATTTATTTATTTTATTTAAAGTTTGGACCATTGTAGCATTACAGGAATTCCTAATGCGCCACAATGGTTAAAAATATAACAAAATAATAACTAAAGAAATTAGACATAACAAAAACAAAACATACATATATATGTACATATGTACACAAGCAGCACATATAACAGAATCATAAAAATAATAAGCTATATAATAGCGGATAATAATAATAATTACAAATTATAATAAAACAACAAAGAAGGGAATGTCTTATAAAAGAAAAAAGAGAAAAAAAAATATACTGTAGTTATGTATGTACATATATGGTCTGAATAGAACATGTGAACTGAAAGATACACTGGAACACGTGAACTGAAAGATAAGATCTGGAAATTCTTCTTTTCAACAATTATACCGTTCACGAGGTTGACCTTCTGAATGTGATTGTGTTTATGGGGAAACTATTTTGATATTGTCGGTCTTTTTAGATGTGGGTGGTGGTGGTGGGTATTTGTCGACCCCAAGCATTCGAGATAACGTACTCCTGAAATCGGATAGCGAGGAAAACCTTCAACTCTGCAGTCCATTAAGATAATTGCGGGTGGATACCTTCATCTACTGTGCTGGCGAGCAAGAGTGTAGTAGTATTGAAGAATTCGTTCAATTACATATCCAATATTATACTCTAGTCAATATAATTGCCTCAACCGCATTGGTAGAAATTTAACTGGAATTAGTCCCCCATCCCTTTCTTGAACCTGATTTATTTTTCGATGTTAATGAGCCACGATAATCCAAACCTGGGTAGAAAATGAGGGCGAATGTTCTTTATCTATCTGTTCTTGCGGTAATTGAGGTCATCTCCGTACGGTGGATCCGATTTTCATTTCGTTTCGATTTCATTTATATATGGTGCTGGGGCACTCAAAATTGTAACTCCTTTAATGTGTTAAGTAATGAGCTATGTGCATACATACAGTGAGCGACAAAAATAGGTACGCAGTAGCAAAATTTCATTTTATTCGTATATATCGCAATATTTTTGATTTAAAAGTTTCTGAAATCATGACTAGGATCATTAAGATAATAAAACAAGACAAATTATTAATTATATTGATGTATTTATTGAGATATTGGAATTATTTACGAAATGGACAAAGTTGGGAAAAAAGTATTGGCAGTTCTTCGGGCGTTTTTAATTTAATTTAAAGCGGTTTTCACGGTATAAATTTTTTAAATGTTTCCTTTTAATAATATATACATAAAACAATAATATATAAATAAAATAAAGCTTAATATTTAGTAATTCCCCCTTTGTTTTTGATTACTGCCTCAATTCTTCTGGGCATAGAATAAAACAATTTTTTTATAACATCTGGGAAAATATCCTTTTCCCATGCCCCCGTTATTGTGTTTTCCAGCTCTTGAAGCGTTTTTGGATTGCGGGCTCTTACTTTCCTCTTCAAAATCGCCCATAAATTTTCGATAATGTTCAGGTCTGGACTGTTCCCGGGCCAGGTAAGGGATTTAATTCCCAAACTTTCATTATAATTGGTTATCTAAAACAAGTCGATGATATTTACCATATAAAAAAACAAATTAAAGATAGAAAAACGGTTAGATAACTTACAGAACGAGCTCGATGACAAGGTAAAGAGTCGTCCTGAAATATTGGTTCAGCGACGAATTCTGTGAGTGCTTCGATGGTGGGTAAAACACGTTCCCTTATCGTGTTTTTGTATTGGATGGCATTCATGGACCCTCGGACGAACTCTAGCACCCCAATTCCATATCCTGTAATGCACCCCCATATCATGACATACGGGGAATGCTTCGCGGTCGCGAAACACAACTTGCGTGAAAACATTCTCCACTTCTACGGCGAACTGTGGTCTTCCCATCTGATCCAATAAGATTCCAATTAGATCCATCTGAGAACACCACCCTGTACCAGTCCTCTGATATTCAATTCTTCTTGTCCTTGGCCCATTTCAACTGCTTTTTCTTCATTGAAACCGCCAAAAGTGGCTTTTTCGCGAATTTGATCGCTCTAAACCCTAATTTATTCAGCTTCCTTTGGATCATACGGGTATTTACTGCTGTGGATGTTGAAGTGTAAACCTCATCCCTGATTTTAGAAGCAGTAATAAATTGATCTTAAAGAGCAGCACGTTTTATGACACGATTTTCACGTTCCATCAATTTTGACTTCCTTCCAGATCCTGGAGCCCTTGTTAATAATCCTGTATCACTGTATTTTTTGATGAATTTTCTCACAGAACCTTCACTGAACCCCACCCGACGAGCAATCTCTCGATACGCGATTCGCTCTTTCGTAAGAGCCAAAATTACCGCTTTTTCATCGGTCGACATTTGGCGTGCGGACGACATTTTTCTGATGCGATGTTATTGCAACCAAAGTTAACGCGAAACTAAATAGGGAATTGACCATCAGCTTTGTAAATCTTTGTACCAACGGTACATAGAGTTGTGTAAAAAAAAAAAAAGGTTGGGGTCTCATTGTTTACGGCAGGTAGAGAGGTTTGTTTCGCGCTGTTTGTCCGAAATCTATGTGCGTACCTATTTTTGTCGCTCACTGTATGTATGTTACTTTTTATGGATTAATATTTATTTATAATATTTACATGTTTTTTTCTTGCCAACGGACACGCAATAATATTTTTTTGTTGTAACCAACTTTATATGTTTGAAATGTAACTGTAAAACTTTTTTTATTGTTTGACATGACTCGCATTTAACCTTTAGCTGTAGGAGAAAATGGAGGAAAATAAATAAAGAGCCGGCGACGCCACTTGGTGTGGATGCCAGCATAAGCGTAGTTATGTATGTGTATGGCACACATTTATATTCTGCGTGCCGCGTGCCACGTGACGGATAAATCTCGGCAGGTCGACGTGTTCGCGGTGTAATGTGGCCGCTGCTAATAGGTGACTCTGGCCCTGGTCCTACCATACGGATGCTGGGCCGTCGTTTAGGTCGTTCCGCAATAGGGTCTGCCGTCTAGGAGCCCTGTATGTGTGTTTGTCCCACGAGTCCTCGTTGAGTCTAGTATACGTGATGCGAGCTTTTCTTATTTTATTTTATATATTTTTTTGTTGTCGCTTTCCTTTTCCTACTCGGTTCGTCCCTTTACGACGCTTCCGGGGGAAAACACGCGTGGTTTTTCACGTCTGGCTGACGAGATGTTGGGTAATGGAAATATTGCCTGAGAAGGCGGTTGTTTCCATCGACGTGCCATGTCCTTACAACATTAACCTTTCAACATAGGCGACCACGAAAATCCCACACGTTGCTATCGTGACGGGCTGTTCTATAATTATAATACTTTAGAGTTGAGTGTTCGGTTTTTGATTGCGATGAACTGAAATAGAAGAAATGCTTCAAGTTTCGTAAATTTAATTTATTTTAGAGCGTGTTTTCATTTGAAGTCGCAGAAAATCAACTCGTATTGATGTTTTGATGTTTGATTTTGAATCTACAAATATATCTATGTATTATTTTTGGAATATAATTAAATACATATTTTTACATTAAAATATAATACATACATACATACATAGTTAGCATCGCATAAAATCAAGTAGCTTTTATCTGTACATACACACCATTTTCGTTCTTTTCGCACACCAAAAGTTTTACTTCCGGTTGCCGGATTTTGTTCAAATTTTTATTATGAGTTCAAATCAATATCAGTATTATACACATTAAATATCAATAAAATAAAAATAATTTAAAAAGTCAAAATAAAATAATGAAATATTGTTTTTAAAAAAAATACTACTTCCGGTTTAAGAATTCTGACCAAAACCTTATCAGCTCTAAGTTAGTACATAAAGAATATAAATATAAATTTTCAGCTTGATACGTTCAGGGGTGTGGACAGAGTAGTGGGCACAGCATTTTTGACCTTTCTAAGAGGAAAAAATCCCAATTCCGGTTTATTCAATTTAGTGATTTTTACTTTATCTATGTACGTAGTAACAATAGATGAAGTTTTGTGATCATGCGAAAATTCGAACGCGAGATTTTGACTGATTCAAACTCAGAATCGATTACTGATCTAGTTTTTATTTTCATCACATTAATACAAAACTTATACTTATTTTTTTTCGTGAAGCGCACGCTTGTTTAAGGGGTCGAAAAAAATAGTGGAAGAAAAATCGAACAAGAATAAACTGTCACTTCAAGTTGACAGATGTTTCCTAAATTTTATACATACCTTGTTATTAAAGCTTAAAATTTTAAATATGAAATTTCGATTCAATAAATACACCTATAAGGGGAGTTTCCATTGGACCATTTCCGGTCAACTTAAAAATTAAAAAAAAAATTACGTCGTATCGATAATAATTTCAGTAACCGATACAAAGTTTCGATTCGATGGGACGAACAGTGTTCAAAAAATCCCCATAATACACAGACACACAATTTTTTCATTAAAACGCGATCAGTGATCGATTCGGAGTTCGAATCAGTCAAAATCTCGGGTTCGAATATTCGCATGATCACAAAACTTCATCTATTGTTACATAGATAAAGTAAAAAATAATGTTACTGAACAAAAATCCTTATAAATGCGAAGACACAATTTTTTTTTCACAAAGTTGATACTTAAACTGGTTTGTCTAATATATATTTCATTTATTAATCTGTAATAGGATTTATTTATTGAATTTTGGATTAAGTTTGCTTTAAAAAATAACGTTTTTATACATACGAATAATTCCTTGAGCGTTTTATCTGAAAGTAATAATGTCTGAGCGTTTTGTCTCGTGAGTGTTATGTCGTGCGCGTGTGTCGTTGAACGTAAGGTCCATTAGCGTTTTGTCGTGACACTACATATATACATACATAGTTGCATAAAACTCGAGCTGTTAAATCATATCCTAAATATAAACGCACTTTCAATTATTTCATACTCGCTATTTTTAACAAATATGTATTAGCTCGGCTGCCACCGATGAGACAAATAATTGTGGAAAAAATTGGAACGTCAAAATTGTGAATCCTTTCGGTCGTACACAACGTCCGCGTATATTACGCTTTAATTTGAAGTTGAAGTTAAACAGTCGTTTCGCTAATCGATTGCGATATTGCGTTTTAATTTGAAACTTCGCAATGTACCGATTTTAAATAATAAGATTTTTACTTTATAAACCTCTGTATGTATGTAGATGTTTTGTGTTGTGTAGAGGTTTTTGTTTACGTGTGTAATCCGTTCATTTTGCTATTGTTTGTGTGGTGGCTTTCATACGGGATGACGGAAGAACGGTATACGTATGTATGTATGTATATATGTATGTAGACCTTGTTGTGGTATTATAAATATTACATATACAGGTCCACATAAATCCCAGTCGTGTGATGATGGGAGCGTTAATTGGGCCACCATGTGCGTCGTCCGCAGCACCGTGCTCTGGACGGGCCTTAATCTCTTATGACCGCGCTTAATTATGTGGAAGTTGGAGACTCCCCTACCCCCTAAAGGGGAGTTATTGAACCTTCAATAGCAGCCGGTGTAAGGTGCCAAGTTACCGCAAAAGGTCTGTTGCGTCGTAGACGACAAATTGGTATCGGTTGCGGTCTTGACCTATGTATTCCGGGTTTTGCTTTTGAGTTTTTTTTATTTATCCTATAATCTTTCACCGATCTTTGATTATGACTAGAGGTAGGACCGGAAGCGTGCTTTTTGTATGAAATACGGCGTTTTGGGTCTATTTTCCAGGAAACAGGGCAAACTACAAAGCTAGAGAGCATAAAAAAAGGTTCATCATAAAAATTAACAAAGCACGGCGAACAATGAAAAAGAACGGCGCAAAGTTGGTCCGCTCTTTAATTATGACACATCCGACTATTTTTATTAGATGGCTGTTTTATATTTTTGCTTTCCATGTATGTTTTCATGATCTAGAAAAAATGTGTGTTGGGGATTATCGAACTGAAACTTAGTATCCGTTACTGAAATTTTTATCGATACAAAGTAAATTTGTTTTTTAATTGTTAAGTTGACCGGGTATGGTACCTCTCCTTATATATATCCTCTTTTTTAAGTCTTTGAATTCAATTATATCCCAAACCGGTAACCAAATCAGACTGAATTTTTACTTTATCTATGTACGTAGTAACAATAGATGGTTTTGTGATCATTCGAAAATTCGAACTCGAGATTTTGACTTAGTACTTTTATTCTAGAGCAGGCCTGGGCAAACTGCGGCCCGCCAAGTATATTGGTGCGGCCCGCGAGGAAAATCCAAAAATTACTTTTTTCTGATCTACAAAAATTTTTGTTGATTTGTTTTATCGTTTCTGACATAAGATACAATTCGAATTTGGGCTAAACCAGATGACAAAATTTAATGAGCAATTATCATCATTATTAGAATCGATCACATGGTACTCGATAGCTCTCGACGAAAGAATGATCGAAAATATACCGCACAGTTATTCATTTTCATACGCTGATGTAACTAAATTTGAAATTATTGAAGAGCTTTTGTCATTGGAATCACTTAAAGATCAAATTTTATCCAGGATAAAATTTGCGAAAATTGTCCTGATTACAATTTAATTATAATTCATTGTATTATACATCAACAAGTATTGTGCAAAAATGTGTTAAAAGTTGAACATGTGACATCTTGTATTATTAAACTTGTAAATTTAATACGATTGAGTGCTTGAAACACACAATTCATTGCTTTTCTTCAAGATATTGAATCTTGAGTTCACAGATATTATTTATCATAATCATATTCGATGGCTTAGTCTAAGAAAAATACTTCGGCGAGTATGGGATACAAAAGAAGAAATCGTAAAACTGAAAAATATTATCGACTTTCCCGAATTAACTGATAATGACTGGCTTTCTGATTTTGCATTTACTTTGGACATCGTGAAACATTTAAATACTTTCAACACAGTGTTCCAAGGGGAAAATTTATATGTCCATGATATGGTGAAAAGTTTAAATGGATTTAAATTAAAACTACGACTGTTTCTTCACCATTTATTTATTAAATGGGTAGACCACTTTTCAACCATGAAATTGCTGAATATACCAGAAAATAAATTTGAAGAACATGCTGAAATTATCAACGATTTAAGTGGTGAGTTTCCATGAAGATTTGGCGACTTCCGAAAAATTGAGATAGGCTTGGCTATTATACGAGATCAATTGCAATTTTTTATCTTTAATTTATACCAGGAAGGCCTAACAGGTAGCCCCAATGTACCTTCCTGGCCAGACATATTATTATTAGTATTATACAAAGTATATAAAGTATATCGCGAAAGAAATTAAAACATTTTTTTTTTTTAATTTCATACAAAACAACAATTTAATTTGGCGAATGTAACTGTTTTACATTTTTAACAGTTTTTTAATTTCAGGAGAAAATTTTTTAGTTGGAATTCTTAAAAATGCTTGTAAATTTTCATCTGTGATGCTTGATTGTAAAGAATTTTTATTGATATTCATGATTGAAAATGTTTGTTTACATATTTGGGTTGATCAAAAAACCACCAACATTTTTTGAGTAAAATTTGTCGAATTTTTCCGTATTAAGGGCGTTGTAAAATTTGCAAATTTCTTCATGACGGTGTAATTCCCTAAAATCAGCATCCCGCTGTAAATATATAATCTTAATTTATAACTCCGTCGATACGCTATCAATATATGTATATTGCATTTGATCTCGTATAATTGCCAATTCTATCTCAATTTTTCGGAAGTCGCTAAATCTTCATGGAAACTCACCACTTACATCGTTGATAATTTCAGCATATTCTTCAAATTTATTTTCTGGTATCTTCAGCAATTTCATGGTTGAAAAGTGGTCTACCCATTTAATAAATAAATGGCGAAGAAACAGTCGTAGTTTTAATTTAAATCCATTTAAACTTTTCACCAATACATGGACATATAAATTTTCCCCTTGGAACACTGTGTTGAAAGTATTTAAATGTTTCACGATGTCCAAAATAAATGCAAAATCAGAAAGCCAGTCATTAACAGTTAATTCGGGGAAGTCGATAATATTTTTCATTTCTAAAAATAGAAAGATTTCTTCTTTTGTATACTCGTCGAAGTATTTTTCCTAGACTGAACTCGGATTCAATAACTTGAAGGAAAGCAATGAATTGTCTGTGTTTCAAGCCACTCGATCGTATTCAATTTACAAGTTTAATAATACAAGATGTCACATGTTTAACTTTTAACACATTTTTGCACAATACTTGTTGATGTATAATACAATGAATTATAATTAAATTGTAATCAGGACAATTTTCGCAAATTTATCCTGGATTTTCTCTAATGGCCCAATATTTTTACCCGTCAAACTTGGTGTTCCTGTCAGTTGTTATTTTTTTTAAGCAATTAACAACTTTTTCAAAAATATCAGCTCCTGTTGTTTGATCTTTAAGTGATCCTAATGACAAAGCTCTTCAATAATTTCAAATTTAGAGTTTCATCCGCGTATGAAAATTAATAACCGTGCGGTATCTTTTCGATCATTATTTTTGTCGAGAGCTATCGAGTACCATGTGATCGATTATAATATTGATGATAATTGCTTATTAAAGTTTGTATTCTATTTTGCCGTCTAATTTGCCAAATTTGAATTCTATCTTATGTCAGAAACGATAAACCATTTAACAAGTCAACAAAATTTTTTTAGATCAGAAAAAAGTAAACTTTTTTGAATTTTGCTCGCGGGCCGCACCAAAATACTCGGCGGGCCGCATGCGGCCCGCGGGCCACAGTTTGCACAGGCCTGCTCAAGTTATTATTTTTATAAAACATTAAGGAATTTAGAATGCTATAGAGAATCAAAGTTATTATTTTTTATAAAACATTAAGGAATTATTTAGAATGCTTTAAAAGTTTTATATTTTTATTGAAAGAATAAGACTTTGATGAATGAGAATTTCAAGAATTATTTCAAAATAATATTATATTAATAAAATTTAAACACTTCATATCGATGTTTTAGGCAAATGAAATCTGGTACGTCTTACGAAATTCCCAATAGGTTCCCCGTCTTTTTCAATTTGTAACCTCCTTGAATTCTGAAAATCATTGTTTTCGATGTTCTCGAGTGTTGTACAAGTCAATATAATAAACGGTGATCCCCCGTATGTATTCACATGCGGTTAAATGCCCGCAATAGAAACAAAACCACAAAATTCGCAATCGAACCTTGCTGCCAAATTGAGTTATGTAATATGAAACGTTAGCATGTCATGTGTAATATACATATACATACATATGTATATGTATGTATGTATGTATGTATGTATAATAAACACCGTGCGCTCAGTGGATTTTAAAGGAGATTACAAACATGAATATTCCGCAATTGATGTTTTGTATGTTTATAATTGGATTTTTTAATAATTTGAACGTTGCACATTCATGTGGTATCCCGCGAGAGGGGCCTCACCGCCCCCCCCCCCGCCGCCGTAATATAAATTAGAAATTTTATAACATATTCCATATATTTGCGCCCAATTTGTGTCGAAAATGGTGTCATAGCTATTAGTATTTCATAATGCTGCCGGTATATGTGAATGTGTCTGTACCGTTCAATATCGAATTTTGTTTTGTGACCATCTTATAGTCCTCAAATACATAGATAATGTCATGGGTTGGTCACACCCGAATTTTTTTTATTTCGTTTTTAAATATTTTAAGTGAAAACACCAAAATCTCACAGTTAATTGCTTTATTATAGTGATTTTAAATAATAAAAAAAATTTGAACGTAATCGTACAACCAGAAGTAGAATTTTTGTCTTGTGTAAGTTTCTCTACATTTGCGCTCAATTTGTATCGAAAATGCTGTAATAGCCGCTATGTGTGAACGTGTATGTACATATATTTAAGTATCGAATGGTGTCATAGCTATTAGTATTTCATAATGCTGCCGGTATATGTGAATGTGTCTGTACCGTTCAATATCGAATTTTGTTTTGTAACCTTCTCATATTCCTCAAATATCTAGATAAAGTCATGGGTTGGTCACATTCAAATTATTTTTATTCTTATCGTATATATACCGATATCGTATATCGGTCGAGATTCGAGACCGTTCTCCGAGTTCGAGAAGTTTATCGATTTTGAATCGAACGTACATATGTACATATATATGTTCGATTAAAAATCAATAGAAAATCTCTTAAATTATGAATATAATGTTTGGGTCTTATGCCATTTTTTAAAATTAATAGTCAGATCTTCAATTATTTTACTCATACATATGTACATACAAAGTAATATGTTAGTTTAGTTAAATACTATATAACGAAGTCAAACTGCTCAATCAAATGTTTACTTTTTGTCCATTGTTTGGTGAACTTCATATATTATTTAATTAAGTGAAGCCTATGAGTGATATTTGAGTCTGTTGGTTAAGCTGAAGCTTTTCTTCTCGCGTGTTGTTCCGCCTTAGGGGGTTGTTGTTGCGCAATTTTCGTGCTTCTCGTTTCGTTATCGGCGTAACGACATTGTTAACAACGAATTGACTTATGAAATTTTGTGCGTGTCGCCCCGTCCACATAATCCCATTAATATTAATAAGAGCTTAAGGGGGCTAATCCTTTTTGGGGCAGTATTATCCCGCGAGTCGCGTGTGGACGTGTACCTACATATACAAACCAAAATACATATGTCCATCAAATAAAAGCTGTCGCTCACCAAACTGGAGGGCTTGTTTAAAAAACAAATATACCAGTTTGATTCGGAATTGACATCCGTTTTTATTTCGACATTTTCCATTTCAAAACAATAAATATCTGAATATTTAATACTGTGGATGATTTATTTATTGGTAATATTTTAATTAATTAATTTGACATCTATTATATCCGCATTAGATCACCAAATTTGGTGTGCTATTTCAGGGTACTCCAATTTAGAGAGTCTAAACTAATTTTGGAATGGCTTAGAGCTCTGAAGCGAAAGCTACCCATATACAAATTCTAATATTAAAAAAAACAAAACTGCACAAATACCCAATGTACATACATACATATTTGTGCGCTTCATTCTACCGATTAGGAATTTCTTGAGACTCGTTTTCTCAACTTTTCGTCTGCTTGAACAGGAGTTTGTAATATATTGTATGCAAAAATGTTTTTTTTTGTATATACATACATACGTACATATGTATGCAATTTCATAAATATATGAGACATATTGTGATCATTCATTGATTTTTAAGCTGTTAACTCAACTTTAAAATGTAAAAAAATGAGAAAAAAAGAACGTTTAAAGATCAATTCATACTATTTTTTTAATAGTTCATATTTATCTCGTAAAATAAGTATTTTGCTACTTCAAACATTTTCATATACATACATGTATGCTTAGCTTATGTCTAAAAAGTTCAGAAAACGAGTCTCGAGAAATGTCAAGTCGGTGGAACGAAATAGACCCCCATTCGAAAGTCGGAAGCCTAGAAATTTCCGGCCTTTCCTGGCAACGCCAGCTAGTATTTTATATACATATAGTATACATAAATGTGCTCAATCACTTTTACATATATTCATGTTTTTATTGTTTTCTGAACCGATTTGGGAGTTTCGGTATAATGAGGATACAAAAATGTTTATAAAAATATACATATGTATGTATGTAAGTACATACATAGTTGGGAACGATATTTCTGGGTAAATTAATAGTTCTTTTTTTACACATACAACATGTATAAGTCACATTTAAAATATAATAAAATCGAATTTATAAATTACACTGTTCGACAAATGACGACTTTTTTTTTGGTTCAGAGACGAGATATGACTTTTCTTATAAATCTATGCCCAGTGAAACTGGGTAATAAAAACACGTATCTGGTAATAAAAATGTTGATTGGCTCGAGAGTCGAAGATATACATACAATGTGTTTTTTAAATCGCGCGATTTTTCTATATCTTGGTGTTGTTCGGTCGATGTCTCAAAATTCCCTGCGCTGCAAACGATTGCAAACCAAGCGGGTGCATGCTCATTTCATATTTTGGTCTCGGGTTTTGCCATTTTAAACTTGCCAGAAAGATCCAACTCAATTTTAAGAATTGCCAATGATCAATGTACATCGAAATGTCATCTGCTCAACCCCATGAATATCTCATCTTTCGTACATGCTGAAATTCAAACAGTTAAAATGCAATCGAAATGAGCATGCAGCCGGGTGGTTTGCAATCATTTGCAGCAAACCCCTCAAAATCTGTCAATTTCCTGTTCAAAATGAATATTGGAATCTATATTCGGGTATTTTAACTTTCATTTGTAGAAATTTTTAGCTTTCAAATCTCTCTTAGTAGTCGTCCAGTTCAAATCAAAAGTCAAAAGTACGTATTTTCACTTGGGATTTATTCCCACTGTTAATACTATTTTATATTGAGTATTTTCTATTGAAACATGTTTATTGGGATAGTGTTCTGGCCACACTATTTTTTGTTTTCGTTTAAAAGGATTAATTGGAAGTGTGCTGAATTTGAAATAGGTAAAATTGCGAGCTAAGAACTCGTACTATTATTTACTTGTATTTACACGAATCTGAATTGAATTAATTGAGATAATATATTAAATTGTCTTTATATGAGAATTAAATAAAATTTCACTTAGAATAATCATATTTTGACTATTTTTGTGGATTAATAACAAGAATTCGTTTATTTTATCGAGGTAAGCCAGCTATCAATAGTTGGGATGGGTATCTTAGAATTAGGCGAAAGCTATAATGACTAGTCACCGGACTCTGAAGGTGCCGCGTATTGTTCAAAGGTTGTAAATGCATTGTTTACAACGTTTTTACAAAGGATTTACAACAATGGAACATTGAATAGCACTGTGACTATCTTATCTCTAATAATGACGGATGCCTACAAAAAAAAGACCTTTCCCTTTTGGGGTGAATTTGGGGCTCTATAGCGCCGATGGTCCAAGTACCCATTTTTTTGTGGAGGGTACATTGAATAGATAAAGGTCTTATGGGATACTTTTTTAAACTCAATCCAAGATAAATTAGACTAGAGCGACACCAAATGACAACTGGCAATTAAAGCAAGAAACTGCACACTACCACACAGCAAAAAAATATGTCAGACCATCAATTTCCTCTTGTTCGATGATCTGGCAACTCTCCCGATTTGAATCCCATAACAAATGTCTGGTATGTGCTGAAATTCAAGTTCCCGTGTACCAATAAGTCCATCCTCAAAGAAAATATCCTGTCAATTTCAGGGTGATCCTGATATTTAAAAAAACAATAATATCTTGTATGGAGAGTATGCCTAATAGATTACGCCTTTGCGATAATAATTAGGTAATTATTATTATATATCAATTTATTTATTACTTTTGTACATATTTAAATTGTAAATATTATCAGTAACAAGAAAATTACACATCTGTTTTTAATTCGTAAATCTATTCTGATAAAATCGTAAGTAAATGTAGAATTTGTGCAATTTGCAAATCTGTCGGGGGATATGGGTTCGATTAGTTTGTTTAGCCATAGTAAAAATCTTGTTACCGAATGTATTATAGTCTGTTTTTATTTTCAATAGAATTTATTTCTATTTTTAAATTGTTTCATTGCAAGTTGCTGTTTAAAACGGTTCGGTAAAAATTTCGCACGTCACGAAAATCCCGAGGACGGAATATCTGGCACTCAAAAATTCCACCCACCTAGAGATACCCACCCCAACTTTCACGTTAACGAGAATTCGAGCGCCAGATATTCCGTATTCGTGATTTTCATGGCAACAGTTGTCGTGTGCGAGTCATTTATTAGTAGATTGGTTAGCCTGTGGTGTAATTATATTATACGAAGCTCATATCTATTACATACATGTATGTGTATGTATAATGTGCGTATACCAAAATAAATTTAAATTAAACTACTATTCAACGAAAAAAGTTACTAATCTAGAAATGCTGGCGTTGGTATGAAAATTTATTTTAAATTTATTGAACCGAAGGTGATTGGGTGCTAATTCCTCAGTGGGCTTCAAAGACACGAATACTTGCCGCTCCAATAAAGGATTTTTAATTCTTATTTTCCTTCGTTTCGTCCTAGCGCCTTTCCCCTCCTTATATTATCGTTAAGAGGACGAGCCAGAGCGGGTGGAAAACTGCGAAACGGGGTGGCGAACGGCCAAACTCGTCCTCTTTCCTTTTTCCGTCGAAGTGAATAAAATTCAGGGCATTTTTCCCCCTCTTCATCGGTAATTAAGGGTCCCCTCGCCTGCGCGGTTTGACGCATTAAAAATGCGGCACCAAAGATTTCAACTTTTTTTTATCTTCTTTCTTTTTTATATCGAGGTCGGTTGTAAAATTTTACGTGCTCGTTATGAGGCTTTCCAATTTGGTACTTTTGATTCGCTCGTTTGCAGTTTTCGTGTTAATATGCGCGTTCTCACTGGGCGCGATTGGTTTTAGTGTTAAATTATTCGGAGGTGATGTTTAAATTCATAAAAACATACTAAATTTTATCTTTTCATATAAATAATCTCAATTTAATAATAATTTTTACTTTATCTATGTACGTAATGACAATATATGAAGCTTTGTAATGATGTGAAAATTCAAAACCGAGATTTTGATTGATTCGAACTCAGAATCGATCACTGATCACGTTTTCATTATCTAGAAAAAATGTGTGTGTGTGTGTGTGTGTGTGTGTGTGTGTGTGTGTGTGTGTGTGTGTGTGTGTGTGTGTGTGTGTGTGTGTGTGTGTGTGTGCGTGCGTGTGCGCGTGTGCGCGTGTGCGTGTGTGTGTGTGTGCGTGCGTACGTGCGTGCGTGCGTGAGAATATGTGTCTGTATTTTGGGGACTAACACTTACCGTTACTGAAATGCTTAATGTGATGAAAAGAAAAACAATGACTAAATTTTATAAACTGTAAGTGGGATTTTTTCCTCTTCAAGTCAAAAATGTTGTGACCACATTTTTTTCCACAGTTTACTCTTGTTCAATTTTTCTTCCACTATTTTTTTCGGCTCCTTAAACATGTAAAAAACAAAGTATAATTATTGTATTAATGTGATGAAAATAAAATAAAAATCACCAAATTTAATAAACCGGAATTGGGATTTTTCCTCTTAGAAAGGTCAAAAATGTTGTGACCACGATTATTTCCACACCCCAGAACGTATTAAATTGAAAATTTATATTCTTATTTTTTATGTACTAACATAGCTTTGATAAGGTTTTGATCAGAATTCGTAAACCGGAAGTAGTTATTTTTTTTAAAACAATATTTAATTATTTTATTTTGACCTTTTAAATTATTTTTATTTTCTTGATATTTAGATATATGTAATTAATGTTATCTTGGTGTTATGAAGCTTAGTGCAAAGCGTTAAAGGGTTGATAGCTCATATCATTTAGAACATTTTGAGCCACACATACTTCAGTAGAAAGTCATAATGGTTGTTTTGTTTATTTCATTTTTAAAGATTTTTAGTAAAAACACCATAATATCACAGCTAATTGCTATAGTATGTATAGTGATTTTAAATACCAGAAGTAGAATTTTTGTCTTGGGTAAGTTTCCCGAAATTTGCACTCAATTTGTATCGAAAATGCTCTCATAGCCGATATGTGTGAAAGTGTATATACATATGTTTAATTGACGAATTTTACTTTTTATCCTTTTATATTCCTCCAATATATAGATAAAGTCGTGGGTTGGTCACACCTGAATTTTTTTTTATGGTTGATCGATAGTGGAATATTGAATGGATAATGTAACTTAGTTATTAATATTAAACGAAGTATGCATGTGTTTATAAATAATGAACTTGTCGTCTTAAATGAAGGTTTTAAATTTGTAACTTTTGTTTAACGCCAGCATGCGAACTACATGGCTGATAAGTATTGCAATTTCTTACCTTGAAAGACCGCCCAACTTGTGCAATATTGAGCAAATTTTTTTTCAGTATTTTATTTTTTCTCCAAGTTTTCACCGTGAAGTTTATAACTATCTGTGTTCGTCGGAGTAGTTGCTACCGCTTCGAAGATGCGGACCATAATAATTTACCATTTCCTAATAAACCCGTACGAAGTTTCAAAATTGCATTGCGCTTCGCAAACTCTTATCGTCGGTGCTAATTAATTGTCTTTAGTTAATTATTTTCAGCATCTCCTCAAGTGTTCTGTATTGGATATATAATTTACAATACATTGGATATTTTTACCTGGATATAAGCCGCTGTATACATGTATATTTGTTTGTAAAAAAATTATAATACATATTTACTATGTACAGGTACAAAATTCGCTATATCTTCATTAGACATTTGAACACTTACTGTATGTGATATAGTGTTTATTACTTCACAATATTGTCAGTAGAAACAGACAATTTATTTTAATATTAAATTGTGTACTAATTATGTTCTATTGAGTTAAACTACCATTCGCTTGTGCTTCTGTTTATTGATGGTCTCGAATTTATGTTCATTTACTTGTTCTAGAATTCATTTTATTGTACTCATAGCATATCCCAACTGTTTTGTAGTCGAGCTTCAATTAATTGCTCCAGATATAATCAGAAAGTTTGTCTACGCTAAAAACAAACATTAATTTCTTCGAATTAAATATAAAGTTATGTACGTACATATGTACGCATGTACATACATATGTACCTCGACGTCTACGATTGATCTTTCCATTTTCATTGCATTTAAAATAAGTTCGATTGAAATTTGCAATATTATTTAGTTCTCCACTAAATACTGGAAAGGCAGGATGTTTTAACTTTTAATTGCCTTTCTTCGAGTAAACTTCTATCTCTCTCTATTTCTCTTTCCCAACCGTAACCACCCGAGAATCCCTTATCCGTCTGTCCATTTCCCGTGGGGGATTTCCCAGCACGTCCGCAATATTGGAGGGGGTGGATAGGAGTTGTATCGTGTCGCGGTCTCCAAATTACACAAGTTTTTGTGTTTTACTTGGTCCAAAGCGCGGGATCACGTTTTCAATTAGATTTTAAAGCTTTTCATGGGTTAGTATCAATATAAACACTATATCGATGTATCCAACAAAGACCAAGTGCCGTGCACAGTATTGCAATACAATATTTACGTAAATCTGGGTCGACATGTTTTTGAAGTAAATTTTTGATGAGTTTGCTTGCTTAGTTTGGTCGCGTCGAATAAAGCATTCGTGTTTTCATTAAACCATAATTTAACACGCGCTTAAAAGGGTTTTCGTTATACCGAAAGCTATTCGCCCGAGTTCAACAACGATGCTTTAATGGATGCGGTCGTCTTCAGAATAGGCTAATTTGATTTATTCAACATAAACCCTCCAAGTTTCTGTCTTTCATAACAATAGTTTTTTTTATTACCGATTCTGTCTCAGTTCTTCGGTTTATTCGCTTTGTTTTGGTCGTCGTTCCAAACACTAAGCAATGTTGTCTTAGGCCTACTCGAATAAACGAGCAATTTGTAAGTAGATCTCGTCCATTAGGGTAACTGCTTTAACGATTCTTGTGTTCTACCGTGCCAAATGTCGCAAGTGAACTATGCCTTAATTAATCATACGGCCTATTGATTTTATAAATCAACGCGTCCTGCACCGGCCTGGGAAATCTAACGATTTAACAATGCATTAATGCGTCTCCTGTGTCATGTTTTCCTTGAGTGAAATATTCACGAGGTAGCTCCTAATTCTGTGACGCGTTTCTATCTATTATGTAAGCTTTCGCCGTTTCTTGTGTTTTATATGGGACTTGTACAATATTGATGAAGACAACCCTTCGAATCCTGCAACTTTCATATACTCCAGAGGCAATTTTTTTTAAATTCAAATATATGATTTACTTTTGAGACGATTTAAAATTTTCATTTCATCTGCACCGATTAAATTATCTCGAATCGGTGGAAATTGTGGTGGCTGTTTTGAAATGGCAAGGGAATTCTACTGATTTAAATGCGATCGAAAATATCTGGAGCGGCTTAAAGATGTTAACATTAGGGATAATACTACTAAAGATATCCTAATTAAAATATTTTGGATGTGTGGAATAATGATGTCAAAATCAAGGATGCCATTTAGGCTTGCATCGCGAGTATGCCTACTCGCAGTTTTTAAAAATATTGGGCAGTTATTAAAAATGAGTTTATTACGTTTTATTACATACATATACGCGGGTGCGAATTGCTTTCGTATGTTTCACACATCGAGATATCAATGTCAACAACCCTGTACCGGTTCAAACACTACCTTAATCCACCTTTTACTCACCGGTAAACAAACCGACAGTTACGTGGAGTCAGTTTTCCACCCAAGTGAGCACTGCACAATAGTCTCACGTCACAGACTTCCGGCAATCTCACAGAGTTTGTAGTTGCGGTAGCTGCTTGTCCAAGAGTGGTGACTACGTTTCCCACTATGTCTTTGCTTAGTAGTTCGGAGTATTCTCTAAAACCTACCCAGTCTTGCAAGACGGTTTTAGAAACTCACGTAAGTTAATAATCTTCAGAGATAAAAAATGTATTCAGTAAACGAAATTAACAAGACGAAATCATTTTAAATAATCAATATCATAGGTATTTAGTTGTGTACTTTCGATTGCTTAGTTTTGAACACTTCGGTAAAATATAGTAAAAATATGGCTGTCATGGCGATAATTTACATGCATTCAAGTGAATTGTTATCAATTGAAGGAAATTAATTCTTTGTTCGACAAATTGAACAGTTGCAGTTGGCCAGTCATTGTTATTAGAAAAAAAACCCGACGAATCTGAGCAGAGATTTTTCAGATGGAAGATACCGTTTATGAACCGTACGTAATTTGACGAAATTAACAAAAAAGCGGATAGCCATCATTTGCATCTGACTCAAATACATATGTAGATTACTACTTAAAATAAGAAGATATACAGGATCCAGTCGGCGTCCTACTTTTATTGTGCGAATGGTGTTTTTTTTTTAGTTATTTTGTGTTTATTATTTGACATGAATAAGTATCTTATTTCCTCGGAAGATTCTAAATTCTAGGATCGATTTAGCTAAATAATATATTATTGAAAATGAGTAAATGGGATTAAAAATTAATTAGGTCTGCTAACTTTGGAACGACTGCTATCTGCAGTGTTCAGTTATTAAAATTCTACGCACGATAATTTAATTTTTGAAAACCCTTTCATTTCAACCCTTTCAAAGTCATCACATCACTATTTCATCATCACTGATAACATACATTTTCACACAAAACAAATTCACAGAATTTTGTTCTTTTTTGGGGTTGATCTTTTCGTTATCTACATAAGGTGGATAAATTAAGCTTGATATGTACATACATGTATGTGAATAAAAAATGTTGCTTTTTTAATACAATATTCGGGGAAGACGTGTGCAGGATATTTCCTGTCCATAGTGGGAGATTTTTTTAGCATAAAATTATTTTGCGGTAGTAACATTTTATAAAATCATATTCTTGTATTTATGTATGTAAATAATATATTACATACTTATTTTACAATTAGGTAATATTATTCTAATATTATCTATATAATTTTCCCATTATTGCTTATATTATTGCTTATTGCAAAAATGTCAAATTTAACGTCAAAACAGTCAAACAGTCATTTTGGCTTCCTTGTATTTTAGAAAATTCCTAATTTTTTTTGGCATTTTTTGGGTTCGAAGTTATTTACTTGAGAAAGCTCAAATGACTTTCGTTTTTAAAATAATCATGGGAGCATGAAAAAAATTAGGAATTTTCTGAAAATAACGCTTCCCCATATTTATTCCCAATGCGAGTACGGAGCACTTTGCGTGGGGATTTTCGAGCGAAGCGGTGACTTTGAATTCTTGTTCATCACTCAATACGTATGAAAGACTCAAATAAACTTCAATAGGTGAATATTAAGCGGTTTTTCATTTTTTAATAGTAAATATCCTCGAAAAAGACATCAAAAACACCTACTTTTTTGAAATTTTTGTCGAGATAAATGGATTGGTTGGATGCACAGGACATTTTAAAATCAATAATTTTTTTTATGTAACGATTCTTTGATGCGACAAAAGTTTTCCACTAGGTCCATTGACGAAAATACAAAATTCACGTTTATCGCTTCAGCCTTATGTATACATATGACTACATATATGAGACATACTATCAGTGGTGTAGTGTTAAATAAATAAGTACCAGGGCGTTATTTAATTTTTACGACCCCCCCCCCCCGCTTTTTTCGTCACTTAAAAAATATATATCCTAATATTGGTAGTACAAATATTTATAAAAAAATCAAATATATAAATAATATACAGTTCTAAAAATTTTGTTAGATGATTCGATTTCGGCATCATTCAAAGTATCTATAATTTTTTCAATGGTTTGTTGTTGGGCAGTTTTTAGATTTTTTTCTGCACTCAAATGGGCATTTGAATGAGGATACGGTTTTAGTAACCAAATGTTAAAACGAGAGTGCTCAAAATATTTGGTATGCAAAATTTTATATGAAATATAAGCAAAAATATTTTTTAATTGTACTCGAAAAACAATTTTTATATCAAAGTACCAGGGCGGCGACCTGTCCCGACTACACCACTGCATACATAGTATATCTCATATGTACATACATATGTAGTAGTCAATACTTTATCCTCTTCATATGACTCCCTATCTGAACTGTAGGATTGTGTACATGAATATACATAATTGAAGGCCGCCTTTCATTGGATTCGGTTCATTTTCGTAACAAACAGCCCCTATATTTCTTGTCATACAAGTTTGTTTTCCTCTGTTTTTTCGCCAATATTCCAGTTCTCGTTGGCTTTGATCCTCTTCGTTCGCACATCACATGTCGTCCACCGAACTACGGACGACATTTTTGTCGAAATTCTCCCGTCTACTCCTTTATTTTTTCCTTTTTCATTTGTCGTCGGGTGTGTTTTTTCCTTCGTCGTCGTTTTTCCCCGCGACCGCCCATATTGGTCAATTACGTCCGGGCGAACGAACCAGGTACTTACACGAGTATGTTAGAACAGTCCAACTTCTAGGAAACTCGGCAGTACAATCTACGTGTATCTTTTGTGGGGCAGCTTCACAACTTTCACGTCTAAATTACTTCAGGTCAAGTAAGTTGGTGCGATGCGGAAAGCAATGGAAACGGAAGAGACTGCTTCAAACCTATAAGTTTAGTGTACACATTTTTTCTTCTCTTCATCCCCCCCCCCCACCCCCCGATCCATTTTCTCGGACTCTTCGACGCTGATAAAGCGTAATGTTGACTTTTCACGTAATTTAGTTGTTCCGTTCGTGGCCGGTGATAATTGTGTCCTCGGCCGATAAGTACTCCGAATCGTAATAATAACAGTGTGTTTCACCGATAAAGATAGCGTGCTCGAGTTGTTCGCAACTTTGGACCACCCTGGAAGTTATCAATACATATAGCCCTACCCCGTATTGCGTGATAGCGTAACGAAAAGAAATTTTATAAGGAAAATTTGTTACATTTTCCGCAACGAAAAGACAGTGAAAAATGGACTTAAATTTTTTCTTTTCAATATAAAACACCAGTTTACTTCTTCCGGTCGACGATATCCGAAAAACCTTGCCTTTCTCCATAATTGGTCGCTATTGTAATTTGTATCAAAATTTACCTTACAATTATGCTGTATATTTTGCTTACAATGTATTTTTAGTAAAATTGAGTGTATCACAATCTAACAAGATAATTTATATAATTTAGTTTTCAATAGCAATTGAAAAGTCAATACCTAATATGAAAGTCTAACTGATACTGAATATGAACACGTGCTTTAGTTGATTTTAATTGATTCGGAATATGAGTATATTTATTATTCTTTTATTTGAAACATACATACAATTTACATTTATATTTATGTGTATACTAAATTTAATAGAGATATACATACATATAAATGTACATACATAGATATGTACTGTTTTAATTTCACAATGGTGTATTTTATCTTTCACCAATGCACTAAATTACATATAACGAATGCGGTTTCAATTTATACGTATTTATTTCCTGTAAATTTAAAACTTACCCAATATAATATGCGTCTTCGTAAGATAAAAATATTACGTATGTTTATCTCGTATATTATACTTATCCAATAAAGTAATAAAGAAATGTATTACTTTTGCCGTTAATTTTGAGTATTGAGGAGTAGTTTGAAATTGAATTTGTTTCCTATACGTTATACCAAAAAACTAAAATCGGAAACGTTGCGGTGTAACTTCTATTGTATTGGGTTGCATTCGCGTTATGTATCGCGTTCTTCAGCTCAGGCCAGGGGTGCGTAATCGCGGACCGCGCCCTATCTCCTTACTAGTTGGCTGACGACTTAATCTAATGTTCATTTTAAGCAAAATAATATATCGGCTGTGCTGCCGTCTCGGCATTAGGGGTGTTGTTTCACAAATTGCCGGTCGTAAATACGCTTTAGTGGCACGTGGCACGCAAATCGGCGCCACCCTGCCACCCCTCCACTGTCGTGTGCTATCGTTCTATTTCTTGCCTAGACTAGTGAGTGTTTATCGGGCGTCTGCGAACCGCCTTTGCCTACCCCTGTCTGACTCCTCTAATTGCTCCCGCTTGCGCTTTTCATAAACCCACTTTTGCTCCATTGCATTTCCCGACCGTGAGTCGACATGGTTTATTTCGAAACGTTTGAAACGATAGCTTTTATGAATTTTTCATCTTTCACATGTACATATGTATGTATGTACGTGTGTACATACATATATGTACATTAAATGTAGTATATGGGGATTGCTAAGGGCGCGCAAAAATATGATCAACTCTTTTTCATTGTGGCGTTGCCGCATCACGGTCAGCTTTTGAGTAACAGGTTTCGTTGAATTTTTAAGTATTCCCAAATTAGACTTTTCCTTCCCAAAAGCGTTTATTTTCAGGTGAAAATAACCCTCATTTTCGCGAATCTTATGGTAGAAATATTTCTGCCGCCTATTGTTATTCCATCTTCCCATCCGTCGAGTACTCTTCCCATATACATTCTCCATATAAATATGTATATTAAAAAGTTCAGAAGAGAGTATGCGTCCCTGTCGAATACCTTTTTGGACTTGAAATTTGCCCGAAAATATCTCATATTCTTACCTTTGCTTCATTACGTATGTACATACATATGTATATACATACATACATATAAATTATGAATGAATGTTTTATTTTATTTTAAGATTTTTTTGCCACAGTGTCTTTACAGATGCCCAAAACGACACTGTGACCAAATATTTAAATAAAAATAATAATATTTATTGTTATGGGCGCCATGTTATTATTAGCCATAGGATAGACACAGTGCCTTTTCCAGGAATTGGGGCGGTTTAGCTCTATTTCCAAAGCTAGAGTCCAAAAAAAAAAAAACGTTCGGCGAATCTTTAACAATGCAATGAACAATGCGCAGCACCCTATGGGTCCGTTTTTTTCTAGACGGCACCTTGGTTATCCAACCTCTAGTTATTAGTTGTTTTGGGAAACCTCTTCTAGGACCTTCCATAGGCAGTTGGCAATTGACACAGTCAAAAGCTTTGTGTCAGCTATGAAGCAAAGTATTACAGGAACCTTAATTTTTGACATTTCTCGATTATTTGTCGTGTATTTAACGTTACGTGATATGTGTTGTACTAAGATCTGTTGTTTCTGTTAATTGTACGAATATTTAAATTATTATTTCAGTAAATTATTATAAGTAAATTTTATTGTAATATCTATATGTCCAGTTCTTTGATATAATATAAACTATATTAAAATTAATTATTGAATAAAATTGAAAAATTATATATTTTTTACATGAAGTCAATGTAATTGCAGTTTTTCTATTAGGTGGATTGTTTCGTTGAATAATTACAAGACGGTACAAACTATTTGCAAAAAACTGATCAATGAATCAAATTGATGTTTTTTATTTTATTTAATTACATTATAGGATGTGTTTTATGAATTCTTACAGAAATCTGGCCATAGATGCGAATGGAAAATTTGAAGAATATGTATATATTGGCGATCTCAAAACGAGATCGCCAATATGGGAGTATTTTTTGCGTAAAACATCGTGGAGTTTCCAAAATGTAATTGAATCTTTTTTTTCACGTACATTTGATTTCCCGGTGCTAGCACCGGGATCCCGAGATCGAAATTTCCAGCACCGGTGCTGAAGTAACTTTCTGGGATTGGAAGCACTAAAACATACATATATTTATGTTTCAATTTGATATTATTTAAAATAATAAATTTGCCGTAGATCTGTCGAACGGAGGTGGTAGCTTACTTTGGAATATTTATCTAATACAAACATATTTGGTTCATATGTAGCTACTGACCATTTAATTTAAAAATTACTAAGAAACTATAATTAATAACTAGCCAAATTTAGTTTCCTTGAATTAAGTAATATTATATTAGTTCGTACCATATTTCACCTGATGTTCTTTATTTTATATTATATTTTTAATTAAATATGCTTGGAAAACTTTTAGGAATGCTAATATTAATCAAAGTATGGCTCATTAGTGGCCCGTTATCGTTATTGCCTAGTGAAACGCGAACCAACACATTGAACGCCAGACAGAAAGTTCGTTCAAATCGATGTACACGTCATTTATCACCTTTTATAAATATATAAATACGTGCGTAGATAGGTGATTATTTATATCATCGATAATAACTTTTTAGATAAATTTATAATTTCCTTATAATTTAAGAGCGTTTTCGTAGTTTGTAGTTATTTTAATAGTTGTTCCTTTTTTAGCTGTTGAATTTTTGATTTTTCTAATTCTACGAACCTTCGGTTCAGTAATTCAATTAAAGTGAAGCTTGCCCAAGAACCGGTACCCCACTCGTGTGTAAAGAGGTCGTCTAGATATATG
This sequence comes from Arctopsyche grandis, assembly GCF_051622035.1. Lineage (NCBI taxonomy): Eukaryota > Metazoa > Arthropoda > Insecta > Trichoptera > Hydropsychidae > Arctopsyche > Arctopsyche grandis. The sequence goes on along the minus strand of NC_135355.1, from coordinate 19,960,589 downwards.
TATGTATTTGCTTGCTAGACTTGAACCCTGCTATTTATTTAGGATGTTCGGCAAATACTATTGAGAATAATATGTATACGTAATATTCCAGTTCGGATAATAGTGAAACTAGAGGGAAGTGTATCGTCATATTGACACATATCATTGTGATTGTTTGCCGTGCTGTCTATTTTTTGCTTGATTGAACCTCTTCGCGCGTAAAGCTTATTCAATTTATTACATGTGCTTGTTTGTTTTCAGATACGAGTATGAAGTCTTGCTGCAGAATTCTACGTTTTGTCTCGTGCCGAGGGGTCGTCGATTAGGATCTTTCCGATTTCTCGAGGTCCTCCAAGCTGGATGTGTTCCTGTTCTCTTGTCCAACTCTTGGAGGCTTCCTTTTTCCTCAGTTATAGACTGGAACAAAGCTGTGTTGTGGGCCGACGAGCGCTTACTTTTACAGGTATTTAATTTTATCTTCGGTTTATTTTCGTATCGAATATTGGTATTTTAATTATGAAATATGAAACGTAATTTCGACTTGATAAATAATTAATCGATTTTCTTCTTTGAAACTTTTGATTGTGAAATTTATCCGCAAGCTGTTATTAACCGTCGATTACAATTTACTCGACGACATAGTTCCTTTTCGAGATAGACGTATCGAAAACTTTTTTGATGGATCACTTCGACTTTCACTTTAAATTTGAAAAGTTTACAAAGCCCTCAGCGAAGAAGCATTACACTCATTCTTACGGTGTACTAAAGTGTATTTATTTTCATCCCCATTGAGTACATATGTACATATATTGAATGTCGTGCGGTTTTCTTCTTCTTTTGATTTTTTTCAGATTCAGAACGAGGGCTGTGACTATTTAACTATCGGATTGCGTGATGATTGTCCAGTTACTTTGGTCTTTATCAGTCAGACTTTTTGTATACTAATCGTCTTTTAGTTGTTGCTTTTCGCGTCGCGTCGCACTTTGTTTTTGTACTGCGGCGAAAAGCTTTCACTAATCTCGATATACGTATAATGTATCGTGATTTTTAACCCATTTTTCCTATTCAAAAGACATATTATTGATAATGTTCCATTTTCACCCTTATCGTATATACTATCGAAAATCACGTACAAAAATATAAGGTGTACGTATTTTTTTGATAATTACTTGCGTTGACATTGAGTTGATAAATACACTTACCATTTTTATTCAACATTATGAATTATTCATGTGCCTCGACAATCATTGAAGCAAAATGTAACGTGCAACTTTTAATTAAATTTAATCACTTAATTGTGGTTTTGTCGGTATATGGTAAATTAACTAATTACGTGCGCATAAAAACTGTGTACATTTTAAATAAATGACTTTAATTTTGTGATAAACTTTTACAACAAGCCAAATTTTTACGATACACTATGAAAATGTTATGTATATGCAAAAACTAGAACTCTTCTTAAAAATTCTAATAACACTGTTCGACAAATGACGACTTTTTTTGGTTCAGAGATGAGATATGACTTTTCTTATTGATCTATACCCAGTGAACACGAATCTGGTAATAAAAAATGTTGATTGACTCGAGATTCGGAGATATATATATATATATATATATATATATATATATATATATATATATATATATATATATATATATATATATATATATATATATATCTCCGAATCTCGATATATATATATATATATATATATATATATATATATATATATATATTTTTTTTTTTTAAATCGCGCGATTTTCTATATCTTGGTGTTGTTCGGTCGATGTCTCAAAATTCCCTGCGCTGCAAACGATTGCAAACCAAGCGTGTGCATGCTCTTTTCGCTGCATGCTCATTTCATACTTTTGTCTCGGCTTTTGCCATTTTAAACTTGCCAGAAAGATCCAACTCAATTTTAAGAATTGCCAATGATCAATGTACATCGAAATGTCATCTGCTCAACCCCATGAATATCTCATCTTTCGTACATGCTGAAATTCAAACAGTTAAAATGCAATCGAAATGAGCATGCAGCCGGGTGGTTTGCAATCATTAGCAGCAAACCCCTCAAAATCTATCAATTTCCTGTTCAAAATGAATATTGGAATCTTTATTCGGGTATTTTAACTTTCATTTGTAGAAATTTACTCTTTACAGCTTTCAAATCTCTCTAAGTAGTCGTCCAGTTCAATTCAAATATATTGAGTATTTTCTATTGAAACATGTTTATTGGGATAGTGTTCTGGCCACACTATTTTTTGTTTTCGTTTAAAAGGGTTAATTGAAAGTGTGCTGAATTTTAAATCGGTAAAATTTCGAGCTGAAAGCTCAGAAAAAGCAATACATGCGTGTACATACATACACATGTATTGAAACAGTGATATCTGAGTCAGAAGAACGTTTTGCTAATGTATGAATGTATGTACATATGTGGTTTTAAGTTCTATTCCTGGAATAAATCTAAAAAACTGATAAACATGTATTTCAATGATTATTTGATAGGGTTTATCAAGATTATTCGGTTTTTTTTAATGTAACTTGAGTTGAAACGAAGCTGGCATTACCAAATAAATGTAATTTAAAAATCACTAAAAATTGACACGTTATCCAATTTATTGAATTATTGGTAATGAAATAGGTATAAATAAAAAGTAAGTATGTGCATTCATTCACATACACATAATCATTGTACATATGTATATGTGTATAAATTTCATACGCAAACAAATCAATTTAATAAAAAAAATATAAGATGGAGGAAACAATCGGTTTTGGTCACAATACATCAAATACGTGCAATTCAACGATTTTATTTAATCACTAGTTTTATGCCCGTTGAAATTTCAGCGGAAATTTTAACGGGAAATTTCATCTGAAATTTCAGGTGCTTTCGGATTGATTCATGATTTAAAATAAAGTTATAACATGAATAGTAATAATTAATCGGAATCGGAACTGAAACAGAAATCGAGAATCGGTTATGCCAATTAAATTATGCAATAAAAAAAAAACTATGAAACCCGAAGTCAACATCGAAGTCAAAATTGGAGTCGGAATCGCATTATATGAAAAGTACGTATTTTTACATCGCGTGACGTAAGCAAAAAGATCTGTGAACTATGTGTGTTTAATTTACAAAACTCAATACCCACAATTATGTATAAACAAATCCCTGTCATTGACCTCGCAACCTTGAATATTATGCATTCCATATATATTATATATATATATATATATATATATATATATATATATATATATATATATATATATATATATATATATATGCATATGTATATATATATATATGTATATATAGATGCCCCCGGTGCCGGAGGCATCGGGGGCGCTGGGGGCGAAGCCCCCGGGGTGCCGAAGGCATCGGGGGCGCTGGGTGCGCTGCGGGCGCTGGAGGCGTCGGCGGCGCTGGGGCCGAAGGCCCCGGAGCGACGGAAGCGCCGGGGGCGAAGGCCCCGGGGTGCCGGAGGCGTCGGCGATACACAAAATGTAATTCGTAATTCGTAATCACTTCGTAATTTGTCATTCGTAATTCGTGCATCAATTTCTTTCCGAAACCAGTCGATTCAATATCTTTAACTTTATTTTTATTCGAGTTTCAATTCCTTTTCGAAACCACCCGTTGAAATCAACGGGTCTAACACTAGTGTTTATATAGCGAGAAGGAAAATTTTTCAATTATTGTTTTAAAAAAACTGTAATTTTTGTACACATGTGTATATACAGTCGTAGAAATAGAAAATGCCACACTCGACTATTTTTACATTTTTTTTTAAAATTATGTTCGATATTGTAATTTTCAAAGAATTCTTGAATGGAGGGTTTGAAGTTTAATCAGTAAACTTCAATTTAAGCAAATAAAAAAATGGAAATAGTTAACAGGATATTATTGGAATGTATGCAGAAATAGAAAGCGGTCATTAACGGTAATTGTGCCGAAGTTGAGCCAATGTAATTTATGAGGATCAGACTATCCTTACACCATTTTTGTTGTTAGATTTCTAAAGGTAATATTCCTTGTGAGGTATTGAAAATATCTTTTGTGAATAAAACTACTTTTGGATAATGTTATACTTATTATATTCTAATATTTCGTACTGCCGCCTCGATTTTGAATAATCGCCAATATACGTTGATTTCGTACAGTGAATTTAAACATTCCATCGTAATATCATTCTCCCAAGTTTCGATTATATTTTTACGCAATTCTATGATATTTGATGTACATCGTTTTGCCAATTTTCTCTTTAAAATAGCCCATAGATTCAGATCTGGATTGTTTCCCGGCCATTCTAATGATTTGATGCCCAGTATATTCCTAAATTTTGTGATCTGTAAGTGATAAAGGATATTATTAATCATTTAGTAAAAGATTTAGACAAAAAAAATCGAAATTGTACTCCCTGCTCGAGCGCGTGACATGGTGCAGAATCACTTGATAAATCGGATTTTTGAATGTTGCGTTATTTTCTCGATCGTTGGAATTACAAGATTTAAAAGCACACTTTTGTGCTTTTCTACATTCTTTATTCCCTCAATAATGGTCAGGGATCCTAAACCATAGATATGCGGTAGTACACCCTTAAACCATTAAATGGGGTGAATACGCAACGACCGGAGAAATGCATTCCGCGCGGAATCTTTCGCCAACTTTCCGACGAACCATGCACATCCCATCCCGCCCAAAGAAATTGAACTTCGATTTTTCAGAAACTACAACCCTTTTCCAATTATAGACAGTCCAATTCCTATGATTCTTAGCCCAATTTATATGATTTTTTTGCATTTTAAGTGTAAGAAACGGCTTTTTGGCAGGGTGGTGTGGCTGATATCCAGGCTCCGAAAGCTACTTCCTCAATGTTTTTTCTAAAAATGTCACATGATCTCATGCTTGAAGTTCTTCTGGAATTTCTACCGCTGTTTTGAGTGGATTTTTGCTTGATACGACGATCTTCGCGAACACTGGTCACACGTCATCTTCCGATCCCAGGTTTCCTCCCCGTAAGAATTTCTCGATATTTTTTCAAAAATCGACGAACTGAATTCTCTACAAATCTTACCCGACGAGATATTTCACGTATATGTAGAAAGATTTGCTTCGAATTACGTAATAATTTTTGATTTTAAAACAATCGACATCTGTTTCGAGTTATCCATTTTTTGCGAGATGTTTTGCGCGATGACGCCCAACAAAAAACTGTTGAAACTTAAACACTTGCATTGTATCAAATATCGAGTACTCGAAGTGCGCCATAAAGCTCATTGCTAAATACTTTTTGAGAAAACCGCGTTCTTGTGTTCACATAAATAGTGTCCACTTAATGCTGTCGGGCACTGTACAATAAATATGCAGGTATATTTTTGACGACAAACGTTTGACATGATGAATGCATAACAGTGCCATTGTAATCACAAGTCAATCCTCATATATTATGATATGGTATGAAAATATACATACATACATGTGTATAAGTAAGAGTAGATAATTAAAAATAGTCTAGTCCAATATATTAGTCTACTTATTTAGCGAGAAAAATATATAAGGAGCTGATATATGTCTGTATGTAGCTGGGCTTGGCCGTTTGTTAGTAGTAATCCCCGGTAAAGTCGACGCGTTTTGTCTTATAGATTTTGTCTGGGAGGCACGTTTGTCACCGCTAATCCTGAATGTTGGGTATATGTATGTGAAGGCCATCGTTCAATGTCAGAACGTCAATCTTCATTTGGCGTTGATCAGTCAATTAGTCGGCATAATCGCTCAGCGCCTCTGGACATATTTTGATGAGTGGGCCCTCCCACTCTTCGACTTTGTTATTCCATTTAAAATCTGAACGGTGGCTCGGTAATTAATTGGAAGAGGATATACAAAAGCATTCCTTTGTAATTTGTAATAATAACTAGTTGGGAGATATATAGTGAAAAACATTGTATAAGTTTGACGGATATCATATTTCACTACATATATTTTCATGAGATATTTATGTTTTCGTACATATCTATTATACATAATTACATATAATAAGTATGAACATACATATTAGTCGTTTCAATCGGAAAAGCCTTGTGTAATAAATAAGGGATATTCTTTAATTCTTGCTTATTTAGACTTAAATATCTGCACTTGATATGTAACATGAATAATCTGAGTTTCAACAGTAAATATAAGTTTAAAAGGAATAAAAAACATAAATACTATAACTTTAATTTTTTTTTTACTTCAAATAAAATTTCAAATAAAAGCTTATAAACGTTCACGGACAGATCAATAGTATTTTACTATTCTTTATATTTAAATATGTATTAAGTAAAAGAGCATACATTTTTATCTGAATACTCTGTATTTGCTCAGATCTGGAGCGGCTTAATTAAATTTCGTTTTCAGTGAAATGGTACTCACTCACACGTAAGTACCTATAAATAAGGTAAATTTGGTTGAATTTCGCGGTTTTCGTTTGTTGTTTTTACGTTGTTTATTTTCTTGTCGTAGGAGGCGGCGACGGCGAAAAAGTTAATTTCTACCCTCGTCGTTGGTATCTTGATTACCCTCACCATCGCTACCTACTACCCTTTCTCCCTTCCCAACCTCCGTATTTTGGAGAGGTCTTTACCGAATTATTCGCTGGCTTATTCGATCGCGATACTTGTTTATCTAATCGGAGCTTTCGTTAAAATATGAGCTGAAGAAGCGTCGCGAACCCCATAGCTTAAGCCAACCTCTCGTCTCCGACGCGTAACAAAGGATGAAAAAAATACTCGAGAACCCACTCCACGTCCTTAAGGTGCATATCGGAATCGGAATAAATTGTGTCAATTACTTAGAAGCGATTGGTTTGAAGGACTGTCGGTTCGGTCGTACATACATATCTTGATAAATGCTTTTCATCTGACACTGACAACACACGCACACGCACACACACACACTAACCGAATTAAAAAATATACATATGTACATATGTAAATTTTGTCGGTTACTATGTAAGTGAAATAATTCAATTAAGTGTTCCTACATTAATTTTAAAATGTAATTTCTTTACAAGTTTCTTCCAACAATCAGGCATTTTTCACTATGTATTAGGCACTATGTACATATATTTGTATGTATACTTACAAAATTACATGGAATTTTTATTCCGAATATTCAAATGTTTACCAAATCAGAATTCGATTAAATTTTTATACTAATTTTCTAAAACTAATTTATACAATTACAACAGTTTACTGCAGTTACTGTCTAATTATGAATTCATATTCAAAATATATTTTGTACGTATAATTTTGACTGAATTGCGTGTCGGCCGCATTTTTTTATTCCTCAAGATTACAGAAACAGAGATTTTAGTATTTAATCGGTTAAATACAACGTAAAAATTAAATATATTAATATTAAAAATTAAATATATTAATATTAAAAATTAAATAGATGAATATTTTTAGATGAAAAGTATGGATTACTTTCCGACCGGTGACATTTAATATGGCATACGCTGTAAATGGCGATCCTATGGACTGTTCCTTCGTCATTCATACAATTCAGCACATTTCAGTAGTGCATGTTGGTGTCGAAAAATTTGTCAATTTTTCGTCGTTGACGAACGTCGCACAGAAATAAGCCCTAGGGGACTTTCCGGCGGAAAGCTCCCTCCCTCCCAGTGCTTCCACGAGCTCGCAGTTTTCCGAACGGAGTTCTCGAGTTGCGCTTGATCCCATTTTAATCCGATACTTTATCAAGCGAGAATGATTTTGGATGGCATCGTTCGCTTCGCCGAATCTCATATTTCAGCGAGGATTTGTTCGATTATTCCTCGCCTCCTTCCCCACCCGCTCAATCGGGATTAGCGCAATCGCGAGTCAAATTGCGCCCTATGTGCAAACGAGCTTGATTTTTTCTTTAAATCGATTGTAATGCCTGCTTCGTTCTTTTTATTTGTACTGTATATAAGTACTCAACAATATTTATAGGGTTGGACAGTGGTAAATTTTTGGAACACATTGTTTTATTGTTTGTATACGAGTGACTTTGTAGGCTTTGTCGGATTTTTGTATCACAAATTAAAAATAGTCAAGTGGTATTGACACGAAATTTTGGCGTTGCCTAGCCAAGTCGTTGGCGTTAACAGTTAATAGAATGGCACGGTGTCCGTCATAATGAATTCTCTATTAGTCAACTGACACATGAAACCTAACCTCAATTTACTACATATAATGTATGTTCAATAAATACATGCGTCTAGGAATGGTGGTATTTTCAAAAGGAAAAAATTATAAAGGCAAAATTTTTAAGATTATATTATTTCAATTTGCATAAGATTTACTGAATATAAAGATGATAATTATTTATAATTATATGTACTTAAATTAGCTGTCTTTCAATTTTAATTTCTTTTGACTTTTATTTAGTATTTTGCGTAGACATTTCAATAGGTGGTTCTGGAAGTGATGTGTGATTAAAGTTAAAACATTATTTTCGTACACTTAATTGTGAAAAAAATGTGATCTTATGTCTGAAAACTGCCAGTATTCTGTGATAGATTTAAAAAAAAGAATAAAATTACATTAAAATAAATTGCACTTCATCCGAATTATGAAGTTATTACTACTATTTTCTATAAACGTAATATTTGTACATATGTATAATTAAAAAAAATCTCACAGAGTGATGTGAAGGATGCCTATTGTGAATAATTGCGAGTAGTAGAATTTACAAAGAAACTTCCGATTCAAACTTGCTGGAAATTGTATCGCGTGGAAAATATTTATGAAAGCTTGTTTTGTACTGCGCAAAATCATACATTTTTAAAAACCGTTTTTAAATGGTGAATGAGTGAGATCTTAAGACTTGATGGTTAGGAGTTCTTGGGGGTGTTTGGGAGTTTGAGCGGAGTCGCCCCGTAACGAGCTCCTTATTAGAATTTCCGGCGAGACGCTCCTTGAGCAGTCCTTTGTCCCGCGGCACCAGAACGAGAAATCAATCTAGCACCTCCCAACCCATACCCACCACATCCCTTCTCCGACCTTAACTTGAAGTCAAGTGTGAAAGCTCCACCGAGTATTATTGTACGACTGAAACAAAGGGGAATGTTTACAAATCTACCCATTGTGCCGCATTAAAATACTTCTTTTCTTTGAATACTTGAATCTTGTGTGTTGCGCTATGTTGGCTAATGAAGAAAATCGTTGATATAATATGTATGTATGTATGTATGTGTGTACATACATATGTACATTAAAATTGACTCGCTCCCCTGCCGTTTTAAAGTTGCCTCGATTTTATAATTGATGTTGCAAACACTCGTTATCTGCACAATTTGTGTAGGTTTAATATAATCGAATGATATTATATATATATATGTATAATAGTTACCGTGTCTCATGTTTGGTATTTCATTCAAATTTGTTGCGATTAATTAGAGAGAGTAGGCGTTGTTTGATCAATGATTTTTAATTTACAGCTCATATATGTATGTACTTTTGTTAAATTAGATCAATAAAAGTGAACGCTGTACGTATAATAAAGGTTAATGATAAAAACAACCTTTTCATAACTACTTTGCTCTGTGGGGTTTGGAGATACTTTAAAATTAAAATTTCCTGTAGAAAATATTTTTTATTAAATTTTATTATGGATGAATTTTGTGCCCAAACGAGGTTCAATGGAAGATGAAAATATCATCTGTTTTCTTTTAGCGTACTTCTCTCTCGCTCTCGGTGTAAACGAGTTTGCCAAATATTGATTGTATCGATATATTTCATCTGGCGACTGCTCGGTATTTTCACGCTTAAAAACTCAAATTGTTTTCTTTATTGTTCGAATTTATAATTATTGTTTCGAAAGCAAACGACGCCCCCCAATATAAATCAATTTTTCTTAATTAATTCCTGTTACCCAAAACTCGTTGTTTGTTTTTCATTATAAAGGCAGATTGCGTTTTCAGAGCACTCTTTCGTTTTATACAGTCCATAACATACGCACGCAATACTTCCATCGGTTTATATTTTATTCAATTATATTTCCTTTTTTTGATTTCAATTTCATATTTCACTTCAAGGTAAAAAATGTTCTCGGAGAATCGTATTTCTCGAATTTGAAATCGCTTCGTTTGATTTTTATTTAAATAAAAATTTTCAACGTCGTCAAATCGTTTTCGTAATTTTTCTCTTATAATTTATCTGTAACCGGTGTCTTTATTGAGAACGTAAAATAAAAAGATTTGCTGTCTCTGATTATTCGGCGACTGTATCGTTTTGCATAACAATCGTCGCTAAATTGAATAGGAACTCGTGAAACTTTTGTATCTCACACCCTTTTGTATTTAGATTTTTGATGATTTTTTCCTTCCTCATTCTCTTTCTCACTTTCGTTTTACTCGGATTTTAATAATATCTAATGCTATTTTTTTATATTCGTATTTTTTAGTACAAAATTCGCTGCTGTGCTTTTTTCACCGTGAAACGTGATTTATATTAGAATTATAATTGAAAAAGTAATGGTGAATGAAAAACACCCAGTCAACACCAAGAAATATCGTATTAAATTTTTCAAAATGTTCACTCATCAATGATATTCAATGTTTATCTTAACTATATTGTAACCAACATTACTTTAAAAATGGCATTTTGGTAGAAATATGTATGTACATACATATGTATGTATGTATAATACATGGTTCAATTTCAACTGAACACAAAAAATGATTTCTTTTTATCCTGTGTTTAAAAGTCGTGTGCTATCTCGTCACGTTCAATTGTCTGGTCACCAGTATGCATACATATGTATGTACATCTTTATTGTACATATGTACATACATCTTTATTGTAAGATAAAAATTTATATTAGTCGTGTCTACATTCAAGTGTACAAATCTTATGTCATGTATTCGTGTTCGATAATGATATTTTCACAGTTTTCTTGGAAGAACGTAAATTTTTTATTCGCTGATCGCCCAAGTGGCCGGGCGTTTATTATAAAGCGTCCTCGATTTAAAGATGGCCGGCCGGTCGGTCGAATCGCTCGCCATGGCTCGGCTTTCCCATTCACGGACAGGGACCGAGAGGGTGGCGAAAGTGCCCATTCAACATTTTCCTTTGTAAAATGAAACGAGCCCCCAGTCGGCTTCTAAAGGAAAAACTTAACGCGGGTCAAGCACCGGAGCCTGCCGCGCTAATGAGGCAGATCTGCTGACATAATCTGAGAGCGGACACCACCTCTCTTTCCTCACCTCCATCCACCCTCCTAACCCCCTCAACACTGACACATTTAATTTTCTTGAAGATAGTCGAGAAGGCAATTGTTTCACCGGTTCGGAAGAAAATCTAAGAAAAAAAATGTATAAAACGTCTCAATTGTGCCTTTTGTTTAAAATGTACCTATTGTTTTTTGTATGTATTGTATTAATACATTAAAACGATCATAATAACTTTTTCTTTTATTCTTTCAGGTGCCGGAATTAGTGAGGTCGGTAGGAGCTGCTAGGATATTGGCTATGAGGCAGCAAACCCAACTGTTATGGGAACAGTACTTTTCGTCCATAGAAAAAATTGTGTTCACCACTTTAGAGGTACATATATTTAATACATACATACCTACACACATGGGTCTAAATCACGGCATCGAAAGGTCGAAAGATCGAAAAAGCAAATATCGGAAAGCAAAGATCGAAAATCAAAAGATCTCAAGTCGAAAGATCAAAAATAATTTATGTATGGTAAACGGTACTATGTATATATGTATATCAGTGGCATGTGGTGAAATTATCTCTGTTTTTGTCGTACAGCCTTGCTTAATGTGCGCGGGCAGGATACGGGAGGAAAAACCTGTTTCTTGTATCCTGCTCGCGCAAATTAAGTGAGGCTATACGACGACGGGGGGGGGGGGGGAGAGAGTTTTACCGCACGCGACTGATATGTATGCTACCCGCTTTTCATATATATGTATATGATAAACGAACATTTTCGATTTTTCGATCTTTCGATGCGGTGACGGTAACCGCTATATACATACATAATGTACACTGCTATCCCCTTACGAAGGTGTATTTTAATATTTCTATTGGTTGAGTTTTAAACTTAAATGAACCAATTAAGTGTACATTTGAACTGCATTGGTGACCATAATTTTAAATATGTTATAAAAATTAGTATACATATTTATGGACACTTTTTCCAATGGAAAAATTACGTCTCTTTTACTAGTATGAATCATGACAATAATACGCCTTTACGAAATATAAATATATTAGAGAAAAATTCGACCTCGAGATTTTGACTGATTTGTATTTAAACACGTAGTTGCACTATGCGTGTATGCAGTGGCGGCTGGTTTGATGCTGTATCTCTATCGCTCAGTCATGGTTACATCTGTGTGAGCAGAGTTTCCGAGGACTGCTAGCGCTCCAACGAAACAGTTCTCGCACACGCATAAGAAAAGGGATCTATGTACTTCACGAGACCGAAAGTGAAAAGCCCGAAAAAGCAAATATCGGAAGGCAAAGATCGAAAATCGAAAGATCTTATGTCGAAAGATCAAAAAAAAGGGTGCATGGTAAACGGTACCATTTATATATAATATATATGAGTGGCATGCTTTGAAATTATCTCTCTTTTTGTCATAAAGCCTTGTTTAATGTGCGCGCGCAGGATCTGGGAGGAAAGGCCTGTTCCTCTTGTTCCTTTTGTATCCTGCTCGCGCAAATTAAGTGAGGATGTACGACGGGGGGGAGAGACACTTTTACCGCACGCCACTGTGATATACATATACTAACTGTTTTTCATATGTATGCATGGTAAACGAACATTTTCGACTTTTTAACATTCGGTGCGGTGACGGTCACCCTAAGAAAAGCTGTGTGACGAAGAGAGACAGCAACTGACAAGCCGCCACTGCGTGTGTGTATTTTGAAGATAATCCGAATGACATTAATTCTTTACTCAGAATCTAATCACTAGAGGTAGGACCGGAAGCGTGTCGTTTATTGTTCAATTGTTGTAAATGCTTTGTAAAAAAGGTTCGGCAAATCTTTAACAATGCATTTACAACATTTGAACAATAAACGGCCCCCTCAGAGTCTGGGCTTTACAGTAATCACAATGAAACTCTGCATCAGTTAATGAAATGCTAATCATTACACTGCAAATATTTTTCAAAATTTGAAGTCGTACTGGTAATTTATTAAACTGGTAAATGCGTTAAACTGAAACTGTAGGACATTATGTACATATATAGTATTTTTACTTTATCTATGTACTAACAATATATGAAGTTTTGTGATCATGCGAAAATTCCAACTCGAGATTTTGACTCGGAATTGATTACTGATTCCGTTTTCATGATCTAGAAAAAATGTGTGTGTCTATGTACTTTGGGGATTTTTTGAACACCGTTAGTCCTATCGAACTGAAACTTAGTATCGGGTACTGAAATTCTTATCGACACGATGTAATTTTTTTTCAAATTTTTAAGTTGATTGGAAATGGTACCTCCCCTTATATGTACATACATATGTAGGTATCCTCTTTTTTTAAGTTTTTGAATTCAATTATCTCCCAAACCGCTAATTGAATCGGATTAAATTTTGTTTACATGTAATAGAAATAATAATCTTTATAACCTTATATTTTTTAAATATTTTTATCTGAACCGAAAGTAATATTTTACTCAAGAGAATCGAGGTTTTTTATGTTTTTCTCAGAAACCTTTTGGTTTATTGAACTGAAATTTCATATCTAAAAGTTTAAGCGTAATACCAAGTTATGTATAAAATTTGGTAAGCATCCCTCAACCGGAAGTGGTAGTTTACTCTTGTTCGATTTTTCTTCCACTATTATGTTCTATGTTCTTCACGATATAATTCAAGTATAATTCTTTTATCAATGTGATCTACTAATCTTTTATCAATGTGATCTACTAAAATCACTAAATTTAATAAACCGGAAGTGGGATTTTTTCCTCTTAGAAAGGTCATAAATGTTGTCGCCTGGATTCTGTCTACACCCCTGAACGTATTTAGTTAAAAACTAATATTTGTATTATTTATGTACTAATTTAAAACTGCTAACGTTTTGGTCAGAATTTGTAAACCGGAAGTAGTTTTTTTTTAAACAATATTTCATTATTTTATTTTGACCTTTTAAATTATTTTTATTTTCTTGATATTTAATGTTTATAATATTGATAGTGATTTTAAGTACATATTACAAAAAAATTGAACAAAATCCGACTACCGGAAATATGTAGAACTTTTGTCTTGTGCAAGTTTTCATACATTTTTATTTTTTTTATTTAAGATATTTGCAATCGACCCGTCGGTCATAAGCAGATTTTATAACAATTTATTTATCAGAAGATTTGGCAATTCATTAATTGCCAGCTTTTTATCCATTACTCGAGCACTCTGCGGCGCTTTAGTCTAGTGTCTTTTGCACTAGACTTTATAAGAGCTTTTGCCAACTCGTTTGAGTGGGTTTCGAGTCTACGCTTGTAGTTTTTTGTATAACTTTCTATTTCCGTTTTAATTGTTGGTATAGATACATGTTGATGAATTTCAGTGTTTCTCGCAAACCATGGGGCTTTTGTTATTATTCCAAGGGTTTTATTTTGGAATCGTTGTAAGATTTCCACGTTAGAGTTACTACTCGTTTCCCATAGTTGGATACCATATGTCCAGACTGGCTTTAGGATTGACTTGTATACCGAAATTTTATTCTCTAATGTTAGACTGGATTTTCTTCCTATCAACCAGTTCATTTTGTGTAGCCGCTGGGTGAGTTACTGTCTTTTATTTTTGATGTGATCTTTCCATGTCAGTCTCCTGTCAATGGTGAAACCCAGGTATTTTGCTGCGGTACTTTCAGTCAGTTCATCGTTTTTCAGTCTGACTACTGGGCAGTTCCCTCGTCGAAGTGTGAATGTGACATGAACAGATTTGCCAGTGCTAGCCTTCACTCGCCATTTTTTCATCCACTCTAATTATTTTATTTTATTAGCCATTTAATTGATCCTGTAGCACTTCCGATGCGAGCGTGGGGTCACTACTACTTGTTAGGAATGCTGTGTCATCGGCGTACGTTGCTACTGTGACATTTTTGTTTGGTGTTGGGATGTCTGCTGTGTAGATCGTGTATAATATTGGTCCCAAAATTGATCCCTGTGGCACTCCCGCTCTGATTTTGTATAGCGTTGAAAACGCCTCGCCTTGTCTCACTTGGAATATTCTGTCCTCGATATACGATTTAATAATTGTGTATAGAGTGTGTGGGAGCTCCTTTTTGACCTTATATAGCAACCCCTTGTGCCAGACTCTGTCAAATGCCTGTTGTATATCTAAGAAGGCTGCAGAGCAGTATTCTCTATCTTCCAGAGTTTGTCTGATTTTTTGGACCACTCTATGGACCTGCTCGATTGTGGAGTGGTTTGCTCTGAACCCAAATTGGTGTTCTGGAATTATTCCTTCCTCCGTCACTACAGGTAGGATTCTACTCAGTAGTATCTTCTCAAATAGTTTTGAGTTCAAGGTCAGTAAGCTAATCGGTCTATAAGAGGATACTTCGTTTGGGGGTTTGCCGGGCTTAGGTATCATCATGATTTGAGACACTTTGCAGAGCGCTGGGAATTATGATGTTCTTAAAATACTGTTGAATAGCATAGTTAAGAACACGATTCCCTTCCTCGGTAGTTCTTTTAAAATTACCGCAGTGATTAGATCAAATCCAGGAGCTTTTTTAGGATGTAGCATTTTTATGTGTTTCATAATATCTTTAGGTGTTATGCTCTTTATGGGTTTACACATCTGAAAATCTGTTTTTAAAAATTTATCTATCTCTTCCTCGGATTCATCTTCTGCTTCATACATCCTGAAGAAATTCTGCATAAATTTCGGCTTTTTCATCGTCATTTCTTCACAGCCGCCATTTGGGTAGCGTATTGGTGGAACTGACTGCTGTGGTCGCTTGAAGTTCCCAGTAGCTTTCCAAAGCGAGTATTCATTCGCTTTGAATGTCAGGTTGCTTAAATATTGGTTGAAGGATTCATGTTTAATTTCGTTTAGCATTATTTTGAGTTCTCTTGATGATTTTTGAAATGATTTGCGATCTGCTTGTAATCGGCTTGAGATCCATATTCTTCTTAATCTTCGTTTTTCTTGTATTTTTATTTTTATTGCTTTGGGGTAGTTAAGATTCTGTTTTGTGTTCTCGTTTTGACAGGGCGTAGATTTCCAGGCTGCTATTTGTATTAAGTTAGTTATATATCTAGTTGTATCTTCTATTTCATTTCCTGTTTTAAGTGGTATTTTCAAGTTAATATTTTCCTCCAAGTATGTTTTGAATGCTTCCCAGTCTGTTTGTTTATTGCACAGTGTTTGTCTTTTTTTCTTTTTGAATTAGTGTTGTGCTCAATGTTATTATGATAGGACAGTGATCAGACGAACCGTCCATGCAATTTTCCACATTCATATACAGCGAAGACATCCCCTTGACTATAAAAAAGTCAATCAGGTCAGGGTTTTTGTTTACATCGGCTGGCCAGAATGTAGGTTCTCCTGTCCACAGTGTTTGCATAGAATTCATATCAATGCTATTTTTCAGTTGTCTGCCTCTTGGTAGTGTAATTCTGGAGCCCCAATGAGTGTTTTTTGCGTTCCAGTCTCCTCCAATGATAAATCTATGTCCTAGAGTTTTAAATAAGTCATTGTACATTTCTGTAGTAATTTTGTGTCTAGGTGGGCAGTAAATTGCTGTGATTGTTAATGGTCCTCTCCAGTCCAGCACATTTATTGATGTTGCCTGGATATGTTCAGTTTTATATTCAGGTAGTTCGTAATGTTTTATTGTATTTTTTATTATTATTGCGGTGCCTGCATGTGCAGTTCCATCAGGATGATTAGTTTTGTATACCGAATATCCATGTAATTTGAATGTCCTTTGTACAGTGAGATGAGTTTCTGAGATCAATGCTATGTCTATAAATTGTGTTTTGATAAGGATTTCCAATTCTTCTCGGTTATTGTTTATACCATTGATATTCCATGCTGCGATTCTAAGTGATTTAATGCCTTTGATATTTTTCGAGTATTTAAATCCTAATAATAGGGATGTTATTTGTTGAGTGATTCGTGCTTTTATTGACATAGTTTATTCACTAGCATTGTGATCAGTCCCATTAGGGTACCCATTTGCTGTCTGAGAGTGTCCATTTTTTCTGCCTGTTTTCGGATCAGTTCGTGGAGCAGATCTCCGGGTATATGCTGTGGTTCCATTTCGTTAGCTCCATTCTTCACAACATCGGCGTACTGTCTTTGCTTTTTTCCATCTTGTTAGTTTGGTTATGCTCTATATCATTACATTTGCGCTCAATTTGTATCGCTTTCATAGTTATTAATATTTCATAATCTGTCTCTACTGTTCAATATCGAATTTTGTATTCTAACTTTTTATTACTCAAATACATAGATAAAGTCATGGGTTGGTCACAACCGAATATTTTCATATATGATATTAGTTTTTGTATAATTTATATATACGGTATTATTTATTTTATAGTTTTGGACCATTGTGACATTACAGGAAGAACCTTATGCGCCACAATGGCCTACATTTGAAAAAAAATAAATTTAGCCTACATTGAAAACAAAAATAAAATAAAGTAAAATACATAAAAAAAAGAAAAAAGCAAAAGCAGAAAAACATGATAAAAAAATACATACATAAATAAATGTATGTACTATATGATAATGGATAAAATACTATTGTATATTATAGTCATTATCAACAATTGATCGATAGAAATGCATATATGTATGTAGGTCGGTAAGATAACTATTTGTGATAGTATTTTTTTAAAGGGATTACCGTAGAAATCAAGTTGGAATTTAGAAAATAAAACACAATTAGATTTGATCTTGAATCCCAAATCTCTATAGCTTAGATGTATGTAATACGCTCTACCGACCGCTCTGCCATATGATTGTTCCTATTCCAGATTTAGAGGTATCTCTCTTGTGTGAATCTTCTCGTTTTATTCAAAATTTTATCTGGTTATAAAGGTAGATGTAATAGTAGGTGTGCTGAGCTCGAATCGGACATAATCATTTTTCTTTATTCATGACCTGCCCGTATCGTATCGTTTATGTCTTCTTACTCTCGCGCAGTTTATTACGCAGAGGAGCACTAGGCACGTGTGCTGCGAAAAATACCCGAGGCCGTTTCCGGATCCGGCCTTTTCCGGTCGTGCGCGTGCGCTGTCAGATAACGTTTTAGCGCGTTTTTCCGCCAAAATTACAACCTTTTACCCGATAGAGCATTTGCTAGAAGAACCCGTGGAACAATTTTCGTTTTTTCAGCTAATTGAGCCGTTATATTTGAAAGTTAGTCCAATTTTCATTTACAGAAACACTATTTCTGTTTGACTTAATTCACAAATCGACTGAAATCACTTATTTTAATTCGATATGTCCAAAATCTCAGAAAAGCAGAATAATTGTATTATAGGCCACCAGTATTTTTACTAACCTCTTTTTACTTTCACTTATTAAATATTGTTTAACATTAAACATTATAGTTAAATCAGATAAATTGACAAACTCTGATAGGAAACGATCGACTAGGATGTCATAATTAAAGGACGGATAGGAAGCGTGCTTTTTCAAGGAATCAGGGCGTTTTGGGTCTATTTACAAAGTAGAGTGCAAAAAAAAGGTTCTTCATAAAATTGAACAAACACGCGAAAAATTAACAATGTACAGGTGGGCGAAAATTCGGAAAATGTTTCGAATCCAATATTTGTATATTTGAATCTAATAGAAACATTTGTATCCAATCTCATCCCGAATCCGTGTTGTAAGTATGATTTGAAGTATTTCTATGGTACTGTCGGGCAGGTCTGGATATTTATGAATTATGACATCCTAGTCGATCGTTTCCTATCAGAGTGTTAATTTATCCGATTTAACTATTGAATCGGTTGTTAAGAAATTGCCTCACACCTACCATTTATTTTCAACAATGTCTGATTATGATTTAAAATTTCTATGTGATACAAATTATACATACATATGTTATGTTTGGCCATAAGTGTCGATTTGGGGTAACCTGTCATAGTCCATACATACATAGTACTCAGCAAATCGGACGGTGTCATTTCGGCATTACAATCTAATATATAATTTCGAAAGAGACTTTGTATGTTTGAAACTATGTATATATGTAAGTATCTTTGGTTGGGAACTTCGTAAACAAAACAATGTTTCTATGACGACAATTCAATTGGTTGAATATTATATTTTTTTCGATTTAAATAAACTTAATAAAAAAACAAATGAATATTTACTATTAGATTCGCCATGTTTAAGCTGTTTATATTACGAATACTGAGCGAAGCCGGGTAAAACAACTAGTTTAATATAAAGATAAATTTTTAAATATTTTTTCAACGCATCTGATGAATTGCTCTTGGCTTCTTTTTTATATCAAGGATCCGTTTTTATTCGATTATTACATCAAACGTGTTCTCTTCCAAAGTGTATATATGTACATATTTTCGTCAGCGTAAAAAAGTATTTACTGAAACAACACTGGGGCGTGCATGGCTGAATAGTGAAAAATACAAAAGTAGGTCGAAAGCTTCCATTACCCTCTCCGTTTACCATCCTTCCGTGTTTTGTTCTCTCTGTGCATTGCTTCTATTATATATTATATAATCCATCTAGTTTAAATTTTTCACCGTAGTAAATATTCATAGAAACTCTGCAACCCTTGTTCGAGACGATGACGACTTAGGTACATTTCCCAAAGTCGCATTAATTAATCCACCCCGCCTTCTTCTCTTCGTTTCTCATTAATTTATTCAACTCCCTCTCTGCCATTTGTATATAATGTATTGCATCGTTTCCGGATGTCGCTCGTCTAATGTATGTAATTATGGAAACGGACTCATTTCGAGTATAATTAGCGCATTTTTATGGCGCCAATTAAAGTCTCCGAAAATGAAAATAACGATCAAAATTTTATTAATCAGCAGAGTTATTCAATTCTGTTACTTTTTTGTGAATGCGCTATGCAAATTTCGCAAGCCGTTTAATTATTCAATGATCTTTATCCATTGTATAATAATGCTGCGCAGGTAATAACAACAAATATTGATTTTTTTTTATTATTCCAAAATTGACATATGGGTATATTTACAATGACAAATATTCAATTCAATTCCGTTTTAACATTTTCGAGCGCAGATAACGATGAATTTTTGATGCCTCAAATTTTTGTTATTTTTGAAAATGTAACTTTACCATTTTGTATTTATTTGACGTAAGTATATAAGAATAAAAAAAAACTTTTTTATATCTAGGTATTTATTTAGAAGTTCGTCGTTTCTGGGATCTGACACTCGTTTCGCCTTATGACTTTTAGCGGTTGATTTATTGACTCGTAAATCAGGTTATATATTTTCCAATTTCGTTTCTCGTCACTCGCGAAAACTTTTCCAACCCGCAGAAAATTCCTCGGCAGGGCGCTAAATATTTACACAATTTTCATTTTTATGCCAAAGCAGGGGTGAGGGTGGTGGTAGAGTTAAAGATCTTTCATATTTTGAACCGGACGGAATTTAAGAAGATTTGATTTTAACTCTTCAATTTAATCCACATTTTATACTGTATTTATAATTTCAACATTTGGTGTTCAATAACTCCTGAATGTGGGTACTACATATGTATATACATACATATATACACCGTAAAGCAGCGATTTCCAAACTATAGGCGTGCCTCCCTAGGGAACCGTTAAATAGTACAGAGGAGTCGCGAAAAGTTAGTTTTTCACAACATAATAAAATAAAATAAAATATACTTTTAAATAAACTTTCAAAATAGAACATTAAAATTTGTTTCTGAAATGCACGAAATTTTCGACAGATTATAAGATAGATTCCACTAATAATGAAGATACTGATGGTAATACAAGTAGAGATAGTAAGAATATAAGCGTCAGAGAAGTAAGAAGTATAAATGTCAAGACAAGAAAATACGATTTAACATATCAATGGAATTCTTAAGTGCTATTATAGATGGTTTGAAAAGACCAATGCGCTTGCTCTGTATGAAATTTTTGGCTGTAGAGAGTATGAGACCAAGTAAAATAAAGCGGCACCTTGAAATTATGCATTCTGATTATCTTGGTAAGCCCATAGATTTTTTTCAAAGAAAGTTAGATCAGTTTAATAAACAGAAGCAAACTTTTGAGAAATTATAATAGAATCGCACAATTAAAAAAAAAACACATACAATAAGAAAGACACTATGTAGATTTGCCAGCAGCTATTGATACGGTTGAATTATTGTTCAGCGAATAATTTGGTAAACCTCTTGCTGATAATATAGTTGGATAAATAATTGGAACTCAATTATACATATTTGTATTTTTTTGTATTAATACATTTTTTTCATTTAACCTTTGAAGGACGGAGCGTCGAGATCGAACGAGTGTCCCGAACCGCGTCGAGCAAGACCCCAGTATTTTTTAATCAAAATACAGCTTTTCTCAATACATCAACATAAAATTTTTTTAATCCTATAGCATGGTTTTGACTATTTTTGTATTAAAAAATAACGACAAGCATCGACATGCACACATAGGTAAGGCCATCAGGCGACTGCATGTCTCAATAGCCTACGAATATATAGCTGTCTCTTTCTCGCATTGATTCATCGATAAACAAGAATATGCAAGCGAACAGTAAAAAATATGACTTATCGCTACCGCCTTTAAATCATTTGGAACGTAGAAATGTATAAATGTATTTTTTTACGATGTACCCCTTTTCCAAATCTATCAAAATAAATTTCTTGTAGTTTATTCTAGGAATACAGGAAATATAGGGTGTTTAGCTTTGAAAACCATATATTTATTACGAAAAACGTAAAAATTGGGGCACTTGCATACCCCACTTCGGTGAGGGAGAGTTAAAAATGTGTTTTTACAATTTTATGAAATAAAGGAGAGGGGGGGGGGAGGCACCAAGATAATATTTTTTTCAAAAGAGAGGCCAAGTAGCAATAATTTTGGACACCACTGCCGTAAACCATTATGATTTCCGATGCTAAACTTTGAAAGTTTCAATCGTTCCCCTTATGTACATACACAATTACATTCATGAATGAATTATTTGATATACATAATTGTATCATTCAATTACAATAAAAATTTCAAAGGTTTTATTTACAAATAATATAGTTGGGTTGTGCGTCGATTTTCTTCATGTATTCCAACTGGCACGCTCCGCACACCCGTCGCAAATTCAATATTTCAGTGAGACGTCGGTTTTTTTTTTTCCTCATACATTTCTATATATTTTCACCCGTTCCGAGGGTCTAAAAGATCGGTCGCTGGAACTCGGAGACTGCTTTAGAATTCAGAGGCCTTTTGTCTTCAAGCGGACATATGCCACTCCGGTCATTGTTTAACGCGAGATTTATACTAGCCGCTGAACGTAATTGTTAGATTGAGATTTAAATTCAAGTTGCTAGCTCGTTCATTACTACCCTGCTTCCATTTATCGAAAAAAAATATTATCTCCATAATGTTTCCCCATTTTGTGCCGTCATCGAGATACATGTATACAATTGTATGCTTCCTGTTATAAGACCCGTTTTCCTATCTATATTTAAATACGTTCGAACTGTGCGGTTTATAGATTATCCGCGTATTAGATTTATTCTGTTACTAAAGGAACACGACCCGAGTGTGTTTAAAAGGGTGAACCTTTTCATCAGGATAAAATTAAAGATAAACATCGCAGTTTCAACGGTTTTTCGGATTGAAATTCGATAATACACATTTTAAATAGGTTCCTCCATAAAGTTACGCTTTTCAGCTGGGATCTAATTTAAGTTCTTAAACCTTTCATTAGATTCTGATATTTAGTTGATATCTATGTACATACATATAAATATTTACGCATACAACATATGTACATACTTACATATATGTACTCATATAACATATTGTAGGTTTCTTCGTTTTCCTATGAGTCTTTGTGAATATGAAACGTTCTGTGGAATCCAGCAAAAAAAGCAGGAACAAACGTAAACGATAACAATTGAATCCCATTAAGAATCAAAAGGAAATCATTTGTGAAAGAAAAAAATAGGCGGGTAGAAGAGGGGAAAATAATATCGTTCGACGAGACCCAACAACGAAAAAACTCGCTCAGATTCGAACCGTCAAAGAAACCGCAAATGGCTACAACAATGCCAAAAGTGAACCGCGACGAAGAGTGGAAAAAAGCGAAACCTCTTAAACGCACAACAGCCACCCCAGGCTAAATGAATCTTCGGAAGCGATCGTTGTAGCCGAAAAGAAGTGGGCGGGTATGAGGTGATCTGTTGTTATCTGGCGTCGGTGAAAACAATATTTCCCCAACGAGTATACAAGGTGGGTAGTGCCCTTGAAAAGCAAAAAAATCCTCTCGATAAATAGCTTTGGTTGTAGAAATGGGGTTAAGGAAATGTAAAAACTGTGAGGTCTTTCAATTTCTTATAATTCTTACATACACAATATATGTACGTACATATACATACATATACCAGAGTTTTATGTCAGATTTTTACTTTATCTATGTACGTAGTAACAATAGATGAAGTTTTGTGATCATGCGAAAATTCGAACTCGAGATTTTGACTGATTCGAACTCAGAATCGATTACTGATCACGTTTTATTGATCTAGAAAAAATGTGTGTGTGTCGGTGTACTCTGGGGATTTTTTTCAACACCGTTAGTCCTATCGAACCGAAACTTAGTATCGGTTAATGAAATTCTTATAGACACTACGTAAATTTTTTTCAAATTTTTAGGTTGACCGGAAATGGTACCTCCCCTTATAGGTGTCATCTTTTTTTTAAGTTTTTTAATTCGATTTTCTCCCAAACTACTAACTGAATCGGACTGAATTTTTTTTACATGTACTAGAAATAATAATTTATATAATTTTATATTTTTTAAATATTTTTATCTGAACCGGAAGTAGTACTTTTACTCTAGAGAATCGAGGTTTTTTATGTTTTTCTCAAAAGCCTTTTGATTTATCGAACTGAAATTTCATATCGATCAGTTTGTGCTCAATACCAAGTTATGTATAAAATTTGGTAAGCGTCCGTCGACCGGAAGTGGCAGTTTACTCTTGTTCGATTTTTCTTCCACTATTTTTTTCGACCCCTTAAACATGTGTGGTCTTCACGAAAAAATGCAAGTATAATTCTTGTTTTCAGTTACAACCAATATGTTAGCATTATGACAAAAACATGTTTGCATGTCGGAATTACGTTTACGTATGTTGAATAATTTTAGTATATTATTTTGTATAAATTCATCTTGACATTTCCTAAATAATATCGGAATTATTATTATTTTCATATACTCTTATTACATGTTTTCCAAATGTGTATATATGTAGGTATGTACATGTTAACATTGAACGCACAAAAATAAATAATCTGAGGATGGTTTTTTATACATACATACATATACATATGTAGATATAAAGAATATGAAAAGTATCGAAAACGAAATTCGTTAGTGACACAAACAAACGGACTGTTTGAGTGTATATGTACTCAATGTTTGTGAACTTTAATCGTAGAAAAATTTTATTTATACTTTCAGTAGATTTTCAGTAAATCGGTCTTAATTTTGGTTGTGTGATTTTTTTCCATTTTAAAACTTGAGATCGCTGTAAGGATTATATTTACAAAATACACAAAAAAAATTACGAAATATTGTTCAAGAGAAAAGTACCACATTCACTGCGACGAAATTGAAACTATTGACTCTGACTCACAGATAAGCTTTTAAATGAAAACATCACAAAATGATGTCCAATTTTTTTTCTGAATTTGAAAAATATTGGACATCATATTGATAGTATATACACATATGTATTATACATAACATTATGGTTTTATATCGTAATGATGTATGCTAAACATATATATGTCTATTATATAAACTATATGTATGTACCCATTTTAATTAAGTAATGAAATTTTTGTGTTAGGGTTTTCATTTTTTTTTTCAATGAGTCAAGTAATAAAATTGTACACGTAGTAATTTAAAAATATTCTGCATCAATAAAAACCCACAATATGCGTGATATAAATATAGATCTGCGTGCACGTTACACGTTAATATTTTTACGCTATTAAAAGTTTCCTTTGAAAGTTTTTTTTTATTTTACCGAGCTTTTCATGCACGATTTTCCTGACGGGTCTCAGTAGTAGATGATATATATACATATGTACATATAATATATGTATTTTCTGTTGTATTTTTCTACGTCAAATAGTTTTGTCGCGTGTCATAGTATTATACTATACGTCTGTGGATTTTCTTTAATAATCTACTTAGAGTTCCCGCTGAGATATGAAAACAACTGCTTTTCCATAATTCAATATAAATATCCAACAATATACAGCTAATATTTGCTAAAAGGATATTTGTCAAATCAATTTGGCGATTCGTGCTTGTCATTTAATTCGTAATAAAAATGTGAGAATCATAAAAATATTTGTACGTGCTTGTAATAGTCATCGATTGACCTAAATGCGTTTAGATACATGCACTTAATATTTGTATTTTCGTTTCACATATCAGCGAATGTATGATAGTAAGTTCGTTCTTTTGTCGCATTGAAATTCGTCATTTTAGTTGATCTCAGATATGTGAATGTAGAAAGCGAAAGGGATTAAAATTATTATTCTTATTATTCAAATGAAGTGATTGATTTTGATAGAATAATTTTATTTGTTGAATTGCTGATGTAAATTCTTAAAAGTATACAAATAAAACAAACTGAATTATGTTGTATGATAACAATATGCTATGCGGTTACTGTTTTTTTAGCATGCAAATATATTATATATCGTTACCTCAATGATAAATTTAAAATAATGATTTAACAATTGTTATTATGATAATTGTATTGTACTTAATAATACACACGATTTTAATGAGCTTTAAAATTATTATGTCATCACGTTGAATTGACGTGAAATTAATTTAATGTGATAACTTGTTTTTATCGAAAAACAGCAGGTGTGATTAAAAAATACGGAGAATACGCAATATATCGTAAAATAATGAAAAACTAACAATCATGATCGATTTTGTTCTACATACATACATACATATGTATACATACTATCAATCTGACCATTCACAACTCAATTCATTGGAATTACTAGTTCCACTGACTGATTGGTTTGACAATTTAAACTGACAACGTGGAGATGAATCACCAATACTGTCCAATTGATGGATAAAAACTGGAATAGACATTTAAAATATTAACATTAGTCAGTCTTTCGCACCCATCGTACATATGTACATACATCCTTGCGTGCACAATTCCGATACATTGTTATTAGAATATTATTTTTGGAACCGATGGGAACCTCTAAATATTATTCATACATTCAACCAAATACCAATTCATACCAAAATTAGCGGAGACTATTCAATCTTTATTAAATTTGGCCCACTGAATTCAAATATGAACCAATAACAATAATTTTCATATTCGAATGCAGTGGGTCAAACTTAGTAACGATTGATTAGTCTCCGCTCCAGTAAGTAAAAAAATGTGATTTTTTGTTGCTTAGTGTATTTTTATCACACTTCGTTCATTTACTCGATAGTATATGTAGAATGCAGCGAGTTGACAATTGTGACAATGAATGTCAACCGCAGTTTAAATTTAAACGCTCCATTATTCCGTATGCAAAGATCGTTGTGTAATTTTCATAAATTGCTGGTATGTTATTGCAACAGTGCAGTCCGAAATTATTTTCGTACGTTTAATGCTAGTCGGAAAATATGAACGCATTTATGAAATTTGATTGCGGTATTCATGTGTACATATTTAATGCATTAAAACGTTAAACTTATGTCATCTGCGCAACCCCATGAATATCTCGTCTTTCGTAAATGCTGAAATCCAAACAGTTAAAATTCAGTCGAAATGAGCATGCATCCGGGCGGTTTGCAATTCACTATACATACATTGAATTGTTATGTTAGTTAAATTGTTTTGAATTCAAGAGCAAACGTTGTATCGGCTATATGGTTTAGTCGAAGAATGAGTCGATCCTCATCGTCTTTTTTGCCCTGGCATTCAAAGGAGCAACCAAGTGTTAACCAACCATTAATTTCAAATAAAAAATTAAATGTACCGAAGATATCGTACCTATAGACCTGGGAGTATTTCTGACTACATATGTATGTACATACATATGTACATATGTATATTATATTGATTTATAACAATCACATATAACTGACAATGCCTCTTCACCTTCCATTTTTTTCGGAAATCTATTTTTTTCATTTGACAATTATTTGAATACATGTGTATATAACCAGCAGCATGGACTAGTTGTTAGCATATTATGCTTTCGAGCAGAGTGGTCACGGTTCAAGTCCCACTGGTGGTTGCAGGCCAGACCTTGGTTTGTGCTCCAGGTCTATCGTTTCCTATCAGAGTTTGCCAACTTTTATGATTTTCATTGAAACGGTTCCTGTAAAATTGTCATCTATTTTCCTATCTCTCTTGAAAATCCCAAGTAAAAATAAAATATTGCAAAAAATTTCTCCATAGATATCTTTGTGGGTGATGTTTGTATGAATTCGCATTGCATAAATGCTTGTATTAATCCTATTGTATAAAATGCTACTTTGCTATTCAAACAGTATGGTCAAAATGGTCGTATATAATGTAAAAATATATAATAATAATTGGTTGTGGCTATATGTATATACAGTATCGACGAATTATTGACTTTGTAGATACAGTATCGATAAATTATTGGCTATTTTTAGATACAGTATCTATGAATTATTTGATATTTTCGCATACAAATGTACTCTGGGCCAAAAAAAAAGTAATACAGAGACAGCAAGTTAATGGTAGGTTCGTTTTTTGATGATTTTCAGATTTTTATTTCAATCTTTTCTTGATTTGATATTTTGAGAGTTTATATATGCTTAGGAGTATATTTTAATTTTCGATTAAATGTTCTTTGCTTGTTTTTTTTTTTTGGGACGACCCTTGCATTTGATTTTGTTCTTAAATTTTTAATTTATATTGAGTATATTGATGGTCTCATATAAAACGCATTTGTTTTCTTTGAGTTCTTCTGTATTACAATCTTGTGTATTTTCCATTGCCGTGTCTCGATCGATTTTTATTGATTTTGTACGATGGTTTTTAAGCTATGTTGAGTTTGGTTGAAGAGTGATAAGCCACTAATGAGAAATTCTTCATCTGAATTCGAATCAATTCGAAATTCGACTTCAATATCTTGATTTTTGTATCTTTGATGAAAACACACCTCTGGAAATGCGTCGATTTTTCTTTCCTCCCGCACAAATAAAATATGGCGACAGGGAAAATTGTATGATTTCCAAAAACTGCATGTGCAGTTTTCTGGAGGTGTATAATATCTTTTACTGCTACCATCTTTGAAATTTTCCCAGACTTTGCCATTTTCTTTTATCGGCATGTTTGCTTTATAAATAAAAAGTAGTTTTAAAGATCTGTGATATAATTGCATACTTCCTGCTGTTCATTTGTGTGAAGCAATATCTAGTAATTGCCTTTTTAATTAATTGAATTTCATGTCAATTAATACGAAGTCACAATAAATTGGACATTCGAATTTACCGTGATTTTCGTTTATGGTATTTTTTACATGTACTCAGTATACATTTGATACGTATACTTAACTTCTAATCTGTCAGTAAAAACCAATGACTTGATTCTTCAAAATCTTCAAAATCTAATTGTTATCAATGTTTAGAACAATTAGAATAATTTATGACAATTTTGCACTACCCGTCTAACATTTGACATTTGGGTGCCGTTAAAAAGATTTGTCATTTGACAATATTTCATTTGTACTGTACCTACAAATAGTCAATGGGGCCGTCGACACCAACAATATTTTACATATCCAGTTCCCATATTGCAACCTGTGGTTGCTATCTACAAGTAGTCAATAATTCGTTGATACTGTATCTACAAATAGTCAATAATTCGTCGATACTGTATCTACAAATAGTCAATGATTCGTCGATACTGTTTCTCAAATAGCCACATCCATAATAATTATGTATTTATATATAATCTAGTGTTTCTTGATCCGTATTAATATGCACACTCGTCGCTTTTAAGCTATCTGTAAAGGCGTGTGTATATGTTCGATTGAATAAATAAAAATAAAATAAAATAATATTATTTAAAAGCTAAAACCATCCTCTTCAAAGCACAGACCACACAAAAATTTATTTACTTTTTTTAACATTCGCCGATTGGTAATTCGGGTGGTGTAGAAAGACTCAAAACATTATTTTTTAGAAATTAAGATAGTAATTAATTAGAAATGAATTAAAATAATTCATAGATTAATTTTCTAATAATTAATAAATATTTTTTAATAATTATTCTAATTTTATTACACTAATTGCATTAATAAACCATACCAGTACTACCGGTAGTGAGAATTTTTTTCGGTTGTACCGGTAGTGGCAACTATTGGAATCCTTAGAACAGACCCACCTCTCAGTGATTTTAGAATGTTTAAACTATGTATTATATGTACTTTCATTATTTATTTGGTAATTTGAATACATTGTTTATTGAATTTTCCAGATAATTGCTGAGAGGATTCCAGGAAGGGCGCGTCGAGACGCTCTTGCTTGGAACTCGGCGCCGGGGGCGTTAGTGACGCTTCCACAGTATGCAGATACTCGAGACGCTTATCCATTTTGGTTGGAGGCTATGGGTACTTCGCCCCCTGGTCCAAATGCCTTCACTGCACTCATCTACTGTCAGTTGGGGGCGCCAACGCATCCCACTTCACCCCTCTATCGACTCATTAAAAACATTTCACGTTCGAGATATATTCACAGAGTGAGTTTCTTTCATTACTTTCTTTCATAGAGTTTGTCTGTTGAAATTCAATATGTGGTTTCCGATAACCGTGTTTGTTGTCATGAAATTCGAGAACGGTTGAACCGATTTTCATGCAATTGTTGTGAATCAATACTTCAGAAGGTGCGCAATAATAAAAGGCCAAATAAAGAACGAAGACGTTTTTTTTTCAATTCAAATTTCAAATATGAAGTATTAATTGTCTTTAAAGTAACTTATATGGAATGTTGTGATGTTAAATGTAACGTTATTGAAAACAAGACGACGTGAGACGGAAAAATTCTAGATGTGGCAAATATGTTTTAGGAATTAAAAAGGTAGTAACTTCTACCACTGTACATAAATGGCAATTTACGTATGGTCCCCATAATGAAATTTTGGTATGTTAGTTTTGTTTGTGAAAAAAATGTCATAAGTTGGGAGGCGTGCGAATACATTATAGTTTCTCGTTGGACTACATATGTATGTACTACATAATACATACATACATATGTACATATATATGTATGTATATAGATTTGAGCCGCACACCATTTATTCCCGTTAGTTTTGGCCCCTGTGAGTCGATAAAATATACATATTTATTTCACAATTTTCATTACAGAGTAGTTCCAAGTCATCACCTTGGCTAAACAAATAATAATAATAATAATAGAGGATACAATAATAAGAATGAAAATAAACATAAATATGAAACAAATAAGTGAAATTTTTAAGTATGTGTATTGGAATTAGTTGTTTTTAAAAATACTATTCTAATTATTTTCACAGCATATTTGTTTTGCTGTAGCCAAGTTCTTGAGTCTATCTACTATTAAAGTTATAGTCGACGTGCATATTCCATAATGTTTTTATGCTTTCGTACAATGCAGCATAATTGCATTTCATTACTTTATCAATTTTATTTTAGGGTGTACATTTGTGGCGTTTTATAGGGGACGTTGTCAATTTTAGTAGACCCTGAAAGCCTTTCTATGGCAGGGTAAAAAACTATTGAATGATATCCCATCGTCGGTCAGGGGTTCGACGTCGATAGGTACTCTCTCCATTAGAGTTTCATTATAAGCTTCCTCCATTATGCTCGGGAAAAGGGAAAAACGAGAGCCCTGAAGAGGCAGAGGGCATTTGGCAAAGAGACGGTCATAAATTACTATTATGGAGACCATCTGGTGCTTGAGGAAGGGCGAGAGGGAAAAATACACATATCATACATATACATATACATATGTACATATATATAAAGCATATACAGTACATACATATACACAGAGGCGTCAGCCAGTCACCGAACTGAGTTTATCGGAAAACCATTATTTCATTTCGAACGAGCCATTTATTTTTTCTTCGCCAACCGGGCTCTGCATAGATTGGTTATTCGCTGCGTTAATAAGATGTCGCCAAAAGGACCGCTTTCGAGCCGCCAACCTATTTCACTCGATTATCAAACGATCAATCTGAACTCCACGCAGTAGATTATTTTAACTGTGTAAAGTTTCCAATCTAGAGGGGACAAACTTTGAGCGTTAAAATTCGCTCGGACGTTGAATGAATTTTCTCATCGAGTTAGCACGGCAACTGGATTGGCAAAACTGCTCGAAACGTTTTTCGTTTATGTGAAAATTGCTGAAAAAATATTTTATCGTATGTACGCACACTCGTTCTTATATAGAAAAATAAAAAGGGAATCACTAATTTATATTCAGTGTACGTATCGTATCCCGCACGCATATGTTTTAATAAAGTCAAAAGTAGCTGGCGAACATATGCGCGTATCCGAGGAAATTCTCTTTCAATTTTTTTCCGAACAAAATTCTTCTCATTATAACTTTTTTCTTGTTATAGAGCCTTGCGCAAAAGATACATTTCAAATATATGTATGTATCTATACATACTAGTGTTGTACCCGATGAAATATCATCGCATGGTTGTTTGCATATTAAGTTATTAAATAAAATAAAATAAATGTTTTGACCTGTGTTCAATCCGCACGGGGTAAAATTTTTTTCAAATTACTTTTTAATAATTTTCTCATTCTACTTTTCAAAAACTTTTGTCGAATAGTCAGAAAAATTTCTCATGGATAGAGTTTCCATTGGGATCTCTATCATCATCATCATCTTAAAGTTAAATTCTCTTTTTAATAAAATAAGTTTTTCCAATTACCCTTACAAATTAATTGATTTAATTAATAACTAGTTTTATGCCCGTTGAAATTTGAACGGGTGCTTTCGGATGGATACACAATTTAAAATAAAGTTACAATATGAATAGTAATAATTAATCGGAATCGGAACTGAAACAAAAATCGGGAATCAGTTATGCCAATTAAATTATGCAATAAACATAATAATGGAATTTAAAAACCCGAAGTCAACATCGAATTCGAAATCGGAATCGGATAATATGAAAATTACGTATTTTTACATTGCGTGACGTAACCAAAAATGTATGTTTAATTTACAAAACCCAATATCCACAATTATGTATAAACAAACCCCGGTCATTGACCTCGCAACCTTGAATATTATATACATATTACATCGGTCTCCGTGACGAGCCGGAATGTTAAATTACAGAAAACGCAAATATCGGAAGGCAAAGATCGATCCTTTATCGGCCGTCGTGGTCTAATGTTCGACTCGCGGTCGAGACATGTCGAATTAATTTTATTTTTCAAATATCGTTAAAATATAAATTAATTTCAATTAAAAATATATATTTAATTGATAATATGAAAAGAAAAAAAAATGGTTCAAAACCTTGCTAAATAAAATTATTATAATTACGTAATTTTATATGGCTAGAACGAAAATTTCAATTAATGTTTTAAAAAAAAGGACTATTTGAATATTCGACGATGGTTTCACGGCTAAGTTTAGTTAAGCTAAGCTAGTTTTGGGCCCGTTGATTTCAACGGGTGGTTTCGGAAAGGATTTGATACACGAATTAAAACAAAGTTTATGTTATTTATAAAGAAACAGGTTGTGTTCGATGTGCTATCCTCTTTTTTTGTCAAATATCGTTAAAATAGAATTAATTTAATATTAATAATAAATTAATTATATTTTAAATAATTTAATATAACAAAAAGTTAAAAACCTTGCTAAATACAATTATATGTACTTACTCTTATATGAGTTTTGGAATCTTTAATTTAGAAAAATACATTTATTGCCAGATATATTGTTTATTTGGGTAGCCAACTAATTAAATAAACAATCGATACGGGAAATTAAACCCAGAAGCAGACATCGAGGAATTGAACACTGTAATTAGTTCGGTTCTAACCTCAACAGGTAAGAAATTAGGTGGATTCAGGAAACAAATTAAATTAAGCAAAATTTCAGCGGAAACAAAAAACCTAATTAAGCATAAAAGGAATTTAGATAGGGATAATAATAAGCAAGAATACAATCTAGTAAATAAGGAAATTAAAAAGAGAATAGTCAGGGATGTCAGGGATTTTAACAGCAAGCTAATAGAAAATACCATTAAGAATAACCGTAGCCTGAAAAAGTGCAAACAGGATCTTTTCTTAGGCAAAAACCAAATGATCGCAATCAGATCAGAGAGCGGAGTAATAATTAGGAATAGAGAAGAAATCATAGACAGAGTTTACACGTTCTATGCAAAACTATACGAGAACGACAACGGCCAATTCCCCGCTCTGGAATCGACACACGGCCAAAGGGTTCCTGCAGTATTGCCTAGCGAAGTAGAGGCCGCGCTAAAAACTGCAAAGAACGGTAAAACCCCAGGGGAAGATAATATTCCCATTGACTTACTAAAATGTGGAGGCCCCCCCCTAATTAATATCTTAGCTAGGCTTTTCAGCAAATGCATCCAGAACCAAGCTATACCAGAAGGATGGAATAACGCAACTATCATTTTAATACACAAAAAAGGCGACAAAAGCGATATCAAGAACTACCGACCCATTAGTCTACTTTCAGCGGTCTACAAGCTCTTCACGAAGGTTATTACAGAAAGGCTGAAGAATATCCTCGACGAGAACCAACCTATAGAGCAGGCAGGGTTTAGGGCAAATTTCAGCACAATGGACCACCTCCAAGTAGTTGGCGAACTAATCGAGCGCGCCAACGAATATCAACGGCCATTGTGCCTAGGTTTCGTCGATTATGAGAAAGCCTTCGATACAGTTAGTCATAATGCAGTACTTAACGCTCTAAAAACACAGGGAGTGCCGGAACCCTATGTGGGACTGTTAGCTGCAATATATAAGAATGCCACAGCTTCGGTTAAAATTTTTTCAGGTACAGATAGATTTAGCATAGGAAAAGGAGTAAGACAAGGAGATACAATCTCGCCCAAGTTATTCAATGCGGTGCTTGAGGGAGTTTTCAGGAAATTGGATTGGGATACAGCCGGAGTAAGCATCAATGGTCGCTTTTTGAGTCACCTTCGGTTCGCAGACGATATAGTTTTAGTAGCTCGTGATTCAGCTGACCTACTTATCAGACTAACACAGCTGGACAGGGAAAGTAGAAAAGTAGGATTAAAAATTAACGTAGATAAGACTAAACTAATGTTCAATAGCTATTGCATGCCTGATAGCATCCCCTTAGATGATAAACCAGTAGAAGTAGTAAATAATTATTTATATTTAGGTCAAATAATTGACATGTCTGGTAGTAAAAATGAAGAGATAAAGAGACGTATGAAATTAGGGTGGAGTGCATTTGGACGGATGAATGCTGTTTTTAAATCAAAAATGCCACTCTGCCTGAAGAAAAGGATCTTTGATCAATGCGTTTTGCCAGTGATGACGTATGGATGTGAAACTTGGACACTGAACGCCAAGATGCAAAATAAAATCCAATGCACTCAAAGAAGTATGGAACGCTGTATGCTTGGCATAACGAGGAAAGACAGGAAGCGGAACACGTGGGTGAGAAATATGACAAGGGTAGTGGACATAGTGGATAGAGTGAAGAGATTGAAATGGCAATGGGCGGGTCACGTAGCTAGGAGGATGGACGAAAGGTGGACAAAAGAAGTGCTTGAATGGTACCCGAGAGAAGGCAAAAGAGTAAAAGGAAGACCGCAAGGAAGATGGGTGAACGAAATTAGGAAAATGTGCGGAATGAGATGGATGAGTGTTGCGCAAAACAGAGACGAGTGGAAGCGTGTTGGAGAGGCCTTCATCCAGCAGTGGATGGCGAATGGCTGTAAATGATGATGATGATGATGATATTGTTTATTTAAAAACACATGCAGTAAGATGCAGAGAAATCGCATCACTTTCAATTGTTCGATGTTTTCGATTTTTTTTAATTACATGAAGCTATACACAATTTTTTTTGGTTTTATTATTTGATTTCAACTATTTAACATGTTTTACGATTAAAAAAGATTATTTATATTTTTAAATTAAGGCGAGATACGAATTTTTAAAAAACATGCAAAATAGGGCATTTTTCTTATGTGTTTCAAATGTCTCTAGCTAAAATAATATTACAGTATATATTTTTCTATGATTTAAAATACATAGGCAATGGACATATGACAACAATAAATAGTAATAATAACGCTACTGGTTTCAAAAGTTGGCCTCTGGTGCCATTCGTTGGCCTGGTGCATACGCACCATAAATAAAAAAAATTTCATTTGATATATGTAAATATGTATGTACATTCATAAGCTTTGATTCGATATATAATACATATGTATACATATGTAGGTATATGTACAATAGGACGTACAACGTACCGCCACCATAAAAACATCAAACACTAAACACAGTTTTAATATGACTAGAATTATGAGGTACTCGATCTCTGATACTGTGCATACATACATACATACACATGTATGTATGTATGTTCCATCTACATACATGTGTACATCATTAATGTTCTTTATGCGTAGCTGCTACGCCGTAGCAAATGGATTTGCTCGGGTATGATTAATCTGCGTCCCTTTGATCTTACAGTCTTTCGACGATAGTCTCTCTCCCTTGTCTTAACAAATCCGGTGTCTCATCTGGGTCGTTTTGGTTAACAACACATGACATCACAGTATTATCCTGTATCTGAGAGAAGTTAAATTTGTTAGCGAGAATTCTTAAAGTTTACATACATATATATATATACATACATATATGTATGTATATATGTACTTAAGTATGATCCTGCGCCGCGTTATCTGCGCGTCTCGAACGTATAATTTATATTTTATCGTTCAAGTTGCGAACGTTACACCATGCTTCAGGGGGTACTTTTCTCATCCGACCCTTCCCTTACGCCGTACCAACCATCGTCCTTGTGGATGCTTTGAAAAATGCTTTCCAATTGATTTATACCTTTTTGAGAAAGTTCGTCAGCACGCGATCACATTGCATACAGCTATGTCTGAGCTGCTGAAGTTCAATCGATAAAAAAATTTCATTGGATATTTCTTGAAACTGTATGCACTTTATTAAAATTTTTTTTTTCCTTTTTAGATATTGATCATGTGGGCTAACGATCGACCACCTCCTCCTCGTTCCAGATGGCCGAGCACTCCTTACAGTGTCCCTCTCGATATTATAGATGCTTCTGTATATAGTCCGGGGTGATTACACATACATTTTTGTTCAATTATTTTTGAGCATTTTCAAAAGTTTTATTGGTTGTTTTTTTTTTCAGTATGGGCATATCGGCCCGTTTTCAGCCTCATGCTCTTATCGAAACTGCCGCCGTCCTTCAGCTGGATGAGGATGCTTCCTTGACGGCTGATGAAGCTGACTTTGCCTATACTGTGTGGAAGGATTTCCCTGATCGTATAGTGGGTTATCCTGCCCGTACTCACTTTTGGGACGACGCTAAGGTAATTATATAACTTAAATTAAACAAAAATCATTTTGTGAAGCGGCTCAATGAGAATACTTTTACATTGAAAGTTTGATTTATATATTCTTTAATATTATCATTGAAATAACAATTTTAATTAAGATATTTACAAAATCACATCGAAATTAATAAATTTCACATTGAAAATACTAAAAATACCAGCTGCAAAGATTACATTAGATAAATGCTGGACGTATTCTGCTCTCAGGTGCGCTCACGTAGCCAGAAATTCAAGATGCAATTTAACAATTTCCCTTTGTTGTTGTGGGCGGCTGGGTCCACCGGTAGAGCAGTGTGCGCTGTGCAACATTTGTTCTCGGATAATTCGATTTTTCCACTGATACCCGCTGAACTCCACCGCCTTTTATCTTCCGCAAGATTTTTCTTAACACATTTGTTCGTTTTGTTTTGAAACCTTTTGTGTTCGTATTTATTATTGTATTACCGGGCAGGAAACCGCATTATTTTTTTATAGGACATTCGTTTATTTTATTAATTGCTAGCGAATACTAATATACAGAGAGCATATTCATTTCACACAACATCCATTATATGTACGCTTTACGACGATTTTTTTTTATTATCATGTTATAAAATAAAATTCTCGTTAATAAGTCAAAACTTATCATAATCGACCGAAATAAACTTCAGTAGATGAAATAAAAGGTTTTTTTTTTGAAAAATTTAGTTTTTTTCATATTCATATGCAGGTACCTTATTCATACATCTCTTTCGAATTCGAATTCGAATTTTTCTAGAACTTCAACTTTTTTGTTAAAAAGCAATTCATATTTCAATTAAAATAAAGTTTGCCTAACAGAAATGAAATCAGCTGTGATTGAATTATGTAAAACTTTACAATTGACCGAGAATGTGTTTGCATCCTTAAAAATTTGTCTTGAGATAAGCTTTTACGAACAAAAAAAAAATGGTTCGGCGTACGATGAACAATTTTCGGTCATAGCGGGTATAAAAAAATGCACCACTGAGAAATCAACAAGAAAAATAAAAAAATAACCGAACTCTAACGTTATATATTTTAATCAGTCTGGGTACTCCCAGACACCCAAAATGCCGAGCCACTGGACCAGGGCCTTGGTCAGCCCCACCCCCCAAAGGAGGGACATGATAAATGATATTTGGCTGATATTAATTTCACCACTAATTGTTGTTCAAAATACAAAATTGAAAAACAACTAGAATGTAAAATCGAATAACAAATATAAAAAAAGTATAAAGCATGTTAATATTATAGTATCCTACCAAAAAAATACTCGGCTGACTATAAACCACACAAACTAGTGACGATAAAACTTTATTTTACTTTTGATACAAAAATTCACGTGTTCATATTTGCCTAAGGTAAAAATTTCGGCGAGTGCTATTGTATATAAGTTGAAATTTCTACCTGTCCGTACACCCATTAGTGAGATGCCCGATCGTTTCGTATTCCGAGGGTGCAACTGTCCGCTGTACCTCGTGTACCTCGCTTAGCCGAGTTTTGCTACAGTGCGTTCACAATAGGGGACCTATCGAGGGTGCGTACCTGGCTTAGGCCACCTTTCAGGTCATCCTGATACGGGGCCCCTCGAGTAGTGAAACTTACCCCAACTCCCTCCCCCCCCCCCTCGTCGTCATATACATACATAAATATATAGAGCGATAACTCGTCGTTCATAGTGTTAATGCGGAGATAGGTGTGTAAGCGCATCGAACGATTTATTCGAGTAGCTCTTTAGCCCCGTTATCATTTTACTTGTGGGTTAGACAGAGAGAGAGAGACAGAGAAAAAGCTTTTGAGTACAGATAGCGCACTGCCAGAACAAGCCCCGTTGTCCTCTGGATAATTTGATTTGCGAGACAAGCTTCTACCCTACCTTTGTAAGTATTCCAGGTCTTGTTTCTCAAGCGTATCTCTCGAAAGCAGTCAACCTCCTCTTCGTCTACCTTACACCACCGTAAACGTTATTACAATATTATGCGGCAGCGCAATCACTATAACGAGCATTATAACTATTCATTTCTAGCGTTCTAGCATTATATCCTTTTTAATGGAATACTTGCATGACTTTGTAATAAATTTATCACACACTCGCTGGCGGAGACTTCACATCTTTAACACATTTCTGTTACTCGAATGTGCTTACGTCAATTTCATTCTTCGCGCGTCGTTTTGAAAACGGTTCGCTGCAGTGTAGCCGTTTGCAGATCTGCCTAGAAATTCACGATTTTAATATCATCGCTTTATATTGTTGAATATCTTTACTTTGATGTAGTTAGTAAAATTTTATTTAGTCGTGTCAAAGTCCGTCACACTTGATCAAACTCAGTGTCGTGATATATAAGGAATTAGATTTGTACTGCGTGCGTTTGTGACTTCCAGATTGGAGTTCAATTGTGGTCAATTGTGCGATAAATTTTTAATTTAATATAACTCAAAAAGGTATATTCCAATATATTTAATAAAACTTTATCAATAATAGATTTACTTTTGTAGAAATTTTGATTAAAATATCCACCTCCGAGTTAAATATTTTTTATAAAAATTTAAAATTTCACAAAAGTTTTTAAGTAGACCTCCGCTCGACTCCCCCATGAATTTAATTAATTATTAAATTTGAACTATGACACTATGCATAAGAAAATGCTAAAATTTGCTGCCACAAAGTCTTCATTTATTCGTCAAGCTTTCGTTCCCCTTTTTAGAATTACACAGAATTTAACGAAGATTTTCAATTCTTACAATATCTAAATCCTTATATTAATGCATCGAAAATACATTTTCAGCGTTTTATGTGCTACAGTTTATGAGATATAAATATTTTTTTTAAAATATAGTGCGTGTCTAGGCAGATCTGTAAACAGCCACACTGCGCGCTGTATTCTAAATATTATGTCTTGGATAAAAGTTTTCAAATTTCGCAGTTGTCATTCCATA
The DNA here is from genome assembly GCF_051622035.1 of Arctopsyche grandis. Taxonomy (NCBI): domain Eukaryota; kingdom Metazoa; phylum Arthropoda; class Insecta; order Trichoptera; family Hydropsychidae; genus Arctopsyche; species Arctopsyche grandis. The sequence goes on along the minus strand of NC_135355.1, from coordinate 19,920,830 downwards.
AAAAACCTTGAATGATACGTCATAAATTAACTTTATCATTAGCTAGCGTTTCCCAACCGGGGTATACTTTCCCACATTGAGGACGCAAGGGTTCGTTAAAAAATATTAATAATTGAAAAAAATTGCGATTCTCATTTTTTTTTTTGCTTTCCGCACATCGATTACTGATTATTTACGTCTGTTTCTCCAAGCGTTCCTTGCTTCTGTATAAAAAAAAAATTTGTCTATTAAGCATACATATATATGTAGGTATGTATGTACATATGTACATATACATTAGGGTAGATCGAAAACAGCGAAATTTGGAATTTGGAAACACCTCGAGTGGGAAAAGATTTTCTGTATATTGTGTATATAACCAGCAGCGTAGACTAGTTAGTGGATAGCATATTATGCTTTCGAGCAGAGTGGTCACGGTTCGATTCCCACTAGTATCTGGTGGCTAAACCTTGGTTTGTGACTCCAGGTCAATTGTTTCTTATTAGAGTTTGCCAATTTTTATGATTTTCATTGAAACGGTTCCTGTAAAATTGGCATCTCCTTTCCAATCTATCTTGAAAATCTTAAGTTCTTCAGCAAATGCTGCAAAATTTTCTCCATAAATGTCACTATGGTTGATGTTTGTATGATTTCGCATTGTATAAAATGCTTGTATTGATTGTTTTGAACATATTGTATATGTATGTATAGTACACTCGTCGCTTTGGAGTGATCTGTAAAGCTAGTGTATATGTTATATTTAAATAAAAAAAAACACATAACCATGCTACTTTTACATGTATTAAAATTATATTACTTATATTATGATGTTTTGATTACATATATTTGTAAGAAATGCCGATTGTATGCTATTGCATATGTAATAAGTAGTCACCGGACTCAGAAGGTGCCGCGTATTGTTCAAAGGTTGTAAATGCATTGTTAAAGATTTGCCGAACCTTTTTTACAAAGGATTTACAACAATGGAACAATGGATAGCACTGTGACTATCCGGTGTCTAGTAATAAGTGCTCGCTATATTGATTTAAAGAAATATATATAATTTTTTTCAAATGAATCGAGTTATTATAATATTTGGGATTTACCTGTAAGGCCTTCCTGGTATATATGTAAATAAATAAATAAATAAAAATTTAATGATGCTAGGTTTGTTTATATACTGCACCGCTTTATCCACTTTGTTTTCAATCAATGCAATCATCCTTCCGGCTCCAGCTCTATCGTCGACGAAAAGTACTTTCCTCGGATTTCCTCTTCAAGAAGACGTACTACGCCAGTCAGGAATATAACCGAGCTAAGTTTTCAAGACGAGTGCTGCACTTTGTTGCACTTTTGCGATGCACACACGTGTCGACAAATTGAACCGTTACACACAGAACGTTTTGCCAATTTTCAACCAAATCTCGAATCGTTTGTCGATGATATACATATTATACATAAATATCTCAAACATGTGATATTAAATTGTAAAAAAATGACACATACGTACTTTTATGTACAGTCGTTTTGGTAAACTACGTAGTATGCAATTAATTACGTTTTCTGGCGTCGCGTAGTATCGTCGTATTCGGATTTAGTCTAGTGTGAAATGCGAATGCAATTTTATGCATTGTGTCCACGAAACTGCTCCCACCCAGCCTGTTCGCATTTATGAAAATAATAATATCCGCATGAAATTCAAATTGAGCTCAACAGCATTTTTTCGCTACACCACGGTATATCGTATTACCTCATTGCGATAACAATTCTGCCTTTACCACGCTGAAATTTGTCGCAAGTAGATTTTTTTATGGACAAATTAGAAAGTCTGGCTGGTGTCGAAATTAAAAACTGCCGGTCCATTTGATTTTTTTCCCAAATTAACTTAGTCGAATATTTCAATGTTCATTTTCATTAATGGAATGCGAGTCCTCTTTAGTTTGATTGCAATTATTTGCTACAGTGAGCGGAAAACGTGGCTCTCCGATACGTTAATACAGTTTGCCTAATAGCTTTTAAACAAATTTTGTTGAAATTTGAAATGTGGAATTTTGAGTGTCAAATTTGATTATGAGAGTCTCTTGAGATCGATGTTTGCAAGTTTTCTCGTTTTTTTAAAACCATTGGTAAAGCAAATCAACAGCACACGCGAAACTGTCATTTGCAAGAAATTTCGCGATTTTTTAATGATGCATAATGTTTTTGTAATTTGGAATATAATCTGAAGTGGTTTGTAATGCACTATTTCAATGTTAATTCGCTTATAATGTACTGGTCATTATTTTATTTTCATATTGAAATGTTCGAAATTCAATTTTTTTTCAATTCCGTTTTAATGACTAATAAGTAGGTAAAATATGTATGTATTGTATTATTGTATTATCTACATATATATTTATGTAAAATATTTCCGAAGTAATGATATTGAATGATACACTGTATTATTTTTATATTTATTCATAATTATTTCATCAATTTACGGTTTACATATATATCCTTACTGGATGTTTGCTATTAAAATTACATCAACCGTATGTTAAATACACATGTAGTCATTTAATGTGTAGCTGATATATTATATTTTATTGAACTTCCATTTTCGTAACAACTTTTCGACGAGCGTAAAACGATGACATATTTAAGTCGGTTTGAATCGCTTTTTTTAAAACCCTTATATTATATTGAATACATTCGTTGTTTGATAATTAATTAATCTTTATGTCTGTAATTCAAACTCTTACTTTGGCGTGATTCATATATTATACATACATATGTAATACTCATGTACATACATACATACATATGTACTAAATGCAATTATCTCATATTTGAATTAAATTCAAGGTTATTTTAAAGATTTCGTAATTATGTACCTATGTAAACAGTTAATTGCAAAGCTTATGTACAAGTATCATCCCCGTATTAACAATGGCCAAACTTGTACATATTTCAAATCACATAGTATTAGTGTTAATTTTCGACCCAATTTGTGAGTAACTGTTTCAACAATTAAATCAGGTAAATTGGCAAACTTTGATAGAAACGATCTACTTGAATGTCACAACTATCAAAATCGGACAATCTGGAATACAGAAATACTTAAAATCAAAAACAACTTTTTTCATTGAAGGTTTGAATCGGAGCTTTAGTACGAGACCTTTCAGTCGGTAATGCGAACTGGTACGGCTGGAATATTATGATATAAGTTAGGTATTATATTAAAAGCAGCAAGGCAGGTAATTTTAATCGCTTCATTCACTATTTCAAAGAGGAATGTAATTTGATGATGCAATTAGTCGACATGTTTCAATATTCGGAACAAAAAGCATCTAACTAATTCGCGAACGTGGCGTAGATGGCGTATTCCCCTGCTTACAAGCAAACACTTGTGAAATATAACGTTTCATATTGGAATCGGGATTTTTCGCATAACGTTTCCAGCTTATGCGGCGTATAAAAGTTGTTAGAATTTTCCATGTAAGGTCGTCGTGGATATTTTCCGAGTGGGTTATACGGTTCGTTCCATAATGGCGCGCTGGGTCGGTTTTCGCGCTATTTCCCTTTTTGGGTCATTAGCTGCATCTGGAGCTGGGCTCGCCTTATAACCTGTCTTCGCGTAACGCCACCCACACACTTCTCTTCTCTCATACGTATGTATGTATGTATGTACATATCTACTCATATTTAGAGACAGTGGTGAACTGATCTCCAGTCTCGTGTGCCCCGCATAAATCTTCCCCCTTTGGATATTTTATATCGCTGTGTGTGTGTGTGTGTGTGTGTGTGTGTATGTGATGCTGACGTCTGCTGGAGGCCACGTGAAAAATGAACAGACGACTCGAATCCATCACCATTCTTTCGACACGATTTCAAATATACTTTTGCTATAACTTTTTATACTGCGCATGACAATATCGACATTTCAATTTTAGTTTGCACGGAAGTTTGATACAAAATAAATTGCGTTACAATGTTATATTATAGTGCAGTGATTCCCATCCATTAAGGAATGTGCAAAAAGAAATTAATAAAATACGTTTAAATCGGAGCATGTTGATAAATCAATGAAATACATGATTTTTACTTTATTTATGTACGTAGTAACAATAGATTTTGTGATCGTGCGAAAATTCGAATTCGAGATTTTGACTGATTCGAACTCAGAATCGATCACTGATCACGTTTTCACGATCTAAAAAAAATATTGTCTTAAATAAAAAAATAAAAATTAAATCTTAAATAAAAAAATAAAAATTAAATCTTAAATAAAAAAATAAAAATAAAATCTTAAATAAAAAAATAATAATTAAATCTTAAATAAAAAAATAATAATTAAATCTTAAATAAAAAAGTCTTGTGTGTCAGTGTATTTTGGGGAATTTTTGACCACCGTTCGAACACCATCGTTAGTCCTATCGAACTGAAACTTAGTTTGGGTTACTGAAATTCTTATCGACACGACGTAAATTTTTTTCAAATTTTTAGGTCGACTGGAACGGTACCTCCCCTTATAGGTATCCTCTTTTTTTAAATTCAATTACATATCTTCCAAACCGCTAAACCAATCCGACTGAATTTTTTTTACATGTAATAGAAATTATAAATTTTTTACTGTAATATTTTTTGAATATTTTTACCTGAACCGGAAGGAGTAGTTTTACTCTAGAGAATCGAGGTTTTTTATGTTATACTCAGAAACCTTTTGGTTTATTGAACTGAAATTTCATATCTAGAAGTTTAAGCTTAATACCAAGTTATTTTTAAAATTTGGTAAGCATTCGTTAACCGGAAGTGGCAGTTTACTTTTGTGCGATTTTTCTTCCAAAATTTTTTTCGACCCCTTAAAAATGTGTGCTCGTCACGAAAAAATTCAAGTATAATTCTTGTATCAATGTGATGAAAATAAAAAAAAATCTTGTGAAATTCGTATACAGTAGATTTTGTGTAAAAACACTTACATATGTATATAGAGCATATTGTAAAACAGACGGTTGATATTTTATATATGTGCATATGTATGTACTTAGTACATACATTCATATTTTCGTGCATATGTATAATATATCGTTCTATACATTTTTAAATCTTTCGCTACTACGCGATTCAGAAATAAAATATTTTTCCAGAGTTGAAGAAAGATTTATATTCGCGTTATATTACTATCATGTACATACATATGTATGTATGTACGTATAATACCTAATCTGCTTATATGTAGTACAAAGTGATACATTACTGTCAGATTTCGTCTTCCTATACTATTGAAATAGTAGTAAATATTAACCGCTTCGATTCATATTGCTGCAGGTTGCAGCTTATATAAATATACATACATATACAATGTATATATATTGGGATATTTAAAAACTACATATATGCAACTTTGCAAATTCAAATATAAAAAAATAACCATAACGCGGGCAGAAACCCCACTAGATATAAAAGGTAGGGTTGCCAACTGAAAAGTAAAAAAACATTTTGTAAGAGTAAAGTCTCGACATTAAAAACTAGATCAAAATTTAACATAAGATCGCTCAGAACGGCGATTGCCAACTTTTCGGACCTCACAAAACTACGTCTCTTTATTATTTCTTCTTCTTTACTACCGTACATGTCAATTATTTGACCTAAATATAAATAATTATTTACTACTTCTGGTTTATCATCGAATGAGACGCTATCAGGCATGCAATAACTATTGAAAATTAGATACTTACATACAGGGCTTTTTTTCCCATGTAACGTGGTGGAACGGCGTTCCGGCACCTTTTTTCTCGGCACTTTTTATGCTTCAAATGAATATTATTTTTATTTTTTTAGCATATATGTAAGTTTAACCCGAAGTTTAAAAATGAAAAAATCTCTTGTTACTTCTCAAACGCTGCTGCCGATTCCCTTAATAAAAAGCCGACAACAATAACAGAAACGACGACAGAAAATCTAGAAATATCGGTACAAGTTGATGTTCCTGAAACGTCCCAAGCTGATCTCGAGAAGAAAAGCAGAAATCAAAATGATTGGCCAGATTGCTGGTCATTATAACTATAAATAAATTTTTGTTCACAAAATGAATGGTTGAACATACACAAAATAAAACTTGGACGCACATCATGCAGAAATGGAATAGAACTCTTGGAATTGAACCGACCATGAGAATGAAATTTTCCAAAGAATGCGCCGACACTGAAATCACATATTTTTGGAAAGATAGAAAGCTACAATTGAGCTCACTTCACTGAGAATCTCTATCGCACACAAAGCAGCGTTAAAAATTATTTCTGAAGCCGAAAAAAAGAAGATTGAAAATAAAATTTAAAATTATCATCTCGTGAAAAAGTACAAAAAACAACAAAAATTTTTCCAACTGCGTTTAACACCGATTAATATTTTTATGGACTTGATTGATATTGATAACGTAACGGCAAAAGGAATATTTGAATTCTTACTCCAATGTCTTGATTTTTATGGGATGACAGAAGATTAATTAAAAAAGAATGATTTCGGTAGCATGCGACGTTGCTGCTGCGATGTTACGATGTAAAATGGATTGAAGAAATTGTTGACAGATTATTTTTCTTTAACTATAGTTTATATATCTATAGCATTTCGCTAATCACAGATTTAGAATGATTAGTAAGCGAAGTTGTGAAGGAAATTTCAGGAATCAATAGATTCAAATCATTTATTGATAAACTTGCTTATGTTTTATACCATTCTTCTCCGAAAAATAATAGAGAACTGCATTTACGTACAGAATCACTAGGCGTTGAAGTACTGAAAATTGGAAGAGTACCCGTTGGGTGGCATCTAGCTTGTGATTAATTTTGAAGAAGCGATGAATGATCCAACATGAGACAAAAATGATAAGTGTACTTACGATAGCCTTAGGAAAAAAATAACATCTTATTGGATCTTGAATTGATATGTGACGCTCTTCAAGAATTATCAGAACTAAGTTTAGACCTACAATATTTAATTTTAAGTTAATTTTTTTAAGAGAGGAAACATAATTTTGGACACTATTACAAATAAGCTAAAGCTGCTGTTAGCAATCTGCGTTGTCGTGGAGTTACACTTCACGAAAAAGCTTCAACGAATAGTATTCCTATTAACCGGAATTATTTGATTCCACGTTAAAAGAGTCAATTGAAAAACTAATGCTAGATAAAAAAAAAAGTGGAGTTTGTACTTTGGGCTTGCGTACTTGACCAAAAATATAGGCCTGAATATATTGATAATCGGTTGACATTTGGAGAAAGTGAAATTAGAAATTTGTCAACCACTAGACTACAATTAGACGAACTAGAAATGATTCGCGAATATATTCTGGAAAAGATATATCCGGAAAAGCTTTTACATTTAATGTATGCCCTAAATTGAATTTATATATTTTTATAATTTTATTTTACATTTAGCCATTAGTTTTGTATTTGTATTTGTTTGTTTGTCTAGTTTAAGATAGACCTGTCTAAAATAAAAAAAATAATAATGATACATTTTCTTTATTTTTTTATGCGCTTCGAAGCAAATGAAAAGCTGCTTTCAAATTTTATTTAAATTATATTTGAATACAATATAATTATTTCTAATAAAAAACTTGACAAGAAGTGAGTTCCGGCACCTTTTTTTTTTAAAAAAACCCTGCCTACATATGTACATACATACGTAGGCAGGGCTTGTGGATATATGTATATCCACATTTAAATATATGTATGTATGTAAATCAGGCGTACAGCTAGAATTTTTCTTACGGGAGGGAAAGGCAATCTTGCTTTATCCGAGAATAACTTTATTAATAAATTTTTAATACATATGTATGTACGTACATATGGAAATATATATAGAATATTAATTAGGATATTTTTAAGAATATCGGAAACAAAATATGTTTCTTAATTAATGTCCTTAACAAAAAATGCATGTACATACATGCATATATATGTGTACATGTGATTTTTTTTCGGAAATGTACATATATTAAGTCTTTTATAAATATATATGAAGAGAAGCCTCTACCAGTTCAGTGCTATTAAACGGCAACAGAAATTCAAGCAAGCTGTTTATATTCTTCACTAATATCTAGCCAAAAATTAATAACCAAAAATTAATAATAAATTAATAACAAAAATAACATTTTTTTACCAACCTCTTCTTAGTTCAGAAACGATTTTGTCGTGTGACGAAGTTTGGGTTCTTATCCGATCGTTTTTTTTTTTAATTCAGCTTTTAAAATGCTATCACTTGAAAGTTCAATCAAGTTCTCCTTTTCCTTGATTGATAATGTCGTTGATGTCCGAAAATGTTCATATCCAATTGTTTGCTTCTTCAGGTTTGGGGAAGTATTGCGTAAAAGACGATTTCAGCCCTATTAAATGTTCAATTATTTTCTCGTATATCCCGATACAAACGAATCTTGTTTCCTGATAAGAAATTATGTAAGGTTTCAAATATGGTATAAAAAATATTGGTATTTTTCTGATTTTAAATCATTTATTCCTGCATGTCCGCCATTACTGTATTTTTCGCGTACCACCAACCATTAACCCCGTACCACGGGTGGGAACCGCTGATCTAAAACATGTCGATGATATTTAATACATTAAAAATTAATTATAAATAGCAAAATGATTTAATAACTTAGCGAACGAAATGCAGAATCGTCCGGAAATTTTGAATTAACGATTAATTCTCCGAGTCCTTGAATTTGGCTTTCTTCCGGATCCTGGAACCCTAATTAATTGTCCTATTTCATTAACTTTTTTCCCAAATTTTTGCACACAACCCTACTCGACGAGAAATACATATATCGAATCGCGACTCCCTCTTTCGTGAAAGTCAAAATCACCGTTTTTACATCGGCCGACATATGGTGAGGAGATGACATTTTTCGATGTGATGCTATTGCCACGAAAGAGCACACTAATAAATTAATAGCAACGATTTTTAGAATAACGATTTTTAAATTTGATTGGGGTAGGAACAGTTTAAAAATTTGTTAATCTGCCATAACAAAAATTTGATTTGTTTATGGCAGATTGAAAGGTTTGTTTGTCTGAAATCAAAATGCGTACCTTTTTGTCGCTCACTGTATGTATGTACATATATATATATGTACATGCGTACATATGAACATGTATATTCGATATTTTAAAATTTAAATTACAGCCAATATTTCAGACTTTTACACTTGATATGTATGTATATACATACAAATTTTATTTATTTTATTTTTATTTTACATATATACCAGGAAGGCCTTACAGGTAAATCCCAATGCGCCTTCCTGGCCAATTACAAATACAAATACTGCATTTTTATTATAAGTCGTTGAATTGCGAGACACTGAAAAAACTCGCAAATTAACGAGACATCTATGAATTGTACATAAATTTTTATTGTACATCAATCAAATTTTTCAAATAGTGGTGACATAGTAGGTAGGAAGGATTTTTAGCCAATTTTTTTTCCGGGAACCGTTTCAACAATGAAATCAGAGAAAATTGGCAAACTCTGATAGGAAACGATCAACCTGTAGTCACAAATCCAGGTCTGACCAACAGCATACTCTGAAAAATTCATTTTCATTCAGGGATAGAACCCGGCACCTTCTTGACGGTAAGCAGAAGCTTAACGTCCGAGCTATGCTGCTGGCTAAATTATTGAGTTGATATTAATACATGTGTACATAAAATAGATTTTATATGTAAAAATATTTTGCTTGCTTAGAAATGCAGGAAGCGTTTCAAAGTGATCCTTCATGTGAGATCTATAGCGAGTAAAAGCGATATGGCAGATTGTTGGACACGTAAATACGAAGGGGCTATCGCCAGGGGCGACAGCCCCTTAATGCCTTATCTTTTCCGGCTAATGCGACCGTCTGGAGGCTGCATAATAAAACCGAAATCCCATCTAGCCGCCGGCGACGTCTTTCAACCCCTACTTCACATCCCCCCCAAACACATATTTTTTCACCCTCCCGCTCTTCCACCTCACTTGAATGTCTCCGCTTATATTGTGTCTCAGCGAAAGCTTCGCCCCAGGGCGTCGCTTTTTTTTTATTCGGAACTCGGCTTTCGCCAGCTCCTTAGCGACTCTAATCTGAGCGGACCCGCGAGGACCCCTATTTATTTTTTTATTACGATTTTATGTATCGTAGCGTCTTTATCTCTATGGCTACGGTGTTTCTTATGTATCCTCAGTTTGGGTTTTTCTTTTCTTTTGCTATTTTTGTATTCGGATTTTTAGCATTTGCGTAACCGGAGTGCGCTCTTTCGGATAATTTGTATTCATGAAAAATGATGTAGCCTACTAGCTATGGTCTCCAAAGAAAATACATAAATTCTACTGAATTTCACCACTGCGCTATATGTATTATATTATGTTCGCACCAAGTATAGATAAATAGTTTATATAGTTTTTTATATATACATACATACATACATACATACATTAAACATATATGTACATATGTATGTATGTAAATTTCTTTACTTCTATTTTTTTGTTAATACGTAACATATTTTATATTACCAAACAGAAATTTTGAACCCATCGACTATGCTCTCTGTCCAAGTATTATATACATACATAATATACATTGTACATATTTAGATGGCTTAGTGCACAGATATTTTATGTCCATTTTTGAATTTTAAGTTTGTAGATGCTGGAATAATGCAGGTTGTTCCTTTCGAGGTAATATATGTATACCACATAAATTACCTTGAAAGGAAAAATCTGAATTATTATTAAAATCAATAAAATTCGATACAAATCCAAAAATGAACATATGTACAATATCTGTGCCATAAATCATCGATATGTTCATATGTACGTACATATACTAAATATGTTAGTGTGATTAATAAATCACTGATTATGTGTTTAGCCCGGTAATAAATCAAATTATTAAAAATCATCATCAGATTATTGAAAAATGCATCTGGAGTACAAGTTTTTACGAGGAACATTACACAGACCGTCTTTTCAAACTTCCGAGTTCCATCTACACCAATATAAAATATTATACTTCCAATTTATTTTAAATTCCTTCGTGCACACAGGGCTAAAATCTTCATTGGCACCCGATTTTAATTCTTTAATTTATATTTTATTTTAAAGGTCGCATATTTGCTACTACGGCTCTTCAAAAGTTCGCTACTACGTTCGAAAAGGCAAATTCTCCTTGGCGCGAATTCTTTCGAAAGCGGTCGAAAGATCTTTCCCTTCATTGAGAGTTTATATCTCGGTCTTAAAATTTTAACCAGTGGTGGTTAAAATATTATTCAGGCATCGCAGATTTTTCGCCAAAAATTAGGTGGTCATACATACATATATGTATTTGTACTTATCCAATACTTATCGTAAATATTTGTACCATTAGCATAACTAATTCTTTAGAAAGGATACATTTGACTATTGATACTCCTGTCTTAGTTAATGACTGGCGTGTATTTAATTTATCAGTAATTTATTCATCAACAAAAACAACCAAATTGTCAGTAAATATTTCGAAATTATTAGTGAGTATTCCAAATGATCAGTACGCTGTGATCAGTTGTCATATACTCGGTTATTAAACTAAATAATCAGTTATTAAACCAAAATAATCAGATAATAATATGAATCGGTTTATGAATATTATAAACCGATAATCAGTAATATAATTTAAAAATGATCATTTCATTTTGACAGCCAGAAAATCGTCAGTGTTGCCATATCGCATTATGGCTCCTGGTATAAAAAATCCTGATGAAATTTACCACTAAGCAAAATTCTTTTAATAATCTCCCCTCCCTCTCCTTTTTAAACCCCCTCAGTCCTCGCCCCTCGCTCTAGGTTAAGACAGTGAGACTGAATAATACCGACCCTAACAATATAATCTTAAATGAATAGGTCCAACTCTAACTTAACCTTAGCTAACATGACCCTTAAATAAATAAGTGTTGGCTGCTAAGATAATTTTTTTTGTGAAAATATTAATGAAATAAAACTAAAAAAAAAGATGTGTTTGGATGTATTGTATATTACTATGTGTGGACCATGAAGAGAGTGGGAATGGGCAATATCGGGGCGACGCGCTATCATCCAACTGTCAAAAATTATAATTTCACTGATAGAAAATCATTTTTGATCAGTATTTAAATAAAATACTGATCATAAAAGATTTATTTACTGATAACAAAAATGAATAATTTACTGATCTTTATTATATTCTACTGATCATTTAGAATAATATTTTGGTCAAGTTTATAATTAATTACTGATAAATTTTTAATTTTTTACTGACATCTATTGGAATTATAAACTAACCAAATAATTTGTTGTCTTAATGATTTATGATTCTTAGTGTTTTGTACAATTCCAAAGGCACATAATTAGTATAATCGCTCAGTTATTATTATTAATGTTTATATTATCGTTATAATTACTAGATCATTATTATTATGATAGTAAATATAATTACTATCGTAACAATTACTTAAATTTAAAATCACTCGACCTAGCATTTCCTTTCCAAAAACCACTCGTTTGATTACAAGGGTGTATGTTGATGTTTGTGGTGTTTCAGGGTGCTTGGGGTTACACGTCTCGCTGGACGAACGAGTATTCAATCGTGTTGACCGGTGCGGCTGTGTACCATCGCTACTACCACGATCTTTACACGAGATGGCTTCCTCCCCTGCTGCACAAAGCGGTTGCCCAGACAAACAATTGTGAGGATATCCTCATGAACTGCTTAGTAGCACATGTCACACGACGACCACCACTTAAACTCACCCAGAGGAAGCAGTACAAGGAGCCACCACAGACTGCGGGAGCCAGGTGCATAAGCCTCAATATATAAATTTTGTAACCTATAATTAAGGTGACCATATTTTCCAGGACTCAAAACGGGACGCTCCGCAAAAAATTATCCCCTCTATGTAACTTTTTTTTTTCAAAGACATGTTAAATGAATCAAGTAACAAAATATTTTAATGTTAATTTAAAATGAATATATTGTTTTTAAATGTATATTTATATAATAGTATTTGGTTTTGGGAAAAAAGTTTGGAAAAACAAGGATTTAACAATTTACAAATTGTTACTTAAACAATTTACGGGATGAACTCAAAGTTCGTAAAAAACGGTAGTGTCCCTGTCAAAACGGAACATATGGTCACCCTATCCATGACAGTTTATGTACGTACTGGTACATGATCAGATCAGTGCCAATGTGAGCTATGTAAGTTTAAAATTTCGGGGCTTTAGTTTCTAGAAATATTTTGTTTTTATGGCTTGCATTTTTTCGATATCACCTCCACTACTTTTAATAAATCTTTTTGCTGTTTGTAAAGTTCGGTTTTATTGTTCAATATGTGGTTTTCAATTTAATATACGAACTTCCAATAAGTTAAAAATCTTTTGATCTGTACTACATATGTATAATAAATTTTGTGTTTTTTTTTCATTTAGTCATTTTCATATATAAAAATAAATAAGAATTGTATGTACATTCATATGTTTTTATGTATATGTGTACATATATGTTAATTAAAATGTTGGGAAACGTCGTACTGAAAAATTCAATTGATGTGACAACCTTGTCACATTCGGTGATGCGATTTTAGAAAATCGTAACAGTGCCGATACATACTTGTCACACATTTAATGAATAAAAATGGCGTTATTGATAATAAAAAAATCTTAGGTATGTATGTGAACGTATATGAAGCTTTTAGTCTGTCATAATGTTAAGATATATCTTCTACATTCGCTGTATAACCTTATGAGAAGAAAAAAAAAGTAAAAATCCTCTCAAGTCATTTCTCATATTTAGGCTATAAAGGAAAAAAAACTCTTCAAAAAGCGCCCCGTCTGCACGGATTATGAGTACATCTGCACGTTTTTAATGCGTTAGCCTTCCTCCCCTTTTCATTTTGAACCCTGTTTCTCTTTTTGATATACAATAACAGACGTCTCCCAGTATGTATTATACTAGAGTATACTAGAGAAGTGGGGGTTTTTCTTATGTTTGCGAAACACTCAAAAGTAATCGCGCGTCGGTGTGCCATAGCACCGCGCACTTTTCTTTTCTTTTTCACGTAACCTCATTTTACTTTTCTCCCCAATTTAATTTGCATAACTTTAAAAAGGCAAAAGAAGAAATCTCGGGAGGTTTGCCCACCCATCCCAGTATCTTCGCGTCTATATTTTCTACCCACTGCTGTTTATACTTGTGTGTTCCAAAGTGGAAGTTTTATGAAACACCAATTTATTCGTAAAGCTCCCTGTGGCGCCACTCAAGAAGCCGTCAAATATTATTGTGAAATATCCTTTTGAATTGTTTCTCTTATTGTAAATTTCAGCTTATCCCTGTATAAGATTTTTAACATAATTTTTTCATGCTGGCTATTTAAACATGATACATTTTATAAACGAGCGTCATTTTTTCTCGAATTCTCGCTTCCAAGTTTATGTAGCATCACGGCCGACCAGCTTTATCAGCTTTAACTTTGTGATAAAACACACAAATTCAGCCCAAATATCAGATCTTCACCTCTCTGCCCTCTGAACCCCCGCAGCGGCTGTAAATAACCGGGGCTGGCTCAATAATATATTCTGAAAGTTTTCGTATTGCGGTTTCGTCGACGATGCTGAAAATTTGTCTCGGAACTTGCGTTTTTACACGCACCTTTAATCTTCGGATTTCCTCGTCCTTTATTTTATTTTATTTCTATTGACTGTTATTAGCGGAATATTTTGAATTCACATACTTATAAACATTTGCTTGATTGTTATAAATTTGTGATAATTTTTCCAAAAATATGTTTATACGTATGTATGTACATACAAATGTATTATGTATTATGTATGTATATAATATTCAACTTCCTATCCACTCTTTTACAAACGCTCAACTTGATTAAATGAGCAACGCTCATACATTTAACAAGGTCAACATGTCAAATAAAAAAATATTTCCAAATGGCAGTATGGCCAAATTTAATTAATTACGTATTTTTTCACAGGTCTCCGTGGAATGACCCAGACCACTTCATCCAGCGACAGTCATGTCTTAATACGTTCGCCGCCGTATTCGGGTACATGCCTCTGGTCAGGAGTCGTGTTAGGTTGGATCCAATGCTGTTCAAAGATCCCGTGTCCAATCTGCGCAAGAAGTATCGCCAAATCGAGCTGGTCGGCAGCTAACGAAGGCCTGATTTCTAGACGAATTTTCCTGGACCTTCCTCCAACGCTTGAGACAAGAAGGCTGACATAGGATGTTTCTTAGTAAATTAATAAGAGTAAAGCGCGATTTGCCAACATCTCAATAAAAACGAAGATGAATTCTAGTTTTTCATTAAATTGTGCGATATTTGTCCGCATATTAATATTAGGTAAGATGTATGGACCCGTCTAAGATGTATGCCAAAGGCTTTCAATTGAGACTTGAGCTTATGCTGTCGATATAAATGATAAGTTGCATTTTTACTGAAATTATTGATAAAAATACTAAAGATCGAATGGAAATCGTGAATATTTATATTTTTAATAATCTTACAATTTTAAATTTTAAATTGAATTATTGCCATAAGTATGCTTGTCAATTTTATAAGTATTAACGTTATGAATGTGTCAGTGTTTTATTTATTTATATATTACATTACATTATATAGATCGGTGTTTTTTTTGTTCCTAGAGTAATACGTGTTTTTCAGGTCACTTTCTCGAGATTCACTCGGTGCATGATTAAATAGTTTGTTATTCAATTTGGGCCATTTTCACATAATCGTGTTGGCTCATTGTATGTAAACATTGTTATTAAGTGCCATTTTATGGAGATTTTTATTTAATCTAATTCTACTACTAATGAAAGACTATTTGTACTTAACGTTCTATATTTTGTTTTTATTTTTTATTTCCTGAATTTATTAAACCTGCATATGTATTTTATTTTTTGTAAGTTACACTTAGTTTTTAGTTCTGGACGACTGTCGAATACAAACATCGATTGGTTCTATAATTTTACTCGTCGAGTTTTTGACCAATAGTTGTGCAGTATTCGAATGTACGAATCATGCGTCCAATTATAATAAATTATACAGATGTACTATGTATGTAGACCTAGTAGATATAATTTCGTCGAGTATGCTAATTTTGTTTTCGACGCGATTAATCTTGTTATATGCATATTGATAATCATTACTTATATACCTACATACATATATTATATATAGAACTTTATTTAGTGTGTTCAACCGATTTTCATGACTGGCTCCATTCATTTCCAATGATTTAATTTCGCGAATGTCGCAAATGATTTCATTTCAGTGACAGTGTCGGTATTGGACTTTGAATTTATGTGAATTAACTATTGTTTAATTTCGAAAATAAAGCATTAATTGAGCTTGTGTTACTGCGGTCTGTGCGGTTCGCCGATATGCTATGTAATTATTGGTCGCATTTTGACATCGTTTTAATATGTCGCCGTCGAATCTGTTTAGTAACACGAGTCCACGCTAATAATTCACATGCATCTGGTTTGTAAAAGCTTTTCCCCTTGCAATTAAATGTCAATTATAAATTTCAGTATATCCGATTTTGCTTGCACGCTTGTGATTTATTTCCCGTAGTTCTACCACACACAATGTGAAAAGTCAATTCTTTATTTATAATAGTACTGTAGCGTAGACGTGAAAATGTGTTTCCAAGATTGCAGTGAAAGACGCAGCGAGTAGTGGTACGGGTAGCTTATTGTTGTTGATCCGCTGGCCAGCCAGCTCTGAATGAATGCACAGAACAAATCCGCCGAATATTTATACACGGCGTGTACCCTCAGCACAGAGAGATCATTGGTCGATGGATCGCGAGACATTATTGGTTGTTGTATACCGCTTGTTTATACGCCGAGGCCTTTTTGGATCGAACGCGCCATCAGATGATCAGTGCTAGTAAACTAGTGATCGACGAGTTACCTAATATCTACGTTACAGTACGTTTGTAGCTTAATTTGAGTTCCTTTTTTAATTTGAATTTCATTTCTTCATCTCAATTGGTGCACTTATTCAAATTATTTTATATCTTCCTCTTAAAATTGTTATCAAATACAGATCTATCTATTACTTTCGTTTTAACTAACAAATAAATACACACGAATTGAGCCCTGTTATCTACTGCGGATACACCTACTGTTGTATAATACAACTACGGTAGTCTTTCAACTTTTGTTTTTTATCTCTCGTGTTCTTTTTAACCGTACAAATTACGTTGCTTGAAAATGACTTTTTTTGGATATATACAGATTTTTTTAGTACAAATATTCAATTACAATAAATTGAATTCGTATAGAGTAGATTACTAGCATAATTTTATGACAGAATTAACTTCAATAGTTCAATGCGAATTATTTACCTGAGTGCATGAATCATCATCATTAACAGCCATTCATCATCCCATGCTGGGTGGAAGCTTTTCCAATACGCTTCCGCTTGGAGCAACTGCCATCTATCTCACCCCAAACATTTTTCTCACTATATCAACTCATCTAATCTACCCTTTTACTCTCTTTTGGGAACCATTTGAACACTTTAACGTCCAGTATTCTATGTGGATTGCAATTTACCGTCAATTTTCATAAACCGGTAAACGGTAAATGATTTTTCTTACTAACGATATACTGGTATTTACCGTAAATGAAAAAAGTGGATTTTTTTCATAGATTACATAAATGTATATGGTTTCTTTTTCTAAAACCGTTAACCTAGATTGAATAATTACCGGTATTTACTAGTGGCGAAATTTTGCCGATTTGCCAGTAATCCGGTATACTGGTATTGCAATATCTAGTCTTCTAGCAACGCGACCCGCTCATTACCATTTCAATCTCTTCACATACCTAACTGTGTCAACTATCCCTGTCATACTACTCACTTGTGTGTTTCGTTATCTATATTTCCTCGTAATGCCGAGCATATAGCGTTCCGTACTACATATATGTATGTACATTTTTATAAAGTTTTTAGTTTTCATGTGACTTTGTATTAATCGAAACTTGCTTGTTATGTGAGTGTGTGTGCAGGGTGCGAGAAAAAACCTGAAGTTTTACTTTTTTTATCCCGAAAAGCTATAATAATATCAAATGTTCCTGACCCGCGATAAGTTTACGGCCTCCTTAACGATGGAGGCCCCCGGCGAAAACAGGCAAACGCGACAGCCCATATTTATTAAGGTTGAGGGAAAAAGTTGGCGCCCCACCTGCTACTGTTGCTCTTGAAAATTTATATAAAAATACTAGGGGGTGAATTTTCCACACTCGTATTTCGCGATACACCCAGACTCTTTGCTACTGGCACACCTTTCTAGTAGGCACTTGACAAACGAGGAAAAGGAGGAGCGAGGAGGCGACGAAAGCTTTTGAAATTAAACCTGGATTCACATCATAAACTTATTTTGACACATCGGACTACTCAAATTAGTTTCGTCTCGCTCATCTGGAACTTCGCGCAAATTATCACTCACACACATGACGGCATTTAATAATTCTGGCTTTATCAGGTCGTGTCACGATGATAAGGAGTGGGTCTTAAGTAACGTTGCTGAATAAATGGATGTATGTATGTAGATGGTGTTTTATTCACATGATATATTAAATTATGTAAATAAGTTTGTAGAGTTTCAGTTTCTAGCGTGACTTTTTCAAAAGTTACTCTACATATATCCAATTAAGCATGTAATAATGTTACTTATGGCCAACTCGATACCAAATAAGGTGCATATATTTATCACTATCAATTGAATAATTTTCCTAAGAATTTGTCACTTCTTAAAATGTATGTATTTGACATTAAGCGACTGATTAATTTAACAGGTATGAATTAACGATAAAATATCCAAATTATTTTCTCTTTTAATTATATATTTATTATCTTTTATTTTAATACGAATTTATTTATATAAGTCTTATATATTAATATATTTAATATTGCATCTTAAATATATGTGAAATAATGATTTTTATTTATGAATAACATATATTTTCACATTCCTTATTGTATCATTGGTGTAGGATATTTTAAATGTATTTATAATCAAAAATTATACTAAAAATATTTTATTTTTCAGTAATCAAAGAAGAAATTTTTTTGTCTTTCAATGCATTTTTAAGATTATACTCTTAAATAAGATCGGTGCATTAATTTGCATTAAGAGCAAATCCAAAGGCAAATATAATTATTAAACAATTATGGCTTCGTGCGGTTTGAAGAATTGAACGTAGTCGTTAATTAAAACTTAACTTTTTCGTTCAAGTCAACGATAACAACAACAAACCGACTGTTGTAATAAGATTTTGATCAAGACACACAAAAGCAACTAATCGCATACAAAAACAAAGTCTTCTCATCCCAGTTTCTTCCCATCCTTACATCATTATAATATTGAACCTTAAAGTGACTTTGTTTTTCAAATCTAATCAAAAAGTTGATTGGGATCAATCGCGGGCGACTTGACTTGACAAGACGACATTTCATGCCGAAAATCAAATTACAAATAAATTATTTGATGTCAATTAATATTAATTACGATATAAATTAATATTAATATACGATATAAGGCGTAAACGTGCCATTTATATCATTATTATTTGCTACTATTTTTTTTTGAGCATTCGTAACATTTTTGTGAGCTATCATTACACTATAAAATGGATGAATTTTTTATTATTTTGATTCGCACACTGAGGAAAGTATTTTGGTTAAAATTTTATAATTTAAAATATTGGATATTTTAAAATCCTAAGATGTCTTCCAGGGTTTTACGAATAAAATGAATCATATCTCAATTATATCAAATTTTATGTACATCCCTTTACCGATATAAGGTCAATTCTATGGTTATTGTTAATAAGTAGAAATTGTCAAATTATATTGATGCAATTATTTTATATTCTACGCCCGCATTCCTCTTGAATAGATGTGTTGTTTCATGATCATCGTGATTTAAGGTCCTGTGAACAAAAAAATTAAAGCTTACATAAATTATAAAAAAATAATACTATATTTGGATGAGTGCTATGTGTAGATATACATAATAACGTTAAAAGAATAAATAATCGTTAGTTGAAATTTTTGTACAGTTTTTCTATGTCGTTGAAATATGATGATATAATATATATATATTAAATGTATATAAATATTTTAATTTTATTATTTACAATTATATAAAATATATTTAAATGATTAAAAAATTGTATGACTAACCGCTGATACAGTTTCGTGTATCTGTGCCCGGTGGTTTGTATATGTACATGCATATGTATGTACGTGTAAGAAATATATGATGTATAATAAATATTCTGAAATAATAAATTGACGAATAGAAATCCATAAACTGTTTTTAATATTTTTTCCCTAATAATGTTATTTTTTTAATTTCAGATTGAAAATTCATATCGAAACTATACAATATACCAACAAAAAAATGGTATATTACATGTATGTACATACATATGTACATATTATATCCATATTATTTTTTTCATGTCACAGTCTATAGTCCATATATACATATGTACTAGTGTAGGGCCCGTTGATTACAACGGGTGGTTTCGAAAAGAAATTGAAACTCGAATAAAAATAAAGTTAAAGATATGGAATCGACTGGTTTCGGAAAGACAGAGGCACAAAAAAATTAAAACTATGAAAAATATGAAAATAATGAAAAATATGAAAAAAATGAAAAATATGAAAAAAATGAACAAAATGGAAATAATGAAAAACATGAAAAATTTGAAAAAAATGAAAAAAAATGAAAAAAAAATGAAAAAAACTGAAAAAAACTGAAAATAATAAAATAATATGAAAAAAATTAAAAATATGAAAAAAATGAAGAAAAAAAAAATTTTGTTCCCCATACTGGTTGATGGTTGATCATATGAAATCGGAAATCGATTCGAACGAAAGTCGATTTTCGACGAAAGCCGGAAATACGCGAATGATTGGCCATCTTCTAAAGGATAATCGAATATACATTAAAGGATAATCGAGTCTAATGGCTAGCGTACCTGTTCTGGGCGAGGGGGCTTTCGTTCGATTCCGTGATTTGGAATTAAATTTATTTTTCAAATATCGCTAAAATATAAATTAATTTCAATAATTTCAATTAAAAATTTATATTTAATTGTTTTATATGAAAAGAAAAAAAATCGTTCAAAACCTCGCTAAATAAAATTATTATAATTACGT
Source organism: Arctopsyche grandis (assembly GCF_051622035.1). Lineage (NCBI taxonomy): Eukaryota > Metazoa > Arthropoda > Insecta > Trichoptera > Hydropsychidae > Arctopsyche > Arctopsyche grandis. Next base: position 19,899,624 of record NC_135355.1, on the reverse strand, counting down.
ATTTTTATATGGCGAGAAAGAATATTTCAATTAATGTTTAAAAAAAAGGCGAAATGAAGAATTGGATTTGGCGTGATGCCCGTGACCATTAGCTCAATTTATGCTGCGTACGGACCAACCCAACGACGATTTTGGGCCAACGTTTTAACCAGCAGGATAAAACCAGTAGCGTGCAAAATATCGAAATAAAAATTAAATTTAAAAATTGAAATTAAAGATCAAAATTAAAACTATTATTATTATATTAAAATTAAATTCAAATATCAAAATAAAATTATAATCAATATATAAAATTAAAATAAAATATTGAAAGTTAAAACAACATGCCCAATTTAAATAAATTTTCGAGATTGACCTAAAATTAGATCATCAACAATCACATACAGGTAATCCTCGACTTTTGTTTGTCGAAGATGTTTTGACTTACGAAGATACGCACTAAGATCGAAAAAAAATCAAAGAATTATTATTTTTACTTCCGCGTAATGCACAGTTATATCATGTATTAGTATGGGTGACCGAGCGATCGTCGCAATTCGGTGCGTTGTCGGTATATCAATCGAATTTTTTTTAGTCTTTAATTGTTTCTCTCGACGAAATAATTCAATTAATTAAATCATTTCAGAGGTAAAATTTATCAGATAATGTCTTCAATTGTTTCTCTCGTCGAAATAAATCAAATAATTAAATTCATCTCGGAGGTAAAATTTATCGGATAATGTGTGATTATTAATTTTATTTCGACAAAAGAAAAAAAACCCTTTGACAAATCACCGACATTTTTTTTGTTAAATGTTTAATTGACGCCCGAAACACAGTAGTATATCGTGACGACTTTTAATAAGAAATAACAACAAGGTTTTTTTCGCTCGTAATCGGAGAAATTATAATATTTCTCTGGTTGTAATGCGTATCGTCGTAATTCAAAACATTGTTGTAATTCAAAACATCAACGATGATCTAATTTTAGCTCAATCTCGCTCTTTAGCTTAATTTTGATATTTAATTTAAATTTTTTAATTTAATTTTTATTTCGATATTTTGTACGCTACTGGTTTTAAAAGTTGGCCCAAAATCGTCGTTGGCTTGGTGCGTACGGAGCATTAGACCTATATTCAGGCTATTTGGGGTGATCAGTTCGAGTCGCGACAAAGTCGTCTCGTCGAAAAATGAATTTATCGATTTTTAGCGGTTTGGCGAGAGTTAGGACACACACACACACCCACACACACACACACAGATTACCGTCTTTATATATATGATGTACATGTGTATATCCGGTGAAATTTAATATTAATATAGTTTGTGTTTGTTCAAGAACTTCGTAAATTAGATTCATCGATTATATTGCATGAAAACGATTACGCTAAAAATCGATGTATTATATGTATGTATGTACATATGTACATTCATACACATGTATTTTGTATGTATGAAGTTAGATGAAGGTGTACTTAAATAGCAAAATAATTAATTAATAATATAGTTTTCACTATGATGCTTTATATATGCTAATGGACCAACAACCTTTTGCCTTCGCACAATGCATCCAAATCTCAGAGGAAATTATTATGTACACGGGAAAATTTTCACGGTCCAGTTATCTCATTTTCCTATTTACAGTCCTAGAAGATATCTCAAGAGGATTTCCGATAAAGATTCGCATACATATGTACATTTATTTTTTTCCGTTTGTATGTTTTGAACATAATATGTATGTACATAGAATGCAACCCTTCAGAGCGGGTGTTAGGCTGGTCGAAATAAATAAAAAAAATTCGCGTGATTTAGTATCCACTTGAGTCGGCCAATTGGGGCTATATTTTTCGCGGGTCCGCGGACCTCTCGCAATCCCGTCTCCGGCAGATATTTTGAAAAGCGTCACTGGCAAACCGACGTAAATATTCCTGTAGCACCCTCGAAATTCACCCTTCAAACGAGAAGAAATAACATTTTGACGGAAATTGCTATTCCAATGCTGCTGAACTAGATTCACCTTATGAAATTCAGAAATATTCAAAACTGCCGCTCTCTGTAAATATTATTATATATAGGTATATTGTTATTTAAAAATAGGTGAGATTTTCTTCTTTTATTTACTATGTAGTTTTCTTTCATATCATTTTATAAGGAAACAGCATGCATTATAAATATGGGAAATTTGTTATTATGAATAAGATCATCAATCACAAAACGGACATTTTTCATGTAATGAAACTTTCAAAAGGGAAATTTTTATCATATAAAAGATTAAGAAAACTTTCAATTGAATTCAAACACAAATTCCACTTTTAATAGTAGAAGTACAGAGTCCATTAATTGGGCTTAACGATATACATACATATCTACATATGTATGGGATTCCAATAACAGTACCACCGATTTTTGTCCAAAATTTTACCTTCGATACCAATACTACTGGTAGTACCAAGTAGACTAACGATACCCAAATTTGATAATCTAAATTTTATATTAGTTGAATTGTTTTGAATTTAAAAGAAAATGTTGTATCGGCTAATTTGTATGGATTAGTTGAATAATGAGTCACACTCGACATACTTTTTTTACCTGTTCAAAGGTGTTTTTTTTACCTGCCGTTAAGTGTATCAAATTTAAAATCAATGATTATTATTTCTGTTTGCATCTCGGAAACGCAAAATAAATTTATTACAGGCCATCAGTATTTTTAAATATTGTTTAACGCAAAATATTAAATTTAATGTTTTGCGATATATTTCACGAAATGAAGAACAGTGGACTTTTGCTACTTTCAAATATAACGGCTCATATCAACAACTCTGCCGGTGGAGGTTGCTTTATAATATATGTGTTATATATGTGTTGCTACGTTACACAACTGCTAACTAGTTGCAGTGTCGGTCTTCCGTTAATCGGGTTAAATTAACGATAATTTAACCGTTTCTAAAGTGTCTGTGTTTTGCAAGATTGTAAATATTAAATATTAATAGTGTGATAAAAAACCCGCTTGTTTATAATAGTGAAGTGTTTTAATTTCTTATCTGAAAATTGTGACGAATTTTCAACATGAAGAATTAATAAAATTTTGTCATTTGTTTCGACGTGTAATAAAAATAATTTGAATTTATATTTTTGTTTAATCATAGTGAAAAAGTGCTTGTGTTGTGTTTTTTGTTTGATTTCAATAATTTCGGTTATCAATAGTTTCACAATGTCTCGTTTTGAGTGCATTTACAGACTGTGTGACTCAATCAAAGACGTTCTATCTGGGGGAAATCTCCTTTCCAATTCCAGGATTTCTGATATATTGGTTGCCACCTCTCAAATTGTCACGGTCGCACGAGAGGAAGAGGAGGCGCATGACTCTCAGCGACTGATTGACCTCAAGCTAGCAATTGATGGTCTGGTGGAGGATTCGCGTGAGTTCAAGATATTCTTCGCAGATTCCTTACGTGCCCTGACTGCTCAAATGGAGGCTGCAAGGATGGTTTCTACTTTGTCTCCAACCCATGCTCCACCTGCAGCGGCGCGGCCGGCCGATCAGGGCATAAGCAAACGTAAGCGCCGTAACAAAGTGTCAAAGAGCGCTTTGTTGTCCCGTCCGGACTTAGCTGCTTCTCTTGCTGACGCTTCTCCGAAGACTGCTGTTCCTGCCGCCGTTCACAATGGAGCGTCGCATGCCAGCTTTCCATTACCTTCTCCATCACCTGCGCCAACTCCTGCAATTCGGAAGGCTTCTCTGATAGATGCAGTTTCTAAGTCTCCAATTCAATCTCAACGGTCTCAGAGGCAATCTTTCATCCGTTGCTCGGCTACTCACAATGGAGCGTCGCATGCCAGCCTTCCAATACCTTATCCATCACCTGCGTCAACTCCTGCACCACGGAAGGCTTCTCTGATAGATGCAGTTTCTAAGTCTCCAATTCAGTCTCAACGGTCTCAGAGGCAGTCTTTCATCCGTTGCTCGGGTATTGAAGATGAGCATCTAAAAGCTGTCTCCGATAAACGTTTTATTCATTTATTCTATCTGAAACGTGAGTCTACAGAAACTCAAATAAAGCATTATTTATGTAGGAAGTTGGGACGAATTGATCAGAACTTCACAGTTCAATCACTATCAGCTAGGGGCAGTTATGCTTCATTCAAAATAGGAGTCTGCA